>NC_134355.1:179619837-180259835 GCF_048569485.1 Anomaloglossus baeobatrachus | reverse complement strand
GAAGTCACTAATTGAGCAGCCAGCCTTAGGCCTCCGACACACATCCGTGCCGCCGGTACGTGTTTGGTACGTTTTTGCACCTACCGGCGGCACGGAGACACATACACCAATGTGTCACGCTCACCGGCTCCCCTGCCATGCTTCCCGGCCCCCCTGCCATGCTCACCGGCTCCCCTGCCACGCTTCCCCGCTCTCAGGTCACTCTCCGTCACTCCTGTGCCATGTTTCCCGGTCCCCCGCTCCACAGCCTCCATGCCCCATCACCTGCGGTCTCCGCTCCCGGCGCCCATCGGCAACGCTGAGCCAGCCCGGCACTCCTGCCTCCTGTGCACCGCTCCCTGCTCTGGCTTCTGGCACCCGGGCCTCGCGCATGCGCATTAGGGTGCGCGCGCGGTCATTGACCCTCTCTTAAAGGGCCAGTGTCCTCCAACAGGATATTGAGGAATCAGGTACAGGGTATATAGGGGGATCCTTTCCAAGTGGGCGGGGCCTGTTCTTCATGTTTGCTAAGCTAGGAGTCAGGTCTCCTTGTGTCTTGTGCCATACTTACCTATCTCTCTTGTAGAGTCGCTCCTGTCTCGCCAACCGGTCCTGACGATTCCCGAACCCCGAACGGTGACTGTCTGCCATCCCGTCAGTCCCTACCATCTCCGATCCCTGGATCCGTGTGGTGACCCACCTCCTCGCTCCGTTGGTTCCGGAATCTGCCTGACGTCATGCCGGCCTCCGAACCTGAGCTCCGTCACCCGGACTACCTTCAGAGACTCCGTGGTCCCATGGACTTCTTCACTCCACTCCTCTGAACGGACTGTCCTGCTACCCATAGTGCTCCGGCTACCGGGCACCTTCGGTGAGGTGTTCAGCCCAGTGGATCCACTTCCTTAGCCTGCCCGTCCACCTGGTCCTAACACAATGCTACCCTATAATAGCAGGCACACACACGTAAAACCACACAGAACATGTGTCCGTTTGTACGTGTGTGCGTTTTCCAACACGCTGACATGTCCGTTTTTCTCCGGCAGCACGGGTGTCACACGGCCCGCACCCGTACCACACGGATGTAGTGTGGATACGGTCCCGTGTGACATGCGCTGGAGAAAACTCACGTGTCAGAGAAAAAAATAACAAATCTTAATTCACCTTCTCCAGCCCTCCTGTCTCTGTCGCAGCAGCAGCAGCGGGGAGTCGGCAGGGCTGGAGACCGAAGATCAGTACCCTGGACAGCAGGAAGGACCACGTGAGTATGCAAATTACCGGTTCTCCGTGTGTTATCGTGGATAGCACACGGAGAACCCACGTGGCCTGCACGTACCGGAGACACGTACTTACCTACACGCAAAACGCAAGGAAAATATGTGTCGCGGCACATGTGTGATTTTCACGTGAGTGTGGCAGAGGCCTTAAACAAAGTTGGGTTTTTTACTTTTTTATTTTATAATCTGATAACACTGATTTTACACCTAATGTGAACCATTCAAACACTGCATGCGGCTCACAGTGGGGAGATCACCGAGCGTACCCAAGCACATCTCAAATGAGTGATTTGCATACGTAAAGCACTGAAACTCAAACACTGATTTTTTTTAGTACAGTCCATGTTTGGTACAACCACAAAACTTTACTTTTCAGGCTCGCTCATATCTAATTAGAACTTAAAGTTAATGTCATTTTTACAATATTGTTATCCATATAACCCATAAAGGCTTGCAGTTATACAGTTAGGTCCAGAAATATTTGGACAGTGACACAAGTTTTGTTATTTTAGCTGTTTACAAAAACATGTTCAGAAATACAATTATATATATAATATGGGCTGAAAGTGCACACTCCCAGCTGCAATATGAGAGTTTTCACATCCAAATCGGAGAAAGGGTTTAGGAATCATAGCTCTGTAATGCATAGCCTCCTCTTTTTCAAGGGACCAAAAGTAATTGGACAAGGGACTCTAAGGGCTGCAATTAACTCTGAAGGCGTCTCCCTCGTTAACCTGTAATCAATGAAGTAGGTAAAAGGTCTGGGGTTGATTACAGGTGTGTGGTTTTGCATTTGGAAGCTGTTGCTGTGACCAGACAACATGCGGTCTAAGGAACTCTCAATTGAGGTGAAGCAGAACATCCTGAGGCTGAAAAAAAAGAAAAAATCCATCAGAGAGATAGCAGACATGCTTGGAGTAGCAAAATCAACAGTCGGGTACATTCTGAGAAAAAAGGAATTGACTGGTGAGCTTGGGAACTCAAAAAGGCCTGGGCATCCACGGATGACAACAGTGGTGGATGATCGCCGCATACTTTCTTTGGTGAAGAAGAACCCGTTCACAACATCAACTGAAGTCCAGAACACTCTCAGTGAAGTAGGTGTATCTGTCTCTAAGTCAACTGTAAAGAGAAGACTCCATGAAAGTAAATACAAAGGGTTCACATCTAGATGCAAACCATTCATCAATTCCAAAAATAGACAGGCCAGAGTTAAATTTGCTGAAAAACACCTCATGAAGCCAGCTTAGTTCTGGAAAAGTATTCTATGGACAGATGAGACAAAGATCAACCTGTACCAGAATGATGGGAAGAAAAAAGTTTGGAGAAGAAAGGGAACGGCACATGATCCAAGGCACACCACATCCTCTGTAAAACATGGTGGAGGCAACGTGATGGCATGAGCATGCATGGCTTTCAATGGCACTGGGTCACTTGTGTTTATTGATGACATAACAGCAGACAAGAGTAGCCGGATGAATTCTGAAGTGTACCGGGATATACTTTCAGCCCAGATTCAGCCAAATGCCGCAAAGTTGATCGGACGGCGCTTCATAGTACAGATGGACAATGACCCCAAGCATACAGCCAAAGCTACCCAGGAGTTCATGAGTGCAAAAAAGTGGAACATTCTGCAATGGCCAAGTCAATCACCAGATCTTAACCCAATTGAGCATGCATTTCACTTGCTCAAATCCAGACTTAAGACGGAAAGACCCACAAACAAGCAAGACCTGAAGGCTGCGGCTGTAAAGGCCTGGCAAAGCATTAAGAAGGAGGAAACCCAGCGTTTGGTGATGTCCATGGGTTCCAGACTTAAGGCAGGGATTGCCTCCAAAGGATTCACAACAAAATATTGAAAATAAAAATATTTTGTTTGGGTTTGGTTTATTTGTCCAATTACTTTTGACCTCCTAAAATGTGGAGTGTTTGTAAAGAAATGTGTACAATTCCTACAATTTCTATCAGATATTTTTGTTCAAACCTTCAAATTAAACGTTACAATCTGCACTTGAATTCTGTTGTAGAGGTTTCATTTCAAACCCAATGTGGTGGCATGCAGAGCCCAACTCGCGAAAATTGTGTCACTGTCCAAATATTTCTGGACCTAACTGTATGTATATCCTTCATAATATCACTACAGAGAAAATATGGACATAGCTTTTTCAAAAATAGTATCTCTGCACACAGCTCATTATCTGGAATCAGTTTGTTCTAAAATGGTTTTACAGACCTGTAAAATCTAAATTCTGCATCTACCATAGTCAGATTTTTTATAGTTATACAAATTAGCATGAGTAACTGCCAGATACTAAAAATGCCAATTAATAACGTAACTTACAGACCATGTGCATTAATGTAATGTACGGGTGGTCTTTTTTATGAGAATTTATTACTCTGTTTAAATATACTTCAACTATACAATTTACTAGATACTTAAGGTTCTCTTCTTTCAAGATGCAGATTATTTTATTAAATCCTCATGCAATATGATGAAGAAAAAAAAATATAACTTTTGGATTGTGTCTGTGTTAAAATTCGAAGAAACAAATTAGGACAATTCCAAGCTGTTTTCATTGAGAGTATTTAAATGGATGTAAAATACTCCATTCACTTACACAAACAGGAAAATGTTAGCATAGATTGTGCTAAGGTTTCAATATAGAATGTATGAATATGGCCTAAGCCAAAAAAAGGCAAAAAAGGTAAGACATTTCAGGGTATGTTTCCTAGGATATACAGTGGGTATGGAAAGTATTCAGATCCCTTTAACCCCTTCACGACCGCGGGCCGTAAAATTACGTCCTATTTTAACGTGACTTAACGACCAGGGACGTAATTTTACGGCCTAAACTTCATTTGATTACTGTGGCCATAGCAACGGCTTTCAAATGATGTCCCCTGCTGTTTCTTACAGCAGGGGACCTTTGCTTGACCCCAGGGGGGGCGGCATCGCCACCCCCTATCGACGATCGATGTGATTGGCTGTTCAAATCTGAACCGCCAACCACATCGATCGCACTAATTTCGGCAAAAATAATGCCCGAATTAGTGCGATCCTGTGAGATCCAGCTATGAGATGCCGCAGCTGCAGCAGCATATCATAGGTGGACCTCAAACATGACGCCCCCAGCCCCTGCAGCACTGATTGGAGCGATCGTGCTATGACGCGCAATCGCTCCAATCAGTGTGCAGTGGGGTGGTCTGATCTGCCGGTGGCCGCCCTCCCCAGGCCTGTGCTGGCCTGTGAGCCCTCCCCCAACATGTCTGCAGCGTGCAGTGGCTGGTACTTGTGGTACCACGCCACCGCTGCTGCTGCCGCCGCCGCCGTAGCTGAAGTCACCGCTGCTGCTGCACGTGAGTACTGTGCTCACTTTGCAGCCCGTGCGCGCTCCCGTGGTGCCCCTGCGTGCTGCCGTGATAGCCCCTGCCGTGCCCCCCCGCGATCTGCTCCCCCCAACCCCCCCCCCCCCGACATCCCGATCCGCTCCCCCCGTGATCTGACTGCCTCCCCCATTATCTCTATTCTGCTTCTGCAGCTCCCTCTCCGGTCTCCCCCTCTGCTCTCCCCCCTCCCCCTCTGCTCTCCCCCCCCCCTCTGCTCTCAACCCCCCCTCTGCTCTCACCCCCCCTCTGCTCTCACCCCCCCCTCTGCTCTCACCCCCCCCTCTCCCCCTCTGCTCTCCCCCGACGTCCTCTTACCTGTCTTCACCGGCCTGATCACATCTGCGTCCATCGCTGGGTCCTTCCTGGGCATTCTGCTGATCTGCCTGCTGCTCCTGTAAAGCTGTCCATCTCTCTGCCATTTGTTCCTCTGCAGCTCTTCTGGTCAGTGATCCTCCTGCTAGTCCTCTGGGTACTGTGAGTTTAACTTTTTTTTTTTTCCGTATCCCCTGTCCATTTTTACACCTCATCCGTCCGTGCGTCCCGCCAAGCGCTGATCAGGGATGCAGATAACGGATCGGCATCCCTGCTCAATTTTTGGCGTGACTTTTTTTTCCGTATCCCCGACGCTTTTTGTATCCCATCCGTCCGTGCGTCCCGCCAAGCGCTGATCAGGGATGCACATAACGGATCGGCATTCATGGTCAATTTTTGGCGTGACTTTTTTCCGTATTCACGACGCTTTTTGTATCGCATCCGTCCGGGTGTCCCGCCGAGCGCTGATCAGGGATGCAGATAACGGATCTGCATCCGTGGTCAGTTTTTGGCGTGATTTTTTTCCGTATTCACGACGCTTTTTGTATCACATCCGTCCGTGCGTCCCGCCAAGCGCTGATCAGGGATGCACATAACGGATCGGCATCCATGGTCAATTTTTGGCGTGACTTTTTTCCGTATTCACGACGCTTTTTGTATCGCATCCGTCCGGGTGTCCCGCCGAGCGCTGATCAGGGATGCAGATAACGGATCTGCATCCGTGGTCAGTTTTTGGCGTGATTTTTTTCCGTATTCACGACGCTTTTTGTATCACATCCGTCCGTGCGTCCCGCCGAGCGCTGATTAGGGATGCAGATAACGGATCGGCATCCCTGCTCAATTTTTGGCGTGACTTTTTTCCGTATTTGCGACGCTTTTTGTATCGCATCCGACCGTGCGTCCTGCAGCGGCCGATCAGTGCACTGCGTCTGTGCGTTTGAAAAGTCAAATGGCGCTCCTTCTCTTCTGAGCCCCGCCATGCGCTCAAACAATTACTTTCCACCACATATGAGGTATCTGCGTACTCAGGAGAAATTGCACAATACGTTTTATGGTGCATTTTTTCCTGTTACCCTTGTGAAAAAAAAAGCTACCTAGTTGAAACAACCGTTTTGTGGTAAAAAAAAATAATTTTCTTTTCACGGCTCAACGCTATAAACTTCTGTGAAGCCCCCAGGTGTTCAAAGTGCTCACCAAACATCTAGAAAAATTATTTGAGGGCTCTAGTTTCCAAAATGGTGTCACTTGTGGGGGAGCTCCACTGTTTAGGCACCATAGGGGGTCTCCAAACGTGACATGGCGTCCGCTAATGATTCCAACCAATTTTGCTGTCAAATGGCGCTCCTTCTCTTCTGAGCCCCGCCATGCGCCCAAACAATTACTTTCCACCACATATGAGGTATCTGCGTACTCAGGAGAAAATGCACAATACATTTTATGGTGCATTTTTTCCTGATAGCCTTGTGAAAAAAAAAGCTACCTAGTTGAAGCAACCGTTTTGTGGTAAAAAAAAAATTTTTTCTTTTCACGGCTCAACGCTATAAACTTCTGTGAAGCCCCCAGGTGTTCAAAGTGCTCACCAAACATCTAGAAAAATTATTTGAGGGCTCTAGTTTCCAAAATGGTGTCACTTGTGGGGGAGCTCCACTGTTTAGGCACCATAGGGGGTCTCCAAACGTGACATGGCGTCCGCTAATGATTCCAACCAATTTTGCTGTCAAATGGCGCTCCTTCTCTTCTGAGCCCCGCCCTGCGCCCAAACAATTACTTTCCACCACATATGAGGTATCTGCGTACTCAGGAGAAAATGCACAATACATTTTATGGTGCATTTTTTCCTGTTACCCTTGTGAAAAAAAAGCTACCTAGTTGAAGCAACCGTTTTGTTATAAAAAAATGTTTTTTCTTTTCACGGCTCAACGCTATAAACTTCTGTGAAGCCCCCAGGTGTTCAAAGTGCTCACCAAACATCTAGAACAATTATTTGAGGGCTCTAGTTTCCAAAATGGGGTCACTTGTGGGGGAGCTCCATTGTTTAGGCACCTCAGGGGGTCTTCAAACCCGACATGGCGTCCGCTAACAGGTGCAGCTAATTTTGCACTCAAAAATTCAAATGGCGCTCCTTGCCTTCCGAGCACTGCTGTGTGTCCAAACATTTGATTTCCACCACATATGAGGTATCTGCGTACTCAGGAGAAAATGCACAATACATTTTATGGTGCATTTTTTCCTGTTACCCTTGTGAAAAAAAAGCTACCTAGTTGAAGCAACCGTTTTGTGGTAAAAAAAAAATTTTTTTCTTTTCACGGCTCAACGCTATAAACTTTTGTGAAGCCCCCAGGGGTTCAAAGTGCTCACCAAACATCTAGAAAAATTATTTGAGGGCTCTAGTTTCCAAAATGGGGTCACTTGTGGGGGAGCTCCATTGGTTAGGCACCTCAGGGGGTCTTCAAACCCGACATGGCGTCCGCTAATGAGTGCAGCTAATTTTGCGTTCAAAAATTCAAATGGCGCTCCTTCCCTTCCGAGCTCTGCCGTGCGCCCAAACAATTGATTGTTACCACATATGGGGTATCAGCGTACTCAGGAGAACATGCACAATAAATTGTATTGTGTACTTTCTCTTTTCTCCCTTGTAAAAATGAAAATTTTATGGCTAAAGTAACATTTTTGTGTTAAAAAGTAAAATTTTCATTTTTTCCTTCCACATTGCTTTGGTTCCTGTGAAGCACCTAAAGGGTTAATAAACTTATTGGATGTGGTTTTGAGCAGTGTGAGGGGTGTAGTTTTTAGAATGGGGTCACTTTTGGGTATTTTCTGTCACCTAGGCCTCTCAAAGTCACCTCAAATGTAATGTGGTCCCTAAAAAAAATTATTTTGTAAATTTTGTTGGAAAAATGAGAATTTGCTGATGACCTTTGACCCCTTCTAACTTCCTAACGGAAAAAAAATTTGTTTCGAAAATTGCGCTGATGTAAAGTAGACAAGTGGGAAATGTTATTTAGTAACTATTTTGTGTGACATATCTCTCAGATTTATGGGCATAAATTTTCAAAGTTTGAAAATTGCGAAATTTTCAAAATTTTCGCCAAATTTCCTAAATTTTCACAAATAAACGCAAAAAATATCGGCCTAAATTTACCACTGACATGAAGTACAATATGTCGCGAAAAAACAATCTCAGAATCGCCAGGATCCGTTGAAGCGTTCCAGAGTTATAACCTGTCAAAGTGACACTGGTCAGAATTGCAAAAAATGGCCCGGTCATTAGGGTGTTTTAGTGGCCGGGGGTGAAGGGGTTACATTTTTCACTCTTTGTTTCATTGCAGACATTTGTTAAATAAAAAAAAAACATTTTTTCTCTCATTAATGTGCACTCTGCACCCCATCTTGACAGAAAAAAACAGAAATGTAGAAATTTTTGAAATTTTTTTAAACAAGAGAAACTGAAAAATCACATAGTCATAGGTATTCAGACCCTTTGCTCAGACACTGATATTTAAGTCACATGCTGTCCATTTCCTTCTGATCCTCCTTGAGAGGTTCTACTTCTTAATTGGAGTCCACCTGTGTTTAATTAAACTGATAGGACTTGATTTGGAAAGGCACACACCTGTCTATATAAGGCTAGGTTTGCACACTGCGTCTTTTTGACGCTGCGTTTTTGTGAGTTTTTGGCCGCTAAAAACGCACAAAAACGCACCTGCGTCGAAAAAACGCATCAAAAAACGCATGCGTTTTTGCCACGATTTGGTGCGGTTTTGGCTGCGTTTTGCTGCGTTTTTGATCTGTGCGTTTTGCTGCATTTTTCAAATGCATTGCATGGGCGGAAAACGCAGAAAAACGCAGGAAAGAACTGACATGTCCATTTTTTTTTTTAACTCAAAAACGCAGGTAAAAAAAACAGATGTGTGCGAACAGCAAAAATGAAAACTCATAGACTTTGCTGGGGAAGCAAAGTCCTGCAGTTTTGAGGCCAAAAACGCACCCGAAAAACGCGCAAAAACGCCGCGAAAAACGCACTGTGCGCACATAGCCTTAGACCTCACAGCTCACAGTGCATGTCAGACCAGATGAGAATCATGTGAGCCCAAGGAGCTCAGAGACAGAATTGTGGCAAGGCACAGATCTGGCCAAGGTTGCAAAAGAATTTCTGCAGTACTCAAGGTCCCTAAGAGCACAGTAGCCTCCATAATCCTTAAATGGAAGAAGTTTGGGACCACCAGAACTCTTCCTTGACCTGGCCGTCCAGCTAAACTGAGCAATCGTGGGAGACGAGCCTTGTGAGAGAGGTAAAGAAGACCCCCAAGATCACTGTGGCTGAGCTCCAGAGATGCAGTAGGGAGATGGGAGAAAGTTGCACAAAGTCAACTATCACTGCAGCCCTCCACCAGTTGGGCCTTTATAGCAGAGTGGCCGAAGGAAGCCTCTCCTCAGTGCAAGACATATAAAAGCCCGCATAGAGTTTACAAAAAAACACATAAAGGACTGCCAGACTATGAAAAATAAGATTTTCTGGTCTGATGAGACAAAGAACTCAGAAAGAAAACCCGGTACCTCATCACAGTGAAACATGGTGGTGGCAGCATCATACCAGGGGGGTATTTTTCAGCTACAGGGGCAGGACAACTGGTTGCAATTGAAGGAAAGATGAATGTGGCCAAGTATAGAGATATCCTGGAAGAAAACCTCTTGCAGAGTGCTCTGGACATCAGACCTGGCCAAAGGTTCACCTTCCAACAAGACAATGACCCTAATCACACAGCTAAAACAACAAAGAAGTGGCTTCAGAACAACCTTGTGATCATTCTTGACCGACCCAGCCAGAGCCCTGACCTAAACCCAATTGAGCATCTCTGGAGAGACCTAAAAATGGCTATCCACCAACGTTCACCATCCAACCTGACGGAACTGGAGAGGATCTGCAAGGAAGAATGGCAGAGGATCCCCAAATCCAGGTGTGAAAAACTTGTTGCATCATTCCCAAGAAGACTCATGGCGGTACTAGCTCAGAAGGGTGTTTCTACTCAATACTAAGCAAAGGGTCTGAATACTTATGACCACGTGATATTTCAGTTTTTCTTTTTTATAAATTTGCAAAAATTTCTACATTTCTGTTTTTTTCTGTCAAGATGGGGTGCAGCGTGTACATTAATGAGAAAAAAAATGAACTTTTTGAATTTACCAAATGGCTGCAATGAAACAAAGAATTAATAATTTAAAGGGGTCTGAATACTTTCGTACCCACTGTACATGCAGCAGATTTCAGGTCTGGCTTATCAGGTCAGAAAAAGTATACTAAAAATAGAGGGGTGTCTATTGGTTGCATGGCAGGAAGGGATACTCTGAGACTAAAGGGCACATTACACGCTACGATATATCCAACGATATGTCGCTGGGGTCACGTCGTTAGTGATGCACATCCGGCATTGTTAGACATATCGTAGCGTGTGACAGCTACGAGCGACTGTGAACGAGCAAAAATACTCACCTTATCTTGCTCGTTGACACATCGCTCATTTTCAAAAAAATGAACATTGGGGGCGGGTGCGATCGCTCATGCGAACACACGATAAATCGTAGCATGTAAGGTAGATTTAATCCTGTGAGACAAATCTCAATCTGTAAGAATCCTCCTCTTTTCTGCATCTAAATAGAAAACCAGCACAAGATCCTTTAACAGCAAGGGCTACACTATTCTGTGACTAAATTAGTGGGCTTCTACCTGATTCTCAGCTTGAGGATCTATAGGCCTTCAGAACCAGTGATATCCCTTCTTCAGGTAGCCCTGGGTATGCATCTCTAGGAGCTGTGTGCTATTTGGGCAGAAAAGACTGCCATCAATCTCTTTCTAGCAGTCTGAGGATCTGAGGCCTACTTTATCTTGGAAGGACTTTCCAATATAGCAGTTTCTTACTGTATAGCATTCCCTGCCATGGTTCCTTTCCTCTTCTAGATACTCATGGGCAGTGCAAACTGTTGGCAAAGTGGAACATTGGCATCTGGCTCCTCGCCTGTGCGCCGAGTGTAACTGGACTCCATTGGTTCTCCTGACATCACTGCACTGGTGGGTTTTTTAGATGGGCACACATCATTTCCAGTGCTGTCATCTTTGCAGTGAGTCGACTCCTATCCGACCTCGGTACTTTCTGAGGCTCTTTGTTAGTGGCATCTGACAGTAGTCAGCCAGTAGTGACATTGCCAGCACATGTGCCTATTGCTTATTTCAATGACTTTATACAATAACCCTGTTCCCTAGCACTTTTCCAGGTAAGAGACACTGGCTCCTCTAGCCAGGCACAATCGGAATTTTTGCCTGTTCTTGTCTCCTTGTTGTAGTAATGCCCCATCCTGGTCCTCTTTTTGTAGTCTTGTGGCAATTTTTGTCTCCTTTTGTAATAATGTGCCATCCTGGTCCCATTCTTGTAGTAATATGCTCATCCGTGTCCCCATCATGTTGTAATGTCCTTATTCTGGTCCCATGTTATAGTAATTTCCACATCCTGGTCCTCATTTTGTAGTAATGTTCCCCATCCTGGTCTGCTGCTTGTAGTAATGTCACCGTTTTGCAGTTATGTCCCCCATCCTGGTCCTGTCACGTCTCCACCAGAGTCTGCTCCTGCGACTTCTGCTTTGGTCATCAGGCGTCGCCGTATTCCCACTGTGGGCAGTGCTGATGATAGGAGAGGAGTCAGTACCAGTGGCTCTGGTGAGCGCAGGCTCCGCCCATCCACTAAGCTGAGTTTGACTGTGACTTGCAGTAGCACTGGCTGACTGTGGTGGTGTGCTCCTTCCAGCTGAAGTTATCACCTTTCAGCTATGGACAATGGGAAGGCACCACACCCTTCTTATTCCTTCTCCAGTCTGCTGGGCACTGTCAGATATAGTCGAGTTTATACTGCTTGTCTCTGGTTCTTGCCCTGCTCTGTATATTGATTCCTGTGTTTTAACCCCTTCCTGCTCTCTGACTACTCTCCTGTCTGCTGTTTTTATACCTCGCTGCCATATCCGGTTTTGACCTTAGCCTTATTTCTTGACTACGCTCTTGTCTGTCGATTTTGTTCCTTTTCTGTATCTCCTGGTTTGAGCCTGTCTGATGACTACTCTTCTTGGAATTGCAGGCTTCCACAGGTAGCAATCTCCAGGGCCATGTAGTGGATCCAAATCCCTGTATAAAGGTTAAAGGGTTTCGGGGTTCTCGGGATCCTGCTTAGTGGATGGCTAGCCTTTAGCCTGTCCATGACAGCCATCCTGAGACTGTGGTTCCAGGCAGGTGTTACAGGTCCTCATCTTGTAGTAATGCTCCACCCTGGTTGCTTTTTTGTAGTAATGTCACCCATCCTGGTCCTCATCTTGTAGTAATGCTTCACCCTGGTCCCCTTTTTGTAATAATGTGCTCATCCTGGTTCTCACCCCATAGTTATGCCCCATCCTGGTTCTCATTGTAATGCTGGTGGGTATGGACCCACTGTGCCATGGGCCAAGCTTAACCCTGGATAGACATTACTAAGTCACTACCGGGTATTCATTAGAGCTTCTGATGGTGAGGACAGGCTGGGCTGCTGGTATTCACCAGGTTCCACTCCAGGACAGTACCTGGGAATGCAGCAGCTGAACGGAGGTATGGGTGCAAGGTACAGCCAGACGAAGAAAAAAAATATAGTCAGACTATCCAGAGTCAGGGCAGGCAGCACATCTTCAATAAACATAGCCCAAGTCAAGAGCAGAGAGGTTGGGATAAACAAGTAGGAAAGCTGAGTCACAAAACTTCTGCAATATTATCAAAGAGCACCTTGCAGGAAACTAGGTAGAGACTAAACTAGAACCAAGATCAATCAAGGAATGGTGGGATTGACTGTTTTATGCATCTCCTGCTGCTTGGGGATAGGCCAGAGGAGATAAATCTCAGAGGGAACAAGATGCCCTTTCCTATAGCCAGGTGGAAACAGCAGGGATATGCAGCAGAGTGGAAAAGCTGCATGAGGGCTCAGCCCGGCGGCCTGACACGGTAAGGAGCAAAGCGGCAAATGAAGTGAATAGCATGGTGCTGGGGACGCAAGCATGTTACCGCCATGACACTCATCTTGTAGTAATGTTCCTCATTCTTCTCCTTTTCTTGTTGTAATTTCCACATCCTGGCATCCTGGTTTTCATCTTGTAGTGATGTTCTCCATCATAGTCCTCATCTTGTTGTAATGCCCCCATCCATGTCTCCATAAGGTAGTAATGCCCATCCAGGTCCTTATACTGCAGTTAAAGATTCTTCTCACCTGTCATTGGTTTCCTTGGCATCCTCTTTTTTGTACATGTGGCCTGCAAGCACCGTACACCCCCTGATTATAGCGCCCAGTTTAGAGACTTATTTTATGCAATAAAAGGCAAATTAATTATTTACAGATCATACAATGTGATTTTCTGAATTTTTGGGGGGGATTCTGTCTGTCAGTTAAATTGTACCTAAGATAAAAATTACAGACCTCTCCATTCTTTGTAGGTGGGAATTGGCAGTATATCAAATACATATTTTCCCTCACTGTATATGGTAGAGATTCTCCTATGTTTATGGAGGAGATTGCAATCCAATTAATGAACCTACTGAAATCCATGCTTGATATAGGCGTAAAACTTCTGTTATTTATGGCGATTCGTATAAACCTAGTAAAAATTGTTCTGAAGCTCAAATATCTACGATGCGCAGCATAAATGAATACACTTTTCTTTGAAAAGTAAAACTTAAATCAATCTTTCACTGAATACCAGAACAATTTTTTAAATGTTAACTATACTAAGTCTTATAGATAATTTCTTAACTCATAACATGACAAAGGTTTATAATATAACTTTCTTTACTAAATCTTCAGCTTTACTCAAATTAAATGATGCAAAATGAGTATAACCCACATCAATGATGTTTAAGGAAAGCATCAAGTCTTCTACGCATGTAATGAACAAGTTGGCGACGTATTGCAATACAGTATCAGTCTTTTTCCATTCTTCAAGAACAACCTCTTTTAGAGCCTGAATGGTGAATGGAAAATGTTCAACTTGTCACTTCAGAATTCCCCACAGATGTTTGGTTGGGTTCAGATCAAGAGACACTTGTCCACTGAATCACAATTACACTGTTTTTCTTCATAAATGTGACAGTGATTTGGATCATTGTCTTAATGGAAAAGTGCACGTTTACCAAGGGCACGGAGATATGGTAGCATTTTTTTCTTTCAATATGGAACAGTCCATGTGTGACATTTTATACTATCAATGAAATGTAGCTACCTGACATCAGCAGCACTCATGGAGAACCACATAAAGACACTACTAGCACAAGTTTTCACTGCAGAAACCATGCATTTTTCGTCGTACGTCTCACTTTTGTTACACTATACAGATTTTAAGTTATCATTTCCAAAAACATTTATATATTTGTCTTATCACTCCACAGACTAGAGTCCCAGTAGTCATCTTACTTTTCAACAAGGGTCCTGGCAAATGCTAGACAGCCTGTTTGTGCATGGACTTTAGGCAAGACTTCGCACCCGTGCATGCTATTCCTCTGCAATGAACACCATATTGTGTCACAGGAAATCGTCACCCTGGTTTGGATTTCTACTTTCTTAGCTTACTGCAGTGAATTTGCAATCCAATTTACTGCTCATTGTACTCTGTCATTGGTATTCTTAGATTCCAGAGCCCTAAAGGGGTGATTTCTGCTCTCTAAACACTTCTCTTGTCAGCCATGGTTGTTTCTTCTTGGATGCCAGTGGAGTAGTGATGCATAGACCTAATTCCCTATTTTTGGCGGGTACTGACAGGATGTGATTTGTACACATTTAGTGGCCTTACCGGCAATTAACAATAAGCTGATCCAGCTTTATATCATCTATCAAACTCATCTGACTCCTGTTAGTCTACAAAACATGGACAGAACACCTTACACAGAGTGCCAAGTTGTCCATTCTCCAAAAGTCGACTTTAAACATATAATATGCTTTTGCCTTTTTTTAATTAATGTTTTTAGGTTACTGACCTCTCTATTCTCAATCCCTATATTATGTGAACCTTAACTGGCATTATATTGGGTTGTTAGATGAAGAACAGTGGCAGCATCATACTTGAATCAAACCTAAGTGTTATGATCCGGAACCATGGAAGACCACCACAAATCATTGGCAAAAAAGGTGACAAGAGCATTGGCAACTAATCTGGCCGCCATCCCCTTACTAACCATCACAACTAGAAGTAGCCGAGGGGTGAACTAACATCCTGTGCACCGCGAACCCAGCTGGAGAACTAACTATCCTAAAGGTAGGAAAGATGAATAACTCTCTGCCTCAAAAAATAGACAAGAATAGCAAGCCCCCCACATTCAAAGACTGCGGTGATATAGGAAAAACACAATACACAGGTAGATGACAGGATTAGCAAAAGGTGAGACCCCCGCTGACTAAAATAGGAAAGGACAGGAAAGGGACTGATGGTGGCCAGAGAAAAACCCTGCAAAATACCAACTTCCTGATAGTGCAAAAAGGCCCTCAGATCGCTCGATCTGAACTCCGTCCTATACCAGGTGCCCTTGTCATACCAATGAACAGAAAACAAGAATTATAACAAATTCAACAAGCCACAAACACATGAACCCAAAGGAGCTATACTCCACACAGAACTGCAGGGAGTTCCTCAACAATCCACTGAGGGGGAAAATCCCTGGAAGGAAATAAACTGAAACCAACCACAACAAATGACAAACCCAGATAAGCAAAAGAACCAGACAATAAATAAAGAGCAAGCACTTATCTGGAGTAGATGTGGTGTAGAGCAGGATTAAGCAGGCTGAAAATACAAAGAACAACTGACATCCGGCAACAGCCTGCAATCAGACCAGGACTTAAATAAGCAGAGAGTTAGCAAAGGAAACACCCACTGCACAACACACCTGGTCTCTGTTCAAACCATTCCTGGCCACCAGAGGGAGTCTCCCAGCAGCCAAGACATAACTAACATTCACAACACCTAAGTAAACCATATTCTTATCCATTCAGTGGAGATCAATTGTTTTCCTGGCTGAAAAACACCACTGGATTATTAGATGGAAGGCACTGGTTAACATTAATATTTCATATGAGAAAGTTATCTTTCTGAATTAATGGTGTCCACATTTTAAAAGGTCTGGAGTCTTTGGGTGCATAGTCTCGTCTTAACCCTTGATCCTCAAGTATAACTATAGTTAAATCTCAGTTTTGATGTGTTCTCCTGTTATGTGTTCTGTTTTTTCCTTTTGTCATCAACCTGTGAACCTGTGAAGTGTTGCGAACTTGATACCAGCACTCTTCTGGTGTTTGCTCACGGCTTGGGTCTCTGATAATTATCTTGATGTCTTATCTAGCTGGAGAGTATTTTATTTTTTTCTGCTCCATTTATATGTTCACCCATTTATATGTTGCATATTTACCATAACCACCTATTTGATTGCACATCCATCTTGTACTAATTCATTGCAGTTTTTAATTTTTTTTAATATATTAAATAAGATAAATTAAAATAACAACAACAATGGAATGGAATTGTTTTGTTCTTTGTTTTGGTTTTTTTTTTCATTTAATTTTTGCCCTCACAAAATATATAATTAACACTTTAGTTATGAATAAAACTCTTCAATTTTTAGGTGTGTGTATATACTAAAAATTCTGAAACATATGCTTATCTCCCCAATTGGTGCCATACCTGCAATGTTGGTGCAATGAGTCTGGCGATCACATCACATCACATTGTTATATCACTTACCTGGTGATGCCAATCATTTTTAAAGATATTACTTTTTGGCCACATTTATTCCTTGAAGACCACTACTGGCCAAACTTCTCCTAAGAGCGTAGTCCGACGACCATATAACCTAGATGGTGATTACATCACAATGCTTAAGGTACCGTCACACATAACGAGATCGCTAGCGAGATCACAGCTGAGTCACGGTTCCTGTGACACAGTAGCGATCCCATTAGCGATCTTATGTGTGACACCTACCAGCGATCAGGCCCCTGCTGTGAGCTCTCTAGTCATTGCAAAATTGTCCAGGCCATTTTCTTCAAAGGCGATGTCCTGCTGGGCAGGACACATCGCTGTGTTTGACACTGTATGACGGTCACAGTGACTGCTGAGATCGTTATACAGGTCGCTACTGCGATCTGTATTGTTCCTGCATCCCTGGTAAGATCTGACTGTGTGACATTTCACCTGCAACCTCCCAGCGACTTACCTGCGATCCCTATCAGGTTGCATCGTTTTTGGGATCGCTGGTAAGTCATTGTGTTCCTGGGTTCAAGTCCCACCAAGGACACCATCTGCAAGGAGTTTGTATGTTCTCCCCGTGTTTGCATGGGTTTCCTCCAACACTCCAAAGACATACAGATAGGTACTCTAGATTGTGAGCCCCAATGGGGACAGTGTTGCCAATGTATGTAAAGCGCTGTGGAATTAATAGCGCTATATAAATGAATAAAATTATTATTATTATTACACAAATGTGAGGGGTATACTCACTTTTGTGACATACTATATTTCACCCATCTTGGCATATATGTCTCCCATTCTGGTATATATGTCTCCTATCCTGGATGCCATCCTGGTATACATGTCCCCCATCTTGGTACGTATGTGTTTCTGCATCCTGGGTCTCTCACTAGTATATTTATCCCCCATCCTGGGCCCTTCCTTGTATATATGTCCCTTCAACCTGTGCCCCTTCCTGGTATACCTTTCTCACATCCTGGGCCCCTTCCTGGTATATGTGTCTTCCGTCCTGGGCCCCTTCCTGGTATATATGTCCACCAAGGACAACATACTGATAGGGAATTCAAATTGTGAGTCCCATAGGAACAGGGTTGCTGATATATGTAAAGCACTATGGAATAAGTGCCGCTATATAAGTAAATAATAATAATAATTATTATTATTATTATTATATGTTTCCCCATCCTGGGGCTGTCCCTGGTATATGTTTGCTCATTCCTGGGCCCCTTCTTGGTATATATGTCTCCCATCCTGGTCCCCTTCCTGGTATATATGTCCCTCCAACCTGGTCCCCTTCCTGGTATAAGTGTCTCTTAATCTGGGCCTCTTCCTGGTATATATGTTCTCCATCCTGTGCCTTTTCCTGGCATAAGTGTCTCTTAATCTGGGCCTCTTCCTGGTATATATGTCCCCCAACCTGTGTCATTTCCTGGTATATATGTCCACCATCTTTGGCCCCTTCCTGGTATATATGTCCACCATCCTGAGTCCCTTTCTGGTATATATGTCCCTCATCCTGTACCCCTTTCTGGTATACGTGTCCCCTATCATGTACCCATTCCTGGTGTACATGTCCACCATCCAGGGCCCCTTCCTGGTATACAGTATATGTCCTCCATCTTGGTATATATATATATATATATCTATCCTCCATCCTGGGCCCCTTTGTGGTATATCGGTCCACTATTCTGCGACTGTTTTCTAACGCACAAAAAGAAAAACATTTTTACCATCTTTCCCTGCTCCCACGACGTGCGGTTTCCTTTTCTATATCCTGTGCAGAGGCTGGCAGCTGACATTGACGTGCTTGCTATGGGTGATGAATGACTTCACAGTAATTCGATGCCAGTACCTGGTATGCTGGTATCAGCTGCCGGCTCTGTGCCGCCATACACATCAGCTGAATATGGGTCTTAATCCCTAGCTGGAATAGGCGCTGTCATCAACTGACCCCCTTACAGCGTTGGCTTGTGCACAATAGCACCCTCTGGGACCATGATTTTTACGCCTTGCTTATACCATTAATTAAGACTTGCAAAAATGGTAGTGAATAGATGGAAGCGAATACACAGGTTTAAAAAGGGTTAACACAGCAAGTCATGCCATGGCATCTGATCTTTGACATGAAACTGTCTTCCATAACCTCACCTCTGTTGCAGAGTTTGGCTTTTCCTCACGCTTACACAGTTGTTTCTGTTTCAGTTAATGACTGTGTTTCAATCTAAGTCTGATTTAGATATTTTGAATGTAATCTTATGTTGGAGCACTGTTCACTCCAGCTTAAACTTTTGCAGAATACCATTTTCTCTGCTCCTCTTAAATGAGCACTCTGGTGATTTTTTTTCTCCCATCTTTTAGCACATGTGTATGTTGAGAGTGTTTTGCACTTCTTACTAAAGTTCTTCTGCCATTTCCAGTGCTGCTCTGCTGTTACTTGATCACACTTGTGCTGTGCCGAATTACACAATGTCTGCTGTGTGGAGTGCAGGTCTTATTTTCAATTTTCTCAATGCAGGTCTGTGAGACTCAGAACAAGACAGTCTAGCCACATTCTGCATCTCATAGACTTAAATTGAGAAAGTGACCTTCGCACCATACAGAAGACACTGTAATTTGGCAGATGATAAATGTCACCTGAAACCAGAGCAACTTTGGAAACAACAGAAGATGGCGATCGGTAGATATTGCATTTCGCTGTCTTTATACATATACAGGTTATTGTTTTCTAATATAAAAAAATGAATTGATTCTTCCATTAAAGGGAACCTGTCAGGTCCAATATGCACCCAGAACCACGAGCAGTGGTGCACCCTGCCTAACCGTACCCGAAACACAGTACACTAGCATAGATAAAGGGATCTGTAGAAAACAAATTTCTAAAGATCTTTTATCTTATGCTAATGACCATGGGGACTAGTCCCAAGGGCGTTATATCCCCTGATTAGTCCGCCCTCTTAGAATGTTAGTAGACCCACAGGTGAATACTAACATTCTATTAAATGTAGCATCACCAGCGGTGACAAGCGTACCTGTGTTTGCTCTGACCATGCTTCTGAATGCCGAGCACTTCCCGTCATGCGCACTATGAAGCCGGGTGTATGCGTCCTGGCTTCAGAGAGGTCTACTACGCATGACTGGAAGTGCCAAGCATTCAGAGCGGAGACAGCGGAGACTGCTCGTGGTTTTGGGTGTATATTGCACCTGACAGGTTTATTTTAAGTTATGCTGGTGCCACGCCTGGAAGTGGTTGGTGGTTACGGCAGCCATTTGTAACACTTCTGTAGTTATAGTTTCATCTCAGGTCACTTTGGCTGTTTATAAATAAATAAGTTATATTTTTTTGTTGTTTGCTTTCATTTTATTCCAGGTAAGGTACGTGAAAATATACTCTGCTCTGAGTAATACAGATTTCTATAACTATAAGATATCCTAACCAAATGTGGCTTAATCTGTTTTTAGTGAAAGGATTTTTTCAATGTCAAATCTGTGAAATGTATAACTGTAGCGCTCCAGCTCCTATGATTAACCTGCAGAAGACCTACAGATTTCTCCATCTCAAACCCATCTGTGTTTCTAGATGTCACCTGTAAAACACGCAGTAAGGAAAAAGCTGTTTCTTGTCTATAGACAGTAAGATTTTTATGACAACACCTGCAACCTATACTTAGTTTACAATCCCCATCTGGATTTGAGATTTGAAGAACATATAATATAGGGGTATCCCATCAGAGTGATGGATGATAATGGAGCATTATCAGTCACGCAAGACTTTGGCTAAGATGATTTTTTTAGTTGTACTTTTGCTTTCTGGTTTTATATCAGATGTAATTTTAGCTCTACTATTAGCTGCCAGAAAGGATAATTTGGGTAATTTCTTAGTAATAAGATATTGTAAAATCTTTTAGGTATTCTTTTTACTTAAGGAGCTGCAAACCAAAAAATAATGAAATTACTATGAAGTAAAATAATCTGAAAACTTAAGAAATAATTAATTGGCTCCTTTAGGCCTTTTCATGATGTAAATACTATTCTTCACTGCAATTAGTACATTTGACCAAATCCCAATTACGTATCTGAAAACAATGCATGTTTGGCTTTTGTTACACTTGCGATTGCCTCGCGTGTATCTCAGTTTCGCGGTGCATCACCAGGCCCGGACTCACATCCTGCTCACAGGAGCGGGTTGGTTGCATGCATCTCTATGCAGCCGACCTGCTCCTGTGAGGAGAGTGTGATTCCGTGATGGGTGATGCACCGCGAAACTCACGCGAGATACACGCAAGGCAATCGCAAGTGGGACACCGGCCTTTTGTTGAAAAGAGCATGGAAACACTGATCACTGGGGGATGTTCACATGTAGATCAACATATCCCTGTCACATTTTAAGAGACTGCTGATGCATTTTTTTTAAACCATTGTATTAGCTTAAGTTAGGAAAATAGAATTGTGCCATGGTTGATCATATTATGTCTTACGGAGCATGGTTTGCTGTGTGTATGAGCCCTAAGTTTTTTGCCAATTTTGTTTAACCCCATTACGACAGCCTTACGGAGATAAACGGCGGCAGAATTAGGTACTTATTCCGATCTGCAGTTTATAAACGGTAAGCAGAAATAAGTCATGATTCAGGCCATTTTTTCCGGTTCCCACTCATGTGATCTCTGGTATACACTGTATACCGATGATCACGTTACAGTAATTGACAGCGCCAGTAATAAATCATTTTTCTCCCACCTGGCATGATTAAACATGTCAGATGGGAGATAAATCTCCTTCTCGGTCCCCTGGTGTCGCCCAAAGTACCCCCCGGACCCCAACCCCCTCCCGAAAATCCAAGATGGCCGCGCGCACAGCAGCGCCCCATCCGCATTCATCTTCCTCCTCTGATTTCTGTTGCATGTGCCATGACACATGCAACAGAAAACTGCTCCCCAGGCCCTGCCAGGTCACCCCCTATTCCCCCCCCGGTGTTGCCCGGTGTCTCCCGTACGTTTTACAGCCTTCATCCACCGCGATCCCTTCTCCTTCACAGTGCACGCTGGTCACATGTGCAGAAGAACCAATTGAAGGACCAAAAAGTAAAAATAGCTACACTCATTTAAGCAGTAGGAACCTATAAAGATGTGAGTGAACCAGCCAATATAAAAGTATATAATCTTTATTGAAAAATTTGTTAAAAGACAAACACATAAAACAGACAATGATGAGGACACATACAATTAACCTCAGGTGAACCAAAATATACAAGCAATAAATAGCATAAGTGCATAATGGTCATGTGTCGGAGAAAAAATGTGCACCAGAAAGGGGTGCTGTCAAAGTTTCTTTAAAGAACCAATAGTCTTTAGATAGATGAAGAGTGTCCCAAAGAACACCAATAAAGTGGAACTGTATTAAATTTCAAGCTAAACAAAGCTTTTTTCTTCATTAAAGACTAAATGTATGAGAGCCACAATCCTATTGCTACAAAACGTGGCATATAACAGGGGAAACAAAGAATACATGTATCTATGATATTAACAAGATATAATCCTATAAGATGCAAACATAATAGTTTATGAAAAGCGAATCCTGAATGGATCAGGTGGTATAACCACAACAATGTTTCCAAATGCCTACAGTCCCAAAAAGGGGAGAAGCAAGATCTCAACCATACATGTAAAGAAAAGGCAGAAACTGACAAAAAAAAAAAAAAGTGTCAAAATATAACACTTTTATACACAGGGCTAGACTAGGAGGCCATATTCCCAGTGTTATAACAGATAAGGAGGCGGAATGGCTGCATTACCACAGTACTATACCTTCAAGGAAACAGAGTCAGCCATAGAACCGACCCAAACACTGTGGTGAAACCACAAAAACACACACTAGAAGGGTGTTACAGGGCCCAGACTAAAAAGCCATATTCCCAGTGCTATAGCCAACAGAAAGGCGGCATGGCTGCAATACCACAGTAAATTACCCCTACAAGGGAACAAAGTCAGCCATAAGAACCAACCTTAGCACTGAGTGGCAAGCCCACAAAGACACAGACCAGGAAGATAATAACCTGAGGATAAAGGTATCCCGACACGTGTTTCGCAGAAAAGCTTCTTCCAAGGGGTGCTGATGCCAGTCAATACCCAGGTATATATACCCCCACTCACCAGCGTGATGTGTAACAGCGGCGCTCAATCACAGCTCCATAATCGTGCACATGGGGTCTGGCGTCTGACATCATCATGATCCGCCCATGTCAGACACATCATAGCATGGGAGGAGCATGGTGAGGTAAAGAGACACGTCGCCCCACTGCACAGAAAGTGGGCGGAAAACTGAGCGCTCAACACACACAGGGAGATGCAAAGATATTGCCATTGAGAACAAAGCAAAACGTGTCAGTGGCACACCATTTAGAAAACATTCATACAACAGAAAATGTTCAGAGGTGCACGTAGGGTTCAAACCCAAAGAGTATAAAAAAATTATTCCAATTATTTAATAATTTTATAATAGTGAAAAAAGTGTGAACCAAGTGTATAGATATCTCAATACACATGTATATCTTAGTACAAACATGCATACAAGAGTATGCACTTAAATGTCCCTGCAGGGATTCTTCACATAAATATGTAATAACCATGTGAAACTTATATTTATAAAATACAAGTCTAAAGTGCATAAAACAAAAAAATTGCTGTATTACAAAATAGCAATAAAAAAGTGCATAGTGCATGTAAAATAGATACAAAAACACATAATAAAAGGTGTAAAGTGCAAAAATGACCCAACATATATTAAGAGAATCTGAGAAGCCCGTATGTAGTGGCGCACAACGAAAGTCAGCAATACCAATGCTTGATACATATTGTGCAAAAAAGGGTGTTCGAAACCAAAGCAGGGACAATGTAAAAAGAAATAGAAGAAGATATAAATATATATACACATTGGAAATAGAAAAACATGTGAAACAAAACAAAAATCTTTATTGAAAAAAAAAAAAAAAATAAAAAAAATATTTTTGAATATTTTTGGGTAAAAAATTTGAGTAGAAGTACTCATCTATACATATACGTGCACATATACATACATACACACATAAAAAGAGATAAAAGTGTGCCAAAGTTATTACATTAAAAATACAAGACAAAAAGTGCAAAAATACATATAATAGTGGTTAAAAATCCGCTTGTGAAGATGTCAACAGGGATGGAACTAAAAACAAAAACAAACAGAAACAGGGGAATTAAAAACAAATTTATTCATAAAAATACAGATTAAAATATACCAATGGGCATAGACTACAAACACATATAAAAATAAAATTATAGGAATGGGACAAAACTCAAGACGTCATTAAGACCATATGGACTCAATGGTATTGTCCCCTTTTGATTTCGACCCTCACAAACCCCTATGCAGCTGAATAAGTAAATAAATAAACAAAAAATGAACTGGACAAAACTGCACTTTTCTGTTGTAAAAAAACAAAATGTATGTCATGTTCAACCTAAATGTTTTCAAATGATATCATTAAAAACGTTCATGCTTTGGCACAACACATAATAGCTTTATCACCCAAAAAATCACTCCAAAAATGAATTACCGTATTTTTCAGATTATAAGACGCACTTTTCCTACCAATAATTTGGGAGGAAAATGAGGGGTGTGTCTTAACATTCGAATATAGCTTACCGAGAGGAGGAAAATTGGTAGGGGCCTGTCTGTGCGGGCAGCTGGGTACCTGTCTGTGCGGGCAACAAGGTGCCTGTTGGTGTGTGCGGGTGGGTTCCTCTCTGTGGCAGCCTCCGGCAGCCAGCGGCCTCTCTGTGCCGGCGGTCTCTCTGTTCCAGCGGCTGGTGGCCTCTCTGTTCGGGCAGCCTGCTGGCTGCCACTCTGTGCAGGCAGCCGGATGGCTGTGCGGACTGTAGAAGCTGTGCGGTGGGTGTCCCAGATGGTCTGTCCATGGTCCGAGCTTCAAATGATGGCACCCGGAGTCAGCGCGTGCGCAGATGGAGCTCTTGGATGAGAACTCCATCTGTGCATGCACCACTCCGGGTGCCATTTCTTTGAAGCCCGGACCGTTGACAGAGCATCTGGGACAGTCACCGCATCGGCCTACTCCACTACACAACAACCGCAGCTTCTGCTGCCAGCACAGACCTGCCACCGCTGCCAGCACAGACCCGCCGTCGCTGTCAGCACTGACCCATCGCCGCCGCTGCCAGCACTGACCCACCGCTGCCAGCACAGTCTCTGCCTCCTGTGATCCTACTCCACCACTGCTGCCATTCCCCTCCAGTAAGACAACACCGGAGTATAAGACGGACCCCCCTTTTTTTTCTTTTTTTCTCTCTAAATCTGAGGTGCGTCTTATAATCCGGTGCGTCTTATAAAACGAAAAATACAGTAATATTACAGACTTCAGACACCAGAAATTAACATAAGCCTGAAAATGTATTTTTTTCCCTTGACTTTAGACTAAAGCTCATTATACTCATTAAATTAATGTTGGCTGCACCCACAGATATTGATGGGCTCAGTCAACATTCTAAATGTGTGTGAAAGTTGTCAGCCAACAGATTGACGGAGAAGTTGTTGACCAGGCGTGTCCTATTTTGGAATACCAATCGCTTTGTTGTCCTGGAGATAAGTCACCGGCAGAGATGTCTGGCTGTTCCTATCTCGTAGAAAGCACAAGAGTGGTTGGCCGAAGGGGTGATCTTGTGTATGGGACATATGGCCAAAGTGGCTATCTGCTGAACAATTGGCTGAATCATCATTAGGCCCAATGCCATCAAATGTGTATTGGGGTCCTAAATTATTGACCAAGTACTTTCATAGTTACGATAGAAGAGGAATGCACCAAAGCACCTGTATTTGTATACGAATGAAAATATTTTTACAGGTACAGTGCTAGTATCATTCTTATACGGCATATATCCCCTGCAACTCTATATGTCAAATTTAAAATACTTTAAGGCCTGTTTCACACGTCAGTGATTCTGGTACGTTTATGCTTTTTTTAAAATGTACCAGAATCACTGACATACGCAGGCCCATTATAATCAATGGGTCTGCTCACACATCAGTAATTTTTCACTGAACGTGTCTCCATGCAGCGTGCACCCTTGGCCGTGATTCTGCACGGAGACATGTCAGTTTTTTTCTGGCATCACTGATGACCCACGGACCACACTATGGTGTTATCAGTTAAACACGTACAAAAAAATCACGGACATATTAAATATTAAACATTTTCAACCTACCTTGCCTGCGATTCGCTCTGCAGCCTCTGCTTTCGGCAGCTCCTGCCTGGCTCATGAATATTCATGAGAGCAGGAAAACCCGATCAGGAAGTAGGCGCTGAGAGCGGTGGGTGGACGCTGGAGAGCCGAGAAGATCAGCACCATGGACAGCAGTAGTGAAGGCAGGTGAGTAATGTCCATATGCAATCACGGGATCACGGATTGCACATGGACAACCCACGTGTGCCGTGAATCACGGAACACAGAGGGACATGTGCGTGTTTTACACGTCAGTGAAGAACGTCTGTGTTTTTCAATGACTTGGGAAACGGGCCTAAGACTGGTGTTTTGTAGGCGTATGCTGTGAATCTTAATGAATTTGGCATATCTTACTTTTCCAAACAACAGTCTTAATGAATCAGGGCCAGTTTGTTTTTACTATTATACTACTTGTGTGCCCTTGACTACTATCATATGCATACAGGTAGAATGTTCAAATGTGTAATAAAATACAATTTTCCATTCAGTGTCTGTGCCGACACATGGTTATGAATGACACCTCTTCTATTAGCTATCATAGCTTGGGTTTTATTTTTTCTTGGCTCTGTAACCAGCTGTAGAGAGGATCTGGACATTTATTAGTGATGTGTTTAGAAAAGTGTTACAACAAGATGTATTGTAAAGGGTTATCTTGTATCAGCGAAGTCGCTTTGGTTTATAAATAGGATGACATGGAACAAGAGATAGAATTCATCTTCAGCACCATTCGCAACCATTATCTGTAAGGTACAAACTTATATCTAGGCTTGTGCTTTTTTTGTTTGTTACAATGTACAGAATGGAGTTTGAAATTTAGAAAAGTGTTAAGTATTACTGCTGGATCATGCTAGCATGTCACATAAACTAGAACTGGAGGCCTGGACACTTGTTTATCATCCTACCCATCCCTTGGGTCATCTCCTATCATTTTTGTTAATTACTAGTGATGCGCAAGCGTGCTCGCCACTGCTCATTACTCAATCGAACACTAGGGTGCTCGGGTACACGCGGAGCTCAGCCAAATATCGCGGGTGCTTGGATGTTTTGTCCATAAAACTAAAACCACAACGCACAGTCTTGGTTCACTGTATGATGTGTGCAGGCACCCTAGAGAACACCATTCATAGTCTCTGAATGGCTCTCCACGGGGGATAAAACAAAGTTCTCAAACTTAGTGTGACCCCCAAAAAACAAATCTGTCTTCCCTCCCCCATAAATGCTCTATTTATGGCGTGCTTTATCTGGGTGGAGACTCAAAGGCCAATCATTGACTTTCCATAATGCTCATTACTTGCGTCAAGCTTGTCCGAGTATCTGATCAGCTCGAATCGAGTAACGAGCATTTGAGCATTTTAGTGCTCGCCTATAGTGTTGAGCGAGTAGTTGACTATTTGTACTTGCTGTGCTGTTAGCGAGTACTGTCCACTACTTGCATATTCGTTACGACTAGCTGGCGCAATGTAAGTCAATGGGAAATATTCGCTAAGTAGCGAGTAACCTGAAAGCCTTGCTTTTCGTGAGAGTAGCGAATAGTACGGTTTTTGGGTTACTCGCTACTTAGCGAGTATTTCCCCACTGACTTACATTGCCCCCGCTTATCATAACAAATATGTGAGTAGCGGACAGTACTCGCTAACAGCATAGCGAGTATGAATAGTAAACTACTTGCTCAACACTACTCGCCTATCAATATTAGTTACCAGTATGGTGCCTAAGGAAAAAAATTGCAGTTTTTGGTTTCTCCTCTCTTGGGCGCCAAAGCAGAACCAGGTGCTGCCCTGATTAAATGCACGGCCCTGAATTTATCATACTTCTATCATAACCTCTTCCTTATACCATATTATTATTTCTAAAACCTGCTTTCCACCTTACAATTAAGCATACGATTAATTGCCGTCACACGTACTTACCCTTCCATACGACCTCGATGTGGGCGGCGAACATCCACTTCCTGGAGTGGGAGGGACGTTCGGCGTCACAGTGATGTCACAATGCGGCTGGCCAATTGAAGCGGAGGGGCGGAGATGAGCGGGACGTAAACATCCCGCCCACCTCCTTCCTTCTGCATAGCGGCGGGAGCCGCGGGACGCAGGTAAGAGCTGTTTATCATTCCAGGGATGTCACACACTGCGATGTGTGCTGCCTCGGGAACATTGAACAACCCGAAGTGCAATTTTTAGCAAATGAACGACGTGTATGAGATAAACGGTTTTACGTTCAATCGCAATCGCACGTAGCTGTCACACGCTACAACACCACTAACGATGTCGGATGTGCGTCACTTACGACGTGACCCCGCCGACACATCGTTAGATATGTTGTAGCGTGTAAAGCCCCCTTTAGCGCAACATTGTAGCATGAGATAAACAATATTTTCCAGAAGAAAAAGCTAGCCGTGAAATGTATGGGATTGTACGTTTTACAATGATTTATTTTCTTTTGTGTTGCTGTTAAAGGCCATTCTTTGTTACTAAACTAGCTGTAAACGGCACAAACTGAAGAGGCATTCTGGTATTACTAATGAATCGTAACTGTTTGCTTTACTGCCATCCACTTGTAAATAGCAATGTTCAGATCTCTTTCATGTCACGGTAGCTCTGGAAAAAAACACGCGAAGGACAGAGCATGGATTTAATAAGGAACAGATTTCCTTCTTCACTAGGGATTTTATACAAGTCAGAAGAGTGGTAGCCCAAGGGATCAATACTGGAAGGCTGCCCTGCAATTCCTAACATCAGCTTATATTATGTCTATTCTAAGGAGATTTTATTAGTTATAGTTTTTTTGACACTGGTATAAAAATAAGGAGGATAATTGCAGTAAAAAATTGTTTTTGGTGTGTTTATCAGTGCAGACAACGGCAGTATATAGTATGCAGCTAGACTGGCTGGTGATATTGTATATATGTGTATCTGTATGCCTCGCAGAGCGGAAAATGAGAATCCTTTGGTTTGAGAATCCTCCCAGGGAATCATTAGGGTCTGCTGCTGCATACTAATTATTTGTCATGTTAGCGGTGTCTGTAGTGAACCGATAGTCTAATTGTGTAACCTTTCAGAGGAGGTGAGTGTATACAGCTTGCTTTCAAATAGGTTTTGTCCCACCTTCGAGAAAAGTGAAATACTTTCCTCCAAAACCGCTTATGTTCAGAGAATAAGTATCAACTATTTACAGATCAATGCACCGCAGTCAGCAGGGGATTTCTCCAAAAGCTTTCTTTATACTTTGTTTACTTGACCGTAAAAAAAGAGAATTTTTAAAAATCGGAGAATAAAAGTTGTCAATATTATACAGTATATTCACTTATTTCCAAGTAACATATATAGCATTTTGACATATACAGCCGGCCAGCTTTTGATCTTTAACTCCTGCTGATTTCCTGAATATTTGTTTTTTTCCTAAATTTGATATATACCGTAGTTTCAGAGATACGGGCCTTTTTATTTACGGATAATTTTTATCTTCTTTACAAAGGGCTAGTGGTCACAGGATTCTTTAGGGGCGTATCTTTAGGCTGCATTATTATCCCGTGAGCCTTGCCCCATTGGTAAAGATGATAAAAAGTCCACAAAAAGAAAGCCCACATCTCTAGAAGCGTTTAGTTAATTTAAAAATAAATAAATGAAATAGGTTACTTTTGACCTGGTATGGAGGAGTGGGCCAAAATCCCTGCTGCAGTGTCTGAAAACTTGGTGAAGAACTACAGAAAACGCCTTTTCTCTATTGTTTCAAATACTTATTTCATGCAATAAAATGTAAATTCACTATTTAAAAATCATACAATGTGATTTTCTGTTGTTTTTTTTCTCTGGGTCGGGGATTCTGTCTGTCACAGTTGAAATGTATCTATGATAAAAATGACAGACCTCTCCATTCTTTGTAGGTGGGAAAACTTACAAAATAGGCAGTGTATCAAATATTTTTCCCCCCAATTTATATATATATATACGGTATATATATATATATATATATATATATATATATATACACATGCACTGCGCCTATATATATATATATACATATATCACATAGGAGATCCTTAGGCTGCTTTACATACATGACATAGAAGACCCTGTATCTGCAACACATACACCACAGAGGAGATACTATGGCTGCTGTACCTACATCACATAGGAGACACTGAGGCTGGTGTATATTCACCACACTTGGACTGGCAAATACATCACAAAGAGCAGAGCAATAAAGCAGAGCGTGAGAACTGTGCCCACCATGAATGTCGTGATGCTTGAAGTCGTTCTGAAATAAGTCTTCTTAGTATAAATTTTTACATGACAAGAACCTAGCATTTTAAGGGGGTGTGTAGACTAGGATAAGGAAGACTTTTGTATTGTAACATATAACTAACTAATGGTTAAGACCCAAAAGAAAGATAGCTGTGTCCTATATGCGGTGTTTTTCAGTGCATTAATGCATCCCTTTGGCTAATGCTGGGTGATAACTAAAGCACCTTTTAGCAATGAATTCATTTTTATCTTCATCATAAGAATTCTTACATCTGAAATGTTAACATGTGTGTTTGCTTGCAACTTACATAACCGAAGATGCTTTGTAGTCTATTACTGAACAGCTCCCTATTTTTGGTAAAACATATGGTGCACAAATCATTGCATAGTATACAGCTTCACAAAGAACATCTGTGCTTTGTTTTTGTACTGTGTGGTTCAGGATGACTGTAGATGTGACAGTTTTCTGAATTATTAGACACCTGTTGTGCTACGACTAGCCAGCTGAAATATAGTTTCAAGAAACAAAGTAATGCCACAGCAATATAAATGGATTTTCAACTTAGATATTGGTACATTTGATGCTGTGTGACCTCTCAATATCTGGCCTAAATCAAATGTAACCTAGGTTTAGCTTAAAGGGAATCTGTCAGCAGGTTTTTGCTTTGTACGTTAAAGCCAGCATGCTGCAAGGGTTAACAGAAAATTCAGGGATTCCGGTTTTGTTAAGCTCCGATCTGTTGTTTATTTGCTATGTTTATTTAAGCAGCAAGACCCTTATCATTGCTCAGTCTGCAATGTCACAGGCACAGCAGTCCAGTCTGACAGGCCCCCTCCTGTGATTGACACCTCACTGTCAATGTACAATCTCTATTAAGAGCCTGGTGTGGGCAGGACAGCTGTCTCAGCTCTGCTTGATGGTTAAATCTAAAAAGTCTGATTATGTCAGAACTAGTGATATGCAAATAGTAAGATATTCAGGTTCGGATTATTCATACCGAATACCTAGTACTGCTCCAGTATTCTTCACAAATAATGAACCTAATACAAGAAAATGGGGAACCCAAGCATTTTTCTGGGAAATCAAGAAAAATGCTCGGGTCCCCCATTGGGAATCATGAATGGATAAGAAAGTCGGGTTTAACACTGCGCTAAAACCATGAAGCCAAACGATGTGATGAATTCTTTGCTATATTTTCTTTATTTAGGCCAGGTCTACGCGTTTCAAAGGCATGTCCGCCTTCTTCATCAGGACAAAGGAAAAAACAGCATGATCAATTTTTCCTTTTTTCCTTTGTCCTGATGAAGAAGGCGGACATGCCTTTGAAACGCGTAGACCTGGCCTAAATAAAGAAAATATAGCAAAGAATTCATCACATCGTTTGGCTTCATGGTTTTAGCGCAGTGTTAAACCCGACTTTCTTATCCATTCATGATTCCCTGTTGCATCATCGGGGCTGCTGCTTGACCATTTTCTGCATACATAGGAGTTGTGCCTGTCACAACTTCCATAGGTGAGCACCTGTTTTCATTTTCTAAGCCTGCATTGTTTGCCAGATAAGACCCTATGTGCGCTTTTCTCTCCACAGCATTTTGATTCGGGTCCCCCATTGACATGCATTAGGTTCGTTATTGGTGGGGGGCGCCCTTTCGACTATATAGGGTGCGGATCTCCACTGCCAGGTAGTGTAAAGGAGGGAGGGTTTTTTTGTAGGGCATTTATTAGCTCTCCCTTATCTGTGCACTATAACAGAGAATAGTAGAGAGGGGTGATAATGCCGCGCCAAAAGATAACTTGCAATATCAGATTAACGTATCTTTATTATTGGCATAGGTCTACGCGTTTCAGGAGCACTGCTCCCTTCCTCAGGACCGACAAGCATCGAAGAAACATCAAATCACTGTGCACTAATCACTTTATCTGTGCACTAATGAGTTTCTCTTCCTTTGGTATTGCTTGTGTTTAAATAATCTATTATTGTCTTGTATTTTTAAATATTTATCAATAAATGAATGTATTCAGGAAGGTTTTTGGTTGGGTATGTTTTATTTACTTCTTTTGAATTTTGAGGTTTTTAAATACCTAGTGCCTCACAGCCAGTGGCTTATAGGCACTTCTGGGTTGGGATGCGCTGGCTCTTTAAGAGTATGTGTGTGCATCCTAAGTGTGCTCCCAGGAAACATATGCAACATGCGCAGGTCCTGGGAGCCGGTGGCAGGGACCAGGGATGGAGGAATCACTACTGCGCGGCTGGGAGGGTGAGTGTGCTCGGGAGGAGGGCTGTGTGGGGACACTGGAAAGGGCATTACACATGTGAAAAATGTAGCTTACAAAGTGGGGTCATTTGTAGCGGTGTCTAATGTTTAGGCACCTTAGGGACCATGCAAAAGCAACACAGTGCCTGCAATCTATAGTACAGACCAAATGTTTGGACACACCTTCTCATTCAAAGAGTTTTCTTTATTTTCATGACTCTGAAAATAGTAGATTCACATTGAAGGCATCAAAACTATGAATTAACATATGTGGAATGAAATGCTTAACAAAAAAATGTGAAACAACTGAAAATATGTCTTATATTCTAGGTTCTCTAAAGTAGCCACCTTTTGCTTTGATTACTGCTTTGCACACTCTTGGCATTCTCTTGATGAGCTTCAAGAGGTAGTCACCAGAAATGGTCTTCCAACAGTCTTGAAGAAGTTCCCAGAGATGCTTAGCCCTTGTTGGCCCTTTTGCTTTCACTCTGCGGTCCAGCTCACCCCAAACCATCTCGATTGGGTTCAGGTCTGGTGACTGTGGAGGCAAGGTCATCTGGCGTAGCACCCCATCAATCTCATTCTTCGTCAAATAGCCCTTACACAGCCTGGAGGTGTGTTTGGGGTCATTGTCCTGTTGAAAAATAAATGATGGGCCAACTAACCCCAAACCGGATGGAATAGCATGCCGCTGCAAGATGCTGTAGTAGCCATGCTGGTTCAGTATGCCTTCAATTTTGAATAAATCCCCAACAGTGTCACCAGCAAAGCACCCCCACACCATCACACCTCCTCCTCCATGCTTCACGGTGGGAACCAGGCATGTAGAGTCCATCCGTTCACCTTTTCTGCGTCGCACAAAGACCCCGTGGTTGGATCCAAAGATTTCAAATTTGGACTCATCAGACCAAAGCACAGATTTCCACTGGTCTAATGTCCATTCTTTATGTTCTTTAGCCCAAACAAGTCTCTTCTGCTTGTTGCCTGTCCTTAGCAGTGGTTTCCTAGCAGCTATTTTACCATGAAGGCCTTCTGCGCAAAGTCTCCTCTTAACAGTTGTTCTAGAGATGTGTCTGCTGCTAGAACTCTGTGTGGCATTGAACTGGTTTCTGATCTGAGCTGCTGTTAACCTGCGATTTCTGAGGCTGGTGATTCGGAAAAACTTATCCTCCACAGCTCTTGGTCTTCCTTTCCTGGGGCGGTTCTCATGTGAGCCAGTTTCTTTGTAGCGTTTGATGGTTTTTGCCACTGCACTTGGGGATACTGTCAAAGTTTTCGGACTGACTGAACTTCATTTCTTAAAGTAATGATGGCCACTCGTTTTTCTTTACTTAGCTGCTTTTTTCTTGCCATAATACAAATTCTAACAATCTATTCAGCAGGACTATCAGCTGTGTATCCACCAGACTTCTGCACAACCCAACTGATAGTCCTAACCCCATTTATAAGGCAAGAAATCCCACTTATTAAACCTGACAGGGCACACCTGTGAAGTGAAAACCATTTCCCGTAACTTCCTCTGGAAGCTCATCAAGAGAATGCAAAGCAGTAATCGAAGCAAAAGGTGGCTACTTTGAAGAATCTAGAATATAAGACATATTTTCAGTTGTTTCACATCTTTTTGTTAAGTATTTCATTCCACATGTGTTAATTCATAGTTTTGATGCCTTCATTGGGAATCTACTATTTTCAGTCAAGAAAACAAAGAAACCTTTTTGAATGTGAAGGTGTGTCCAAACTTTTGGTCTGTACTGTGTGTCAGCCAAATTTGTGTTCCAAAATTCAAATGTTTTTCCTTCTCTTCCAAACTCTGCTGTTTGTCAAAACAGAGGTTTCTGACCATGTGTGGGTTATGAGTGCGCTCAGAAGAAACTGGGTGACAAATTCTGGGGTCAGTTTTCTAATGCTATATCTTGTAAAAGGGAAACAAATGAGGCTAAAGCAACATTTAGAGGGAAAATGAAAACATTTTTCATTCCTTTTTGCATTAATTCCTGTTTAGCACCTGATAGGTTAAAACATTTCCTGACAGCAATTTTGAAATATTTGAGGGGTGCATTTTTTTAAAATGGTATCACTTTTGATGAGTTTCTAATGAATAGGCCTCTCAAAGTCCATTTAACCTCTTTACGACCCATGACGTACTGGGTACATCATGGATTGTGTGAGGTTAATCACCGCGGGCTGCCGTGGACAGTCCGCGGTGATCCGCACACATATCAGCTGATTTCAGCAGCTGACATGTGTGCCTACTAGTCGCGAGTGAAATCGCATTCCACCCACGACTTTTAACCCCTTACATCTCGCTGCCAAAATTTGGCAGCGAGATGTATATGCGCGCAGCGATAACGATGACTTACCCGCCTCCATCGGAAGTCACGTAACGTGATCACGTGACTTTTGGTAGTTGCCATTGTAGCACAGGGTCAAGTGATGACGCCTGTAGCTATCATGAGTCACTTTCTCTCAATGCCGGTAGAGGGCAGTGTGTGAAAGTAAAGCAGCATATCTGGAGATCTCAGCTGTCTAGCTGTGATCTGGAGAAATGGAAGAGCGATCAGATTGCTGATCGTTCTAGTCCCCTAGGACTAGTAAAACTTAAAAAAAAAAACCTTGAAAAAAAGTCTTAAAAAAAAAAGCCTAAAAGTTCAAATCACCCCCATTCGCCCCATTGAAAATGAAAGGGTTCAATCAAATAAAAAAAATATACACATCTTTCCTATCGCCGCATTCAGAAATGCCCGATCTGTCTAAATATAAAATCAATTAATCTGATCGGTAAACGCCGTAGCAGCAAAAAAAATCCTAACGCAAAAATTACATTTTTTGGTCGTTGCAAATTTTGCGCAAAATGCAATAACAGGCTATCAAAACGTAGCATCTTCGCAAAAATGGTACAGTTAAAAACGTCAGCTTAAGACGCAAAAAAAAAGCTGTTATTGAGCAATAGATCCAGAAAAACGAGAACGCCACGGGTTTCGGAAAATGACGCACAACATGCTCCACTTTTTTTGGACAAACTTGTGAATTTATTTTAACCCCTTAGATACAAGTAAACATATACATGTTCCTTTCTCGCCTTTTCATTGGGGGACACAGACAGTGGGTATTATGATGTCTCCAGGGAGGCATGACACTAGATTTGCAAAAGTGTTAGCTCCTCCCCCCACAGCATATACCCTAGCTAGGCAGGAAACTAGCTCAGTTTTTTCTAGTGTCAGCAGGGAGGCTGACATGTCTGGCCTGAGCTCTACCAGGTGCCTTAGGCCAACTTCTTTGTTTTATTTTTTATTTTGTTTTTGCTTTTCATTCTATTTTTGATTATGGGGCAATACCGGGGTGCCTTATCACCCTCGTTCCCCCCGCGTTCGGGCAGAGGAAACCTGGCGTGCACAAGCCATCAGTCTTCCCTCGCGCCCAAGTGGTCGGGTCTGCGTACCCCTCCAGGATCCCTGGAAGCACCTCACACCAACATAGCTCCAGAGGGCTGAGCAGAGACGAGGACCTGCTTCAGCCTTGAGCCGAAGATGCGTCCCTGAGATCCCCGCATCCATCACCGATGCGTCTTCAGACAGAGCCAGGAGCAGGTAGGGAGACGACGAGTCATCTGTACCCTGCATCCAAACCGCCGCCTGGAAAGGCGCCGGTGGGCCGATGCAGGCCGCGATCCCGGGGAGCATCTTTAATTTAGCCCCTGGCTTTGGCCTGCATTCTAGCAACGCCCCCTCTCACTGCTCTGGAAGCCGCTCCCTCACTCAGGAGCAGTTCCTTTCCGATTGGCCATCACGCTTAGTCCCAGCCCTGAGACCAATCAGCCTCCGGAGGCCGTCTGTCTCCTCCATGCTGCCAGGAACACTGGACGCCATTTTCCACGTGGTGAGCAGACTCGGGTGAGATCGCCTTCTTGGCTCTGCACTTCGGCACACTATATACCGCTCTGTTCAGCCGTATATTGCTGTCTCTCTAGCGGTGTGTGCCTGCTGGCTAGCGGTGTATATCAGCTATTAGCGGTATATACTGGCTCTGCCTGCAGGTATATGCCGGCTGTTTGACAGTATATGCCATTTTGCTACGGTATATACCGGCTGTGCATAGCAGTCACTTTATAATACTGCTAGTGGCTCCTCACTCATATAACTCTATCCCTATAGGGCTGTAGGACTCTATTGCTGACATGCGTAACCGCAAGGGTGATAAACCTTCCCAGGCGTCCTCTACGGACCTGTACTATGCCTGTACCACCTGTGGATGCTCGTTTTCTAATGGCCGAAGCTATTTACTATGCCGGGGCTGCGATGCCCCTTCTACCGTGACACATCAGACCCCGTTGCCAGACCAGGATGCCGTGCAGTCTCTGGATTCTGCTCCGGCCACCGGCCAGGCAGCACCCCCGTCTGATGACGTTATGCCTGCATGGGCTCTTCTAATGTCTAAAAGGTTAGATGACCTTGCCGCTCAGATATCCCAGCCGTCCTCAGGCTCCCACAGCCTTCCCCCGGCCCAGCTCCCTCAGAGGAGCCCGCCTGCTTCGTCTGGTCCCTCTTCCCCAAAACGTAAAAAGGCTGTTTCCAAAAGGCGCCATTGTGACCTCTATGCCTCATCCGACTCAGACGATGGTCAGTCTGACCAAGGTTCCGTGACCTTTAATAGTCACGATTCTCAAGACTCTGACTCTGATTCAGATGTCCTTTCTGAGTCTAGGCATATAGAAGACACACTAATTTCGGCTGTCAATCACTCTCTGTCAATCTCTGATCAGCCTCCTGACCAGACTTCCCAGTCGGCAATCAAGCGGGCCAAGAAGCCTCCTAAATCCTTTGCTCAGGATCCGGTTTTTCAGCAAATCATATCTAAACGGTGGGATCACCCTGATAGAAGGTTTAATAAAAAACCCTTCTCTTCATTCGCTTATCCCTTTCCCTCTGAAATGGTTAAGCCCTGGTCAGTACCCCCCGTTGTGGATACGCCAGTATCCAGACTGGCTAAACACATGGTCATGTCTGTTTCAGACAACGCGTCTCTCAAGGACTCGTCTGACCGCGCAGTTGATGCTGCGGTCAAATCTATTTTCCAGGCTTCGGGCTCCTCTCTTCGCCCCCTGTTTGCCTTAACATGGGTCGCGAGAGCTATGGTGGTGTGGAGCAAGAACCTACGCAGGGTGCTTCGCTCTTGTAATATTCCCCCGGCGGCTTTTGAGATCCTTGATTTGTTCTCTCTAGCCTCTAATTATTTTCTTCACAGCTCCCTAGATGCAGCTAGTTTGTCAGCCCTATCGGCGGCCAATGCTGTCTTTGCCCGCAGAGTCCTTTGGCTAAAAATATGGAATGCGGACAGTGCCTCCAAGAAATCCCTGTCCATACTCTCCTTCCATGGCCTGCATTTGTTTCAAGAATCCCTGGACAAACTCATATCTGAGACGACGGGTGGTAAAAGTACCATTCTACCTCAAAAGTGGCCTCTTTCCAGGAATTTTAAAAAATCTCCTTGGCGCAGGCAGTCCTTTCGGCCTGCCCCCCAAAAACCATCAGCCCAAGGATCGTCCCAACGCTCAGATCCGGTCCCTCAAGGGGCTCTTCTTGGCGTTCCCACTCCAAGCAACCTAAACCCAAAGGACCTCGCTCTGTACAGGCCCCCACAGCATGACGCCAGGTATCTCTCAGATCCGACTCCTGTTGGAGGGCGGCTTCTGCTTTTTCGGGATATCTGGCTAGACCACACTCACGATGCTTGGGTTCGAGAAATCGTCACCTCAGGTTACAAGATCGATTTCCATTCCCTGCCGGCCAACATGTTTCTGCGTTCTCGTCTTCCAAAGTCCAAAACGCAAAGCCAGGCCTTATTTCAGGCCATAGCCTCTTTACAGAAAGCAAATGTTATCATTCCAGTGCCCCTGGAACAGCGTGGCAAAGGTTTCTATTCAAACTTTTTTGTCGTTCCCAAAAAAGATGGCTCTGTCCGCCCTATCTTGGACCTCAAACGGCTGAACAAATTCGTACGGATTCGAACTTTCCGAATGGAATCATTGAGAGCAGTACTAGCCGCCATGGAACCTGGAGAATTCCTAGCTTCCATAGACGTTCAAAATGCTTATTGACACATTCCCATATGTGTCTCTCATGAACAGTTCCTTTGCTTTGCCGTAGGACACCGTCATTTCCAATTCAGGGCCCTCCCCTTTGGGCTGGCCACTGCGCCTCGGGTCTTCATAAAGGTCATGGCGGCCGTCATGTCCATTTTACACCCTAAAGGCATCCTGGTCGTTCCCTATTTGGACGACCTTCTTGTCAAAGGGAGCTCTCTTCAAGTTTGCTCAGAAAGCGTGCAGATTTGCCTAGACACGCTGTCAAGGCTAGGGTGGCTTATCAACTTCAACAAGTCATCCCTCATCAGCGCATCACCTTTTTAGGTATGCTGATAGACACGGCTCAGTCCCGGGTTTTTCTTCCAGAGGACAAGAGGTCTTCCCTGATCCGGGCCGCCCAATCCCTCCGCTCTCGCCATCACACATCCCTTCGGAATGGAATGAGAGTGTTAGGCAAGATGGTGGCAGTCATAGAAGCCGTGTCCTTTGCCCAATTCCATCTGCGCCCTCTACAACTGGATCTTCTATCTTCCTGGGACAAGAATCCAGCTTCCCTAGACCGGTCAGTCCGCCTATCTCGGTCTGCGCTCAGCTCCCTCGTCTGGTGGACTCAAGCCTCATCCCTATCTCAAGGGAAGTCCTTCCGCCCGGTCCACTGGCAAGTAGTCACGACGGATGCCAGCATGATAGGCTGGGGGGCGGTGTTTCTCCACCACACTGTTCACGGGCGCTGGTCTTCTTCCAAGCGCTCCCTGCACATCAATGTTCTGGAGATCAGAGCCATATTTTTGGCCCTTCAGAATTTTCAACCTTTACTATTGGGCCTCCCTGTTTGAATCCAGTCAGACAATGCCACGGCCGTGGCTTACATCAACCGTCAGGGAGGAACTCGCAGCAGGGCAGCGATGAAAGAAGTATCCAGGATTCTTCTTTGGGCAGAGATGCACATTCCCATTATTTCAGCTGTCCATATTCCGGGGGTAGACAACTGAGCCGCAGACTTTCTCAGCAGGCAAGGTCTAGCGGCAGCGGAATGGTCCCTCCACGACGAAGTGTTCCATCAGATCACTCTTTGTTGGGGACTCCCAGATGTGGACCTCATGGCTAAAATACATCCCTTCATATCCCGGTCGAGAGACCCGCTAGCGCTCGGCTCCGACGCTCTAGTCTTTCCGTGGTCACAGTTTCGCTACCCTACATCTTCCCTCTCTTTCCTCTCATTCCGAGAGTAATCAAGAAAATCAAAGCAGAGGGAATCCCGGTGATCCTCGTGGCCCCGGACTGGCCCAGGAGAGCCTGGTACCCAGAGCTTCTCCAACTGCTCGGCGACACTCCCTGGTGTCTTCCCGACCACCCGGATCTTCTGTCGCAAGGTCCAATTTTCCACCAGAATACAGCACAGCTGCATTTGACGGCGTGGCGCTTGAATCCTTGATTCTAGCAAAATCAGGTCTTTCTTCTAAGGTAGTTCATACCATGCTTAATGGCTTAATGCTCGGAAGCCCTCCTCTGCCAGTATCTACCACAGGACCTGGAAGACCTATCTTTCCCGGTGTGACCGTCATAATCGGTCGCCCCTTACCTTTTCAATCCCTAATGTTCTTGCCTTTCTGCAAGACAGTCTGGACTCGGGTCTAGCTCTCAGTACCCTTAAAGGACAAGTTTCTGTCTTGTCAGTATTTTTCCAGAAGCGGCTGGCTTCTCGCCCTCAGGTCCGTACCTTTCTTCAAGGGGTGGCGCATTTGGTCCCTCCTTATCGCCACCCCTTAGATCCCTGGGATCTGAATCTGGTTCTCGGAGCTCTTCAGCTTTCTCCCTTCGAACCTCTGAGAGAAATCTCTTCAACGACTGTCCTGGAAGGTTACCTTTTTAGTCGCCATTACCTCTATCAGGCGAGTATCCGAACTGGCGGCCCTTTCCTGTCGCTCACCTTACCTGATTTTCCATCATGATAAGGAGGTTCTTCGGCCTTCCCCCGCTTTTCTCCCGAAGGTTGTATCTTCTTTCCATTTAAACAAGGACATTGTGTTGCCGTCATTCTGCCCGGTCCCGGTCCACTCTTTTGAAAAAGCCCTTCACACTCTAGATCTCGTCAGGGCTCTGCGGATCTACATCTCCAGAACAGTGCCATTGCGCAAGTCCGATGCCCTCTTCGTCCTCTCACAAGGACACAAAAAGGGCAATCCGGCTTCTAAATCCACGATTTCTCAATGGATTAGGACTGTCATCTGTGAGGCTTACAAAACACGAGGTGTTGTTCCTCCTCAATCTGTGCCGGCACACTCTACGCGAGCAGTGGGTGCTTCCTGGGCTATCCGCCATCAGGCTTCAGCGGCCCAACTTTGCAAGGCCGCTACCTGGTCCAGTGTGCACACGTTTACAAAATTCTACAGAGTGCATACGCATGCTTCCACGGATGCTGCTCTTGGAAGACAAGTCCTTCAGGCGGCAGTGGCCCATTTATAAGTGGCCACTGCTCGATTTTTGACAGTGTTTGTGTTCACTGCAGTTGCAGTTGTTAGTCAGCTCTTAGTCTGATGTTATACACTGTTAATAGTTCAGTTCCCACCCAGGGACTGCTTTGGGACGTCCCACTGTCTGTGTCCCCCAATGAAAAGGCGAGAAAGGACATGACATTTTTGTGTACTCACCGCAAAATGTCTTCCTTGGAACCTTTCATTGGGGGACACAGCTCCCACCCTTGTGGTTTTGGTTGTCCTTCTCCTACTGCTTTTACACCAAACTGAGCTAGTTTCCTGCCTAGCTAGGGTATATGCTGTGGGGGGAGGAGCTAACACTTTTGCAAATCTAGTGTCATGCCTCCCTGGAGACACCATAATACCCACTGTCTGTGTCCCCCAATGAAAGGCTCCAAGGAAGACATTTTACGGTGAGTACACAAAAATGTCATTTTGGTGTCTACAAACTCGCACCGAACTCAGGCATCAGTACAACACATCAGTTTTACCATATAGTAAACATCGTGGATAAAATATCCCAAAAACTATTGTGCGAGCGCACTTTTTTCACACTTGAAATTTGTGTGCTGTTTTCCAGTATACGCAGTTGTATATTTCCAGTATTTGCAGTTTTCCAGTCAATATGGTAAAACTTATGGTTTCATTTAAAGTACAACTCGTCCCGCAAAAAACAAGCCCTCATATGGGAAGATTGATGGAAAAATAAAAAAGTTACGGCTCTCGGAAGAAAGAGAGGGGAAAGAAAATGGAAAAACGCAAAAACGCCCGTGGGTGAAGGGGTTAAAGTTGAATAGGTCCCTAAAAAAAAACAGGTTTTGTAAATTTCATGATTAAAATTATAAATTGCTGTTAGACGTTTAACCCTTCTTTTAATCCTAGCAAAATAAAATTATTTTTTAAAAAGTATGCAGATGTAAAGTAGATATGTAGAAAATGTTATTTAATAATTATTTTATTTACAGCATTACTAATTAGTTTAAGGATATAACAATTAAAATTTTAAAAGTGCAATAATAATAATAATAATAATAATAATAATATATGCCTCAACTTTTGTGCATCCCACCCTACTGTTCTGGCTTATTTATTGATTTATGCATGTTCCTTTGTAGGACCTAGAAAATGACTATATGCCCGCTGTCTGAGATCCACCATCTCTCCCAAACCACATGAACAACTAAAGATGGACTTTCCTATGCGATTCATTGTCATCTTATTGTTAAAAGCTATTATGTTATCTTATATTACGGAGAGATTTGTATACATTTGCCGTGGTATCCGGTTGTCTCGGTGCGATCGCATCTGGTGCCGCTCGTGGACGCATAGCTGAGGCCGTCTATACGTCGCGCGCATGCGCGGGAGCCTTGGTGACGCGTCCCCGCTCCCGCGCATGTGCGAAGATGACGTGACGGCCGTCATCTCGCGTTCTTTCGTCCGGCGCCAGGTGTGATTGCCGCGAACGAGACTTCCGGGTCCGCGGCAATCACTGTGGCATATTTAAAAGCCAGCGACAGGGGAGTGTGTGCACCTCTTGCCTCCTCCCTGATGAAGATTTAATATAAGCAATATCGAAACGTACGTAGGTCTTCCTGAGGCTACAGTGACTGGCGGACCTTTCCCCCTTACGTGGTTGGACTGGTAATGGGCTCTTGTTGCATTGTGCCTCATGTGTGTGGGCTCTGACTGGGGTCTTTGAAACCTTATTATGGCTACAAACTTTACAGTGCTATGTACTTTATCGGCAGCATGACCTGAGAGTGCTCTAGGCAGTATATTTTTTCAGTGCCTTTGCACACATAAGCTTGTTATACCTATTTAGATACACTCTGTGGTCCTGCGACAATCATGGAATTTTTCAATAATTTTGTCCAATGATGTGCTATTACTGTTTTTCTTTGTGGCCTGTATGTACTAACACCCAGGTGTCCTTTTTGCACCATCAGGCACGTGCTGTCTATATGTTGTATGTATCAACAATCAAATTTATGTACCATGCCCTAATGTAGGGGACAACCGCCATTTATGTTTTTACATGTTTTTAATGACTGTTTGGATTCCCCCCACCTGTGTTTAATAAAAACTTGTTATCTTTTTGCACTTTAAAAACTCGTTTTCTCTTTTTCTAATAATAATAATATATGTAAAACATATTGACCTAAATTTACCACTAACATTTAAAGGTAATCTGTCAGCAGGTTCTTGTTATGTAATCTGAAGACAGCATGCTGCAGGGGTTAACTCAGAAAATTAATTTTACCTGTCTTGTCAAAGTCTGATTTGTTGTTTATTTGCTATGCTTGTTTAGGCCTCTTTCACACGTCCGTGCCTCCGGTACGTGTATGGTCAGTTTTCTCACTTACCGGAGACACGTGCACATGTAGACCCATTAAAATCAATGCGAATTCTGCCATGGACCGTGTGTACGTGTGGAGCATACGTGTGCCCGTGTGCTCCACACATAGACATGTCCACGTTTTATCCAGCATCACGGGTGTCACACGGAACGCAAACGGACCACACAGATGTGTTCCGTGTGACACGCGCCGGAGAAAAGACATGTATCTGCAAGAAAAAAAACAGAACTTCACTCACCTTCTCCAGCCCTCCTGTCTCTGCCGCTGCTGTCAATTGCTGCCGACCACTGCTCATTATGCTAATTGAATATTCACTTCACTGCGGCCGCGCGGGGAGTCGGCAGGACCAGAGACTGAAGATCAGCACCACGGACAGCGAAGGCAGGGACAGGTGAGCAGAAAGTTCCCGTTCTCCATGTTTTCACGGAGAACACATGTGTGCCATACACACGGCACACCGAGGGCAATATGCACCTTTCACACGTCCGTGAAAAACATGTGTGATTTTCACGGACGTGTAAAAGAGGCCTTATCATTGCTCAGACAATGTCATGCACACAGCAGTCCAGCACACGCCCTCCTCTGACACCTCACTGTCAATTTACAATCTCTAGGGAGACCCTTGTGTGAACAGGGAAGCTCACTCAGCTCTGCTGTGTTGCTAAATGTAATAAATTGTGATTGTGTCAGCTGCACCCAGTAATCTAAGTGATACATCGTTGGATTCTGGATCTCTGTTTACATCATGCTTCTCTCAGTTGAGGTAGCAAAAACCTGCTGACAGATCTCCTTTAAGTGCAAAGTGTCACAAAAAAATATTCTTAGAACCAGTGGGATTCATTGAAGCATTCCAGCGTTATTACCACATAAATTGACATTGGTCAGATTTCCCAAATTTAGCCTTGTCATTTAGGTCAATATTGGCTCTGTCACTAAGGGTTTGAGGTTAATTTAGGATGCTTTAACCTTAAAAATTGCATGCATAAATAAATAGCTCTCTCTGGCTTGCTAAGGCTGGTATACTTACTGTGAACATTTATGTGAGAATAGCTGTATAATCGCTGCTAACCTCAACTGATTGACAACTCCTCAATGTCCCTCCTCTCTGCTGTTGCGGAGATCATTCCCTGCTCAGTACAAACTGCAGCTGTCCTACAGGCAGAGGGGTTGGTGAAGATTGAATACACTTGGACACGTGAGAAAAATAAGTGATCCAGCTTCCACATAACTTGAATAAAACTCCAATTTTAATGAGAAATTCCAAATAGGAATGAAATGTGATACAGCAGGTCAATCGCTCACCATGAAACGCGTCTAGTGAGAAAGAATTTCTCATTAAATTTGGAGTTTTATTCCCGTTACGTGGAAGCTGGATCACGTATTTTTCTCATCTGTGTCTGATGCTGAGCAGAAGCGGGATCTCATGCTTCTTACTGCCAACAATTGGAGCAGTCTCTCGGATGAGCTGGACTTTTTTCCTACCAATACACTTGGACACATGGCATCTTTTAATTTCAGCCGGACTTATAACATGCTTACATCCCAGAGATTTTTTTAATAATATATGCAGTTTATATTGTAAAATCTGGTGACACACTCACTTTAACTATTTAATGACTTATGGCGTATATTTTCATCATAGGATGCTCAGGAGAGTCTAAAACTGGTTTAGGAGCTTAATTTGCTTCATACATTGCAGATGTCGGCTGTGTTACATAGCCGATGTCGGCTGTGTTACATAGCCAGCATCTACCTCTAACTGGAGTGACCAGAGCTTTTCCTGAGCATTACAATATAACCACTTAAATGTTGCTTTCAGTCTCTGACAGAGGCATTTATATAACAGTTTTGCCAGTGAGCGCTGTCTGTGAGTTTTTCTGTCAATGTAGACTTATCAAAATCCTTCTGTCTCTTCATATAATTTCATGATTCTGAGATCAGAGCTCTGTAATTGCCATGTCATCACTTCCAGATCTCCTTGTTCTTTATGATGTAGTCGTTCTTAAAAATATTGTTATATTGTTATTGCTTGATGGATACGTATTTGCACATATTCATCGGCATTAAGAACATCAAGAAATGGGAAATGTTGAGGACCTTGTACTCAGTAGTCGGCCAAGGAACAACGCACCATGCTTTCCTTTGAAATTGGAATATGTTCAGTAGTGCCATCAGTTCATAACTGAGAGTAACCGGCAGAACCCAGCTACATTCATAGAAGAGGAGTGTGGCAAATAGTAGTCTTCACAGAAGACTTGCCAAGGACCATACCTTCGACATAGAAACAAGGCCAAGGGACTCAACTATGCACAAAAAACATATGAACCAGGTGCAGAAACATGGCAGCAGGTACTATGGACTGATGAGTCAAAATGTGAAATATTTTGCTGTAATAGAAGGCAGTTTGTTCATTGTAGAGATGGAGAGAGGTACAGTAATGAGTGTATGAAGGCAACAGTGAAGCATGATGAAGGTTCCTTCCAAGTTTGGGACTGCATTTCAGTTAGGGAGTTGTAGTTTTGATCAAGTGTTGTTCATGTTGTCTTCAATGCTGATAAAAAGGCAGATATTTACCCATTAAGCAATAGCATCAGGGAGACATCTGATTGTAGCGCCCCTAAAGCCATCAGGGTGCTACAAGGTCCTGCATCCCCACATTATGCAGGGCCTACCCCCTAGGTCCCCGGGACACCAGTGCCGGTAACACCAAAAACCCAGGTAATCCCAGTTTTCCCCAACAATCCCCCATACAATGGTACTTAGCTAGGGTCGGACCAATGGATGGCCGCCTAGAGGTGGAGCCAAACCAGTCCACTAGTTTACCAGGTGAGAGGGGCAGACTGTGGCGAGTAATCAGAGTGAGTTGACAAGAGTGGAGGTGTGAAGGTGGAAGGGAAGCAACGTCTTGACTGAGGTTAACGGTAACCTGGTACCCGGGAGAGTCGTTGCCGGTGGCGTACGGTGGAGTACTCCTGGAACTACGCACAGATGGGGTACAAGACCCTAGGACAGGAAAGAACTTCAAGCCGACCTGTTAACACCTGCACAGCGAGGGGACCATCAAGGGCCTTGCAGACCCTAAGAATCCGAAGACTCAGTACTAAAGGGAGAACCGGGAACAGGACCAGAGACTCCAACCCCACAGGGTTCACGCTACCGTCAGGCAGACAGAAGTGGACAAACCACCGGACGGGGACCCCCAGTTGCTCTACCCGACGGGGACCTATATACCAGAGACAGGTGTAGGGGAAGAAGGTACCAGAGTACTGAACTGGCACTGGGACGAAGGGGACCTGAAGGCGAAACCAGCTGGCCTCGGGTAACCTGTTACCACCTACCAGCCGTGAGTAAAAAAAAACAGTTGCACTATACCTCTGTGTGGACTACCTTCTTCCGACACCTGTCACAACACCCATCCATCCTCTGTGGCCCAACCCTGCTTGCGGAGGGCCTACCATCCAGGCTGCAATTACCACCAGCCCCAGTAGTGACATTCTGCAGCGGCGGCTCCATATATACTGTGTATATATATATATATATATATATATATATATATATATATATACTGTATATAGCCGCAACACTGCAAGTGGCGTCACTTATGAACACTAACCTAAATCCCCTGTAAATACACTCCATTACAAACAGGGCCCAGGGCAAGGAACCGGGCAATGGCCACCACCGGGACATTCCCAATAGAGACTCTGCACGGGACCGAGTACCCCATATCCCTGGGCACGACATGATTGCCACACAATTTTGTCTGGAGCATGACTACTACTCAAAAACATACAACCAATGTCATTAAGAACCATGTATAGGAAAATTAGGCATCCTGGGAGTGATATGGCCCCCACAGTGCCCTGATTTCATTATCATCGTAACTGTCTGGAATTACATGTAGGGACAGAAGCATTTGTTCAAGCCTACATCCACAGAAGATCTGTAGTTGGTTCTCTAAGATGTTTGGATCAGCTTGGCTGCTTAGTTCTTTCAAAAACTGTGTGCAAAAGTGTGTGCTAAAGTATACCTAGAAGAATTTCTGATTTTCTAGGCAAAGGGTGGTCACACTAAATATTGATTTGATTTAGATTTGTCTTTTGTGCACTCCCTTTACATTTTGTTAATTGATGAAATATACTATTAACACTTCTGCATATTCTATTTATAAAGAATAAAAAAATGTTTAGCTTTCTATTATTGATGAAGTTTTCCTTCAAGTGATGGGTCCCATTGAAAAATAAAGAAATGATACAAAGATGAATGGTCCCAAGGAGTTAGATTTATATGCACATGTAGTTTTCAGCCACATTGTGACAACCAGACTCTGCTTTGTAGGACCTTAATGCAATAGTTTTGTAAATCCTCTGAATTAAAGCTGAAAAACTAGGCTTCAATTAAATCTTAATGTCTGTGTTTCAAATCTATTGTACTGGTTCACGGAGTTTAACCTCTTATGAAAATTGTGTGACTGTCCAAATACATCTGAACACAATCGTGGTAAATAGAGATGAGAGAATAAATTCAAGTGGAATTCTGTTCATGAAAATGCAGATTTTTTTGTGATTCATTTTCAATGGCTGCCTTTTTTCTGAACCGTAAAGGACCATCAAAAGATTTTTAAAAAATGCTCTCTGATCTGACCCTTATGTCATGCTACGTACGGGGAAGTACCAAGCGCACAGCGAAAGGGAAAGGAATGAAAGATGGTGACCCCTGAATGAACCTACTTCTGGTCCTTGGAGTCCCTCACCACCTTAGATAAGTTCCTCCCCTATACACCGAGCTGGATACCTGACCCTAGGTATCCCTAGAGCTGGGCCCTAAATAGGGGAACGGTTGGGATGAGCTCTTCGTGAACCCCACTAAACAACAATAGAAGACAAGGGGAACACACAGGGGGAAAAGCACAAACTACTTATCATTAGATGACTCAGGTAAATGTTCAGCAGAGCTTTCAGCAATGACACCATAGAGGAGTACAAACCATCTGCTTGCAACCCTGGCTTGAAAGAACTGAAAATATCACCAGCACAGTACAAAGGAAGGAAGAGGTACTATTTAAACACCAAGGGAATACTGACAATCCACAGCTGGGTGGAAGTTGAGCTCCTGCTGGGTCCAAAAGGGAGAGAGATGAATCCAACAGGAAAGCTACCTAAATCTATGAATATTGACAGCAGAAACAATGGAAAGTCAGGGAGCATTTTGTGCAGCCAAACGCTGTGACCTTCTATGGCCATAAGCCACATGACTGTCACACGTGACACACCCGTGACACCCAGCCTGTCAGATTGACAACCCAGCCATGCCAATCATGCCACAAGCATGCTGCTGGGAGCAAGGAATGGCGCGCCCCCCTGCTGGCAGAGATTGACAGCGGAATTTAACTGATTAACAGCTGTCGATGGATCTCCGAAGCACTCGCAGTTGTTAGAGGCATATGTTGGTTGATTAAATCAGCCATCATGTGTGGAGAAAGATGTGGGCTCGACGTGTGAGTCCGCATCAAAGGCAGGGACAAGACCTTTGACGTACTAGTACGTCCAAGGTCGTGAAGGGGTTAATAATTGGAATATAGTAAATATGATTTTTGAAAGATATCCATCCATCTGTTTTCAATCCATCAGTGTGCCTTGTGCGAGCTGAGCATTACAGCATATGTGTAGAGTTATATGGTAAAAGTGTAAAGATGCATCATAGCTCCTGCTGAGAACTGTTTCATCTTCTGTGCTGCCTGCAGAACCTCAAATGTCTGCTGGCTGCCAAACTCTGCATAGTAGGTATGCAAACTGCCAATAAACTAGCAGATGACGGCACACTGGGGATCCTGCTGCATCCTACATTTATTCAGTATCACGTAAAATGAGAAGATGAAAACAAGAATTTTTCTTATGATTTCAACTCTGTGACCTGTGCTGAAATCAGTATTCCAAAAATATGTATAAAAATAATGTCAGGGTCTTGAATTCTGTGCAGTGTAAATGGAACATATTATTATGGTTTACCAATATATAGGTTTAGGGGGTAATGTCCACAATTGCTTTATACATGTCTTGATTCAAATGGTATTGCTCAGTTTTAGAATCAACCATTTTATTTCCTGTACATGTAGAGGACTTCTACATGATGTGTCGCAGGCGGGGAGGGCGCTGCGCTCACCACGCTCGGGTCCGGCACTGCTGCTGCTGCTCGGTGGCTCGAGCGGTGGGCCGGATCCGGGGACTCGAGCAGCGCTCCTCGCCCGTGAGTGAAAGGGGGGTAGTTTGGTTTGGGGATTTGGTCCGTGACGCCACCCACGGTTTGTGGTGAGGTTGGGGCACCACCGCTGCTGTTGACGGGGATCCCGGGAGCGATGGCAGGGAGCAGCTGGGATGTTTCTCTCCCCTCCGTGGGTAGGGGAGTTGGTGGTCCTGGGGCCCGGTGAGGTAACTGGGAGGCCGGGTTCGGCAAGGTGCAGGGTCGCTTGGACTGCGCAGCGCGGTGCTGGACGGCACGGTAGTACTCACTCAGCCACAAATGGATGCAAAGTCTCTGGTAAAACAAACGGCTGGATGGACGGGTCCCGCAGCCGGCTGCTTTGGTTTCTCCTGGACGGTTGGTGGTGGCTGCCTTTCCCTGCACCTTTTGTGTATCTTCGGTCCTGATGGCTTCCCACCGGTAACCCGCTCCCCAGCGTGTATATGGGCCGGAGGAGCCCTTTTGCCTGCAGGCTCTGGCCCTGGGAACTCTAGCTGTGGCGGTAGCTGTATTTTCCTTGTGCTGGTTGGACGGTTGCCTTCAATCGGGTCTTGGCTGTTTGGAAACCCCTGGGTTTCCGGTCACTAACGGAGTTGACCTGTTTAACGGCGACTCCAAGCCTGGTCGGGGTCCGCAGGCCCTGCCGGTTTGTGCTGGCTTCACTTCGCTCCCCGGTTCGGTACCGGCGAGCCACCCCCCGTCCCCGGGCCTATGGTTCCGTGTTGATCTGCCTCTCCTGCAGACGGCCACCACCGTCTGCCAACCTTGCTCTCGGTGCCCGGGCCACATACCCGGACACAGTCAGTTTGCTCCTCTACTACCACTTCCCTTACTGCACTCGAGCTCTGCCCGAGCTTAACTAACTTCCTTTCCCACCTCCAGGACTGTGAACTCCTCAGTGGGTGGGGCCAACCGCCTGGCTCCACCCCACCTGGTGTGGACATCAGCCCCTGGAGGTGGGCAACAAGGATTTGTGTCTGACTGATGTGCCTATCTCGGGGTGGGGGTGTCGTGTTGTAGTCCCTATGACGACCTGGCTAGTCCAGGGCGCCACATTCCCCCTTGGTTAAATGCAGACCGTCCGCGGGCTGCCCGTCCATCACCGGTTTTATTTTTCAACTGTAAAAGGTAAAAACATATGAAAAAATTCAACAAAAGCATGTTTATGAATCTTCCCTTAACGGGAGGCACGGTACTTTACCGTTACAAACACATTTTTATTAATAACGGTCGGCTTCCGCTCTCCCACCCAAACAACCTGGCCCTGATGCTGCCCCCAAGAAGTGGGCAGCACCCCTTGACCCCAGTCCAGATCCAGGCTGGCCGAGCGGGAACGGGTACGGTGTCTCGTACCCTACTGTCACTTCAGGGGACCCCACGTCCATGGGTGACCCCTGACCCCCAGAAGATTGCCACCGGTTGCGGTAGTGGCGGGCCTGGGCCATCTCTTTCCTCCAGGCCCATCCTCCAAATCAGCCTCTCCGGAGGCGGCAACGGAAACATGCCCAAAATATTTATATTTCCACTAGTTTGTGGGTGCCCTGCTAGTTCTCAGGCATGTCCATAAGCAGTTTCTTATGCTACGGTACAAAGGGTCCCTACGGGGACTACTTGCCGGCAACGGCCGGATCAATCACAGTCGACAATCAGGTAAAAACTTCGGTTTGATTACTTTCATTTAACAGGTAACGGTACTGGTGGTCCCAACGGGGACAACGGTGCAACGGAGGGACTGCTGACTTCACTGCTCACTTTCATACTCCTCACCCGGCCCCAGGTGAAGAAACACGGGTACCAGCCCCTCCAGCGCACGGCAGGCGCGACGGGGAAGGGCTGTCCGATATTCATTATTTCCGCTCCGTGGGATGTAAGTGGCCTCCATGTCATGCAAGCTGACGACTCCCTCCTCCTCCGAGACAGGCTCTGAGTCAGGCCCGGAGTCACTATCATCCGTTCCTGTGCCAGGCGGGTTGCCGCCAGCTGCCACAGTCTCCGGGCTCGCCACTCTTTCGGCTGCCGCTGCAGGGGGCCGCAAGCCAGACAGACCAGCAGCGGCGGGGCACGCAGGCAGGGAAGGCGGAGGCAGTATGGGGGCCAGGGGAAGACCGGGTCCCTCAGCTGCAGCGGCCGGTCCCTCAGGGACACAGGGGCGTGGGTCACTCACCAGCTCCTCCATCATGGCCTCCATCCCGTACACCTGGGCGACCGCAGCTAACTCCTCCACCTCCGCGGTCCACTGCTCCATCAGAAGACATATCTGATTCCGGTAGCGCTTACAGATCCCCCCGCCGTTCGGGCCCGATCCATGCCGCTGTTCCGGGCACCGGCTCCGGGATTTCTGCGTGGCCGGACAGGGCGGACATGTTGGCAGGGGTATCTTCCAGGAACCAAATGGCGGCAGAGTCCTGGCGTCCCTGCTTTTATAGCCGCGGTTTACATGCGGCCTGCGGCCGGATGCCATCCGTCCCTCCTTGGTCTTTTTTCAGCACCTCCTCTTCAGGGGCGGGGCTTCGGCTTTCGCGCCTCCACCGCTCGAGAAGACGCTCGAGCGGGAAAATCTTCGCGCCCAAGATGGCAGATTCAGAAATTTTTCGTCCGGACACCACCGGCGGGACACAAGGCGCACCTCTACCAGCCGGTAGAACGGTAAGATCCTGTTCGTGACCTCAAGATTGTCTCGGGCGGGGAGGGCGCTGCGCTCACCACGCTCAGGTCTGGCGCTGCTGCTGCTGCTCGGTGGCTCGAGCGCTGGGCCGGATCCGGGGACTCGAGCGACGCTCCTCGCCCGTGAGTGAAAGGGGGGTAGTTTGGTTTGGGGATTTGGTCCGTGATGCCACCCACGGTTTGTGGTGAGGTTGGGGCACCACCGCTGCTGTTGACGGGAATCCTGGGAGCGATGGCAGGGAGCAGCTGGGATGTTTCTCTCCCCTCCGTGGGTAGGGGGGTTGGTGGTCCCGGGGCCCGGTAAGGTGACTGGGAGGTCGGGTCGGGCAAGGTGCAGGGTCTCTTGGACTGCGCAGCGCAGTGCCGGACGGCACAGTAGTACTCACTCAGCCACAAATGGATGCAAAGTCTCTGGTAAAACAAACGGCTGAATGGACGGGTCCCGCAGCCGGCTGCTGTTGTTTCTCCTGGACGGTTGGTGGTGGCTGCCTTTCCCTACACCTTTTGTGTATCTTCGGTCCCGATGGCTTCCCACCGGTAACCCGCTCCCCAGCGTGTATATGGGCCGGAGGGGCTCGTTTGCCCGCAGGCTCTGGTCCTCGAAACTCTAGCTGTGGCGGTAGCTGTATTTCCCTTGTGCTGGTTGGACGGTTGCCTTCAATCGGGTCTTGGCTGTTTGGAAACCCCTGGGGTTCCGGTCACTAACGGATTTGACCTGTTTAATGGCGACTCCAAGCCTGGTCGGGGTCCGCAGGCCCTGCCGGTTTGTGCTGGCTTCACTTCGCTCCCCGGTTTGGTACCGGCGGGCCACCGCCCGTCCCCGGTCCTACGGTTCCGCGTTGATCTGCCTCTCCTGCAGACGGCCACCACCGTCTGCCAACCTTGCTCTCGGTGCCCGGGCCACGTACCCGGACACAGTCAGTTTGCTCCTCTACTACCACTTTCCTAACTGCACTCGAGCTCTGCCCGAGCTTAACTAACTTCCTTTCCCGCCTCCAGGACTGTGAACTCCTCAGTGGGTGGGGCCAACCGCCTGGCTCCACCCCACCTGGTGTGGACATCAGCCCCTGGAGGGGGGCAACAAGGATTTGTGTCTGACTGATGTGCCTATCTCGGGGTGGGGGTCTCGTGTTGTAGTCCCTGTGACGACCTGGCTAGTCCAGGGCGCCACATTTACAGGACATAAAATGGTTGATCTTTTGTGGAATATCGTGTTAAATTTATCAGGAAGAATAGTGCAGAATGTTAATGATCAGGTGCTTGTGAGATAGAAGACCATGGCTTACATTATAATCGGAAGCCACAAAACAAATGTGAAGGTATTCTAATATTGCTGCTATGCAGAACTGAAGTTTTAAGATCAAAATTTGGAAGGTAATCCTAGAGGTTCTCTGAACTTCTCACACAATAAAAAATACTTTTAGTTGTTTGACCTTCAGTTACAATGGCCCTAGTGTGTAATTTGTATGAGATAAGGAAATTAAATTGAACATTGGGGACAGAGCCTAATGTGAGAAGTGACAATTTGTGTACAATGCTGTTGCTATAAGCAATGGAATATAAAGAAATGGTTAACTAAGGATGGAGTTTATTGGATGCAAGAGATTGAAACTGCCCTCAACTGTGTGTTAATGTAAAGCAAAAGGGTAACAATCTTTTGAACTTTTGTCTTTCAGGCTCCATATCTCACCATCCACTACAGCTTTGAATGTGAGACTTTCGTTTATAGATATTCATCTTGACTATCTCATACATAAATTTGACTTGCAACTATTTAGAATATGATTAGTTATGCAGTTTCTTGTCATGTCACTGCATTGTTACTGTTTTGCTCCTGGTGTTTTAATTTTTTTTTTCCTCCTGTAAATTACAAATTAAAACCTGTCCTCAAATTCTCTATTAGCTCAGGGTGTTATTAGGTTGATTCCCAAGTGAAAGGTCACTGGTTTCAATTGTGGGGCAGCTATGAAGAAGATTTCCTAAGAAAAGAGAAATCGCATCAACCAGCTCTTTGATAGTGGTCTTTCGGCCAGAAAAAAAATTGCCAAACTGTATCATGTGAGTGCCATGATAGTTGGAAGAATATGAAATGAAGTTTGACCATCCATTCAAAAGCCAAGAGGTGGACATTCAGGAAAAATATCAGAGTCAACAAGTTGGCTCATCACAAAGTCTATCAGTTCTGGTGAGACAAACATGGCAGTAGAGATGGCTCATACACTTCATAATAGTGCAATCACAGACATCCTTGGAAGCACCGTGCCATTTACATTATACAAGTCTGGAATGATGTCTCGAAAGAAGGTAAAGAAGCTTTGACTTCAATATCATCATAAGAGGCATCAACTCGAGTTTGCAAAGTACGAAAAGTGGACATTAGAAGATTGGAAACGGGTGATTTGGAGCGATGAGACGAAAGTCAATAGACTTGGCTTTAATGGATGCAAAGGGGTCTGGAGGAAACAAGGGAAAAGGAGCTCACGAATTGAGGACTTGAGTAACTGTCAAGCTTGGTATAAGAAGCCTGATCATATGGTGTTTTTTCACAGCCACAGGCATTGGATACTTGACGAGGATACTTGACCATTTATACGTGAGTATCCTACACGGTGGGTTACTTTGTACAGTTGAGTTCTATGTGTATGAAAAGGACAACATAGTGTTCCAGCTGGACAACAACTTGAGCGAAGAAATAGTTCAATGACAATGAAGTAGAGGTGCTGGATTGGTCCCCACAGTCCCCAGACCTCAACTCAATTGAACACTTATGGGTAGAGTTGAAGAAAAAGCTTAGATTTTTAGTAGAAAAACAGTAATAATGCAGTTACATGACAAGAATCTGCATAGCTAATCATATGCTAAATAGTTGGAAGTAAAATTTATGTATGAGATAGCCAAGATGATTGTCTATGAAATTAACCCCTTCAGCCCCCAGCCTGTTTTCACCTTAAAGACCAGACCATTTTTTGCAATTCTGACCAGTGTCACTTTGACAGGTTATAACTCTGGAACGCTTCAACGGATCCTGGCGATTCTAACAATGTTTTTTCGTGACATATTGTACTTCATGTCAGTGATAAATTTAGGACAATATGTTTTGCGTTTATTTGTGAAAATTTTGGAAATTTGGCGAAAATTTTGAAAATTTGGCAATTTTCAAAATTTGAAATTTTATGCCCATAATTCTGTGTGATATGTCACACAAAATAGTTACTATATAACATTTCCAACTTGTCTACTTTACACCAGCACAATTTTCTAAACACATTTTTTGTCCGTTAGGAAGTTAGAAGGGTTCAAAGTTCATCAGCAATTTTTCATTTTTCCAACAAAATTTACAAAAAAATATTTTTAGGTACTACATCACATTTGGAGTGACTTTGAGAGGCCTAGGTGACAGAAAATACCCAAAAGTGACCCCATTCTAAAATCTGCACCCCTCACTCTGCTCAAAACCACATCCAAGAAGTGTATTAACCCTTTAGTAGCCTTACAGCAACCAAAGCAATGTGGAAGGAAAAAATGAAAATTTTACTTTTTTACACAAAAATGTTACTTTAGCCATAAATTTAGCATTTTCACAAGGGTATCAGGAAAAATGCACCATAAAATTAATTGTGAATTTTCTCCTGATTACACAGATACCTCATATGTGGTGGAAATCAAATGTTTGGGCGCACAGCAGGGCTCGGAAGAGGAGTGTCATTTGACTTTTCAAACGCAAAATTGTCTGGAATCGTTAGCGGATGCCATGTTGTGTTTGGAGACCCCCTGAGGTGCCTAAATAATGCAGCTCCCCCACAAGTGACCCCATTTTGGAAACTAGACCCCTCATAGAATTTATCTAGATGTTTACTGAACACTTTGAACCCCTGGAGGCTTCACAAAAGTTTAGAATGTTCAGCCGTGAAAATATATATATATTTTTTTTACCATGAAATTGTTATTTCAAACAAGTAGCTTTTTTTCCCACAAGGGTATCAATAAAAGATGCACCACAAAATGTATTGTGCAATTTCTCCTGAGTACACAGATACCTCATATGTGGTGGAAAGTAATTGTTTGGGCACACGGCGGGGCTCAGAAGAGAAGGAGCGCCATTTCACAGCAAAATTGGTTGGAATTATTAGCGTATGCCATGTTGCGTTTGGAGACCCCCTGAGGTGCCTAAACAATGGAGCTCCCCCACAAGTGACGTCATTTTGGAAACTAGACCCCCCCATGGCATAAATCTAGATGGGTAATGAGCACTTTGAACCCTCACGTGCTTCATACATTGAGGCATGAAAACAAAAAAGTACTTTTTTTTCCACAAAAATGTTATTTTAGGCTCAATTTTTTAATTTTTTACAGGGGTAACAGGATAAAATGGACCGCAAAATTTGTTGGGCAATTTGTTCTGAGTACGCTGATACCTCATATGTGGCAGAAAACCACTGTTTGGGCGCACGGCACAGCTCCAGAGGGAAGGAGCGTCACTTGACTTTTTAAATGGAAAATTAGCTGGAATCATTAAAACAGTGGAGCTCCCCCACATGTGACCCCATTTTGGAAACTAGACCCCCCATACAAAAAAATATTAGTTTGGCAAAATAAAAAATACAGACGTCAGTAAAAAAAAAAAAATATATATATATATATATATATATATATATATATATATATGTATATATATATATGAGCGCCTGCAACTGACACTAAGGCAAGTGCCACATATGAAAGCGATGCACAAATCTCGCATCGCATGACCTGGCACAGCCGCACACTCCTGTCTGGAAGAGAGCGACCATGCCGGATGATGCGGTGTGAGACTTGTGCATCGCTCTCATGTGTGGCACTGGGCTGATCCTTACAATATTCAGTAAAAAATACTGTAGTTGACGATTACTTCAGTATAATTTTACTGGCCCTAAACTAAGTTTATTTGTATTTCTTTCTTAGTTTACAGGAAAACAAATCAGGACGAACGCACTGATGTGCTGCAAAAAGGGGGGGACTAGGTGGGATGGAAAAAAGGATGGGTGGAGGATGGAAGAGGGCGCAATGGATGCAGGAGCAGCGGAGGATGGGTGAGGGCGCGGCGTATGGAGGAGCGGCGGAGGATGGGTGAGGGCGCAACGGATGCAAAAGCGGCGGAGGATGGGGGAGGGTGGAAGGGGAGTGGGAGGTGAAATTGGGGATAGCTACCTTACAGAATGGATCTAGTTAGCAGGATTGCAGCAATTCCAGGAGGAGGAGAGGTGGGAGAGGGGGCAGAGGATTAAGGGGATGGGAGAGAGCAGGCAGCAGATCAGGGAGGGGGCAGAGGCTGATGGGGAGAGTGCTGTGGCTGATGGGGAGAGTGCTGTGGCTGATGGGGAGAGTGCTGTGGCTGATGGGGAGAGTGCAGTGGCTGATGGGGAGAGTGTAGTGGCTGATGAGGAGAGTGCAGGCGCTGATGGGGAGAGTGCAGTGGCTGATGGGGAGAATGCTGTGGCTGATGGGGAGAGTGCTGTGGCTGATGGGGAGAGTGCTGTGGCTGATGGGGAGAGTGCAGTGGCTGATGGGGAGAGTGCAGTGGCTGATGGGGGAGTGGAGCGGCAGATGGGGGGAGTGCAGTGGCTGATGGGGGAGTGCAGTGGCTGATGGGGAGAGTGCAGTGGCTGATGGGGGGAGTGCAGTGGCAGATGGGGGAGTGCAGTGGCTGATGGGGGAGTGGAGTGGCAGATGGGGGGAGTGCGGTGGCAGATGGGGGGAGTGCGGTGGCTGATGGGGAGAGTGCGGTGGCTGATGGGGAGAGTGCGGTGGCTGATGGGGAGAGTGCGGTGGCTGATGGGGAGAGTGCTGTAGCTGATGGGGGAGTGGAGCGGCAGATGCAGCAGCGGATACAAGGAGGCCGCAGAAAGAAAACAGCGGCGTCAGATGCAGGGGGGGCGCAGTGGGAGGAGAGCAGCGGCATCAGATGCCCCCCTGCATTGTGATTTGATGTACTTTTGTCCTGTGTGTCCTGAGGAAGGGAGCTGAGACTCCGGAAACGCGTCGACCTAAAGATGAATTAAAGGAACATTAACTCTCCATATTCAGAGTGGTCATTTGGCGCAGCCTTGCAAGCCCTACTTCACCATTCCCTGTTATCAGCCGTTTTGGGTGCTGCTGCCGTTGGCCGTGTTTATTGCCTGCTCAGTGGTTGTGACTCTCACAACTTACGGGGTGAGTGAATTTCTTTAATTACCCCACGTATTTCTCAGATAAGACCCTATTTTGCGCTTTCTTTCCACAGTTCTCTGTGTGCCGCTGCTCAGCAGAAAGAGAACAAGAGAGCCAATGGCCAGTGCTACAGCTGCATGGACCATAGCTGGATTTCAATGCTTCAGCCATTTTCAATGGCTGAAACATTACACTGGCTGTGATTGGCTGAGCGGCGTTCGGCAGCCAATCACAGCCTCCGTAGGTCCGGGAAGGAGACACCACCCCTCCTGAGATCAGGTACAAGTCCTCTTCTTCCCGAATCTACAGTTTTTGAAAACCGATCGCGGTCACCGGGGTTCCGGGGCCGCGATTTCGCCATGACGGATGTATCTGTCGTGGGTCTTTAAGTACCAGGGCAACATGACGGCTAGATCCGTCAAAGGTCGTGAAGGGGTTAAGGTAGTATCATGCTCAAAGATGTACTGGTTGGTGAGATATGGAGCCTAAGGGATACTTTACACGCGGTGACATCGCTAGCGATTGCTAGTGATGTCGAGCACGATAGCTCCCGCCCCCATCGTTCGTGCGACATTTGGTGCTCACTGCATACCAAACATTATCGCTACGGCAGCGTTATATGCACATACCTTGTCAGCGACGTCGCTGTGACCGCCGAACAATCCCTCCTTCAAGGGGGAGGTACGTTCAGTGTCATAGCGACGTCACTGCGGCGTCACTAAGCGGCCGGCTAATAGAAGCGGAGGGCGGAGATGAGCGGGACATAGCATCCCGCCCACCTCCTTCCTTCCGCATTGCCGGTGGACGCAGGTAAGGAGATGTTCGTCGCTCCCGCGGTGTCACACATAGCAATGTGTGCTGCCGCAGGAACGACGAACAACATCGTACTGGTGGCAGCAGCGATATTAAGGAAATGAACGACGTGTCAGCGATCACCGTTTTGGAACGATTTTGCGATCGTTGATCGTCGCTCATTAGTGTTACACGCTGCGAAGTCGCTACCGGCGTCGGATGTGCGCCACTAACGACGTGACCCCGACGATATATTGGTAGCGATGTTGCAGCGTGTAAAGTACCCCTAAAAGTCGAAAGTTCAAAATTTTTACCCTTTTGCTCATCAGTGTAAATGTCAGTTACCGTCTGTGTTATACAGTTGGCATCTGTCTTTGAAAGCCATGACCAGGTCTAGTTATGGCTTTTGGAAATAAGGAAGGAAAAAAGAAAACTGGAAAAAAATAAAAGTGATTATGTTCCTAATAGGTTAATATTGAAAACACATTGGGACAGATTTATTAATAATGTCAAGTTAGAGAGATTTGCATTAGACTACACTTACAAAGTTTATAGGGATCCATGCTACAGGACAAATTTCGTACATGCTTTCTACTTCTCCTTGGTTGGCTTACATTAAAACCATTTTGTTTTACCAAATGCACAATTATAAGCCTCATCTCCTCTCCCTTGTCAGGAAAGATGAAAATAGTTGCCTAAACACCTAATAAATCTGGAGAATGGCATACCTGCCAGAATTCTTATCCAAAGTGAGACAAAATTTTCACTCATTTTAAATAGAAAATCATACGCTATTGATTTTCATTAAGTGACAGGGCAGAATGAAGGTTGGTGGAAGCCCTACTATATTTTTCGGTAATTTCTTTTTCACTTATATTGCAGAAAATAACTAATGTTCACTAAGTTGGAGCTGGTGTGGGAAGCAGTCCACTGGTTAGTAGATAACGTGAGTCGTCAAAGTAGTTTGTCACGTTCTAATTTTTTGGACGAAAAGTGTTATTCTTTTTAAATATTTTTTTGGGAAGGTGGACTGCTAGAGGTCCCTCATGGTCCAAGGCACTTGAAGTCTTAGAAATTTCCCACTTGCCCTCTCTACAATCGATCGTTGTGAAGAGGACAAGATGTAACTTTTTAATTTAGTGTTCAACTAACATGAATCAAAGTGTCAATTTTTATTTATTTATTTATTTATTTTTAGAAAAAAGATTCCTAACATAAGGATCAAAAATAAGAAAAGTGAGCCATAGCTAGAACACTATTGTGCAATAACTATATTGTCACAGTACACATTGCCTCAATTAGCAGAAACATATTTTCACGAAAAAAGAGAACAGGACCTATTCTATAAATGTTTGTGTTAGTAAATTGTTTTCTCTAATTGCCTAGGCATCATGATGTTGTGACATGAGCACAATATCTGGGGCATGTACTAATTATATAGAAAAGTACCTCGCTGTTAAAAGTAAAAGAAAATTTACATAGCCTTTAAAAAAAATTAAAAAAAAGATAAATGAAATCATGCTGAGTAAAAGCCTCATTACCAGAAAGTTCTTACACACATAATCTAGATTTTGGGATTTTTTACAGTATGTACAATTGAAAGGGTTATATAAATGGATTCATTTAAATGGGCTTTCATTTGCGATCAAACAGAATTACTAATTGGAAAGGAAATAAAGGGAAATATAAACAAACATCAGATTAAAAGATCTAACACGCCAATCAGGAGCAGCCGAGAATAGTTTTGTCTAGTTTGCTTTCTAAAAATGTTTTTTCTTGTTTTACTGAAAAGACGGAATTAGATTAATTCAATGTTGACAGAAAATATTTATAGTAAATTAGATCTAAGATCTGTCTATTTTGTGCAATCCAGTTAGAGTAGACATTAAATATTAATAGGCTGTGATGCACATAAGCGGCTTCTTCACAGTTGTTAGTGTTTTTCATCTTATCACTGAAAATTTCTTCATGGTAATTAAAACAATATGTACATTTGAAACCAGAAGCCCATAAGATGATGTCATGTCTTTGGAAGCTTCTGATAAGTTTATCTTAAGCTTCTGATTGGCAACATCTGAATTAATTAGAGACACACCTGTGGATATATTTTAATCCACACCTGAAACACACTGCTTCTTTGTGTAGCATAATGGTTAAATTAAAAGAAATCAGCCAAGAACTCAGGAAGAAAAATGTTCATCATAATAAAAATGCCTTAAAACATTCTCTCTCTCTCTTTTTATTTTGGTATGTGACAAATATAAATAATTGACCTAAAACAGGAAAGGTTTATTCTGATTTCATGTCAGATAGTGAGAAAAGCATGCATATGTGTCTTTTTAGATCGCGTATGTAAACTTCTGGTTTCAACTGTATGGTAAGACTATCCAAGAAGTGGTGAAATCGATACACCAAAAAAAGAAATAATTCGCAGGGCCGGATCCGTGTCTGAGGTGCGGTGAGGTCAGGCGTGGGTGAGCTGGATTCCATTACAAAAAAAGAAATCCCTATTTTACTTTATTTATAAAACATGGATATAACCAAAAATAGTCCTTAAAAATATAAACTTTATTAGATAATAATTATTCATAAAATACAATCATAACATATATAGCCTTATACTAAAGCTCCAGAAGCAAGGACTAGGGGAAACTATATGCAACTGGGTAAGGAATTGGCTAAAAGATAGGAAACAAACAAAGAGTAGTCATAAATGGTACATTCTCTAAATAGGCTATAGTCAGCAGTGGGGTGCCGCAGGGATCTGTGCTAGGACCGATTCTTTTTAATCTCTTTACTAATGACCTTGTGGATGGGATTGATAGTAAAGTATCAGTCTTTGCTGATGACACCAAACTATGTAGGATATTAAAAACTGACCTTGATAGTACAATATTACAAAAAGATCTGGATAAGATGTCAGAATGGGCAGATACTTGGCAAATGAGATTTAATGTTGATAATTGTAAAGTTATGCACCTAGGACGGAGTAATCCTATAGCTGCGTATATATTAAATGGAAGTAAACTCGGGACTACAGAACAGGAGAAGGACTTGGGTATTCTCATTACAAATAAGCTGAGCAGCAGCACTTAATGTCAGGCAGCAGCTGCTAAAGCAAACAAGATGTTAGGGTATATAAAAAGAGAGATTAGATTCCGGGATCCCAACGTATTGTCACCCCTCTATAAATCACTTGTAAGGCCACATCTGGAATATGGGATCCAGTTTTGGGCTCCATGTTTTAAAAAGGACATTCAGAAGTTAGAGTCAATTCACAGGCGGCTAACTAGACTACTACAAGGAATGGAAGGCCTCACATATGATGAGAGGTTGAAAAAGTTAGATATGTTTAGCTTAGAAAAAAGACGTCTCAGAGGAGATCTCATTTATATGTATAAATACATGTGTGGTCAATATAAAAGACTGGCAAATGACTTATTTCTTCCAAAGATAATACTAAGGACCAGGGAGCACTCACTGTGAGTGGAAGAAAAGCGATTCCGAGAGCTAAGGCTAGTTTCACACTTGCGTTGTGTAAAATCCGCTGGCTCCGTTGTTGCGTCGTTTTGACGCATCCGTTATTATAGTGGTGTCAACGGAAGCAACGAATCCGTTATTTCACAGGAATCCGTTAGTGGTTTCCTGTGAAATAACGGACGCGTTGCTTCCATTGCGTTCGTTATGCGTCCGCTATGCATCCGTTAAACGGAATTCGTCGGATCCGTTTTTTTTGGGTTTTTTTCTTTGTTTTTTTTTTGTTTTTTTGGGACAGCCCAATGGGAGTGCCAGATAATTTGGAGACGTATATATAAGTGTTGGTTGAGTTGAGTGCGCGTTTGGCATCCTTACGGCTAAGTGGAGAGTTCTGACCACTGCCATAAATGTTAAAGTTGACACTGTGGATGATATCATCAAAACCTGCATTGTGTTACATAACTATCTGTTAACGAATGGAGTTACTCCAATAGAAGAGGAACTGTCAAATTGTAATCTGCCAGACTACACAAACATTACCTTCCGCAGCGGTAGGGAAATAATTGCAATCCGCAACCAATTTGCTGCCTATTTTGTTACTGAAGCAGGGCAACTGGAGTGGCAGGACAGAATGATTTGATGTTTTATTCTCTTTATCTTTTAGTTTTTTCCTTTTTTTCAGGCATTTATATTTGTTATATTTCAATACATTTACTGAGAGATTGTATTAAAATTACAATAGTGTATTTTCTAACACATGCTTTTGTTTTTGCTACAGTTATGTAATGCAAACCACCTGTTTAAAATGTTTATAGTCATTTTCACAAAATTTGTTATTTCATTAAAAACATGAGACAATATATAAGTTGAATAAAACATAATTTTATTAAATGATAATACACATATTTTTTTTTAATTCTAAATGAAAGTATCTATGTGGGGTGGAGATATCGCTGGTGTTGCTCGCAGGACTGACCCCTTCAACATGCGGTGTATTCAGAGAGGATGGGTTGGGAGAAGGTTGGACAGTTGAAGAAGGTGAGGGTGTGGAAAAACAAATGGAAGTTGGTGAAAAAAATGGTGTAGCAACAGCAGATGGCTGAGGGCTTGGAGATGGCTGAGGGCTTGGAGATGGCTGAGGGCTGGGAGATGGGTAATGTACGGAAGGTGTAAAGGTGGGTATGGCAAAAGATGGTTGGGTTTGGATTAAGAGGGGTGAAGAAGTAGAATGGTGGTATGGGGAATGGAGTGTAGGTGTAGAAGACAGTGATGAAGGACATGGACTTGGGACAGGCATGACATGTGGAGACAGGGAATGAAGGGATGTTTGGACAGGGTAAGTATGCTGGGAAGGGATTGTGTGCTGGGTGGGTAGGGAAGAGTGCTAATAATGGGGAGGGGGCTGTTAATGGGCAGGGGGCTGCATGGGGGCAGGAGGCTGCATCGGGGCAGGGTCAGAGGAGGTGCTGTCGGATGAGGTGGTGCAGTGGTGGTAGGGGGTATTGGATTCAGTAGCATAATAGTATTCTGGAAAGCCCTCATCACATGTATTTGCTGTTCATACGGTAGGTTTTCCAGCTGACCAATTACTGAATGAAAATAATGCTGGCTAGGTGTTTGTCTTACAGCTGAAAGCACCTGATCCATCTTGCTGGTCAACTCCTGTAAACTATGGTTTATCAGGTTGAAGCCAGCAATAATTTGGTCAGATAATACTTTAATAAAACTATGGATGGATGCATTCAGATGTAAGAATTCGGCGCTGCACCTATCCTGTCATCTCTGTCGCTGTCGCCCAGAACCTAACACGGTTCTAGTGTCGGGAGCGTCAGAGGGGAACACCTACTTGCTGACCAGCCTCATGTAATGAGGTCTGCCAGTATGCTGATGGGCAGGGTGGGTAAGATGGAAAAGATGGGAGGGTAGATTGTGAGGGATCAGAGGTAGAGGTGGAAGGGAGCCAGGGATGAGAAGTAGAGGTGGAAGGGAGCGAGGGATGAGAAATAGAGGTGGAAGGGATGGAGAGAGCAGAAGAGGGATCATCAGACATGTCGGAGGGGTCACCGGTAACGGTCACTTGTGGGATCGCTCCAGGAGGGTGATGGCCGGATGCAGGCTCCAATGTGTTCGTGAATGTTCTGTGTGAACAAAAACAAAATGAAATAAGAAAAAAAAAATCAATGAAAATTAGATTAGGAAATTTACACTAAAATGCTGTTGGAGACAATTTTATGACAATTAAATACATTACAAAATCAACCAAAAACAGTTTACTTACCGTCTTGGCAGCATCGTGCTTCTAAGGAACGCAAGGGCTTGCGGCCTGCATCTCCAAGTTGTCGTCCCTCCTCAAACGATCACGTAGTGACCACCACCGGATTATCAGACGTCGCACTGAAAATAAAATAGAAGCACAAGGTTAACCCTTGAATAGGGAATTTGACAACACCGATTTTTGAAGTAGTTTACTTACCTGCTTTTGATTTTGTCCTGTAATTGAGATCCTCCCATCCATCTATTACTTCGGAGGCAACCTCTTCCCAGAGCCGTCGGGTGATGATAGAATCAGCATGGCGTTGGTCTTGCATGTCCCACAACGGCTGCTGGGAATGGACGAGGTTGATGAGGAGGTCCACGTCTATACCCGTTTCCCCCCATCAGATTCCTCGTCCTGCTGCCGTTGTGAAACCTGTGGCAAGGACAAAAAATATAAAAAACCTGATATTAGTTATAATGCATTGTAGAAATTTTAGTTACCCAAAAATGTTCTACAAAAAATACTCACACGCTGTTGACCACCGCCGCGCCCTCGACGACCCCGGGAGCCCCTGGGAGGAACTCTACAACGGACAGGCAGTGCAACCTGAAAAAAGAAAAAATACATAACAGATAGACAAATGTATAGTTTTGCTTTTTTTTTTTTCCAAAACGTTTTTTTATTGATTTTTCAAATTTGTAAAAACATGACAAATATCATTGCAAAAGAAGAACATTCGTCTGACAAAATGTGACATAGAGGTGGGTGATATCCCAATTTGGAGTTCCATGTTGCTGTTCGATTTAAGATAGTATACAGTAACATTAAACCAAAACAGAGGTAATGAAATAATATAACATATGCAATACAATTCGTTAAATCTCTGTATCGTCCCTGAATGATTTCAATTTTGCTAGCGTGCCTTGGTATTACCAACCGTCTCGTCTCTCCCTCCCTCCAGAGCCCCTGTTACGGTTGCTGCGAGCACTGGAGACTATGTCCAGATTTCTTGCTACTGCACATGTGCGAGCGCTGGAGACTAAGTCCAGATTTCTTGCTGCTGCACATGTGCGAGCGCTGGAGACTAAGTCCAGATTTCTTGCTACTGCACATGTGCGAGCGCCGGAGACTAAGTCCTATCTTGGAGCCATTGCACATGTGCGGGTGACATCATCGCTGACACGAGGTCACATGTCTCTGACACCTTCTATGCCGATTGGTCGCTGGTCATGTGCTTGTGACGCCTTGCTCGGTGATGGGCCAGCATGACGTCACTCCTGTCATTCTGGCAGCGGATTGGCTCTGGTGTCCTCCATCTTGGATGAGGCACAGAGTCTATATAAGACCCTGACACACGCCGCATGACGCTCAGTCCTCTTGGTTCATGCATAAGAGTAGACGCTCTGTGCGCGTTCCTCTAGGCATTCCTCTGTCTATGCTAGGTGAGCGCTACCGGCAGGGTAGCGTTCTTATACCTTACAGCTTCGGCTGCTGTCCGTATCCTTACCTCTTAGGGGAGCGGACATAGGCAGGTGCCTGAGGCACATGGTCTGGCTGGGCCTTGTGATTCGACTCGTAGGTGGACGTTGCCGCTAGGGTAACGTTCCTTATACTGCGTCTGGCAGTTGTTCGTATCCTCGCACACTAGGGGAGCGAACAGAGGTAGGAGCTTTGTGCGGCTTACGCTGCTGTTTGTCTCTTTTGCACCACTAGAAGAGCGGACCTAGGCAGGTGCCATATCTAGTGGTTCGTGTCCTCGCACACTAGTGGAGCGAACACAGGTAGGAGCTTTGTGCGGCTTACGCTGCTGTTCGTCTCTTTTGCACCACTAGAAGAGCGGACCTAGGTAGGTGCCATTTCGCTCACATTGCCTTTGTCTCTGTGATTAGTAACAGAGATCATTCCACACACCCTCCAAGTAAGGGAGGAATTGCTTTACTTACTTATTATATCCTTCTGTGAGTTAACAGAGGTATTGCACTCTGCCATAGTCTGCAGCAAAGTCGTTGCACGGTGGACCCTGACTGTCTGATACGCCTTTAGGTTATTATCAGACAGCCCCCCCGTAACAGCCCCCTCCTATGTGATTCTCAGTTTACCCAGGCTGTCCTGGATATCGCTCACGATATACCACTCCGAGTGAACAAAAGGTGCCATCAGGTTAATTATTTCTCCCTGTGTGAATTGGCTTTCAATAAAATGTCTCCATCTCACAAAAAACTTGGCTGTCAACCCATCTTTATCCCTCTCCACTTCTAGTTTTTCCCACTTCAGAAGGTTGTGTAGTTCGCCCATAACCTCCTTTATGGATGGGCCCTCCCTTTGAATCCAGTGTTTTAAGATGCAGCGCTTAGCTATCATGGCTATGTCATGCATTATTGCGTATTTCCTCTTTTCCTGCGTGCACGGTCCTCCTCCTACTCCTCCCTCAAAGGAGTGGAAAATCCACACCATTAAGTCTAGTTTGCTGAAAATTCCCCATGTTGACTGGGCAAATAGTCTGACTTGGTTCCAGAACCTAGCGATTGTCTCACATTCCCATAGCCCATGCAGCATATCCGTTTTCTCTTTTTGACACTTAGGACACCACCTATCCCTACCTGGTATGTTGAAACCCATAATGGCCCTATGTAGAATTCTGAATTGAGTGTCTCTCCATCTCTCATTGGTAATATGTTTCCGCACTTGTACCCATCCTCTCAGTATATCATCTACCACTTCTTCCCTTCCCAATTGTTTCCCCCACGCTGTTAATGTCCGACTATCCTCCCGTGAAATAAGCACCCCCCTTAGCGATCGATAAATTTTAGAGACGTTTACACTTGTTACATCACATTCCAGTAACTCATCAATCGAACTTCTATTCAGCTCTCTTCCAACCACACCAAGGTCTCCTATTATTCCATGTTTCAATTGTTCATATTGAATGATATGTGAGCTATTAAGGTTGTACTTATCCAACACTTCCCGACCTGTCATCCACCTTCTGTCCTCCACATTCATAACATCTATCATTCTCCTGACTCCCCTCTCTTTCCATCTAGTAAATAGCTTGTTTTCTCGTCCCAGGGGAAAATTTGGGAATGCCCAGGGGTTCAAGTACTTGGACACTTTCCATGAGAGCCCCATTTTTTTTCCTTACTGACTTCCTTGTTAGCATGGTGTCTCGCAATATAATTGAGTTCCTTATGTGCCCTTCAACCCTGGATAGTGGGGAGTGCAGAATGGACGTTAGATCCCATGGTGACGCATATTTAGTTTCCATCGCATGATCTGAGTGCCTACTCGTTCCTCTCACCCAATCAATTACATGCCTCATGATACATACAAGATTATACCCTTGGACATCTGGAAAGTTTAGACCTCCCTCCTCTGCTGACTTCATCAGCGTACGCAGCTTTATTCTGGGTTTCCTTCCCCTCCACACAAATTCTGTATGCGCGGAGTTGAGCTTATTCACATCCTTTAGTTTTAGCAATAGCGGGATCTTCTGGAAGGGATACAGCAGCCTAGGAAAGCTCATTATTTTTATCAGGTGGCATCTTGCCAGTAATGGAAGTGGCAGACCTTTCCATCCCTTTAATTGAACTATAATTTTCCTGATTAGCGGTCCATAGTTCAAGTTATAGATTGTTTCCACCGTTCTTCCTATATGCACTCCCAGGTATTTAATTGAAGATTGTGCTATAGGAATTCCACATAGACAGCCATCCCTTACTTGTCCCCCCATTGTCCCATGATGCCCCTTTAGGAACATGATCTCGCACTTTTTTTTGTTCAGTTTGAAACCGGAGAATGAACCAAATTTTTCAATCAAGGCAAGAGTCTGTGGCAAATCCGCACCGGGGTCCCCCATATAAAGTATGATGTCATCAGCAAAAAGCGCTGTCTTTACTTCTGAACCCCTTATCTTGATTCCTTTAAAGCTATTTTGTCCCTGTAGTATTCTTGACAACGGCTCGATTGCCAGGTTGAATAAAAGAGGAGATGATGGGCAACCCTGTCTTGTTCCCTTCATCAAAGGGAACACGTCTGATAGAAAGCCCGGAGTGTTTGTACCCTAGCTCCCGAGTTGGCATAAAGGTTTCTAATGTAAAGTCTCATCTTGCCTACAATCCCTATGGCCTCCATTACCCTGTCTAACCACCTCCAATTTACATTATCAAACGCTTTTTCTGCGTCAAGTGTAACTAGGGCAGGTCTAGCCTCTCCCTCAGTGAGACCCAGTCTAACCGCGTCTACCACTAGAATTGTCTTTCGGATATTGGTAACGGCATTTCTCCCCTTAATAAACCCACCTGGTGGTTCGTAATGATCCTAGGTAAGATCTCGGCCAGTCTATTAGCCATGATCTTGGACATAATTTTTAAATCCTGATTTATGAGCGATATAGGTCTATAACTAGAAGGATCATCCAGGTCCTTGGTTCCCTTGGGGAGTAATTTAATATATGCTATGTTGGAATTTTTGGGTATTTCCGCCCCTCCCAGGAAAGCATTAAAGACTGAGGTTAGATCCGGCGAGATCAGATCCTTCAGAGCCTTATAGAATTCACTGTTAAAACCGTCAGGTCCCGGTGCCTTGTTGGTGTTAAGCTCCCCAATTGTTCTCGTCACCTCCTCTACTGTGATATCTGCGTTTAAGGCACTCAAATCTTCCTTCGTCAAGCTAGGCATTTGGGCTTGTCTTAGCCACTCTGCCTCATCAGTCATGTCGTTATTCCCTGACCCATATAGTTTTCTATAGTAATCTCCCAGCAATTTATTAATGTCCTTAGGATTCGTAGTCACCTCTCCCCCCTTTGTTTTCAGTTTAGAGACCACTGTAATTTTTCTGCTGCCCCTTGCCAGATTGGCCAACATCCTCCCCGCCTTGTTGCCAAACCTATGTAAGTCAACCTCCTTGTGCGACCAGAATAGTTGTTCCTTCTTTTTGGCCCATTTGTCAAATCCCTCTTTTGCCTCCAGCCATCTGCCTTTTGTTATGGGAGATCTATTTGTCACATAATTTGTATATGCTACCCGTACTGCTTCACTATGGAAATTATAATTCTCATTGGTTTTCCGTTTGATCGTGGCTGCGTACCCCACCAGACGGCCCTTTAGGACCGCTTTTGCCGTTTCCCAAAATATCACTGGGGACTCTCTATGTTCCTTATTGTCCTCTGCGAATTCTCCCCACCACTCCTGTAGCACCTTGTGGAAATTATCTTGCCTGAGAAGGAACGATGGGAATCTCCATATGATATCTGTACCTCTCCTGAATTTCTCTCTAATGCCCAATCTCACCGTACTATGATCAGAGATCACCATATTCTCTATACACAATCTTGCGTTCCACTCAGTAAATCTTGCGAGATCCAGAACTGATCAATACGTGACCAGCTATCATGAGGGTGAGAGAAGTGTGTATACTCTCTGTCATGTGGGTGAGTTAGTCTCCAGATGTCTTTAAGTCCTACGTCTTCTAATGTTACATCCCTATTGTCTAAACTCCTGCCCACATTAGCTGTCCCCTCCTCGCCCCTCCTCCTATCTTCAGCTGAGTCTGGGACGGTGTTAAAATCGCCTCCTACTATAATGTTAGCCTCCCCATCTGCTAATATGGTGGCCTTTATGCCATCATGGAATGTGATTTGTTGTGAATTTGGGCCACAGACATTATAAATACTGAGTTTACCCGCTGGACTAACGATTGTTAAGTGCTGCCACCTTCCATGGTCGTCTGCCTCATGTGCCACTACCTCATGACTGAGTTGTTTTTTTATTAGGATCATAGTGCCCGCTTTTCTACCTTGTGCCGCTGCCCCGTAAACGGCGCCCACCCAATGTTTCTTCATGCGGAAAAAGTCCTCCCCCCCAAGTGGGTTTCCTGTAATAAGGCAATGTCTGTCTTTAGTCTTTTCAGATGTCTCAATATCATTGCTCGTTTGTTGGCTGATCTCAGTCCTTTAACATTCCACGTAGTTATCTGTATCATGTTTACCTATGTATTCTGCTTTTACTACTCCCTCCCCTATGGGCCCCTGCATCAAGGAAGACGAGATGTTCGACACCAGAATCACAGTTGGTACCACAAAATCGACACTCCCTTTCCCCACCTTGCAAATATAACAAATACAACAAAAAGCATGTAACTGTAAAACATATTTTCCCTTCCGAGAAATCCACGGCGCTTTCCGCCACGTTGGTGAGCTCCCCTATTCCTAGCCAACATATGTTCCTCCCTAATCACCCCCCATAAAATATATGTTCTATCCCCGGACTAACTTGAATAAGCCTTTGAAAATTATGCAAAAATTAGCACAGTATGTCAAAACCTCAGCAAGATTCTCCAGTCCTACTTATCTCTGACTCCAGGTAGCCATCAGTCCGCCTAGAACAAGCCCACTTCATTTGAATTTGGATGATGTTCCTGGACAAAGGAGAAAAAGAAAAAAGACCAAGGGGAGAAAAGATGGAGAAAGAAAGAAGAAAAAAAAAAAAGAGGGGGGGGGAGAGGGCCCAGACTTTGGGATGTTTTCCTCTCTTTTCTCCCTTCCCCCTCCTCCTCTTACCTCCCCATCCCTCTCTCCATAACGCATCCTCCTCAACGCCTCTTCCTGTTTGAAAAAAAAAAAAAAAAAAAACAGGCAAAAAAAGGAAAAATAATGAGTGAGTTCCAGTTCAGGTATCATGGTTTCTCTCCAAGGGTTGGTTCCTGTGTTCCGGGCGAGAATTATGCTGTTGACCCAGGCTTAAGGCTACTTTACACACTGCGATATCGGTCCCGATATCGCTAGTGTGGGTACCCGCCCCCATCTGTTGCGCGACACGGGCATATCGCTGCCCGTGCCGCACAACATTGCCCAGAGCCGTCACACATACTTACCTGTCCGGCGACGTCGCTGTGACCGGCGAACCGCCTCCTTTCTAAGGGGGCGGTCCGTGCGGCGTCACAGCTACGTCACTGAAACGTCACTGAACCGCCGCCCAATAGCAGCGGAGGGGCGGAGATGAGCGGGACGTAACATCCTGCCCACCTCCTTCCTTCCTCATAGCGGCCGGGAGGCTGGTAGGGAGAGCTTCCTCGCTCCTGCGGCGTCACACGCAGCGATGTGTGCTGCCGCAGGAGCGACGAACAACCTCGTTACTGCTGCAGTAACGATAATTGGGAATGGACCCCCGTGTCGCCGATTAGCGATTTTGCACGGTTTTGCAACGATGCAAAATCGCTTATCGATGTCACACGCAACGACATCGCTAATGCGGCCGGATGTGCGTCACAAAATCCGTGACCCCAACGACTCCGCATTAGCGATGTCGTAGCATGTAAAGCCCGCTTTAGCCTCCTTTCCTCCCTGGTCTCGACTTGCTTTTGTCCCCCAAGACGTCCCACATCTCTTCCTGAGCTTGTGGGGGATCCTCTTCTATTATTCCCTTCTCCACTAGCTCCTTTTTCTTGCCTTTCTGACCTAGTCTTGTCGAGCTCTGCCATGAGAATGTTTTCTGCTTCTTTGTAGTCTTTGTAGTATACAAACGAGCCATTGGGGTTTCTAACTTTCAGTGTAGCAGGGTATAATAGCTGGCACTTTACTTTTTTGTTGTACAGAAATGAGCAAATTTTGCTAAATTCTTTTCTCCTTCTGGATACTTCAGCTGAGTAATCTCCAAAAATTAGCAGTCTGTTGCCTTGATTTTGTAGTGGACGCATTTGTTCTCTAAAGGCCCTCAATATTTCCTCCTTATGCTTATAATCAAGGTACTTGACAATCACCTGTCTGGCTCTTATCGGGGTATTCTTGTTTGAGTTTTGGCCCTCTCCCTTATTTGCCTCCTGGTGTCTCAGTGGACCCACTCTGTGGGTTCTTTCAACTCTGAATTTTGCCTTTATGCCCAGAGCGTGCGGTAGCTCCAACTCGCATATATTATCCAACTATCCATTCGACACAGACTCTGGTAAGCCGACTATACGCAGGTTGTTGCGTCTCGATCTGTTTTCCAAATCTTCCGCCTTATCCTTCAAGTATTCATTAGATTTTGCTAGAGCTGCTATTTGTGCTTGCATAGCCAGTATTGTCTCCTCGGAGTCAGATATTCTCTGCTCTGATTATGCCAGTCTAGATGCATGGGCATTTATTTGTTTTTGCATATTAGCTAATGATGTTTGTATGGCTGCCTCAATAGCCACTTTAATCTCTTTTGACAAGTGTGATGACACTTCTTCAGCCAGTTTTTTATAGTCCACATTAAGCTTTTGTGTGTACTTGTCTTGGCCTGCAGGTGGTGCTGTTTTCTTAGCTCTCTTTGTCTGGACTGGGCCACTACCTCCCTCCCCCAATAACTTGCAGGCTTGTGATGTTGGTGTAGCAAGCTGTTTTTTGTTTCCTTTGTAAGGGGTACTATTAATTCTTGCATTTGACTTCCTGTGTGTCTGAGTGGGATTAATCTCCCTGTACTGTTTGTCAGTTTCATCCTCCAACACTTCTGTGTCTCTGGGCTCCCCTGCTTTGCCAGCATCTTCTTCTCTCCCCTCTGCCTCCATATCTCCTTCATCCTCCCATTGCGATCCACCCTCATCAGTCCCCTGCATCCACCTCTCTCCTGCTCTGTCCTCCTGTGACTCCTCACTCATATCTCCCTTATCTCCTGCCTCCTCGCTCATATCTCCCTTATCTCTCCCCCTCCGGCTCTGTGTTTGCTTTTCTGTGTCTCGCACCATGCGCTCAGGCTCCTCCCCATCAGGCTCGTCGGCGCCATAATGTTATCTTCTCCTCTGCACTGCTCGTCCATGTCACAGCTTATCCAGGATCCCTCACCGCTGCCAGCGCTTCTCAGGAGGTACCGTTCCATAGCTGGCTGCTTTAGATAAAATATAGAAATGTGGCACTCCTTCTATAGTCGCTGGTGCTTGGATAGGGTCCCACCCCAGATCAAAAAATTGAAAAAAATCCAGCACTCAAAGCATTCAACTGAAATTGTTTTATATTTTATTCATTGATCTGTGTAATTATTAAAGACGTTTCGGTCATCCGACCTTCATCAGTTTACACTACAATAAAAAGATACATAAAAGATTTTTAAGTATACAGAAATAATGGCATTATACAATCATGGTAACAAAAAAGGGCAGAAATATTCACCACATTATAATGCATGAATCATGAACTATGATATACAAAAAATGTCAACAAAAAGACAAAAGTGAAGAATCTGTCAGTTGAGCCGCTTCACTAGCAGATATAATGTCCACCTAAAGATATAATTGAAATACAGATAAAATGTAGCATAATAGAACCATTATACAACAAAAGGGGAACCAAACAGGAAACCCAAAAATTTATCCAAAAATGTGTATCTTGCTAATATAGAAGGACAAAGAGCCTAAGCACCAGCACTGAGACACTATTCTACTCTAATAAAACAGACAATACACAGAAATACCAAGCAATGAACACTCACCAGAAAGGGCTCTGTAGAAATATATGAAAAAGCTGGACCAGAGGAAAAAGCTGCCCGTCCGGGTCTGCAGTCAATGTAATCTGACAGTCCAATGTCCAGATTTAAATAGACCGCTCAATTAACTCATTAACAAGTTACAGAGCGTCACTTCCGGTCTGGAAGTGACGCTCTGTAACTTGTTAATGAGCTAATTGAGCGGTCTATTTAAATCTGGACATTGGACTGTCAGATTACATTGACTGCAGACCCGGACGGGCAGCTTTTTCCTCTGGTCCAGCTTTTTCATATATTTCTACAGAGCCCTTTCTGGTGAGTGTTCATTGCTTGGTATTTCTGTGTATTGTCTGTTTTATTAGAGTAGAATAGTGTCTCAGTGCTGGTGCTTAGGCTCTTTGTCCTTCTATATTAGCAAGATACACATTTTTGGATACATTTTTGGGTTTCCTGTTTGGTTCCCCTTTTGTTGTATAATGGTTCTATTATGCTACATTTTATCTGTATTTCAATTATATCTTTAGGTGGACATTATATCTGCTAGTGAAGCGGCTCAACTGACAGATTCTTCACTTTTGTCTTTTTGTTGACATTTTTTGTATATCATAGTTCATGATTCATGCATTATAATGTGGTGAATATTTCTGCCCTTTTTTGTTTCCATGATTGTATAATGCCATTATTTCTGTATACTTAAAAATCTTTTATGTATCTTTTTATTGTAGTGTAAACTGATGAAGGTCGGATGACCGAAACGTCTTTAATAATTACACAGATCAATGAATAAAATATAAAACAATTTCAGTTGAATGCTTTGAGTGCTGGATTTTTTTCAATTTTTTGGCTGCTTTAGATAACCTCCTGTGCTGCTCTCTGGTGGCTTGTCCGGGGGGGGGGGGCTTTTTTTAGTCGGTTTCTGTGAGGGGTGGCAGGAGCTTCTCTTCTAGGCTTCCACCTCAGCCAGGACCGGATCCGGAGGTCTTCATAGTTTTGCTTTTAAATATGTCATGCATGATATGTTAATGATAGCAACTTATGATTTTTGGGGAAATTTGTCGTGTTAGCATGTCTGGTGTAATGGTTATGTTGGCATTGTTGTGGCTATACTTACATCCTGCAAGCCTTCGCCACTATTTTCTCCACCCTGTCCAGCTTCTGGCACCCCCGGTTCGACTGCAGCTTCCTCCTATATACAAATAAAAAAATTCTTAGTACTAGTTGCATTCAACATATTAAAAAAAAAAAAAAATTACTTTTCACCTCCACTCGCTAACGCCTTTCAGGGGGGCTGTCATCAGAAGACATTCTAAAGAATCTTTGCCGCTGGTTGTGCTGGCTGGGTTGCTGCCGCTGGTTGGGCTGGTTGGGTTGCTGCCGCTGGTTGGGCTGGCTGGGTTGCTGCCGCTGGTTGGGCTGGCTGGGTTGCTGCTGCTGGTTGGTGTTTGGTCTATTGGAGAAAAAAACACCACATTAAAAAAATAAACAGCTTTGGACCACTCACCTGTTCAGTTGGGCTGAAGAAATACTTACATGGGTACCTATAAAGTTGGGCGTCTCACTGGCTGGGTTGCTGCCGCTGGTTGTGCTGGCTGGGTTGCTGCTGCTGGTTGTGCTGGCTGGGTTGCTGCCGCTGGTTGGGCTGGCTGGGTTGCTGCCGCTGGTTGGGCGTTTAGTCTATTGGAGAAAAAAAAAATTGTAGGAGTTTTGCCAAATAAAATTTGGTTGCTTATTTGTGAGCCAACCAACGCACAAAAAAACCCAAAACCCAAAAACCCACAAATTAAAATTAGCACCGTAACAAACCTTACCCCCATTATAAATCAATAGCCACACCGTAACACACCTCCCATGACCAATTAATAGCCACACCGTAACCCACCTCCCATGACCAAACAATAGCCCCACCTCCCAAGCCCCACCCTGACCCACCTCCCATGACCAAACAATAGAGCGACCTCCGGTTACCAAATAGCCCCACACTAACCCACCTCCCATTACCAAACAATAGCCCCACCCTAACACACCTCCCATTACCAAACAATATCACCAATTTGAATGTTTTTTTCCAACACACAAAAATAACCAAAAAGACATACACTAAAAAGGCGGTAAATTACTCAACAAACCAATAATTGGGTACATTTTTATTATTATTATTTTTTTTACATTTTTTTAGAGTACAGAAAGGAGCATAAGCTCTTTATTTTACATTCAATAATAATATCAACGGTGATAAAAATAAAAACAAAAACAAAAAAAAAAGAAAAAAAAAAAGGGGAGGTAAATAAAATATGGGGACTATGGGTCGCAGATTTTTCTCACCTCCGCAATTGTCCTCCAGTTCTCCCAGATATTTTCTCCTGGTGTGATTTCTTCAGAGATTGTCTTCAGGGATTCACAGCAGCTCTCAGTGTCCAAAAGCATTGTTTGCTGCTTTGAATTAGGGCTCTTATATAGCTTTCCAGATAAGGAACCTTGACATAGTGATTGGTCTTTTGTCTGGGCATGCTCAGTAGAAAAAAGCGGAATCCAGCAACGGATTCCGTTGTTAAGCACTTAGCAACGGAATCCGCTACCATAGGGAACCATTATAAATTTTAATGGAACCAACGGAATCCGTTGGTTTGTGTCATTTTGACGCAAGCAATTAACGTTACATTCTGCGTTGCTTCCGCTTGGCGGAAGCAACGAAGCGTCGGCCAACTGAAGCAACACAGACACTTTTGGCACAATCCGTCATCAATGCAAGTCTATGGGAAACAGCGGAATCTGTTAACGGATTCCGCTGTTTCCCAAGACAGCGGATTGCGCCAAAAAAAAAAACAACGCAAGTGTGAAAGTACCCTAAATAGGAAAGGGTTCTTTACAGTTAGTTTATACCAAACAAAGAGACCCCTTTTTTTTCTTAAAATGTATAAATTTTATTCATAACAATACCACTCAACAAAAGTGCAGATTAAAACTCAATCCATTGGTGCATAAATTATGGTCAGAGGAGAATCCTTGGGCACCTTCCCTATTCTCCCCCTTCCTATCAGTGGGGGTCGGCACCCTAGTATGTTACGCTGCGGTGCCCCCACTCCACGTTGACTGGCCCTTACTGGCCCTTTGCTGCATACTTAGTCGTGCTGCTAATCTTTATGAGGGGCCTTACAAAAATACAGTGATTCTCACGCATACCACTCACAGTGTAATCACAATGGCATCAATTAATTCAGCCAGTGATCCCCCCTTATTATGATTATGTGATTTTATATTGAGTCTGGGGAGTCTATTCACTTAGAGACTTCTGAAGGACACAATCTTGTTCCTATGCATCAATTTGTAAAATATAGCTACTATAAATAAATCAGCACAATAGCCCGTCCTTCACCGCCGTAGGCGGTTCACTGCCCAACGCGTTTCCCCTCCAGGACTTTCAATCAAACAGAGGTTCCTCAGGGGCTGTCAAACATTGGGATCACTTATATGGTAGAATTATGTCCAAAACATCAAGGAGTTAATCCGTCCTTCAATGAGGAGTTCTTAGTTATTGCAGGTGAGGCTGCATAATAGACCTGGGCATATGCCAGTGAAGCAGTAGATGGTGAACGCCATACAGTTAGAGCAGTCAGACTGTGGAAAGAGTCAGTTCAAAGGCGGGCGACTAGACTATTACAAGTAATGGAAGGCCTCCCATATGATGACCGGTTGAAAAAGTTAGATATGTTTAGCTTAGAGAAAAGACGTCTCAGAGGAGATCTCATTTATATGTATAAATACATGTGTGGTCAATATAAAGGACTGGCACATGACTTATTTCTTCCAAAGACAATACTAAGGACCAGGGGGCATACACTGCGAGTGGAAGAAAAGCAATTCCGACAGCTAAATAGGAAAGGGTTCTGTACAGTTAGAGCAGTCAGACTGTGGAATACACTACCACAAGAGGTAGTAATGGCAGATACTATAACAGCTTTTAAAAAAGGGCTGGATGATTTCCTCAGTATACACAACATTGTTGGTTATAAGTTACTTAAGGACAAAATGTAGAATTGGTGGAGGAAGGTTGAACTAGATGGACCTAGGTCTTTTTTCAACCTAAGTAACTATGTAACTATGTAACAAAATATAAAAGGGAAATCCATATAAAGGAGAAGGCTTTCCATATAAATCCATATAAAGGATCCCTGACGATATTGTTGATACAGAATAAGACACATCAGAATATGAATGGAGCTAATATAGTATAGAAACATATTTGAACAGTAGCCTTTCTGGAGACTTATCACTAATAATGAGAGATTTGCCAGGTTTAGCTAATTTTGCCTAAAAATTTAAATTGTGGGAAATAAACTTGCGGCAAATCGCAGGTGCTCCAATTATCTTAAGAAGATATGTATGACACTATGATAATATTAAGTCTGTGTTTGCATTAAAGGGATTGATGAAAAAAGTTGGACGTAGACTTAAGCGGGCTTTACACGCTACGACATCGCTAATGCGGAGTCGTTGGGGTCACGGATTTTGTGACGCACATCCGGCCGCATTAGCGATGCCGTTGCGTGTGACATAGATAAGCGATTTTGCATCGTTGCAAAACCATGCAAAATCGCTAATCGGCGACATGGGGGTCCATTCCCAATTATCGTTACTGCAGCAGTAACGAGGTTGTTCGTCGCTCCTGCGGCAGCACACATCGCTGCGTGTGACGCCGCAGGAGCGAGGAAGCTCTCCCTACCAGCCTCCCGGCCGCTATGAGGAAGGAAGGAGGTGGGCAGGATGTTACGTCCCGCTCATCTCCGCCCCTCCGCTGCTATTGGGCGGCGGTTCAGTGACGTTTCAGTGACGTCGCTGTGACGCCGCACGGACCGCCCCCTTAGAAAGGAGGTGGTTCGCCGGTCACAGCGACGTCGCCGGACAGGTAAGTATGTGTGACGGCTGTGGGCGATGTTGTGCGGCACGGGCAGCGATATGCCCGTGTCGCGCAACAGATGGGGGCGGGTACCCACACTAGCGATATCGGGACCGATATCGCAGTGTGTAAAGTAGCCTTTAGTTTACTTCAAAGTGACCTCACCACAGAAACAAATGATAACTCTGTAGTAACCAACAGTGCATTTAATAACTCGGTGCACTTACAGACTAATTATACTTTTTAAAATGAAACATAAATGGTGAAAAAGTCCTCCTCGTTAGTCATTTCTAATCAGGCAGACTGTTTTGTTCAGAACACTAACTCAGCTGACAGTGTCTCTGTTAGAGGCAACATCATCCTAAACAAGTCCTATAATATATGGAACTAGTAAATCATTAATTTTAAGACTTTTTGCCTCAATATTGCATATAAAGAGAATAAAAGTTGAAGGATTACAAAACGCAGGCATCGGATACTTGCTAATTTAGGCCCATAAGTAGCAGTGAGTCCACTCTAAATATCCATTCGCTCTCCTTTCTCAAAATACCGTTATCGTGATTACCGCCTCTAGCTTTAGGCTTGATCACCTCAATAATGCAAAGGGAGATTTCCCTTGAATTTCCATGATAGACCTTGTTAATATGTCTGGCCAAAGGGGTATCCCATTTGTGACGGATATCTCCCAAATGCTGTCCCACTCTCCTTCTCAATTCCCTCTTAGTTTTACCTATATAGTATAGGTATAGGTAAAACTAAGAGAGAATTGAGAAGGAGAGTGGGAGAGCTTCATTTTACAAATTATCCTGATATCCCGTTTCTAGCCCTCCCTTTTTGTTATGGTGCACACTATCTACATATTTACAAGAGGCTTTATCTATCTCTGTGTTTCTGTCCTGTGCTAAAACTAACAGGGAAGGCGGAGACAGGCAGCGAGACAGACAAAGATAGATGGGGAAAGACACAGACCTTGATATAGACAGATGGGGAAAGAGACAGAGAAATAGAGACAGACAAGGAAAGAGACAGACAGAGACAGGCAGACAGGGAAAGAGACAGACAGGAGACAACACAGACAAAGAGACGGGGAGACAGACGGGGAAAGAGACAGACCTGGGAAAGAGACAGACCTGGAAAGAGACAGATGGGGAAAGAAACAGAGAGATAGAGACATACAAAGAAAAAGACAGACAGAGACAAACAGACGGGGAAAGAGACAGACGGAGAAAGAGACAGACGGAGAAAGAGACAGATGGGGAAAGAGACAGATGGGGAAAAAGACAGATGGGGAAAGATACAGATGGGGAAAGAGACAGACAGGGAAAGAGACAGACCTGGAAAGAGACAGACCTGGAAAGAGACAGACGGAGCACATTACTTGGCCAATTTAGTTAAATCTGTGTGGCATATCTGTGGTGTTGAAATATCTGTTGTGAAATGCTGCTATTAGCTTAGTTTTTGCCTTTTAATAATTACATTTCTATCTATTTGTTTTGTGGTGTTTGTGTGCAGAATACATTTTTGTTAATACATTCTATTTTGTTAACAGCAGTTATTAACCCGGGCGAAGCCGGGTAGTACAGCTAGTACTTAATGAAAGTGGTATTATCTGCTTAGAGGGGGTTTCCCTATGTGAGCTGCAATATTTTCAACCTCTGGATTTACCAATTTCCATGTGATGCAGTAGGACAGCTGCCAGCTAGAACATATCACTGATCAATCACACTGAGTCTGTCACTGCCTGTATTATTAACAGACTACTACTACATCTGCTGAACTGCTGCAGTTATACAGTATTTGTCCAATGTTTGAAGGCTTTCTCTTCCTATCTTTATTACTGAGCTCTGACAACCCTCACTATCCAAAAAAGGTTTCACTTATTAATAATTGCAACAATAGGGGTATTAAGTGAAAGGAGAATAATGCATATGAGTAAAACTTACAAGAAAACACGGCACCAGGCCAAATCAAGGATATACAAATAGAACACAGACAGGGGTTTCAGATGCCCACCACACCAAGTTCATTTTGGAAAAATACAGAAAAAAAATTGCTCATCTAAAATCCAGAATCAGTATAAGTGATTATCCCTCATGGGTTTGAAAAGTTTTTACAATTATGTATCACCAACATCTGTAGTCACCTCACAACTGTGACGTCGAATAGTCTAAACATATTTGTGTAACTACATAATTTATATAGAAGGCTAGAGAAAGCATTAATTATATGAAGAAGCTTTATTAATATTTATATAAACTAACATAACATTCAAATATAGTTGATAAAATGCAGCAACATTTACCATACCAAAGACAGTGTAAAATAATTTGACTCCATAATTATATAAGGGACACGTATAATTATTATGCCAATAATTTAGAAAAGAATAATGGCACAATGAATCAAAGGATGGATGCTATATAAGGTGTATTTACACTGTGTGCACAATTATTAGAAAAGTGGGTATTTTAACAAAATCATCATTTTTATACATATTTTCTTACTCAAAGTTGTATAAACTATATCAGGTGATGTGTGTTTGTGTAATGAGGATAAGTATGGCCTAAGGATATCAGCACCCTTTTCAAGGTGAGGAGAATTATTAGGCAGCTTGTTTACTTCAGGCAAAATGGGCCAATAAAAGAGACGTATAGGGGTTGTCCAATAAACTAAATACATTTTAGTCAATAGATGTGGTAATAAAAAGATGTTCCACAATCGGTGTAAAAAATTGTTTGTGTGCTGAGATATCGTATAACTATGCCGCATTCCATGCATTGTTCAAAAGAGAGTATATAGACAATACAGCATTGTGCTTTCTGCCAGGTAAAATATTTCCATGTTTAAAAATAGTCAGGGAAATGTTATATCTCACAGAAAGAAATGTTTTACCTCAAAGAAGTTCCATATCCAATTGATTAAAATGTACTGTTTGTCTGACAACCATGTTAGCTGTATGCAATGTGTGTACTGGAAGCCAATGTCCATAAGAAATTTCCTCAATATTCAGGTTTTTTTTTCCATTTTCGTTTTTTCCTCCACTTTTTCCAAGAGCCATAACTTTTACTTTTTTCCTGCAATATAGCCATATGAGGGCTTGCTTATTGCTCTACGTTTGAATGACACCATTAATTTTATCATATAGTGTACTTGGAAACTGGAAAAAAATTGTGGAGGAATTGTAAAAAAAAAAGTATACAATTGTTTTTTTGTGTTTTTTTTATTTATCATGATAAAACTGACCTGGCAATATGATGCCCCAAGTAAGTACGACTTTGTAGACAAGTTTGAAAAAAAAATGTTGCTTTTGTCGACATTTTCCGAGACCCTTAAATTTCATTTTTTGGGATCTTGGACTCAGTTATAGCTTAATTTGTGCACCCTGAGCTGAAGTTTTTACAAATACAGTTAGGTCCAGAAATATTTGGACAGTGACACAAGTTTTGTTATTTTAGCTGTTTACAAAAACATGTTCAGAAATACAATTATATATATAATATGGGCTGAAAGTGCACACTCCCAGCTGCAATATGAGAGTTTTCACATCCAAATCGGAGAAAGGGTTTAGGAATCATAGCTCTGTAATGCATAGCCTCCTCTTTTTCAAAGGACCAAAAGTAATTGGACAAGGGACTCTAAGGGCTGCAATTAACTCTGAAGGCGTCTCCCTCGTTAACCTGTAATCAATGAAGTAGTTAAAAGGTCTTGGGTTGATTACAGGTGTGTGGTTTTGCATTTGGAAGCTGTTGCTGTGACCAGACAACATGCGGTCTAAGGAACTCTCAATTGAGGTGAAGCAGAACATCCTGAGGCTGAAAAAAAGAAAAAATCCATCAGAGAGATAGCAGACATGCTTGGAGTAGCAAAATCAACAGTCGGGTACATTCTGAGAAAAAAGGAATTGACTGGTGAGCTTGGGAACTCAAAAAGGCCTGGGCGTCCACGGATGACAACAGTGGTGGATGATCGCCGCATACTTTCTTTGGTGAAGAAGAACCCGTTCACAACATCAACTGAAGTCCAGAACACTTTCAGTGAAGTAGGTGTATCTGTCTCTAAGTCAACAGTAAAGAGAAGACTCCATGAAAGTAAATACAAAGGGTTCACATCTAGATGCAAACCATTCATCAATTCCAAAAATAGACAGGCCAGAGTTAAATTTGCTGAAAAACACCTCATGAAGCCAGCTCAGTTCTGGAAAAGTATTCTATGGACAGATGAGACCAAGATCAACCTGTACCAGAATGATGGGAAGAAAAAAGTTTGGAGAAGAAAGGGAACGGCACATGATCCAAGGCACACCACATCCTCTGTAAAACATGGTGGAGGCAACGTGATGGCATGGGCATGCATGGCTTTCAATGGTACTGGGTCACTTGTGTTTATTGATGACATAACAGCAGACAAGAGTAGCCGGATGAATTCTGAAGTGTACCGGGATATACTTTCAGCCCAGATTCAGCCAAATGCCGCAAAGTTGATCGGACGGCGCTTCATAGTACAGATGGACAATGACCCCAAGCATACAGCCAAAGCTACCCAGGAGTTCATGAGTGCAAAAAAGTGGAACATTCTGCAATGGCCAAGTCAATCACCAGATCTTAACCCAATTGAGCATGCATTTCACTTGCTCAAATCCAGACTTAAGACGGAAAGACCCACAAACAAGCAAGACCTGAAGGCTGCGGCTGTAAAAGCCTGGCAAAGCATTAAGAAGGAGGAAACCCAGCGTTTGGTGATGTCCATGGGTTCCAGACTTAAGGCAGTGATTGCCTCCAAAGGATTCGCAACAAAATATTGAAAATAAAAATATTTTGTTTGGGTTTGGTTTATTTGTCCAATTACTTTTGACCTCCTAAAATGTGGAGTGTTTGTAAAGAAATGTGTACAATTCCTACAATTTCTATCAGATATTTTTGTTCAAACCTTCAAATTAAACGTTACAATCTGCACTTGAATTCTGTTGTAGAGGTTTCATTTCAAATCCAATGTGGTGGCATGCAGAGCCCAACTCGCGAAAATTGTGTCACTGTCCAAATATTTCTGGACCTAACTGTACCATTTCTGGGTGGATGCAATGTTTTAACCACCTCTTATTCTATTGTATTTAAATGTTTTGGGGGCTAAAAAAATCATCATCATCCTGGTAAATGGCAGCAGATTTCTATCAAGAATGTCTTTGTAAATTTGTCCATTAATACTTCCTTCAATGATATGATGTTTGCCAGTGCCGAATGTTGAAAAACAGCTCCACACCATGATTTTCCCACCTCCAAACTTCACTGTTAGTATAGTGTTTTGGATTGACATGCAGTGCTTTTTGGCTTCCAAAGATGGTATTTATTATGGCATCCAAACAGTTACATTTTGGTCACGTCTGACCAGAATATATTCTCACAGTATTTCACAGGCTTGTCTAAATGATATTGAGCAAACTTTAAACGCGCTAGAACATGCTTTTTATTCTGCAATGGTGTTTTGGTGATGAACGTGCATACAGGCCATGGAGGTTGGCTGCATTTCTTATTGTTTTCTTTGAAACAACTGTACCTGCTGATTACAAATCTTTCTGTAGCTCTCCAGAGGAGCCACCAAAGCGAGCAGCCGCCAAAACCATTATTTAACCTTGGATTGACATGGTAACCATTGGGACCACTCGATCATAATCTTGAGATGCCGATGGGGTTATAAAGGGGACTGGTTATAGATGGGACCCTCTCTATCTGTTAATCTAGATGCTGGTCTTGCTATTGAGAGCAGCATGTTGACAGTGACATAGCGATGATCAGTGCTAGTCGTTGCAGTAGGGTGTTGGCCATAGCAATCAGCTAACATCTGCTGAATTTTCACTCGTTGCTGATGATATTCTTTTATTTCTTAGGTGAGTAAAAACACATATTTACAGTCGTTAATGAGTTAATATCTTTTGTATGAACATCAGTAGGGCTTCTTTGTATATTTCTATAATGAATGCATCTTCTAGTGTTTAGTATAGGTTATGTAGCTGCTATATGGAAAGCAGCAGATAGTGATGTTTGAGGATCCATTTTTTAAGTTTTGCTGTGTTAGCTGCTTATCAAAAACTATGCAAAAGAAGGATATAAGTGCACGGTCCCAATTTTGATTCTTGTCCCCCTGGCCCTCTAGTAATTAAATGGTAATACAAACATAACAAAAAATTGTTTGCTAGGGCAAACTGAAACCTTTATCAGCAATATAGAAACCTTCAGAAAGCAGAGAATGTTTTTACAATTTTACAAAAACAAACACTATCTGAGGAAGTTCTACATTTCTGTTTCTGGGTCTGTTAAAAAAATGTCCATTTTTATTATGAGGTCTTAATCTTAAAGTTCATTGCTTCATGGGATATGCAATCTTGGCAGAAACATCAATAAATGGGATGTGCTCAAGTTTAGAAGCGCTGTTAGTATTATCAGGAGATTAGATCAGATTAAAACATGTAATCATGTAAAAGTTGACACTAGTGGTCTGTTTTAGTTAAAGAGGTTTTCCAGTTTTTTGTCTTGTGTACTCAGTCTAACCCTCTGTCCTGTTCTTCAGTATGGTTTGTTAATAACTGAGATGTTTATTTTTTCTTTCTCACTACATAAAACAATACTGTAAATAATCATTTAAAACACTGGCTAACATGATAACGTAGGAAACTGATAAGTCTGTCAGAGGCTGCAAGCTCGAAAAGGCTACCTCGGACAGATTTGGCACAAGCCACTCCATCTGGCAGATTTCAGAGAAACCCCGACACCCTTTCACCCCTATACAGGGATCTGGTTTTACAATAGAATCCAGAGGAAAGTTACCATAGAAGGGCTGCCGTCCAGAGGCAGGAATGGTCACCAAGCAGGGTCAAAGCTGAGAAGTCACGGCAGGTATAAAATCAGAAGACATTCCGAGGTCAGAACACGGGAAATACAAAACAGACCAGGGAACTAAGTCAGAGGGCATATGTCACTAGCTGAATACAAACAAAATAACTGGCCGCTAATGTCAGTCTGCTGAGGTTTATAGAGAAGTAAGCACCATCTATGGATCCCAGCAGTGATCGAATTTTCTACTAGCTAACTGCAGCAATGCACGAGAGTATAATAATAGGGGAAACTAGTCCCAGCAATCTCAACCCTAAACACCACACTCAGCCGGCATCCAGCAGTACTGCGATGCGCCTAGTGACCAGGGCAGGAGTTACAGCATCGGGATCAGACACAGATGGGACAGAAACCTAATGCAATTGCTATTTACTTAATACAGATGCAATCAATTTTTTCATTCCCCATGTCATATAAGGTTTATCAGCTAAATTTTCCAAAAAATCTGCTATTTGCAATAAACCAATGAAACAATACCAATATAAGGAGATCAATGCAACTAATATAGCAAATAGTTTATCCAAATTAAAAGCAAATGCCACTTTTACTGACCACAGCAGCCTAACTTTTTCATTACCAATGTAATGAGTACTTAATAGAACCCCTTTTTCCATTAGTTAAACTAGCTTCTGGCAGCCTTTTATTAGGACTTTTTTTTAGCCTATTCATTATGGGAATAGGCCTCCAGATCACTAATATTTAAAGGTTTGCATGCTGTAACTCCTTCTTCAAATCCCACCTAAGATTTTATGTGTAGGTTCCTGCCAGATGACAATAATAGCTACTTCAGTATCTTCCAGCACTTCTGAAATAAAGTCATGGTCGATTTTGAAATTTACTTGCTTTCATTGTTCTGTTGGAAGGTCCATTGATGCTTCAATGTCCTTACTGAAGGCATGATATTATATCCTAGAATTTCATGATACCTGATTGAATCCATTTTGTCTTCTGTATGCAGCAGGCTTCCAATCAGCAAAAGAATATCTCTGAGACACCACTATGCTTCACTGTATATAGGGTGTCCTTTTCAGTGTATGCTTCATTATTCCTCCTCCAGACAAGTTACTGATCCATATACATGAAAAGTGTGACTTCTTTCATTGTTCCACAGAACATAACTCCCAAATGTATGTTGCTTGTATACATGATTTTGAGCAAATTGGAACTAGCTTCTTTGCTTTTCGGTCTGTAGATGTGTACGCTTTGGAGTTTGGGTATGGAGACATTCAATGTTTAGTGTGCCTTACTGTGCAACCTGATACCTCAGTATATTCTGCCTCCATATATTTTCTCAAGTATTTTGCAGTCACTCAACGGTTTTTGATCAACTGCTTCCTCAAAGCCTGGTGGCAGCCAGCAATAACTTCCAATCCAGTTTGCCAACGCAGATGTTGTTTGCTGTTACAGTTTTTTAATCAATAAGATTAAAATAAGCCTAAAATGTTAAAAATCTTTTTGTTTAATGCAATTAAAGGGGTGGTCCGGGGCATAAAATATTGATAACATATAAGCTTTCATTCAAATTCTTATTTGTATGTAAGCAAAAATGTTTTCATTTACCTACTGATATAATTGAAAGCTTAAAAAAGGCTTAAAATTGAACATGTTTAGACAAAAATTTCTTATCTTTGTCAAGTTAAGTTCTTTATGATGGGCCCATTTTGGGCCTTTACACCATGACTTTTTGTTTTTCATCCTTATTTCAGGAATTATAATATTCTTTCATCAGTGTAGCTGTATAAGGGTTTTTTTTTTATTTTGCTGGATACTTTTATTTGTCAATGATGTCATTTTTACATATAACTTATTGCTTAACTTTTATTAACTATATGTAGTGGGAGATAGAAAAAATATCCAGTAATTTAATTTTACTGTTGTTTATTGATATTTTGAATTTTATGCAATTCATGTGCTCCACAAACAAGTGGTTATCTTTCTTCGGTGGAGTAGTCAGTATGATATTGGCTTACTAAATTTATATAATTTTATTTATGTTTTTATGACTTTTGTAGATTAATCCCTTAACGACAAATGCTGGACATAGCACTTTATGAGTAGGTATCAGTTCCCACATAGTGACATGCTACAGTATGTGTATCATGGATTTAAACTGCTACTATATGAAAACACACAGTGATAGCTCCGTGCTGACAGTGGACACTGACAGTTGACTGACACAGCCATAAATTCGAGGACCCATGCCAATCGGTCAGTCAATTTGACTGACCAATCCCAGTATGATTGTGGCGGAGGTGCTAAAATATCAGCACTTCACTGCACAATCATTGCCAGAGCTCAGCTTAGCTGACAGCCGAGGGCCAGTGTCAGCCACACACCTTGCTAATTACCCTTCCAGATTCTGCGATCATGCAATTTGGAAGGTTTTGGGAGGACTCTCCGCCTGTCACTTCCATTGGTCAAACAATGGCCTCTTGTTCTGCAAGGTATGGTGGCCTGTTAGACCCATCAATAAGCATGATCTAACAGGCGTTCAGCTGTGTGATCTAAATGGTTTCATGTATTGCAATACATACTGTATCTATTACAATACATGAGACCAGTGATTAGAGGAATAAAATTTTAAGTCCCAGGTAGGGACTAAGTAAAAATGTAAAGAACAAAAAATATTACACTAATAAACTAAATTGTATATGTAAAAACAAAAGTAAACAAATAAAATACACATATTTGGTATCCTTAACAACACAATCTATAAAACTGTCACACTATTTTACCCGTACAGTGCACACCATTTAAAAAAATAAATAAATAAAAAGTGTGGTCAAAAATTATGCTTTTTCATCAAACCTCCAAAATAAAAGTTGAATGAAACACAATAAAAAACAAGAATGTACAGTAATTACAAATGATATAGCGCAAAACATCATTTTGTCCCACAAAAAAAAACAATAATACACAGCCAAACTACTATATCTAATATATAAAGCTGAATGTGTGTATGTATGTGTGTATGTGTGTATGTCCGGGATTGGCATCTGCACCGTCGCAGCTACAGCCACAAAATTGTGCAAACTCACACTTCTGGACCCCGAGAGCGTCATAGGCTATGTTTCGAAGGGAAATTTTAACCCCGCTCTTTACAGTTATTCGCCAAAAAACCTGCCTCGATTAAAGCGAATGGAGCTGGGAGCCACAGTGCAGCCAGAGCTTCAGAAGAATGCGCAGCCACGCTCTTATATGGAATGTTGGCATGTCACAATGCAGCCAGGGAAAGAGACAGACAGGGAAAGAGACAGACATAGACAGGGTAAGAGACAGACACAAAGAGACAGACACAGACAAAGAAACAGACAGACAAAGAAACAGACAGACAGGGAAAGAGACAGACAGGGAAAGAGACAGACAGGGAAAGAGAAGGAAAGAGACAGACAGGGAAAGAAACAGACAGGGAAAGTGACAGAGATAGATAGACAGGGAAAGAGATAGACAGACAGGGAAAGAAATTGAGACAGATGGAGAAAGATATAGAGACAGACAGGGAAAGAGACAGACAGGCAAAGAGATAGAGAGACAGAGAGATATATACAGAGGGGGAGACAGACAGAGAATGGGAGAGAAACAGAGAGACAGTTACTATCCCGGGCAGCGCTGGGTGCTATGTTGTGAGGCGAAATTTTAACCCTGCGCGTTCCAATTTACCAATTAATTTTTCCCCTATCTACATAATGGGGAAAAGTGAAGAGTCTGGTATTATCCTTCAAAAATAAAAATATGATTAATAAGCAGCCAAACTACAAGAACAACAATTGTACCATATAGAAAATCCGGCTGCTGTCAGTCACATGACCTGTCTATTATGTGTGAGCTAATATATACTGTCAGGGGGGAGGGCTTTCTGTTGCCTGGAGATTTATCAGTCTGCCAATAGCAACCAATCACAGCTTAGCTTCTATTTTGCTACAGTTAATTAATCTGAGCTCTGATTGGTTAATATAGGCAACAATTTAATAATTACATTTCTATCTATTTGTTTTGTGGTTTTTGTGTGCAGAATACATTTTTGTTAATACATTCTATTTTGTTAACAGCAGTTATTAACCCGGGCGAAGCCGGGTAGTACAGCTAGTAATACTATATAAATACTATGTAAAATACTATATAAATTTGGTATTGCTGTAATCACACAGACCTGAGAAATAAAGCTATCTAATTACTTATACCACATGGTGAATGGCGCAACAAATAAATGTTTATTATGCCCCAAAAGATCGCAGTAAGGCTCGGCTCACATTTATCCTGCGCTCTTCGCTGAGTTCTTGCATCGAGGTTTCTATGTAAATCTCTGAAAGACACAGTTTAGACTGAACCTCTGGCAAAAGATTCTCTATAATGAGGCAGACAGTTTGGACTCTCTTGTGCACGTCTTTTTAGGTGTGCATAAAAGTGCGGTCGACCAACTCTTTTTTTCACATCTTAAAAGCTAGATACCACCAAACAGAAGCCACACAAAGTCAAGAGTATTTCTGCAGCATCATTAGTGAATGGATCTCTGGGCGGTTTCTATTGAATCAGTTATTTTGTTGATTTCAATCAGTAATTTTTGAAATTTTATTTTTAGAATCAAAGGGATTTTGCTACCCCATGTGAGAGCAACATAATGTAGGAGCACTGTCCCTGATTCCAGTGATATGTCACTTACTTGGCTGCTTGTTGTAGTTTTGATAAAATCACAGTTTTATCTACTGCAGATCTACCAGTTCTCTGAATGCTTAGATCTGTATACTTCCTCCTACTTCACTAAGGCCTAAAACACACTTCCGCAAAAAAAAGTACGTGTCTCACGGTCCGTTTTTCGGGTCCGTGTTCTGTGTTTTAGGGGCGTTTCTCCGGTACGTATGGCATCCGTGTGATGGCGTATGCGAGCCATGTATGCATGTGGAATGTCCGTACTGACATAAAATACGTACATGTGCTGTCCGTGTGCTGTCCATTTTTAAAGGCCCGCATTCTTACCCAATTAACGTTGTTAATCATTCATCATGAGATCCTAGTGTTTTTGTTTGCCATCAATTGACCTGATAGATTGGTAACAAGTGTTTCAGATTTTGTGATTAAAAACGGACACGGACGATACGTGCTGAACACGGACATACTCCGTGTGCGGTCCATGCAGGCACGGACCCATAGACTAAAGCGGGTCCATGCCTGCGTGCTGCCGGCCAAAAACTAACATGTCGTCAGTGTAGAAAAGTGCACACACGTACTTACGACACGGACACACGTTCCGTGTGATTTTATGTGCGTGTGCCATCTACCATTGAATAACATGGGTCTCCGTGTGTATGTGTCTCCGGTACGTGCAAATACGTACCGCACACGTACAAAAAAAACGGATGTGTGTTGCGGGTCTAATTGACATCTTTCTCTGAACACTGTGCATAGGCAAAAAGCTGCCAATCAGTGGTGTGGGTGGAGTTAAGCAAAACTCATGAATATTGAGGACTTCATGGCAGCACCAGGCATAATCTGATGATCAGAGTGATCTTTCCAAAACTACACCAAGCAGCCCAGTAAGTGACATTTCACTGAAATCAGGGTTTCTGTCTTTATATTCCTCTCAAATTAGGTGGCAAAAACTTGGTCAAAAAATCCCTTTAAGGGCTAAAACAATGCCAGCATTAGTGGGAACGACAGGTTCATTGAAGAAGCAAAGTTTTCATCTATGGTAATGACTGCAGAATAATCATGTTACATATCTCACTCATTCCGCTGCTGAATTACAGTCATCGGATATAAAGATGTCATGCTGGGAACACAAATCTTAAAAATATTATTTGTCTTGAAACAATAACACTTATCTAAATTGTCATTCTCTATAATTGAAACTTGATTGGTGTGGAAATTGCTGCGGTGGATGAATACAGCGGTGTACGTTCTTTCTCTGCAAAGTTTTGGAAATAAATATAATTTATTGCCGCTGTCTTGGAATGGCTGACACTTCTATGATCCTTCTTTCTGTAGCAAAGATATTCCATGTAAAATTATACATGAATGTTTTCATCTCATTTATGTTTATAAGAGACTGAACTAAAAGCCTTCAGGAGGTTAAAGCAACAGTTCCTATAAATTTGTGATTCTATATTCTCTCCATTTATCGGAACTATTGACTTCTTAATCATTAAAGCCTATGAGCGGCGTGCAGGCAGTCCAAGGACATGGATTTTACAGGTAGAAAGTTAATTTATTGTACATGAACCGCTATTATCATAACTAGAATATTGTATTAAATTCCTGTATAAGGTGAAACCAGAGGAGCAATTCCTAGAATTGTTTTTATGACTTCATCTATCCCTGCAACTTGAAATGTGTATATTTATTAATTTTGACCTTGATGACCAATCCCAATTTCTGAATTCTGACCAGTATCCCTTCATGATGTAATAACTCTAGAATGCTTCAACGAATCCCAGTGATTCTGAGAATGTTTTTTCGTGACATATTGTATTTTATGTTAGAGATAAATTTAGGTAGATAATTTTGGTGAAAATTTAGAACATTTCGAAATTCTTAAAGGGGTTATCCGGCTTATTTTGACTTTTTTTTATTATTACCCTATTGGGCTACATTGGGGCAGGTAAGTAGATAGTGACCACTTACCTGCCCTGCTGTCAGCCCTTCTCCCCCGGCACAGAGTGGTCATGTCACTGCTCCTGCCGCGATTTTGCTGCTTCCGGTCATTTCATGTCAACATGGGCAGGACCATGTTGACATGCAAATCTGGGAACAGCATGTTGCCGCCCTGCTGGGTGGCTACAGTGCGTGGAGTCACCGCCCCCTTCCCTGCACCCTCCCACACATTCCCCCCCACCCCGTACTCTCCCTGCCCATGGTGTCACCGACAGCACCGGGCCCCCTGCTTACAGTGCTTAGGATAGCAGGAGTGCCCGTGCAGTCTGTGTCCCGCTCCCTGCCAGCCCCGCGGCTGCTCGCACTGCAGTGTATCAGCAGCTTCTCATAGTGCGTGCAGCCGCGGGGATGATGAGCGCTGCTGGCAGGAGGTTAGATGAGATCATTACCTGCTGTGACGATCTCCTCCTCTGCCGACGTCACCGCTGTCACTGCCTTCTATGCCCGCCGCTTTCTCACGTCAAGTCTCGCGGGTGGCCCGAGGCTGTTACTAGCGGTGATGTCACAGGCTCTCGTGGTACTGCTGAGAATGCGGCGGGCATAGAAGTCAGTGACGGCGCTGACGTCAGTAGAGCAGGAGATCGACTTCAGGTAATGATCTCATCTTACCTCCTGACAGCATCGCTCGTCAGCCCCTGCAGTGACCTGGGCTATTGATGTTAGCTCAGGTCACTGCACTGGTCTCCCAGACAATGGGGAACATTCTGTTCTTCATTGACTGGGACATTGACTATGGTATGGATTGTCGTGGGACCCCCTTATTGGATTACGCTGGACCCTGATTTTATTGTCCATTTCAATAAATTGGTGAAAGAGGGGATGTTTTGGGGAGTGTTTTTTCAAATAAAGCTTTTTTTGTTGTCTATTTTTTTTTTTTTTATTACTGACTGTGTTGGTGATGTTGGGTATCTGATAGACACGTGACATCACAAACTGCTGGGCTTGATGCCAGGTGACATTACTAGTGATGAGCGAGCATGCTTGTAACTACTCGGTACTCGCACGAGTATCGCTGTACTCGGGCTGCTCGGCGGGTACCGAGTAATTTTGCAATACTCGTGCTTTACTCGTGGTCTTCATTTCTGCATGTTGGCGCTCTTTTGAGAGCCAGCCCTCATGCAGGGATTGGCTGGCAGACCACTGCAATGCCACAGCCCTGTTAGTTGTGGAATTGCAGTGATTGGCCGGCCTGCACAGCGTGACCGAGCCTTTATACCGGCCGGCGCGCTGTGCTCTGTACACAGCCATCTCATATTCCCTGCTTTCCACGCCCACAGGCGCCTATGATTGGTTGCAGTGAGACACGCCCCCACGCTGAGTGACAGGTGTCACACTGCACCCAATCACAGCAGCTGGTGGGCGTGTCTATACTGTGCAGTAAAATAAATAAATAAATAATTAAAAAAACGGCGTGCGGTTCCCCCCAATTTTAATACCAGCCAGATAAAGCCATACAGCTGAAGGCTGGTATTCTCAGGATGGGGAGCCCCACGTTATGGGGAGCCCCCCACCCTAACAATATCAGTCAGCAGCTGGCCAGAATTGCCGCATACATTATATGCGACAATTCTGGGGCTGTACCCGGCTCTTCCCGATTTACCCTGGTGCGTTGGCAAATCGGGGTAATAAGGAGTTATTGGCAGCCCATAGCTGCCACTAAATCCTAGATTAATCATGTCAGGCGTCTATGAGACACCCTCCATGATTAATCTGTAAGTTACAGTAAATAAACACACACACCCGAAAAATCCTTTATTAGAAATAAAAAACACACACATATACCCTGGTTCACCACTTTAATCAGCCCGAAAAAGCCCTCCTTGTCCGGCGTAATCCAGGATGATCCAGCGTCGCATCCAGCGCTGCTGCATGGAGGTGACCGGAGCTGCAGCAGACACCGCCGCTCCGGTCACCTCCACGCAGGTAATGAAGACAGCCGCGCGATCAGCTGCTGTCACTGAGGTTACCCGCTGTCACCGCTGCATCCACCGGTGGCCGCGGGTAACCTCAGTGACAGCAGCTGATCGCGCGGCTGTGTTCATTTGCTGTGTGGAGGTGACCGGAGCGGCTGTGTGTGCTGCGGCTCCGGTCACCTCCATGCAGCAGCGCTGGATGCGACGCTGGATCATCCTGGATTACGCCGGACATGGAGGGCTTTTTCGGGCTGATTAAAGTGGTGAACCAGGGTATATGTGTGTGTTTTTATTTCTAATAAAGGATTTTTTCTGGTGTGTGTGTGTGTTTATTTACTGTAACTTACAGATTAATCATGGAAGGTGTCTCATAGACGCCTGACATGATTAATCTAGGACTTATTGGCAGCTATGGGCTGCCAATAACTCCTTATTACCCCGATTTGCCAACGCACCAGGGCAAATCGGGAAGAGCCGGGTACAGTCCCAGAACTGTCGCATATAATGTATGCGGCAATTCTGGGCGGCTGTTGGCTGATATTGTTAGGGTGGGGGGCTCCCCATAACGTGGAGCTCCCCATCCTGAGAATACCAGCCTTCAGCCGTATGGCTTTATCTGGCTGGTTTTAAAAATGGGGGGAACCGCACGCCGTTTTTTTTAATTATTTATTAATTTTAATTATTAATTTTAATTATTTATTAAATAATTAAAAAAAACGGCGTGCGGTTCCCCCCATTTTTAAAACCAGCCAGATAAAGCCATACGGCTGAAGGCTGGTATTCTCAGGATGGGGAGCTCCACGTTATGGGGAGCCCCCCACCCTAACAATATCAGCCAACAGCTGCCCAGAATTGCCGCATACATTATATGCGACAGTTCTGGGGCTGTACCCGGCTCTTCCCGATTTACCCTGGTGCGTTGGCAAATCGGGGTAATAAGGAGTTAATGGCAGCCCATAGCTGCCACTAAATCCTAGATTAATCATGTCAGGCGTCTCCCCGAGATTCCTTCCATGATTAATCTGTAAATTACAGTTAAAAAACACACACACCCGAAAAATCCTTTATTAGAAATAAAAAACACTAACAAAGTCCCTCATTACCAATTTATTAACCCCGACAAACCCTCCATGTCCGGCGTACTCCACAGTCCTCCAGCGTCGCGTCCAGCTCTGCTGCATGGAAGTGACAGGAGCTGCAGAAGACACCGCCGCTCCGGTCACCTCCACGCAGCTAATGAAGACAGCCGTGCGATCAGCTGAGCTGTCACTGAGGTTACCCGCTGTCACTGGATCCAGTGACGGCGGGTAACCTCAGTGACAGCTCAGCTGATCGCGCTACTCACCTCATTTGCTGCGTGGAAGTGACCGGAGCGGCGGTGTCTTCTGCAGCTCCGGTCACCTCTATGCAGCAGCGCAGGATGCGACGCTGGAACATCCTGGATGACGCCGGACATGGAGGGCTTTTTGGGGCTGATTAAAGTGGTGAACCAGGGAATGTGTGTGTGTTTTTTATTTCTAATAAAGGATTTTTTCGGGTGTGTGTGTTTATTTACTGTAACTTACAGATTAATCATGGAGGGTGTCTCATAGACGCCTGACATGATTAATCTAGGATTTAGTGGCAGCTATGGGCTGCCATTAACTCCTTATTACCCCGATTTGCCAAAGCACCAGGGCAAATCGGGAAGAGCCGGGTACAGCCCCAGAACTGTCGCATATAATGTATGCGGCAATTCTGGGCGGCTGCTGACTGATATTGTTAGGCTGGGGGGCTCCCCATAACGTGGAGCTCCCCATCCTGAGAATACCAGCCTTCAGCCGTATGGCTTTATCTGGCTGGCATTAAAATTGGGGGGAACCGCACGCCGTTTTTTTTTAATTATTTATTAATTTATTTTACTGCACAGTATAGACACGCCCACCGGCTGCTGTGATTGGGTGCAGTGTGACACCTGTCACTCAGCGTGGGGGCGTGTCTCACTGCAACCAATCATAGGCACCGGTGGGCGGGGAAAGCAGGGAATAGGAGATTGTTTAATGAGCGGCCGGCTTTTTCAAAATAGTAAAAGCCGCCGGTCACCTCCACGCAGCTAATGAAGGGAATAGCGCGATCAGCTGAGCTGTCAGTCAGGTAACTCCCGGCCACCGCTGGATCCAGCGGTGCCGCGATTAACCTCAGTGACAGCAGCTGATCGCTCTACTCACCTCAGTTGGTGCATGGAGCTGACTGGAGCGGCGGTGAGTAGCGCGATCAGCTGAGCTGTCACTGAGGTTACCCGCGGCCACCGCTGCATCCACCGCTGGATCCAGGTAACCTCAGTGACAGCTCAGCTGATCGCGCTACTCATCTCATTAGCTGCGTGGAGGTGACCGGAGCGGCGGTGTCTTCTGCAGCTCCTGTCACTTCCATGCAGCAGAGCTGGACGCGACGCTGGAGGACTGTGGAGTACGCCGGACATGGAGGGTTTGTCGGGGTTAATAAATTGGTAATGAGGGACTTTGTTAGTGTTTTTTATTTCTAATAAAGGATTTTTCGGGTGTGTGTGTTTTTTAACTGTAATTTACAGATTAATCATGGAAGGTATCTCGGGGAGACGCCTGACATGATTAATCTAGGATTTAGTGGCAGCTATGGGCTGCCATTAACTCCTTATTACCCCGATTTGCCAACGCACCAGGGTAAATCGGGAAGAGCCGGGTACAGCCCCAGAACTGTCGCATCTAATGTATGCGGCAATTCTGGGCGGCTGCTGACTGATATTGTTAGGGTGGGGGGCTCCCCATAACGTGGAGCTCCCCATCCTGAGAATACCAGCCTTCAGCCGTATGGCTTTATCTGGCTGGTATTAAAATTGGGGGGACCGCATGCCGGTTTTTTTAATTATTTAATTATTTATTTCACTGCACAGTATACACACACCGGCTGCTGTGATTGGTTGCAGTGAGACAGCTGTCACTCAGTGTGGGAGCGTGTCTCACTGCAACCAATCATAGGCGCCGAAAAGCAGGACAGCAGGGAATAGGAGATTGATTAATGAGCGGCCGGCTTTTTCAAAAGAGGAAAAGCCACCGGAGTTTGAACAGCTGTGCAGCGCCGCGGCAGTGATCGGGGAACGGTAAGTAAGAGAGAGGGGGGGAAACTGACCGACAGACTGTGAGAGGGGGACAGACAAGACAGAGAGAGACAGACCGACGGACTGAGGGAGATAGAATAAAAAAAAAAAAATGACCGACATCGCTAGTAAAAAGCACAAAACGTGCGTTTTGGACATCGGAGTGCCACACAAGGTTTTCATGTAAAATCTTTCATGTATTAATCTCAAAAAGTAACATACACCAGCTCTATCTCACTATTGGGTATGTGCCCTTAACATTTCCGCCATGAAAATTCATTTTGGTGTCATTTTGGAAGGTTTTCTGGTGAGTCCGTAAAAATGGCGTAAAACTCGGACAAAATTGTTCACATCTGTGACTTTTGAGTGATAAATGCTTCAAGGGGTCTTCCCCATGCTGATGCCATGTCATTTGAGCACTCTTCTGAGACTTTTGTGACATTTTTAGGGTTTCTCCATGCTGCCGGGGGGTCATTTCACAAAAATACTCGGGTCTCCCATAGGATAACATTGGGCTCGGTGCTCGGGCCGAGTACACGAGTATCTTGGGAGGCTCGGCCCGAGCTTCGAGCACCCGAGCTTTTTAGTACTCGCTCATCACTAGACATTACACATCTGGCATCAACCCCGTATATTACCCCATTTGCCACCGCACCAGGGACACGGGTTGAGTTGGGGCGAAGCGCTAGGATTGGCACATCTAATGGATGCGCCACTTCTGGGGCGGCTGTAGCCTGCTATTTTTAGGCTGGGGAGTGTCCAATAACAGTGGACCTCCCTAGTCTGAGAATACCAGACTACAGCTGTCCACTTTACCTTGGCTGGTGATCCAATTTGGGGGGGACCCCAGATTTTTTGTTTTAAATTATTTATATGATTTAAAATAACAATGTGAGGTGCCCTCTGTTTTGGATTACCAGCCAAGGTGAAGCTGTCAGCTGTTGTTTGTAGGCTGCAGCCATCTGCTTTACCCTAGCTGGCTACAAAAGATAGGGGGGACCCCACGTCATTTTTTTTAATTATTTATTTTTTGGCTAAATACAAGGCTAAGCACCCTTTAGTGCCACATGAAAGTCACTAAAGGGTGCCAGTTTAGAATATGCAGGGGGGTGGGACATTATATAGATCTTTCTCATCTATCTATCTATCTATCTATCTATCCCATTCATTCATTCATTCATTCATCCGTCTATCTCTCTGTCTCTATATCTATCTATCCATCTCTATATCTACTCATCTATTTATCTTTCTTGCTGCCTCCATTTTTTTGCGGTCCGCAAAAAAGGAAGGCACACGGATGACATGGATGCATCCGTGAAAAAAACTGACCTTTTTTTGAGGACCGCAAAAACGGAACGGTCATGTGAATGTAGCCTACATGTGTTCCCTATGGGGGTAGGGGTCAGTACAGAACAATGGTGGGGGGGTCGGTACAGAGTGCCGTTTGTGTGTGTGTGTGTGGGGGGGTTTCAGAGCCCGATGTGTGTGGGGGGTTTCAGAGCCCGATGTGTGTGGGGATTGCAGAGCCCGATGTGTGTGGGGGTGCAGAACCCGATGTGGGGCTGTTATTTCCAATGCTAGAGTGATAACAGGTCAGGTTCTGGGGCAGAATACTGACAGGGAATGTGTGTGCAGGGGGCGGGCTGGGGGCGAGGCTGGACAGTGAGGGTGGGCAGGGGGCGACCCTGGACACTGAGGCCGGGTGGTGCCAGCTCTGACTGAGAGGTTTAGCACAGGAAGTTATCATGTTTGCTGGAGCTCAATGTAAACAAAGAGCTGCAGAGAATAAAGGGATAATTCAGGAGGAACAAAAGTTAGAAAACAAAAAATTACAATGTAGGGGTGTTTTATATGACAATACAGCACAGATAAACTCAAAAATGTTTGGTAAGCTAATGTCGGACAACTCCTTTAAATTTTCAATTTTTATATCCTTAAAACAGTAAGTCATGTTGTGCAAAATAATTAATGAATTACATTTTCCAGATGTCTGCTGTATATCTGCATCATTTTTTAAACATCAATTTATTGTCAGAATGGTTAAAAGTTTAGAATCAATTTCTCATTTTTTATATTTTTATTTTTTTTTACAAATCCTGTTTCTTTAGGGATCTAGAGTCAGATTTAAATGTACTTTGAGGGGACTATATATTGCAAACTTACCAAAAGTGATAACATTTTAAACACCGCACCCCTGAAATACCTCAAAACTGGATTTAATTCAAAGTGGAATGGAAAACAAAATTGTATTTTTTCATTCCAAATGTTGATTTAGTGACAATTTTTTCACTTTTACAAGGGATAGCATAACAAAGTGGACCCCAAAATTTGTTACCCAACTGGTGGACAGAAACCTCTGTTTGGACAAACGGTTGCTCAGAATGGAAGGAGCACTATATGAATTTTGCAACACAAATTGGCTGAAATAGATTGTGGGCACCATTTCGCATTTGCAGGGCCTTTTAGGTGCCTGAACAGCAGAAACCCCCAACAAGTGACCACATTTTGGAAACTAGACCCGTGAAGGATTTTATACAGGGGTATAGTGAGTATTTTGAACCCACAGATGCTACATAGAATTTGATAACATTAGATCGTCATATTGGAAATGTTCATATTTTTTTTCACAAAAATGTTTCTTTAGCCCCAAATTTCTCACTTTTGCAAGAGATAACTCAAAAAGTGGGTGTCACAGTTTATTACCCACATTCTTATCAGCATGGTGATACCCTACATATAGTTAAAAAGTTCTGTTTGGACAAATGACAGGGCTTGGAAGGGAAGAAGCACCATTTGAATTTCAGAAATCAAATTTGGCTCAAATAAATTGCAGCCACCATGTTGCATTTGTAGGGTCTCTAAGGCACTTAAAAAGCAGAAATGCCCCACAAGTGACCCCATTTTGGAAACTACAGCCCTTAAATAAATTCTTCTTGTATAGTGATACAGGTAAAATATATCTTTGTACCGTGTTAGCCAGTAGAGATAAAAAATTGTTTAAAAGAACTGAAGTCCTCAGTGGTTGATACCTTTTAATGGCTAACTGAAAAGATGGTAATAAATAGCAGCTTTCCAGACTACTCAGGTCTCTTCATCAGGCTCAATATAACACAAAATCTGAAGAGTCACATATTTATACACAACAGGACATAGAGTGGGGCAGCTTGTATAGTGAGCATTATAAACACACAAGTACTACGTAGAATTTTATAACATTATGTTGTCATATTGAACATTTAAATATTTTCATGAAAATGTTGCTGTAGCCCCAAATTTGTAATTTTCACAATGGATAATATTAGAAAACAGGCCCCATATTTTTTTTTAGACAATTTCTCCTAAATGCGATGATTCCCCATATGTGGTCAAAAACTGCTGTTTGGGCACATGTCAGAGCTCAGCAAGGAAAGAGTGCTATTTGTTTTTTGGAAATTAAATATGGATTGCAGACGTGATGTCACATTTGCAGAGCCCATGAAATTCCCCACAATTGACCCCAATTTGTAAACTAGACCCCTCAAGGAATTCATCTAGTGGTGTACTTAGAATTTTTAACCTACAGGTAATTTATGACACTTTAGAACATTTACATGTGAAAACAAAAAATTACATTTTGTTCCACTAAAATACTGTTTTAGCACCAAATTTATAATTTTACGCGACAGGTAATAAGATTTTACCAGATTTGGCAGTACCCCATATGTGGTTGTTCACTACTGTTTGAGCAAACTGCAGGGATCGGATGGGGAGGATCGAAACTTAACTTTTAGAATACAGATTCCTTTTGAATAGATTTTGCGCTCCATTAGCTTACTATTGCGTAGGGCCGATCCTGTCAAGGGGAATCTTTTAATCCTTTTTCAACCACTTTCATACCGACTGACAGCGGTATTTAAGGGCTTAATAGGCTCCGATCGCTTTCAGATGTCGTATACAGCTGTCACCCATTGGCGCTTTTCATTTATACCTTGCCACCATGTTAAAATGGCAATTAGGAATAAGGAACCTTAATGACCGCAGTAGGAATAAGGAACCTTAATGACCGCCATTTTAATGTATATTGGCAGTAGTTAAGGGTTTAAGGAAAAGTATATTTAGAACGAATGATAAGTGTAAACAACCTTTCAATTTTCTTCTGATCCCTTCTAGTTTTGATGAGCACATAATCAAATTAGCAGGGCTTAATTAAAGCACCACTGCAGCATTTCTGTTTTAATCCCTTTGTAAGGGATCATGTATGTGAGTGTAATTCATGTAGTCATATACTTACTGCTAGCTTTCTTCATTCGTTTCCAGCCATGCTCTGGCCCTACATTACTGCAATTATGACCGGCCAAATCACATTTGTTTGCTGTGTGAAGCTGAAGTCACTTTAAAATCTTCTCAATTCATATCTATGGGAATTCAGAATGAGGCAATGTAGCCACACTCCAAGTCCCTTAGATTTGTATTTATAAAAATTAGTTCCGAAACACAGTGATCTGGTGGGTTACTAGAACTGTTAGATGGGCCTTGGAGCAACTGGAGGCAGGCTAAAAACAGATGAAGACTTAAGGCTGCTTTACATGCTGCGACATCGCTAGCGATGTCGCTAGCGATCGCACCCACCCCCATCGTTTGTGCGTCACGGGCAAATTGCTACCCGTGGTGAACAAAATAGGTACTGCGCGTCACACGCACATACCTTACTAACGACGTCGCTGTGGTCAGCAAACAACCTCTATTCGAAGGAGGAGGTTCGTGCGGCATCACAGCGACGTCACACATTGGCCCACCAATAGAAGCGGAGGGGCAGAGAGCAGCCGCATTATCGACACTCCCACCTCGTTGCCGGAGGACGCAGGAACGCTGTTGTTCGTCGTTCCCGGGGTGTCACACGTAGTGATGTGTGCTGCCTCAGGAACGATGAACAACCTGCGTCCCAGAAGTTCAACGACATTTGGAAAATGAACGACGTGTCAACGATCAACGATATGTGAGGTAAGTGAGATCGTTAGTGGTCGCTCATACGTGTCACACACAAAAACGTCGCTAACAAGGCCGGATGTGCGTCACGAATTCCGTGACCCCAGCGATTTCTTGTTGGCAATGTCGTTGCGTGTAAAGCGGCCTTAAGACTGGTGAGAATGTAACTACAGCAGGTCAAATAAGTATTGAAGACGTCACCAATTTTCAAAGTAAATATATTTGTAAAGGTGCTATTGACATAAATTTCTCACCAAATGTCAATAACAACCTATCCAAGCCATACTGGCAAAGAATTCAAACGATAGGTGTCCAGAAATTTAGCAATATGTAATAATGGGAAGTGACACAGGGATAAAGTATGGAACATATGAAGAAAAAGAGGTGCAAAAAGACATGAAAAGTCATGATAGCAGCTGAAAGCAGCAGTTAGAAAGCAATCCTACACTTAGTGAAAAATAATATCAACTGGTTCAACTTCACAAAGGTGACTCATTACCAAGGTGCCACACAAGAAACATTTGATGATGGGTAAAGCCTGTGAGCTTATTATTGCAAAACATACTGATGGCATTGGTGACAGAAGAATTTTTAAACTTTGAAGTTTCTGGTGAGCAAATTTTGGGGCCATAATCTAGAAGTAAAATGAACATAAGTGCACCATAAAATAGCCAAAACCAGGTGATTGAGAATGGGAGGTTATTATTATAGAGAATGTTAGTGTTTAATCATTAACAGAATGGAAATCACCGGTAGGGTGGTAGACAGAGATGAGTGCGGAGATGTAGGCAGGTGCAGCACCATGGAGAGCTTTGTGAGTGAGAGTGATAAATTTATCTTGTATTTTGTAGCAGATTGCCAACCAGCGTAATGATGATTGGATAGAGGATGGTGGCATCATTGTAGAGGCTGGTCAGAAATGTGAGCTTCACTGCTGCATTCAGGAAAGATTACAGAGGGCAGAGTTTAATGGGAGTCTTGAAGTAATCTAGATGAGAATGAATCACAGTGGCAGTAAAGTTTTGAAAGTGTTTGTGGATCCAGCAGCATGTACCGTGAACTCAATAAGTATTCATACCCAATTTCACATTATACCCAAAAATGTAAATGTATTTTATTGGAATTTTATGTGATATGCAAACACAAAGCAGCAAGTATCTGTGAAGTTTAAAGGAGCTGATGCAAGGTTGTCTGAACATTTTAAAACTGTAAATCTGAAAATTATGATGTGCATATGCATTCATCCCCGACGAGTCAGTGCTTTGTGGGACCAACTTTCACAGCAATTACTGTTTTATTTCTATAAATAAATATATGTATATACAGTATATACTGTGTGCTTAGCATGAATCAGTACTCTTCATTTGAAAGGTAACATTTTAATCAATATCTTACCAAGTAATAGAACAATTTACAAAATTTTGAAAAAAGAGTTTTATAGAACATTTTTTAACTTACAACATTAAAGTAAAGTTCATAAAAGAGCTTTCATTACAAAATCTTTAGTTTTATTCAAATTAGTTGATGTAAGAATGAATACACCGCACATCAAAAATTAGTACATCTAGGATTTTATATGACCTCCATGATTTTTAAGTAAACACCAAGTTTTCGAGGCATGGAATGAATAAGTGGGCAACATATTGCAACATCTATCTTTTTCAGATCCTGAATCAGATGCATACATAGAAATCATGGAGCCCCATAGCAAAATTTCTAATTGTGCCCCCTCCCCCCCCAAAAAAAACAAAACAAAAACTATCGGCTGAGTCACAGAAGAGCATATTTCACAACTTTACAGCCCTTATGTAATTTTCCTTTTCTTGGAGCCCTTAGATTTCCCTCTTATTGCAGCCATAAGCTATGACGGCAACCAAAGTACCCCACAAATACTGTATGATCCCACATAGCCTTCCTTACAAAATGGTCCTCCAGATCGTCGAATGCTCCTTATAGTCCTCCATGTATGATAATATACACCCCATATTCCTCCATAGTGTCATACAGCCCCACATAACGTTATACAGCCCCACATAGTATTATGCAGCTCCACATAGTATTATGCCGCCCCACATAGTATTATATGCCTCCACATAGCATTATGCTCCCCTACATAGTATTATGCTGCCCCACATAGTATTATGCTGCCCCACATAGTATCATGTGCCTCCACATAATACTATGCACCCCCACATAGTATTATCCTGCCCTACATAGTATTATGCACCCCCACATAGTATTATGCAGCCCCACATAGCATTATGCATCCCAACATAGCATTATGCTGCCCCACATAGTATTATGCACCCCCACATAGCTTTATACACCCCCACATAGTATTATACAGCCTCATATAGTATTATACACCTCCACATAGTATTATGCAGCCACACATAGCATTATACACCCCCACATAGCATTATTCTGCCCCACTTAGCATTATGCTGCCCCACATAGTATTGTGCACCTCACATAGCATTATGCACCCCCACATAGTATTATGCATCCCCCACATAGTATTATGCACTCCCACATAGTATTATACACCCTCATATAGCGTTATGCTCCCCACTGTGTACTGAATAAATACATACCTCTCCTCGGTCCCTGGCTGCTACCCCTCGTTCACCCGCTGTGTCTGTTCTCTGCACATCTTAGCACAGCAGGTGCGCAGTAGTGACATCACTGCTGTGCTGAACTGTCAGATCACAGACACAGTGGGACAATGATGAGAGGGAGTGCTGTGCTCCATCTCATCATTGCTTTCAATTAAAAGTGAGATCCTGGGCATGGGGCCCGATGCTGGCGCTGACACCACAGGCAGTTGCCACTGGGCCCCCCCAGCTCACGGGACCCATAGCAGTGGCATGGCCTGCCTCTATTGGCGGTATGCCACTGCTCTGAATCCTGGATGGAGAGTGACAACTTGTCTCTTGAATTCCCCATAGCTGTTTGGTTGGGTTGAGATCAGGAGACATATTTGGCCACTGAATCACGTCGCGCCTTGGCACAGTCCTTAGAAATCATGGAGGCTTTGGAAAATACTTGATGTAGTTGTTTTTGATGTTTTGATTTTTCCATCAACTAATTTGAGTAAAACTCAAGATTTTGTAATGAGTTATTTTATTAACTTTACAAACATGTTAGTTTAAAAATGTTATATGAATCTCAGTTTTGTCAAGATTTTGGAAATTGTTCTTGCATTCAGTGAGATATTGATCATAATAACACTTTTCAAAGGGGGTGTGCTTATATAATCTGAGCCCTGTATATGCGTGTGTATACATATTATATATGTGTGTATATATATATATATATATATATATATATATATATATATCTGTGTGTGTGTGTGTGTGAGTGAACCGTATATATGTTTACTGATGTTATACTGATGTACAATCATTAAATAGTTAAAATGAATTTCCCGTAGCCTGTTAGTTTTTTGATTACTGGATACATCTATCAGACTAGACACACAATCTTTGGGTTTTTGTATTTTTTGTCTGTAATTGAGGTTGAATACGAGAACATTGTCAGCTAGTGGCTTTAAAGAGAGTGGCAGCTATGATTCCATGTGTCTGCGTATCCCATAAGTATTATACAGTACGCTTTGCTTTTGACTCTTTGTGAATTTTCAAAGGATAACTTCAGTCATTAGAGACTTAAAAGTAAGGAAGTAGAATATAGACCTGCATTTCAAGAAGGTAAAGCTCCAGGCAAGAGACATCATAAGGTTATGTGTATTCAAGTATTATAATCACGCTTATAATGAAGAGTAGGAAGCATGAATCTGACTCCTTTCTTGCTGAAAGTGTATATTTTCTTAATGCTACATATTTCATCTTGATCACAGGGTTGGCCCTGGACATGAAATATAGCTTAATATTTCATCTGTCCTTGTGAAAAGACATCTTCCAGAATTTACATTTAACCCCTTAACCAAATATCACACATATTTGCATAATTGAGGGGGCTATAGCTTGCGAGAAGATTGAGGTGATCAGCAGCTGCGCTCTGTCTACACACTGTAGATGCCAACTCTTAGGCGGGCTTTGCACACTACGACATCGCAGGTGCGATGTCGGTGGGGTCAAATTGAAAATGACGTACTTCCGGCATCGCATGCGACATCGTAGTGTGTAAAGGCTCGATGATACGATTAACGAGCGCAAAAGCGTCGTAACCGTATCATCAGTGCAGCGTCGGCGTAATCCATGATTCCTGCGGCACCATACATCGCTGTGTGTGAAGCCGCAGGAGCGAGGAACATCTCCTACCGGCGTCACTGCAGCTTCCGTAGGATATGCGGAAGGAAGGAGGAGGGCAGGATGTTTACGTCCCGCTCATCTCCTCCCCTCCGCTCCTATTGGCCGCCTGCCGTGTGACGTCGCAGTGACGCCATACGACCCGCCCCCTTAATAAGGAGGCGGGTCGCCGGCCAGAGCGACGGTCGCAGGACAGGTGAGTCAATGTGAAGCTGCCGTAGCGATAATGTTCGCTATGGCAGTTATCACAAGGATATCGCATTTGCGACGGGGGCGGGGACTATCGCGCTCTGCATCGCAGCATCGGCTTGCGATGTTGTAGTGTGCAAAGTGCCCCTTAGGGATTGTGCACACTTTGTAGATTTGTTACAGATTTCTTACAGATTTGTTTAGTTTTTTTGTGCACAGATTTGTTCCAATTTCCTGATGCCAGCAAAGTGAATGAGAATCCTGAAGTCTCATGCACACGTTCCTTATTTTCTTCTTGCTGATTTAGCACACCAAAAACACATTAAAAAAAATGCAGTAAAAAAAATGTGTAAAAAGGCACGTTTTTGCACTTGTGTTTTTCCTGCCAAAAGATGCAGAAATGGTGTAGAAATGTTTGCACCAAATACTTAAATAATTCTTTCGTGTACACATAACTTATATAGCTAGCATCTGTGTCTAACTGCAGCCGCCAAAGCTGAGCTCTGATCTATGTTGTTAACCACTTAAACACCACTGTCAATCTCTGACGCCAGTGTTAAAATAGAACACTTTCTGGTGCTCGCACACATCAACCCTATTAATGCAATCACAACATCAATGGGTTAATATGCCATCTATGGCCTACTAAAGGCCCTCGTTGTTGCCATCTAGGTACTCTTGTGAAGCCTAGCCATAGGCTGGATTGACACGAACCTAATTTGATTTGAGTGCATTGGATGCAATATGCTAATGACTCTCGGCTCCCACTGTGCTGCCAGCGTGAGCCAAGTGTCATGCGATTGTGACCCGATCCTACAGCTGCAGAGGAGAGGGAGGTATTAATTTCCTCATCTCCTCCATTGTCAACTGATGCAATTATCGCACTGTACGCCGATATCATCCAAGTGCAGTCCGATGTTTCACTCATACCCATAGATTTGTATGGGTGCGAGTGACACAGCTCTCACAGACAATCGCAGCATGCTGCGACTTTTGTCTCATCGAGAATCTGGATGAGAAAAAAGCTGAGCAACTGCTCTCCCTCATTGACTAACATTGGTCCGAGTGCAATGTGAGATTTTCTCGCATTGCACTCGTCCGATTCATATGCTCATGTGAGTGTACCTATAGGCTGAGATCAGAGGGGGATAAAAGTGAGGAGCAGAGTTAAAGGCACATACAGACAGTGCGGCTGCTTTCTGGTTAGTATTAATCTAACCAGATGCATGGCTAGGGGATCAGCTCAGGGGAGGCGAAACATCTGAGTGGGCCTCTAAGCAGGTAACCATGTGTACAACTACAGTCACACAGCCTAATCATAGTTATAGGGGAGCGATAGGAGATGACCGTGATATTACTGAAAATCACTATACAAAGATTAACACCAATATTATTGCTATACAGTGATCATATAATGGTAGATACTAGTCCTGCAGAACATATAGATTTCAGTACAGTTATACGAGAGATGGTGACTTACAGCTGACATTCTTTCTGATGTAGTTGGTCACTTTTCCCATCTTCTCCATCTGGCCCAGACAGATATAACAACTTTTTCCAGTCACGACTCTTCTGCTGAAATTACAACAAAGACACATTTGGCTTCTCACATTTCCAGCATTGCCCTCATCTATTCCCAACCTGCATAAACTGTTACTCCTGCTGTCATTCCAATGCTGAGGCGCTGCTGCCGTTTGTGTCCCTATTACTGATCCTCTTAGTACCTCACATAATGTCCAACACTGTGCCTCTTACAAAGGAAAATACCTCCTTTGTGCCTTCTAGATGGTAAAATTGCCCCTTAGAAAATATTAATGCCCATCGTAAGTACCCTAGAAGACAGTGTCCACATTTGCCCCCTAGAAAGTAATAATGCCCCCAGTTTGCTCATTTCACAGTCACAATACATTGAGTGCCCCTATAACTGTAATGCATCTTAAGTGCCCTTTTAACATTTAAGTCTATGTGTGCACGTTGCGTATTTGCATGCAGTTACGCTGCGATCTGCACTGCAGCGTAACTGCATGCATCCTGCGTCCCCAGCATAATCTATGAATATTATGCATGAGACGTGCGCACGTGGCGTATTAGAATGCAGCGCTTCAGCTGCTGCCCGAAGCGCTGTGTTCTAAGAAGTGACATGTCACTTCTTTTGTGCGCTTTGCCTGCAGCCTCTGCTCTGTCTATGGGAGGGGCTGCACTCAGAGCGCATGAAATCGGCTTTTCATTACGGACTCTTTCTGCAGTGATTTGAAACGCACGTGTGCTGTTCAAATCGCTGCAGAAATTTCTGCAGGGACAGAACGCAACGTGCACACATAGCCTAATAATGTCTCCCGAGTTCCTCCATACATAGGTCCTTTCTACACTGCATGATCCCCTCCACAGCTCCCTATACAAAACATGATACTCAGCTCTCTATACACAGCATGATGGGCCCCACAGTAGCCCCCACACACTGTATGATGGCCATCAGAGCCCTATTCACACTTCATGATGGACTTCAGTATTCCTCCACACAATATGGATGGCCCCTAGTAATTCCCTCACACTGTAATATGGCCCCCAGTATTTCCCCTACACTGTATGATGACCTGCAGTCTTTCTCTCATATCGTAATATGGCCACCAGTATTTCCTCAACAGTGTAATATGACCCCCAGTAATCTTCACATACTGTAATATGGCCATCAGTAATTCCGCCACAGTGTAATATGACACCAGTATTTCCCCCATGAGGAAAAAAAAATCTTAGACTTACCTACCTGTGGATCCTGAGTAAGGATCAGTGGATCAGTGGAAGTTTGGGTTCGCCAGGTTCGGCTGAAGTTTAGTTAAAAATTTGCTTCAGGAATCTTACCTCAGAACCCGAACCACATATAAGTCAATGGAGGCTCAGACTTAAAGCAAAATTGGGGCAATTGGCCTGCAAACACATGTGCATAGGGAATAAATAAAAAAAAATACATGGACTCCTGCCAATTTTCCATAACCAGTGCAGGTAGAGCAGACAACTGCGGGCTGCAACCCTCAGCTGTCTGTTTTACATTGGCTGATTATCAAAAATAAAGGGGATCCCACACCGTTTAAAAAAAATGTAATTTTTTTTTTTAAAAACTGCCGTTTTTGAAAACCAGCTGAGGGCTGGTATTATTACGCTGGGAAGGCTCATGATTATTTGGCCCCTCCCAGCCTATAACTAACAACACACAGCTGCCCCAGAAGTGCCACATCCATTAGATGCACCAATTTAAACATTTTGCTTGGTCTTCCCCATAGCCTTGGTGCAGTGGTAATCAAAGTAATACTTTTGGGGTTGATTTAAGCTGTGAATTGACAGCTGGCATCAGGCCAGGGGATAGTAATGCATAGGCATCTATCAGATACCCCCATTACTAACCCACTAATTATAGAGTTATAAAACACACACATAAAAGAGAGAATAGTTTATTTGAATAAACATTCACCATACTTTCCTATTCACCAATTTGTTGAATAAAAAAATCAGCAAAGTTCTGCCATAATCCAATGCTGTAATGTCCACAATCCTCATCGATTCTTATGGGATCCATAGGTCATTGCCGGTTAGTGGCATGTATGGAATTTCTGTGCGTACTGATGACCAGCAGTGACCTATGGAGCCTCAGTCTGAGAGCATTATCAGAAAAAAGCTCCATATGAATCGATGGATGTGGTGGGACATTACACGATTAGATTATTTTGAAACTTCAAGTATTTATTTTTAATTAATAAATTGGTGAATGAGGGAGTGTGGGGGAGTCTTTATTCACCAATTAGCTTACATTGGAACTTCGAGTATTTTTTTTATTCATGAAGTTGGTGAATGAGAGAGTGAGGGGGAGTCTTTATTTAAATAAACTATTTTTTCCTTCTGTGTGCGTTTTTTAACTGAATACTTCCCAGATTAGTAATGGTGGTCTCTGATAGACGCCTATCCATTACCAACTCCTGGGCTTGATGATAGCTGTATTCACAGCTGATAGTAGCCCCAAAAGTATTACCCAGATTGCCACCTCACCAGGGCAATTGGGAAGAGCTTGGCAAAGTGCCAGACTTGGAGAATCTAATGGATGCGCCACTTCTGGGGAAGCTGTGGGCTGCTATTTTTAGGTTGGTTAGGGCCAACTAAACATGTGCCTTCCTAGCCTGATAATACCAGTACCTAACGGTCTGTTTTACCTTGGCTGATTATCAAAAATAGGGAGGAGCCCACGCTGGTTATTTAAACTATGTACTTAAATAATTTAAATAAACGGCATGTGATCCCTTCTATTTTTGACAACCAGCCAAGGTAAAGCTGACAGCTGAGCGTTGAAGCCTGCAATTGTCTGCTTTACTTGTGCTCATTATCAAAAATAGGTGGGAGCCCCCGTCACTCTTATTTTTTTTCTTTATTGTTCACAGCAGTATACAGGTATCTTCTGCATGTAATAAAGCTTGTTGATTGGCTATATTAGCATACGAACTGCAACCAAACTCCACTCCCGGACACAGACTTTCAAGTTCGAGACCCAGATACCCGGTGACCGTAAAGAGCCTCAAACTTTACAGTTTGGGTTCGCTCATCTATAATCCTGAGGTTTCCGTCGGCAACAGTACTTAGACATTGGAGGACCAACGTGGTGAGGTCATTGTGCTGGGGCACACAAAGTCCAAGTGTTATGACATCATCACGTCCCTTCATGTCCCCACTTCACCCGTAAGTAATTTGTATGGGTCCTTCTAAATTATCCTGATATTTTTTTAATTTAAATATACCTGATCCTATTTTGTGACTATAGAGAAACCCCTTGAGTGTGGAAATAAAAGGTTACATCAACACCTGTTGATTTTTTTCCCAGCAGATTTCATGAGTACATTACTTTTAAAGGTATTTTTCAACATGTTTTTTGCATACGGATGCAGTGGTATGGGTGTACAGGTACTGGTTCACTAAGAAAAAAAATCTTTTTTGTAGAGCTCCAATATGCCAATTCTGACATCTGATATAGAAACCATATGCAAATGAGTCTGGAAGTGCACTGGGGGCATTTCATTGCAGTTGAACGGCTTTTCCCCTGTGCATTGACTTGCTCCTCTGCGCTTCAAGCATGATTTGCACCTGGGTTTGTCACTGGGTGATATCTCCTGATATTGAAATATGGGAAAAAATTAAGACAGAGAGTATGAAAATAACATAACAGTTAAGCCCCATGTATCATGTCAAAAAGATGCAAAAAAAAAAATATTTTTTTTTACAGCTCGGTAAACTGCTAAAGCTGGGGGCGGTGCAATACATTAAATGGAGAATCTAATACATTGGCTACTAAAATTCACTTTACATAAAACAGAACAGGTTTGTTTTTCTCATAAAGGGTCCTGAACACAGTAAAAGTGAAACAGTCTGTTGGAGGATTTGTCTACAGATAAACAATCTGTTCTCAAATAAACATTCTGGCATTGCGAATACCAATGTTATCATAATACTCAACAGCCACAGTCACGAAACATGCTGCTAACGTAATAACTTGGGGCTTAGTGAATATGTAGAGTAACATTAGACCCTGTATTTCTAATTATGATGACTTCCATGTCATTTCTGTATTGTATATAACTAGCTGTAGTACCCGGCATTGACCGAGAAAGTCACTAAGTGTCTCTCTCACTCTCCCTCTTTGACTGTGTGTCTCCCTCTCTGTCTACCTCTCTCGCTGTTTGTGTGTCTCTGTCTCTTTGGTGGGCTTTGCACACTACGACATCGTAAGCCGATGCTGCGATGCAAAGTGCGATAGTCCCCACCTCTGTCGCTGCAGCGATATCTTGTAATTGCTGCCGTAGCGAACATTATCGCTACGGCAGCTTCACATGCACTCACCTGCCCTGCGACGTCGCTCTGGCTGGCGACCCGCCTCCTTCCTAAGGGGGCGGGTCGTGCGGCGTCACAACGACGTCACACGGCAGGCGGCCAATAGAAGCGGAGGGGCGGAGATGAGCGGGGCGTAAACATCCCGCCCCCCTCCTTCCTTCCTTCCTCAGCGCCGGCGTGAGCCTCGGTGACGCAGGTAAGGTGATGTTCCTCTCTCCTGCGGCTTGTGTGTTGCCGCAGGAATGAGGAACAACACAGTACCTGTCGCTGCTGCCAAATTATGAAAATGTCGGAACCTACACCGATGATACGATAACGACGCTTTTGCGCTCGTTAATCGTATCATAAAGGATTTACACACTACGATATCGACTGCGACGCCAGATGTGCGTCCCTTTCGATTTGACCCCACCGATATCGCACCTGCAATGTCGTAGTGTGCAAAGCCCGCCTTTGTGTGTCTCAGTCTCTGTGTGTCTGCCTCTGTCTATGTGTGTCTCTGTGTGCCTGTCTCTGTGTGTCTCTGTCTCTACCGAAATCATATTACCTCACATACAAACGGTCTTGTACTAAGAATGTCTTTCATTTCCTATAGCAACCAATCAGAGCTCCTATTAAAAACTGTAGCTCCCAGCTCCATTGACTTTAATGTAAGCAGGGTTTTTTTGCAAATATCTGTAGAGCGTGGGGTCACATTTTCCCCTCAAAACATAGTCTATGACATTCCATTAGTCAAATGAGGTGTCTGTGCAAAATTCCGTGATTGTAAATGGGACGGTGTGGATTCCATTAGCGGACATACACACACATACACACATACACACATACATACACTCAGATTAATATATTAGATGTTGTTTACACTGTTTAAATCCCTTTTTGAATTTTTGCTATACCTTTATATTGTTCACTATAGACGTTGATTATAAGTTGGTGTTAGTTATAATATTATGTGTTTACTAGAGATGGGCGAATAGTAACTCTTAGAATAATGTAGAGACAGATACCTTGATTCCAGTGATGCGTTACTTACTGGACTGTTTGTTGTAGTTTTGGTAAATTATTGTTTTGGTAGCAGAAGATTATCACGAAACCTGCTACCATGTAGTCCTCCTTATTCCTGAGCTTTGTGTAAAGGCCGCTTTACACGCTGCGATATCGTTACCGACATTGCTAGCGTGCGTACCCGCCCATATCGGTTGTGCGACACTGGCAAATCACAGGAACGATGAACAACATCGTACCTGCAGCAGCAACGATAATTGCGATTAGGGGGGGATGTCACCGATTAGCGATTTTGAACGTTTTTGCAACGATTCAAAATTGCTAATAGGTGTCACACGCAGCGACAACGCTAACGCGGCCGGATGTGCGTCACAAAAACCGTGACCCCCAACGAGATCGCTTTAGTGATGTCGTAGCGTGTAAAGCGGCCTTAACTCTTCCCCAACCACTGATTGAAAGCTTTCTGCCTATGAACAGTGTACACAGAAATCTGCCAATCAATGGTGTAGGTGAGGTTATACAGAGCTCAGCATTCAGAGAACTGGTAGATCCGCAACAGATAAAACAGTGATTTTATCAAATCTTCAGCACCCAGTAAGTGACTTATCTTTGGAATAAAGGTCTCTGCCCCTACATCATGCTGTTCTGGGATGGAGTAGTGACAACTTGGTGATTGATTTCTTTTCAGTGTCTTTGGATGTAATACATTGTCTGCACTTCTGGAACTTTCATCATGTGAGAAATTATTGTGTAGAAATAATAGTTTACAATGTAAAACAGCAGTTATTGAATAGCCACAACCTTCTGCTTTGCGTATTGAGCTATACATCATGTTCATTTAGCATATGAAACCTTTTAGTGAGCATTTGATGTTTACTGCATGATCTGCATAATCCATTGCAATATTATTTACATTTAACCTATAGCTTATGGTTTACTTTATTCAAATATTTCAATATCTCAACAGACCATTACCAGCTCTTGTCTATCTTATGCCATGTATGACTATTTTCATGTCATTTATTCACAAGCACAGAACCTTTATTCTTACAATGTTCACTTGTTTTACATTCAATTAACCTATCACCTATTTCATGCTGGCCAAACTGCGGGCAGCAGGAATCCGAGCCCGGTGACATGATTGCAGTCAGGTTTACTCCTCTTTGGAACGTTTTGATGTTTCAGAGAAAATATATTTAGCATATCTGTTCTGGGACCATAAGCAGAGATGAGACTAGTCTTGCACCACCACCAGTCAGCTTTTCACATCACCGCTCCAGGTGAATGAGAGGTCTCTTGCTGTTGAAGAGCAGGGCAGCCATCAGGGCATTAATGCCCTTACTGGTGTATGGGGCCCCATGAAGAGGGTTGCCTGGCTCGAACGAATGATAGCTGTAGCCTCTAGATAGTGGATGGCGCGCACTGCTCTGCCCCTCGCTGCCACTGGCACCACCACATGACTACTTTGCATATGAGGGCACATTCTCATCTTGTTTTTACTTGAGTAATAATAGTTTGTTCAGATGAATGAGGCACCTTCAGGTGTCTGGAAATTGCACCCAAGGATGAACCGGCCTTGTGCAAGTCCACAATTCTCTTCCTGAGATCTTGGCTGGTTTCTTTTGACTTTCCCATGATGCTACACAAAGAAGCAGTGTGTTTCAGGTGTGCATTAAAATACATCCACAGGTGTCTCTAATTAACTCAGATGTTACCAATAAACCTATCAGAAGCTTCCAAAGACATGACATCATCATATGGGCTGTCCCATATTATTTAAAGGCATAGTACTCTTAGGGGTACTTTGCACGCTGTCACATCGCTAGCCAATTGTAGCGATGCCGAGCGCGATAGTCCCCGCCCCCGTCGCAGATGCGATATCTTGTGATAGCTGCCGTAGCGAACATTATCGCTTAGGCAGCTTCACACGCACTTACCTGCCCTGCGACATCGCTCTGGCCGGTGACCTGCCTCCTTCCTAAGGGGGCGGGTCGTGCGGTGTCACAGCGACGTCACATGGCAGGCGGCCAATAGAAGTGGAGGGGTGGAGATGAGCGGGACGTAAACATCCCGCCCCCCTCCTTCCTTCCGCATAGCCGGTGGAGGCAGGTAAGGAGAAGTTCCTCGCTCCTGTGGCTTCATACACAGCGATGTGCCGCAGGAACGAGGAACAACATCGTACCTGTCGCTGCAGCGAAATTATGAAAATGACCGACACTAAACAGATCACCGATTTACAATGCTTTTGCGATCGTTTATCGGTGCATCTAGGCTTTACACGTTGCGACGTCGTTACTGGCGCCGGATGTGTGTCACTTTCGATTTGACCCCGACGACATCTCAGTAGCGATGTCGCAACGTGCAAAGTACCCCTTAGTGTATGTAAACTCTTGACTTTACAGAATGTAATAAAATGCCTTAACACATTCTCTCTCTCTCCTTATTTTGGCATTTGGCAAATATAAATAATTTTGGTTCCAAGTGGACCTAAATCGGGAAAGGTTCATTCTGATTTCATGTCAGATAGTGAGAAAAACATGCAGATGTGTCTTTTTAGATAGTGTATGTAAACTTCTGGTTTCAGTGCTGAGTCCTGTGAAAATACTTGTAAAAAGAATCCAGGGAAGGAGGGATAAAATGAGATGGCACTAAGACCAAATAAAGATATAAATAATGCTCATAAACATAAATAGCAAAAAATGCCTGGGGCAACCAAAGTGTCAGGTGCCAAGATGCCCCACGCATATCGCTGTATGCCTCCACCTTCATCAGGGGCAGTATATAGGGATATATTATACAGAGGGGCAGTGTGTGGGGGGGATGTTATAAATAGGGGCATTATATGGGGTGATATTACACAGAGGAGCAGTATATATGGGGATATCATACACAGGTTGCAGTGTGGGAGAGAGTATGGAGAGGGGTAGGGGGTGTCTTATTATCACTAATTTTCAGGGGAAATACTCAATTTTCTGGAACAATTTCAAGGGTGGAGTCTGAATGGAGACTCTAGGGGGCTCACGGGTTTTGCCAGTATAGGGTCCTGAAATTCCTGGTAGCAGCCATATGGAAGAGATCTGTTAATCAACTAAAATGGTACATCATAAAGCCGTCCGGGGGAAGCACTGCACTAGTCTTATCCCTGCCTATGGTTGCCACCTGATATTCTAACTATGTTTTCTCTGAAACATCAGAACTTTTTAGATAAAAAGCCGCTCTTCATGTTCCCTGTACTTTGATCAGCTGACAGGTTTACTTAAAGGTAAAGTTTCAGGTCTCCTATACCCTCCAACCCAGCATCAGTCACATCTATATGACAAAATTCCCTGCCTAACGAGTCCTGTATAGTGTTATTCACATAAATCAATGTTTAAAAAAGGATTTATAATAACCTCCACTTTTCCTATGCTAATTAGGGCTGTGACTAGTTGATGTGGTATTGTTTTCTCCAGACTAGTTGGCCCTCTTTACATATTAGTCAGCCCTTGTGGGCTTGGTTTTCATGACCTGGCATCCCCGTCAGCTCCTGTAAATATACTGTGCACGGCTCATTTCTGCAGCAACCCTGCGCTTCTGAAATCGGGTGTATGCATCCTGGCTTCACAGATGTGAAATGTGCATGATCAGAAAAACAGCTCGTGCACTTCCAATTATGCGCAATGCACCTCTTTGATGCTGTGACGTGTACACTCGGCTTCAGAGATGCAGTAAAACTGCTAAAATGAGCCGCTTGAATGTGCAAGAATTTCGGGAGCTGCAATGACACTAGATAATGGAAACCATATTATCATGCCCACAATGGTATAATAGCATGGAAAGAGGGCCGACTACTCTGGGGAACTAATGCACTTTTCAAAGTCCTAACTAGCATAGAAAGAAACAAAAAAAATCCCAGTTTACCGCTAATAATAATGTATCCGCCGCTTCAAAGCAATCACCCGACCAGGTCAGGACAGGAGTTCACCGACAAAATATTATCAAAAGAAGGAAGGTCCAGCAAGTGGGCAAAAAATAAAAAAAATGTTTATTGAAAAATATTAAAAACATGAGAACATAGCAGTAGAGGAATAATAATATGACAGTGTCAAAAATGATTAATTAAACGACTACACGTTTCGGCTGAGGATTCTTCTTCTGATGACATACAAGGTTAAAGTCAGTTCACATAGTGAAATATAAAAATATATTATATTTTTTAACTTTCTTTTCTTGATTTTATTAATCCCCCTAGGGGACTATATATAATTACCCTATTCTGTCTCTCTATCTGTCTGTGCAAAAAATGACGTCTTACGCTGAAACCGCCTAAACCACGCCCACACAGCTCCAACAGGCCGAACATTCCCCCATACACCTACCCCTCACTCCACCTCACCCAATCAAAGCGGCCCTGCATCACATCCCCCACAAACCCACACCTTACTCAACCCACACCCAATCAGCAGCGCCGACCGCTCAATTAGGACACGCCCACTCGCCAAAACCCTGACAACGCCATGACGCAGCCGGCGGACAGGTGCAAGGGACACCGCCATGGAAGCTCCCTACACCCGATGCGACGGAGCACAGTAAGCCTCGACCCACAGGAGGCCCCAAATCGCAGGTCAGTGACCCATCTACGCCACAGAGACATAGAGGGACGGGGACCGGAGGAGACGCAGCTGCGGCATCGCAGGGCTTCCCCACGCTGCAGAGACACATAGAGGGACGGGGACAGGAGGAGACGTAGCTGCGGCGCACTAGGAACCCAGAACTCTGGGATGCAGCTCTCCCACTAACCAACGATAAATGCAGGGGAAGCACATGGCTACTTAAATATTAACACTGCTGTGAATGTTAATGAGCCGCTCATTACTATTCATGAGCTGCTCATTACTATTCATGAGCAGCTACTTAACATTCACTGCAGTCTTAATATTTAAGTAGCCATGTGCTTCCCCTGCATTCATCAGTGGTTAGTGGGAGAGCTGCATCCTGGAGTGCTCATGAGCCAATCATTACTATTCATGGCCAGCGGGAAATTAAGCCACACACACACACCACGACTCCCACACAGCCCAACACAAACACATACACACCGGCACACACAAACCACCACGCGCACACACACACACCCCCGCTCATATCAAACACGCCCAAAATACACACACAACCACCAACACACGGGTGCACACACACACAGCCGCACACAAACACCCCCGCACACACATCGCCCCACAATCACACGCCCCCACACACACACACACCGCGGCACACAGACAAATACACACACACTGCATAAAACACCCCCCCACAACACACACATCGCCCCACATACGCACCACAACACACACAGAACACAATACACACACACCGTGCAACACAAACACCGCCCTACACAGACACCTACATACCAGCATGGGTCCATACAAGGATGGAAACTATACCAGGATGGGACACAGACCAGGATACACAAGGATCCTGCTTATACTACGATGGGGTCACATACCAGGATGGGGCCACATACCAGCATCAACCCACATACCAGGATGGGGGCCATACAAGGATGGGACACAGAAGTCAAAAATCATACATTAACTACACAATAAATTCTAGAATACCCGATGTGTTAGAATCGCGCCACCATCTAGTATATATATGTGTATGTATATATATATATATGTATGTGTATGTATGTATATATATATATATATGTGTATATATATATATATATATATATACATATATATGTGTATATATATATATACATATATATGTGTATATATATATATATATATATATATATATATATATATGTATGTGTATATATATATATATATATATATATATATATATATATATATATATATATATAGGGACTAGTAGGGTCAAGAACAACGTTTTACAAGGAAAGGTTTCAAAAATTCTGAAAAGGTGAAAAAATAACTAAACGTTCAAATCCCCTCCTATTACCCCATTGGAAAAAAACTAAATTTTTTTTACACATATTTGGTATTGCCATGTTCAGAAATCTTTTTGCATTTTAATACAATGTTGTGGCACAAAAAAATGTCGGTGTTTGTCATTTTTTTTTTTTTTTTTTGCTACACGGTGTCAGATTAATTGATTTTGTAAATCAGATTAATTGATTTTATATTTTGATAGATAGGGCATTTCTGAACTCAGCGATACCAAATATGTGTATTTTTTTAATTGTTTTATTTTCAATGGGGCAAAGAGGGGTGATTTTAACTTTTTAGTTTTTTTAATTTCATATTTTTTTAACACTTGCGCCTGTTAGATGCATATGTCTGCTGATCACATCAGCAGACATGTGTGGGAACTACGACAGGCTCATCGCCGGCACCAGCGGTTACCACTAGGACATGACCAATGACATTGGTCAGGAAGGGTTTAAAGGGGTTATCCACTACTAGGACAACACCTTTTGATTCCACATGGTTTCTTCAAGTAACATAAAAACGCGTCCGGCGCTGTTACAGCGGTGTTGGTAATTGCGCTCCCAGGGCTCACATGATGCTGTGACATCACGCAAACCCCACGTATAATCAGCACTGGCTTCTGTCTCCCTACCTTTGGACAAATGAGTTAATCAACAGGAAGTGAACGCTGTGGTTTTTGCTCACTTCCTGTTGATTGATGTCTGGAAGAGAGAAGCTGGCGCTGATTGGACATCTCAGCAATGCCAGCCCCGATACTGCTAGACCTGTGCCAGCCACGCAGGTGAGTATAGGTTTTTATTTTATCTGAGTGAAACATTGAATCACAAGGGGTTGTCTTGGTAGTGGATTATCCCTTTGATTGTCACTTTAGCTTCCAGCCATGAATGGTGTGTCTGTTCTGCCTCTGTAGCTCTTTGCGAAAGCTATTCAATTGCCCTCCCTAGGATTTAGGATTTGTGTGTTAACTTAAAGTTTAATTTTTGATTTCCAAGCAGGAACTGTAAAATCTCTAACACTCTTTAAACGTTTGTAACGTTTGGCTTACTGTACTTAGGATACATCCTTGTATTCTATCACCATCTTTTAATATGTATCATTAACTGGATTTGTAGTTTTGAGTAATGCTGCTGAAATGCACGACCGCCTCACATAGGCTGTTCACACAGTCCGTTATTTTTGTGCTCTGTTTAAACTATTTATAATTATAACCCATGCTTTCTAACCAAACCTGTTATTTTGTCTTACATGGAAATTAATGGGACTATTCTGCTAATGTTTTTTTTAAATATTAGGACAGCAGTATATTATTTAGTAGCTTTATTGCCCAATTACAATATATAAATGTTCACAGAATTATGCAGAAAATTCACTTTTGTAACAATCCATTTGAAAAATTGTGTAGGTCAAGAAAAATATGGTGTAAACCTTATCTTCCCACTGCAAGTTATATTTGTGTGTATTTATGAGGATTTTCAAGTCTTCTATTTCATTGAGATTTGAGGATATTACCTTGTGACCTCAGCTGAAAGTTAATAGTGAATAGTGAAAACAAATTGTTGAAACTCACTTTGCAGTATGACATTGGAGGCTTGCAGGTATAAAAGGTAGCAAAGGTTGTTGTTCTGAATTGTTATAATTTGTAGTTTTTGTTTTACATATGAAAAGCAAGCAGTAGCACAATTAGCATCTAGAAGCACAAAAATGCAGTAAAACCTTTCACAGCAGGGATATTTTCACACTTTTGACAATTACACTAAAAGCAACCTTGAATTATAAAAAGGAAAACAATATCCACATAAGTAAACATTTGGCACATGGTAAAATTCCACTCAGCATGGGAGCCTTCATGCATTGCATATAATTTCATGCTTATGGCTAAAAGTCTGATCCAAACAGAACAGGTGATAAACAAAACCTACTATATATTCTAAAAAGTTATGTCTATACCTTCATGCATATATCTACATACAGCATAATCACCAGAACTAAATAGACCTAATACTCTCATAATACATTGTAAGATGGTGACCAACTACATTGTTAATGGCCGGTATGTACCAAAGAAGTGGTGTGAACCTGGAAGTCTGTGCTGGTACTTTTAGTTACACACGTTTTGGTTAAGACATTCAGTAGGACCAGGTTCATAGGTAGCTAGAGATATTGGTGGGTCTGGCTATCTACATAGGCCCCGCCCATGGGTGTGTTGCTGCTAACATGTTTAATGGAGTCAGTCTGTTTTTGACATGTGGGGAAACTGCAGCCAGTATCAAGAGTGCTGGGCTATAAGAAGGAGCCTCTGCTAGAGGTGTGTGGACTGACAGGAGTCAGTATGCGGAGGCTGTCATGCCTCCAGTGCAGGCATATCCCCAAATGAGATGGTCAGTAAGTGCGGTTTATGGAGTACTAAATTAACCTTATGAACTTTTAAATTGGAGAAGTGTTTTCTATCGCTACATTGAAGACCAGTAAGTGAGTGAGTAACCCCATTATACACTGTGTGCAATATCACAACATATAAAAAGGAACCAGAGAAATGGTGTGATGATGACTGTGCTGCTTTCAAGTAACGAAAACCAGTACGTTGAATTCAGATGAAAGTGGTTTATTTTTCAATGCGCTTTGAAGTTGTCAAACGTTTTCCTCAGTAGAACTAGCAAGTACACTTTGAAACGCGTTGAGAAATAAACCGCCTTTGATCTGGATTCAACATATTGGTTTTTGTTACTTCTCAGCAGCAGAGTCCTCACCATACAGTTTGTCTGGTTCATTTCTATTGTTACTAGCCTTGGGGCTCATGGTTTGTGCGGTAGCTGACTACAGGCTTTGATCTTGTTGTGTGTTACGCAACCTCACGAGGTGAGCATATCTTGCATATCATCACCACGTATCTGTCGGATAAGACCCTATTTGCTGTGTTCTGTCCCATACTATTTCCTACTCATAATACATGTGGCATTGTGATCAAGCGTCAATGGCTTTTGAGGTTAGTGCTCATCTTCTAGTATAAAAACACATATCCACTAGATTTGGTATGGAAAGGAATGTGATAACATGAAAAGTTCCTAAAATTCCCCCCAACCATTACCTTCCCGGGATCTTTTTCTACTCCTACCTTTCAGATACACAGAACAAGGAAGAAAAGGTTTTTATGCCGTCTCCTGACTTGAAATGAATGCTGTGCCTCAGATAATGCTCTAGCCAAGATACACTAGCTGTGGAAACCATTTATAATTCTAATTCTAGCATTGATTTTAAGTGGATTTATTTTCTTTATAAGCTTAAAAATCATTAACTGCTGTTAATGGGGCTAGTCACTAAATGCACCAATTAATAAACATATTGCTTAAACTTGCCCAAGCCACTGAAATTTACTGCATCTTCTTAACAAGCTCCGGTCTGTAAAACAAGAAGTGCTCGGCTGCCCCGTTGAACAGGTCTCCTTTCTCTCCTCTAATTAAGAACACCTTATTCCAAATCCTTTACTTGCTGAATAGACCTAGTATACCATTGAGAAATGCTTGAAAAATTGGAGGAGACTGGAAGCCGCATGTGATACTTGGCTCTTTTTTCCGGTGCTGGCACTGGGTGTTTTATGATCTTCTGCAGCAATTTGCTGAGCGCTATAGACTTTATTTATTGAATGTTTCTTTTCCTTAAGGTCAAAACCCACTAATCCCAGATTTGCTTTGCTTGTTTTCACAGCTGACCTGTAACAGCTTTACCATCGGCGATGGAGAGATGCAGGACGTTGCTGTTGGCCTTTATCCCAGGTAATGCATAGACTGCCTTATTCACAGTGACTAAATTGTTATTTTTATTTTTTTTTTAGCTCTTAGGTAGCCAGCAGGGTTTATCAGTAGAAAACTACTTCCACTGTTAAATTACAAGGAAATGAGGAAGAAAAAAAGATTTAAAATTTGCTCTCAGAATGCCTCATTACCAGCTGCAGAAATTATTTATGTAGTCTTAAACTGATGACTTTTTGTTTAAGTTTAGCATGTGGCTTTCAGTAAAGATAGGAACATGTTGAAAGGTAAAACTGGGGGCATTAGTTTATATTTCATGCCGGATAGACCCATAGTAATACACGGAATACAGCGAAAAGAGATTTTCATCAGAACTGTAAATATCAACTTTACCTTAGAATTGTAAATGATCTCAGCAGAAGTATGATTCAGTAGCAATTCACTTACATTGCCTTTAGCAAAAAAAAAAAAGCCTCTCGTCTACCACAAAGAATTTGATTTTTTTTCCTAAATGTAATTTTACTTTTATTTAGTAAATTTAATTTACTATATTTTTTATGTATTTTTTATGTTCAGGGGAAATGTAGAATCAAAATATGATGTTCAGGGGAAATGTAGAATCAAAATATGATCCGATAGTTAAAACAAGTTTTTATATATATAATCCCTTACTACAAAAATCATTTTGGTCCAATTTTTTAAAATTTCTCACTTTACGTGGTAATTTGCTTTTTTTCATTACACGTTGTACTTGGTAAATTTAGTAGTAAATTTAGGTTGACAATATTTGCAATGATTTAGAAAAATATGTAATGTTTTCTGAATTTTTTTTAAAATTAGCAATTTACAAACTTAGAATTTTTCTACGTTTTAAATAGTCTTAACACATAAACTGTTTGATAAATAACATCTACTACATTTCTACTATACATCAGCATCACATTTCCTTAGAGAAGGTTTAAACGTTTTGCAGCTATTCAATTTTTTTTTTCCAAGAAAATGACCCTATTTTTAGGGCCCACTTCACTTTTGAAGAGACTTTGAGGGGATTATATGAACGAAAACCCCAAAACAAGAATCCATTTTCAAAACTGTACCTTTGACAGTGTTCAGTATTCCATTTGTGCAGTTTGTTAACACTTCAGGTGCTTATCACAAATTAAACCAATATGGAATGAAAATATTTAAAATTATATTTTTTTCTGACAAATGTTGCTTTAGCTCTTCTAGATGTGGCAGTACGCCATATGTCATTGTACACATAGCAGGATTGGGAAAGGAATAGGCGCTGTTTGATTTTTTGGAGTGCAAGTTTGGCTGGAATAGATTGTGGGCACCATATCACATTTGCAGAGTCCCCAGCAGAAACCTAACAAAAGAGACCCCAATTTGTAAACTACTTCCCTTAAGGAATTCATGTAGAGGTGAACTGAGCATTTTGATGCCCCAATTGCTTTACAGAACTAGGGCTATGAAAATGAAAAATTAACTTTTTTTTTCCACTAAAACAATGATTTAATCCCAAGGAGTCATTAGGAGAATAAGAGCCCAACAATTTATAACACAATTTCTCCTTAGTACGAAAATACACTATATTTTGTCAGAAACCACTGTTTGGACATACTGCAGGGCTCAGAAAGTAAAGGGGGCTTTAAACGCTACGATATCGTTAATGTTTTATCGTCGGGGTCACGTTGTTAGTGACGCACATCCGGCATCATTAATGATATCGCAGCGTGTGATACTTACCAGCGACCTTAAGCGACCTCAAAAATGGTGAAAATCGTTCACCATGGAGAGGTCATCCCAAAACCAAAAATCGGTAATGGTTGATTATCGATGTGGTTCGTCACTCCTGCGGTAGCACACATCGCTGTGTGTGACACCGCAGGAGCAAGAAACGTCTCCTTACCTGCCGCCGGCAGCAATGAGGAAGGAAGGAGGTGGGCGGGATGTTACGTCCCGCTCATCTCCATCCCTCCGCTTTGATTGGCCGGCCGCTTAGTGACGTGGCGGTGACGTTGCTGTGATGCTGAAAGTCCCTCCCCCTTGAGGGAGGGATTGTTCAGCAGTCACAGCGATGCCGCCGACCAGGTAAGTGCGTGTGATGCTGCCGTAGCGATAATGTTCGCTGTGGTAGCGATCACACGAAATCGCATGCACAACGGGGTTGGGTGCTTTTGCGTACGATATCGCTAGCAATTACTAGCAATATCGTAGCGTGTAGAGCCCGCTTAAGAACACTATTTGGCTTTTAGAGTTCAAATTTAGATGGTATCGCTTGCAAGGGTCACTTGCACAGCCACCAAGGTCCAGAACAGCTGAAAAACAACAGAAGTGATCCCATTTTGGAAACTACATTCTTGTCACAATAGGTACAGGGAACTACCAAGCAAACGGTGAAAAGGAAGGGAAACCCTGTGTCTAGAGCAGGTGGAGATGGTGACCTCTGACCAAGCCTACCTCTGGGCCTTGGGTCCTCTCACTGCCAAAGATAGGTTCCACATCTATGCGCTGAGCTGAATATCTGGCTCTAGGCTGACCCTGATCTGGGCCCTTGGTAGGAAATGAATGGAATGAGTGCTTCATCAACCTCACTAGGTGCAAAAGGACACACAGGGATAACAAACAAGGTAAAACAGCAAGCAACATATCTCCAGTAGACTAAGGAAGAGGAACTGCAACAACCACCAAGATTCTCCAGATGGACTGCTTACATTGAAGACTTTAAAAAGGTGTATGAACTATCACCAGCACTGAGTAATAGAAAGCAGCTCACAGGATGAGGAACTCTGCAGGGTCCTAAAGGGAAAGGGATTAAATCCAAGCAGACATAATAGAAGGTCAGGGCGCAGTTTGCGCAGTCAAATGCTGTGACTATCTATAGATGAACACTACAGGACTGTCTGGCACCTGTAACATACCCGTGACAGTACTCTAAGGAATTCATCAAAGGGTGTGTAGAACATTTTGAACCCATAGATGTTTAATAGATTTTTATATCATTGGGTTGGGGATATAAAAGATTTAAATTTTCTACTTAATTTATACTTTGTATTAGACCCAACTTTTTACATTTTCACAATGGATAATAGCAGAATATGGGCCCCACAATGCCATTTTACTGCTCAACACATTCCTCCCAGTTTGTGTTTCTAGTGACATGAATCCTATAAATTGTTAAAGGGGTTCTCAAGGATTGAACATTTGATGACCTATCCATTGCATAGGTCATCAATGTGAGAAAGCTGGGGTCCCAAAATTATCACCCCCACCTATCCGCTGACAGCTGCTCTAGCATAGTCTTTTACTAAGCGATATCTGGGACAGAACACAGCTGCCAAGTAAGGTACTTTATCTTTCATTTATGGGAGATTCAGCACAGAGCTCTGTAGCAGCCACTGAGCAATGTATGTGGCTGTTTTGTTCCGCCCATATACTGCCTAGTTCCTATTACTGCGGGAGCAGTTTTCAGCTATCCGGTGAGTTTGCCAGGTGTCGTCATGATATTGACGACCTATCCTAAGAATAATCATTATGTCTAGGAATATTCTTTAAAGTGTGTTCTCTCTGTTACAGCAGTGTCATACATCTGAACATTAACTGTGTTTTGGGTATACTGTAGAGCTTAGAAAGAAGGGGGAATTCGGCTTTGGGAGTGTAGATTTTATTGGATTGATTTTTGGGAGCAATATTGCTTTTCTACAGCCTCTGAGTTCCCATTAACATGGAAATACCCTATTTTTCAATTGACAGATGACAGATTTGAGATAGCAGAATGAGTTGAAATTTGAAAGCAAACATGTGTCAGCTAGGCTAGGAATTAGCTCAGAGTCTTTTTTTTTATTTAAATAAATATTGTAGCTATTGTTTCAGCAACAATACTAACAATCTCTGATGACAGGAAAACCTCACCGCAGAGCTATTGTTATAATCATCTTCATATGGGAAGCTCTGCTGTGAGAATGAAAAATAGTGTTATATATTTTTACCTTGCTTCAATCAATGAACGTGACACTTGTAATATGTTCTAGCTGTGTTGCTATGAGTTGCTCGTATGCATAGGTTTTGAAATTACAGCAGATTGTAATAGTGGACGACTCCAATCTGGCCTTAACAAACACAGATAATCCTCAGACAAATCTTGGTAATCATCAAGAAATTGTCTCATTCAGGAAATCAATTGCATGTTGCAGACCTTGTTGAATTTTACTTTTTCAGAGTCTTCTTTATTTTATAAATCTTATGGTAGCTTAGACAAATTTGTATGCGGAGTAGTTTTTCACCCCAAATCCCACATCATCAATTGCTAGTTGGAACCCTGTAGATGCAGCGGTGACAACGATATTTTGGGGCCTAGTGCTGGAAATAGGGATAGTAATATAGGCAGATGTTTTTTCACAATACCCCTGTTTTCTGTATGGCCATGAACTGGACATGCTTTAAAGCAATCCTAAAATGTTTTTATTATAATGATCATGCACAGTGTTTTTCACAAGATGACTCTACATTTGATATTTAAACCAGTAGTTGATCACGTGAGCACTAGATTTGTTGAGATCTACACTCCTGAAAAGTTCATCTCTATGCATCTATTTTAATCAAATGCTTAAATTTCAACAATATTTGGCCAGGAAGAGAGATAGGTATGGAATTAAAATGTACAAACTCCGAGAGAACCTCAGAGTATAAATACAGATATTTTTTGAGGATTTGGTACTTCCACTATTTGAGAACGAGAAAGGGTTTTCCAAGTAAGGGACAACCCCTTTAATATGTGGAAATCATTAACAGGAAGGCCCAAGTATTTTTGGAAATGCAGAATCACATATTGAATCAGGGCAAGGTTTTCCTGTTTAAGTTCTTACAAACTGCAAAGAATGGAAGAACACAGAAAAGGTGCAATTTGTGTTCAAAATGGGGAACACTAAAGAACATACTAGTGCATCTCAATAAATTAGAATATCATCAAAAAGTTAATTTATTTCAGTAATTCAATACAAAAAAGGAAACACATATTATATAGAGTCATTACACACAGAGTGATTTATTTCAAGTGTTTATTTCTGTTAATGTTGATGGTTATGGCTTACAGCCAATGAAAATCCAAAAGTCATTATCTCCGAAAATTAGAATAATTACCACAAAACACCTTCAAAGTCTTCCTAAGCATTTAAAATGGTCCTTAGTCTGGTTCAGTAAGCTACACAATCATGGGAAAGACTGCTGACTTGACAGATGTCCAGAAGACAGTCATTGACACACTCCACAAGGAGGGTGAGCCACGAAAGGTCATTGCTAAAGAAGCTGGCTGTTCACAGAGTGCTGTATCGAAGCATATTAATGGAAAGTTGAGTGGAAGGAAAAAGTGTGGTAGAAAAAGATGCACAAGCAACTGCAGCCTTGATAGGATTGTTAAGAAAAGGCCATTCAAAAATTTGGGGGAGATTCACAAGGAGTGGACTGCTGCTGGAGTCAGTGCTTCAAGAGCCATCACACACAGACGTATCCAGTTAATGGGCTACAAGTGTTCCATTCCTTGTGTCAAGCCACTCATGACCAATAGACAATGCCAGAACTGTCTTACCTGGGCCAAGGAGAAAACTATCTGGATTGTTGCTCAGTGGTCCAAGGTGTTTTCAGATGAAAGTAAATTTTGCATTTCATCTGGAAATCAAGGTCCCGGAGTCTGGAGGAAGAGTGGAGAGGCCACAATCCAAGCTTCTTGAGGTCTAGTGTGAAGTTTCCTCAATCAGTGATGGTTTGGGGAGCCATGTCATCTGCTGGTGGAAGTCCACTGTGTTTTATCAAGACCAAAGTCAGCACAGCCGTCTACCAGGACATTTTAAAGCACTTCATGCTTCCCTCTGCCGACAAGCTTTTTGGAGATGAAAAATTCCTTTTCCAGCAGGACTTGGCACCTGTCCACACTGCCAAACGTACCAATACCTGGTTTAATAACCACAGTACCACTGCCCTTAATTGGCCAGCAAACTCACCTGACCTAAACCCCATACAGAATCTATGGGATATTAGCAAAAGGAAGATGAGAGACGTCAGACCCAACAATGCAGATGAGTTAAAGGCTGCCATCAAACCAACCCTGGCTTTCATAACACCTCAGCAGCACCAGAGGCTGATCACCTCCATGCCACGCTACATTGATGCAGTAATTCATGCAAAACGAGCCCTGACCAAGTATTGAGTGCATTTACTGTACATACTTTTCTGTATGCCAACATTTCTGAGTTTAAAATTATTTTTTCAGTTGGACTTATATAATATTCAAATTTTTTGAGATAATGACTTTGGGTTTTCATTGGCTGTAAGACATAATTATCAACATTAACAGAAATAAACACTTGAAATAGATCACTCTGTGTGTAATGACTCTATATAATATATATTTCCCTTTTTGTATTGAATTACTGAAATTAATTAACTCTTTGATGATAGTCTAATTTATTGAGATGCACTTGTGTTTTATCAGTGAGACACTGGTTAATTCCCTTGATAATTTGAAATATTGCTACTATACTTAAACTTTCTACCACTGTAAAAAAAAAAAATATAGCAATGCTTAAAAAATACATGAAACCAATCTTTCAGATATGAACTATTTGGAAGCAATAAGTAGTGTATAAAATCCAAATATAGTAATTAAAAATGTAACCCTTAATATAAATAGGTTAAAAGTACAAATATTAAAAAAAATAAAAAAAAAAACCCCAAAACAAAGGTACTCAAACTAGAGGGACTGAACATGATCCAAGAAACCTATAGATAATATTTGCAATAAAAATACAGCAATTACAAATATATATCAGAATATGGCATAGAGATGTGAATAAAAGTATATGTTTCAATATAGAGTATTAATGTAGTTCCATGGAGTAAAGTTACTTAAATGTTCAGGAATGATTGCAATAAACTTACTAATACCTGACAACATGTCAATATCAGAGAACTATATAACACATAAAATAGTAGGGAAAATAATCATAACTCATCAAATAATAAGAGACATAAGGATAAAGATTAGTATCAGAAAAATATATTATATGTTACGCATTATGGCTACCAAGCTGGATCAAGTGTCCCCCTTGCCTCAATGAGCGTCGCCCTGCTTCATCAGGGGGTGTGTAGGGAGGGAAATTTCTTTCGTTTACTGTATATAGAGGGAACTTTCGTTTATATAGAGGGAACATTAAATCAATAAATTTGATAACAAGAGAAGATAAAACATGAAGTGCTTGTGTAATAAGCATATAGCATACCACATTGATTGGTTCTGCCACACTGATCTCTCCACTGGTCCACTTTTTGCTTCCAGTCATTGGAACACATGTCAGGAGCAGACACATCAGTAGGAGGATGCCGAGGTGTCTTTACATTTGCATGAGTTCTACAGTGCTGTGTAACAGGGAAGGTTAGGGAGGGTACCAACTGCACAGATGCGTTGTGATATTAACGAAGAGGTTAACAAAAAATGGGTGGGCGTTGGTACTGTTTGCGCTCTATTAAGACACTATATAGAGATGAGTGAACCCATTGAAGTTTGGGTTTGCTGGGTGCGGCCGAACTTTAAACCGAACTTGACACCGAACCCCATATAAGTCAATAGAGACCAGAACTTTAGTGCTGTAAAAGACTGTAAAATGGTCAGAGTAAATGCTAGTGGGTGACAAAAGGAAGCAAAATGGATGATTTGCTCTTCAACAAATGTAGATAGGGAATAAATGCAAAAAAAAATGATGTGAGGTATCCCCCATTTTTGATAACCAGTGCAGGTAAAGCAGACAACTGTGAGTTGCAGACCTTGCTTTTACCTTGGCTGGTTATCAAATATAGAGGGGATCCCACGGTGTTGTTTAAAATGATTTATTTAAATATTTTTAAAAAGGCGTGTGGTACCACCTATTTTTAATTGTCAGCTAAGGTAAAGTAGACAGCTAGAGGCTGGTAATATCAGGCTGGGAAGGCCCATGGTTAGTTGATCCTTCCCAGCCTAAAAATAGCAGTCCGCAGCTGCCCCAGAAGGGGCACATCCATTAGATGCACCAATTCTGGGGCTTTGTCCGACTTTTCCCTATTTGCCTTAGTGCTGTGGCAATTGGGGTAATACTTTTTAGGTTAGTGTCAGCTATGAATTCTCAGCTGGCATCAAGTCTAGGGATAGGTGTCTATCAAACATCCCCATTACTAACCCGGCAAGACTCCTCCACACTCCCTCGTTCACCAATTGATTAATTAAAAAGGAATCCTGGAGTTTCCAATATAATCCAATAGTGTAATGTCCCATGACGCCCATCAATTCCTATGGTGCTTAGTTTTGAGAACATTCTCAGAACGAGGCTCCATGCGTCATTCTCAGTCAGCGGCAGATCCGGAATTTCTCACAAGCAGTAAAATTACTTTCATTCCCATAACATGAAGTAAATAGATAGAAATAATTCATAACCAGGGAAATGACATGTTGCAAATAGTGATGGGCGGACCCAGAAGGTAAAAGTCCAGATCCGCACAGGTTTAAAAGTACCCAAACACTGACCCCAGGCTCGAAGTTCTGTGGGAACTCTGGGTAATAATCCGGGTCCAGCAGGAAAATAAAGAAAAAGATAAAGAAAAAAAAAGGGAAATCAGGCGTGTTATACTTGCCGAGTCTCTCGCACAGCTGTATACTGCTTCTGGGCCGCTCATACTACTTCTGCTGGGGCCACTCATAAACCTCATGTATATGAACTGCTTCCCCCGCCAACCTGCAGTCCCCCGCGTCTCTGGTTGCAATCAGACGTGCCTACACTCTGTGTGACAGCGTGTCTGACTGCTTTCAATCAGAGATGCCTACTGTGTGTGTCTATATTGCTGTAAAAATAAATAAAAATATTTGCGTAGGGTCCCCCCATATTGTGATACCCAGCACAGATAAATCATATAGCAACAGGCTGCAGCCCCCAGCCATGAGCTTATCTTGGCTGTGTATAGGTGGTGTAAATTTGGTGCTGAAATCTGGTGCAGACATTCCAGCACCAAATTTACACATTCTGGCAGAAAACCGAAATGGCGTCAAAACCGTTTTTGTGCATTTTTCCCAATAGATGCAGATTTGGTGCTGACATTTTTACACCATAACCCTGCACCCAATCTATACCTCCTTGCAAAACCACATGTTGATGCATTTTTTTCCAGGAGGTGTAGATTGGGTGCAGTAACATGGTGTAGACATTTCAGATCCAAATCTGCATCTCTTGGCAAAAAAAACCCATGGCTTTCAATCAGGAGATGCAGGTCTGTGAACTCAGTGACCTCACTCAGTTCCATGAGGTCCTGAGGCTAAGCTACCTACGGTCGCAGGTGGAGAACCATTGGAACCGCCAGCTGTGACCACAAATACAGTAACCTGAGTGACATCACTGCTTATTGCTGCAGCTCAGTCTCTGCCTGAAGCTCACAGCGGGCGGTCATGTCCTATGCCCGTGCCCTGTGCCTTCAGTAATGTACCAGAGCAAGAATCATCGTGGGAGCTTGTGTGGAATACGTCAGACCTGATTGTTTTGGGGGTTAATAAAAAGATAAAAAAGGGTGTTTTTTATATTTTATTTCAAATTTCAGAGGATTTTTTCTAATGTTTTTGTTTATTTATTTTCACTACAGATTAGTAATGGGGGGTCTCATAGATGTCTCCCATTATTAATCTAGGGCTTAGTGGCAACTGAGCTTTTATTAACCCCCTTATTACCCCGATTGCCACCACACCAGGGCAATCTGGATGAGCAGAGTAAAGTTCCAGGATTGTCGCATCTGATTGTGACAAACCTGGGCAGCTGTGGGCTGCTATTTTTAGGCTGGGGGGCAAAATAAGCATGGGTTCTCCAGCCTGAGAATACCAGCCCCCAGCGGTCAGCTATATCATGGCTGGGTATCGTAATTGGGGTAATCATTTTTTAAAAATGCATGCGGTCCCTCTTATTTTGATGCACAGCCAAGATAAATGCATGGCTGGGGGCTGCATGCTGTAGTTGTATGCTTTATCTGTGCTGGGTATCATAATAATGGGGACCCTACGCCAATTTTTTAATTTATTTTTATAGCAATATAGACACACATAGACAGTGTCTCTGATTGAAAGAGACACTGTGAACTGCAAGTGAGCAGGTGAAGCAGTGCATATGCATGAGATTAATGAGCAGCCCCAGAAATAGCATTAGAGCAGTGTGGAGACTGGTAAGTATAAAGTGCCTGCTCCACTCCCCCTTTTCCTTCTAACACCATTTTTAAGCTCCTAATTTGGGTCCTCATAGACTTATATGGGGACTGGCATCTGGCCAGATATCTGGGATTATTTCCTGGCCCGAATCAGTTTTTTTTTTTTTTTTAAACCTTTTTGCACCCACCGATCCTGGGTATCTGCAAGTACACCCATCCCTATACCATCACATGTACCTTATATATGTTTAAATAAGTATTTCATAAGTATTAAATGTAAGCATAAGATGTGATTTCATATATTGAAATAAAAATATGTTGAATATTAAATTCAACATAGGCTATGAAAATTATATATATTGGTATAGGTGTCTCTCCAATATAGCGAACTTTTTATACTTGTGAGGTAAAATTGAATAGATCTAGTAGTATGGTATAGGTACAGCTTCAGAGGGAGATTGCAGGGAATAGTATCTCTGAGGTCATAGTTCAACATTGATCCAAGTATATATCCAACTGCAGAAAGGGGAATTGCTAAATATGATTTTGTATCCTTGGAATCATATTTAAACAGTATGAGACACAGGGTAACACATGATTACTCTACTCTTTCATATATATTAAGGTGTATATGTTATGTAAATAGTAATCAATTGGAACATGTTATATGCATTTTGAATTGTTCATATTATGGAACTATTTTGCATAATATCACTATCTGTTTTAAATTTAAAAATGAAAAGGTTGAATATTGATAAGTTTTTTTTTATATTTTTTTTCTTTAGAAAATTCCATATTTTTTTTATAAATAATGGACTTAAATCTACCACATAAAATAGAAAATATTATTGTTGAAGAAATGTCTAAATCAGTCAGAATCACATGTCCGTTTTTGACAGCACAGTGGCTCAATGCTTTGCGGTGCTGAATTCAAACAGTTACAAGGCATTTGAAAGTTCTCCAAATGTTTGCATGAGTTTGGTCCCTCACTCTCAATACATACTGGTAGGAAATTTAGATTGTGAGCCATGATTGTATGGACATGAACAGCGATGACAATATCTTTAAAGCGCTGTGGAATATGTTGGCGTTATATAAGCGAATACAAAAATACAAACAAACTTGAAAAATGGGACTTGGTTAGGAATCCCAAAACTGGCTGCTGCCAGAAGGGGGAAAGTGAAGAAACTGAAAAGCATGACTTTGTAGTTTTCTTGAAACTTTTCTGATTTGTTCATTATACCCATTCACTTCTAGAAACAGTCATTTTAGAAAACTCCTCTGTAAAATAGTATTCCATTGAGCATTATTAAGTTGGAGGCATAAAGAAGTACTGTCAAATTAGGCCTTTATTTAAAACTAGAAGGTGGCCCGATTCTACGCATCGGGTATTCTAGAATTTACGTATTGTGTAGTTCATGTATGATTTTTGTTATATATATATATAGAGATGTTGTTGTGTGTAGTTACCAAGTGTTTGTGTAGGGCGCTGTACATGTTCTGGGTGTTGTCTGGGTGTGACGGGGGGTGAGAGCGGTGTTGTATGTGTGTTGCGTGTGTTGCGTTGTTTGTGGAGCGCTGTGTGTCTGTAGCGTTGTGTGTGTGTGTTGCGCGGTTTGTGTGTGTGTGGTGTGTTTTGGGGGGAGGTATGTTTTGTGCAATGTGTGTGTTGTGCGGTATGTGCGTATATTTGTGTGTGCCGCGGTGTTTGTGTGTTGGGTGTTGTGTGTGTGCAGCGTTGTCTGTGTGTGTGGGTGTCTGTGTAGGGCAGTTGTTTGTGGTTCCCAGTGTGTGTGTGTGTGTGTGTGGTGTGTTGTGCAGTGCGCGCGCGTGTGTGTGTGTGTGTGCATCAGCCTCTCTTCTCTCAGCCTACCTCTCCCAGCCTCCCTCCTCCCAGCCTCCCTCAGCATCAGCCTCCCTCTCCCAGCCTCCCCAAGCATCAGCCTCCACCAGCATCAGCCTCTCTCCTTCCAGCCTCCCCCAGCATCAGCCTCCGCCAGCATCAGCCTCCCTCTCCCAGCCTTCCCCAGGATCAGCCTCTCTCCTCCCATCCTCCGTCCTCCCAGCCTTCCCGAGCATCAGCTTTCCCCTCCCAGCCTCCCTCAGCATCAGCCTTCCCCAGCATCAGCCTCTCTCCTCCCAGCCTCAGCCTCTCTCCTTCCAGCCTCCCCCAGCATCAGCCTCTCTCCTTCCAGCTTCCCTCAGCATCAGCCTCCCCTTCCCAGCCTTCCCCAGGATCAGCCTCTCTCCTCCCAGCCTCCTTCCTCCCAGCCTCCCCCTCCCAGCCTCCCTCAGCATCAGCCTTCCGCTCCCAGTCTCCCCCAGCATCAGCCTCCCCATGCATCAGCCTCCACCAGCATCAGCCTCTCTCCTTCCAGCCTCCCGCAGCATCAGCCTCCCCTTCCCAGCCTTCCCCAGGATCAGCCTCTCTCCTCCCAGCCTCCTTCCTCCCAGCCTCCCTCAGCATCAGCCTTCCGCTCCCAGTCTCCCCCAGCATCAGCCTCCCCAAGCATCAGCCTCCACCAGCATCAGCCTCTCTCCTTCCAGCCTCCCCCAGCATCAGCCTCTCTCCTTCCAGCCTCCCTCAGCATCAGCCTCCCTCTCCCAGCCTTCCCCAGGATCAGCCTCTCTCCTCCCATCCTCCGTCCTCCCAGCCTTCCCGAGCATCAGCTTTCCCCTCCCAGCCTCCCTCAGCATCAGCCTTCCCCAGCATCAGCCTCTCTCCTCCCAGCCTCAGCCTCTCTCCTTCCAGCCTCCCCCAGCATCAGCCTCTCTCCTTCCAGCTTCCCTCAGCATCAGCCTCCCCTTCCCAGCCTTCCCCAGGATCAGCCTCTCTCCTCCCAGCCTCCTTCCTCCCAGCCTCCCCCTCCCAGCCTCCCTCAGCATCAGCCTTCCGCTCCCAGTCTCCCCCAGCATCAGCCTCCCCATGCATCAGCCTCCACCAGCATCAGCCTCTCTCCTTCCAGCCTCCCGCAGCATCAGCCTCCCCTTCCCAGCCTTCCCCAGGATCAGCCTCTCTCCTCCCAGCCTCCTTCCTCCCAGCCTCCCTCAGCATCAGCCTTCCCCTCCCAGTCTCCCCCAGCATCAGCCTCCCCAAGCATCAGCCTCCACCAGCATTAGCCTCTCTCCTTCCAGCCTCCCCCAGCATCAGCCTCCCCAAGCATCAGCCTCCACCAGCATCAGCCTCCCTCGTCCCAGCCTCCCCCTCCCAGCCTCCCCCAGCATCAGCCTCTCTCCTCCCAGCCTTCCCCATGATCAGCCTCTCTGCTCCCAGCCTCCTCCAGCACGCCGTGCTCCTCTGCCGACACTCACACACCCGATCGCATCCACTCACACACACCCGATCGCATCCACTCACACACACCCGATCGCATCCACTCACACACACCCGATCGCATACACTCACACACACAGAGACTGACGATATCGCACATACGCGCTTATACTCACAACATCCGGGGATATCACATGCTTCTGGCCATGTGATCCTCCCGCAGGTCCTGGAAGCTCACAACAGCACAGTATCGCCGCCGAGAAGCAAGCGATATCCCAGGATGTTGTGAGTATGTGGATGCGATGTGTGTGTGAGAGTGAGTGTGATCTGATTTGTGTGTGTGTATGTGTGTGTGTGTGTATGTGTGTGTGTGTGCTGTTATGTGTCTGTATTTTCCGCCGCTGCAGGACCTTGATGTGTGGATGCGATGTGATGTGTGTGTGAGGTGTGTATGAGAGTGAGTGTGAGCCGGTGTACACTGGTAACTATGATACACATCGGGTAACTAAGGGACCTTAGTTACCCGATGTGTATAATGGTTACCAGCTTTCACAGCCTCCGTCAAGATGCCAGCATCGCAAGGTTATGTGTGGCGCTGCTGGGATCCTGACGGAGCCGGTGTAGAAGCAAGCGATATCCCAGGATGTTGTGAGTGTGTGGATGTGATGTGTGAGAGTGAGTGTGAGAGTGAGTGTGATCTGATGTGTGTGTGTGTACTCACCTGGGAGTCGCGGCTCCGTGTCAGTTGGGCCAGAGCGAGCGTGCATTGCGTGAGGGGGGCGGGGCCTGCAGAGAGCCGGGGCGAGAGGCCAATCCGTGTGGGGGGGGGCATGGCGAGCCCAGCGGCCAATCAGCTTTGTGTCACCGTAAGGACACAATTTCGGAGCATGACAGACAGACAGATAGACAGACAGATAGACAGACAGATAGACAGACAGACAGACAGACAGAATAAGGCAATTATATATATAGATGGGGTTATCATATGATCATGTTCATGAGGCTTTAAAGGGAATCTATCAGCAAGTTTTTGCTACCTCATTTGAGAGCAGCATGATGTAAGCAAAGTGATCCTGAATCCAACAATCTATCACTTAGCTTGCTGGCTGCAGCTGTTCTGTCACAATCTGAATTTTTAGGTTTAGTCATGTAGCTGAGCCCAGGGAGCTGTCCCCACTCACACCAGGCTCCAAATAGAGATTGTACATTAACAATGAGGTCCCAATCACAGCAGAGGGTGTGTAGCATCTGAGTTTCTAGTCCTGTACTGAAAATACCAACTAAACAAAAAATTGGACTGTGACAAAAAGGGCATGCCTCAACTGTATGTGTTAACCCTTGCTGTATGCTGGCTTAAGCTTACATAGCAAGAACCTGCTGACAGATTGCTTTTGAAGAGGAGTTAGGTTAGACAGATTGCTTTTAAGAACTCTGTGATATCTTATCTGTAAGCAGTGGCCATTCAGCAGTCTTATCCTATTTCCACCCACAATATTAGTTAGTTAAATTTTGGGCACCAAAGATTTTTAAGTATGTATAAGTAACTTTGTCTTTAATGTTTCCTATTTCAGCATGTCCCTTTTAAACCACAGTTGTGGTCCAAACTGTGTGATTGTGTTTGAAGGAACACGCCTGAACCTACACACGGTCAAGGAAATACCAAAGGGAGAAGAGGTAGAGTAATTAACTTGTCCTCCTTTCTGTCATAGACACCTGGAATGGTTGACTTCCACCGATTTACATTCCTAAGTGCTGCCTCATTCCATAGACTGGATAGACCATCAGTCACTACTCATATATCTCCTAAGAAACGTTAATGCATTAAACTGTCTTTACCTGCTGTTAGGATATCTATGTCATTCCAAGCCCTAAATCACATGTATTCATGAGAAATATATTGTGCATTTTTTTGGAGTCCGCACACATACATATTTCATTTTATTTTTAACATTTGAGAAAACAATTATAAAACAGCGAGTCGTGTGCATTCATCATTCACTAGTCATATGTGTATTACGGACGCTTGTTCTGCAGTAAATCTTACAACTGATGGGAACGCAGAATCTTAACACTGACTTATAAACTGTGAACGTCTGTTTTTCTCTTTTGTGGTGTCATGTTATTTATTATGGGTAAAATGTACGTGCCATAAAAGAGAGATGCGCAGATAAAAAGTAAAAAAACAATCAGCTATAAAGTTATTTTTTAGATTTTATAAAAAAAAACTTGTAGTGCACCATTACATCAAGAAAAATACAAAATATATCTGTATTATTCTAAACCACATAAAAAAGAAGACATTCACACGTCACAAGGCACCCACACATCAATACAATGCCATGAGTTATTAATAATAGCAGCAGAGGAGAAGCATCAGTTTACAAACTTGTTTAAAATCAGGACTGATAGTAACCTTAAATGGCCACTGTTATTCCAACAAACTTTGCATAGATCAATTCTCGAAGTAAATATAATTGTCTGGCTCACCTGTTGAGGTGGATCCTTCAAGCCAAAAGTCCAGGTGTGCACATGGGCATTGGTGCAACAGGCAGGAGAGACACGTGGGAAATGGGTAGTAATGGTGCTGGAAGCAGACAAGAGGCTGGTGGCAGAGGTACTGGATGCCGCAGGCAGATAGGAGATATACTGGAGACCACAGATAGGCAGCAGAGGTACTGGAAGCTGCAGACATACAGAATATGAACAGTCGTTTTTTAGGTGTGATGGTTTTTAAGTTGTGTAAGCAGGGGACGTGCTGATTTTAGAATGATTATCCTACGAGCACAGAATGAATGTGTTAATGATCGTTCTGTGCTGACAGAATGTATGGCTTAAAGAGGACCAACCACCAGGATTTTCATATATAAACTAAAGTCAGTGCTATACTGGCGCTATCATGCTGAAACTAAACAAACGTTTAGTTGTGAGATCGGATGTATACTTTCTGAAATACAGGCAAGTAAAGTTTGTGAAGTGTACTGTTTTTTGATAAGAGGTGCAACTGAATATCTAATAGGTGGGTCGGGTTTTGCTAGTTATTCCCACTCCTGTCTGCCTTCCCGTCCTTCCTCCCCCTGTCCTCCCTCCTTCCGCCCCCAGTAATTACAGACACAGGTAGGCAGACAGGGGCAGGAATAACTAGCAAAACCCGACCCACCTATTAGATATTCCGTTGCACCTATCATCAAATACCAGCGCATTTTACAAACTTTACTTGCCTGTATTCCAGAAAGTATACATCTGTTCTCACAACTAAAGGTATGTTTAGAATCAGCATGATAGTGCCAGTATAGCACTGACTTTAATTTATATATGAAAATCTTGGTGGTTGGCCCTCTCTAACTGTTCAGTACAGAATGTTGATGACAAAATTGAATCATTAAAGTCAACAGTTAGGCTGCATTCACATGGTGCAGTTGCATAATGGTTTTTTTTTTTTTGCTTCTCTCAATTAAAGCAAAAACAGATTATCTTGTTGTGATTTTTAGAGTTTGCGGAAAAATGTTTTACTGCAATTGAGGCCCACAACCTGTGAATGCAGCCTTAGGGCGGCGTTACACGGGATGATATATCGGGCGTTGGCATGAGCGATCGCACCCGCCCCCATCGTTTGTGCGTCACGGGCAATTTGTTGCCCGTGTCAGTAAGTTGTTAACCCCCGTCACACGTACTTACCTCCCGAACGACCTCGCTGTGGGCGGCGAACATCCTCTTCCTGAAGGGGGAGGGACGTTTGGCATCACAGCGACGTCACACAGCGGCCGCCCAATAGAAGCGGAGGGGCGGAGATGAGCGGGACGTAACATCCAGCCCACCTCCTTCCTTCCGCATTGCCGGCGGCCGCAGGTAAGCTGCAGTTCGTCGTTCCCGAGGTGTCACACGAAGCGACGTGTGCTGCCTCGGGAACGATGAACAACCGGCGCGCAGAAGGAGGAACGATTTTATGAAAATGAGCGACGTGTCAACGAGCAATGATAAGGTGAATATTTTTGCTTGTTAACAGTCGCTCGTAGCTGTCACACGCTACGATATGTCAAATGATGCCGGATGTGCGTCACGGAATACGATGACATATCGCCCGATATATCGTAAGAGTGTGACGCCGCCCTAAATGTTGTATGGATATGGATAAAGAATGATTTATGGAAATGGAAGTGTATGAGCAATTTTTAAAGAATTAAGTTATTTTTTTAAGAATGTGAATGGTTTGAAGGAAATTATGTCTTCAGATTAGAGAAAATTTTTTGAGTATTAAGGAGCTAGAGATTGTTCTGTTCAAGGAAGGATAGAATCTGCAATGAAAAGCTGATAAAAATTGTGACATGATGTAATTGAAACAAACTCCTAAAGAGTTTATTTAGCTAAATAACTGAGTACACCCCTTTGAACAATTAAGATTTTAATCAATGTTGCATTGAATACAAGAACAATTTCCTAAATTTTGATAAAACTGTTTCTTAGAACAATTGTTTAATCCATAAAATACACCTTACATCAAAAAGTACTACACATAGTATTTTGTGTGACCTCCATAATTTTTATGGACCACAACAAATCTTTTATGCATGGAATGAATCAGTTGGCAATATATTGCAACATCTGACTTTTTACATATTTCAAGAGCGACCTCTATTAGAGCCTGGATGCTGGATAGAAAGTTATGCTCAAGTTTTGTCTTCAGGATTCCTGTAGGTGTTTCGCTTGGGTTCAGATCAGGAGACATACTTGGTCAGTTAATCTCTTTCACTCTGTTCTTCAGAAATGCAACAGATGTGTGTCTTGGATTATTTTGATGTTGGAAAAGTGCACGTCTACCAAAGGCACGGAGTGATGGCAGAATCTTCTCTTTCAATATAGAGCAGTTCATGTGTCAATTCATGATACTATCAATGAAATGTACCTCCCTGACACCAGCAGCACTCATGTGGCCCCATATAAGGACACTGAAACCATCATATTTAACTTTATGCACCAGCCACCACCATCTTGCTTCTCATTTGTATTTTTTGCATGGTAGGTATCATGTGCAGCACAATTGCAGGGAGTAGGTAAGTGATTAGGTGCATAATACTTATGGGGCTTTGCAGCTGTCACTGAGGGAACTTTGCACCTGGCAGTTATAAAGTTACTGGTGGAGAGATGTGGGTGTTAATGGGTGTACTGTGTCTATCTATATATATAATTGCCTTATTCTGTCTGTCTGTCTGTCTGTCTGTCTTGCTCCAAAATTGTGTCCTTACGGTGACACAAAGCTGATTGGCCGCTGGGTTCACCATGGCCCCGCCCCCCGCACGGATTGTCCGCTCGCCCAGGCTCCACCCGCACACGGATTGGCCGGCCGCTCGCCCAGGCTCCGCCCCCCACACGGATTGGACTCTCGCCCCGGCACCCTGCACGCATTGGCAACTCGGCCACGCCCCGCCCCCCTCACGCAATGCACGCTCGCTCTGGCCCCGCCCCCGCACGCATTCCCCGAACCGACACGGAGCCACGACTCCCAGGTGAGCACTGTACCCCCGGGAGCCCACATCAGCGTACGCCGCCAGCCCAGCCGACACATACCCTCGCATTGCTGGGGTTGCCGCCGTATGCTGGTGTGGGCTCCCGTGCGAGCGGGGGACGGGATACGCTGGTAACCATGGTAGCATAGTTACCAGCGCATCAAGGTCCTGCAGCAGCGGAACATACACACACACACACACACACACACACATACATACACACACGTCAGATCACACTCACTCTCACACACACATCACATCGCATCCACACACTCACAACATCCTGGGATATCGCTTGCTTCTCGGCGGCGATACTGTGGAGTGACCTTCCAGGACCTGCCGGAGGATCACATGGCCAGAAGCATGTGGTATCTCCGGATGTTGTGAGTGTGAGCGCGTATGTGCGATATTGTCAGTGTGTGTGTGAGTGTATGCGATCGGATGTGTGTGAGTGTATGCGATCGTGTGTGTGTGAGTGTATGCGATCGGATGTGTGTGAGTGTGTTCTGATGTGTGAGTGTGTGTGTGTGAGTGTATACGATCGGATCTGTGAGTGTCGGCAGAGGAGCACGGCGTGCTGGGGGAGGCTGGGAGGAGAGAGGCTGATCCTGGGGAAGGCTGGGAGGGGGAGGCTGATGCTGGGGGAGGCTGGGAGGAGAGAGGCTGATGCTGGGGTAGGCTGATGCTGGGGTAGGCTGGGAGGGTGTAGGATGATGCTGGGGGAGACTGAGAGGAGAGAGGCTGATGCTGGGGGTGGTTTGGAGGAGAGAGGCTGATGCTGGGGGAGGCTGGGAGAGTGTAAGCTGATGCTGGGGTAGGCTGATGCTGGGGGAGGCTGGGAGGGTGTAGGATGATGCTGGGGGAGACTGAGAGGAGAGAGGCTGATGCTGGGGGAGGCTGGGAGGAGAGAGGCTGGGAGGGGGAGGCTGATGCTGGGGGAGGCTGGGAGGAGGGAGTCTGGGAGTAGAGAGGCTGATCCTGGGGAAGGCTGGGAGGGGGAGGCTGATGCTGGGGGAGGCTGGGAGGAGAGAGGCTGATGCTGGAGGAGGCTGGGAGGAGAGAGGCTGATGCTAGGAGGAGAGAGGCTGATGATGGGGAAGGCTGGGAGGCGAGAGGCTGATGCTGGGGGAGGCTGGGAGGGGGAGGCTGATGCTGAGGGAGGCTGGGAGGGGGGAGGCTGAGAGAAGAGAGGCTAATGCTGGGGGAGGCTGAGGCTGGGAGGAGAGAGGCTGATGCTAGGGACAGAGAGGCTGATGCTGGGGACAGAGAGGCTGATGCTCGTAGGAGAGAGGCTGATGCTGGGAGGAGAGAGGCTGATGCTGGGAGGAGAGAGGCTGATGCTGGGAGGAGAGAGGCTGATGCTGGTGCAGCATGGGGGATGGAGCACGATGGGGAGTGCGCAGCATGGCGGATGGACCACGTTTGGGAGTGCGCAGCATGGCGGATGGAGCACGTTTGGGAGTGCGCAGCATGGCGGATGGAGCACGTTTGGGAGTGCGCAGCATGGCGGATGGAGCACGTTTGGGAGTGCGCAGCATGGCGGATGGAGCACATTTGGGAGTGCGCAGCATGGCGGATGGACCACGTTTGGTAGTGCGCAGCATGGCTTGATGGAGCACGTTTGGGAGTGCGTAGCATGGCGGATGGAGCACGTTTGAGAGTGCGCAGCATGGCGGATGGCACGATGGGGGGTGCGCACCTCCCCCCAACACACACACACACACACCACACTCACACTGGGAACCACAAACACCGCCCTACACAGACACCCACACACACAGACAACGCTGCACACACACAACACCCAACACACAAACACCGCGGCATACATAAATATACGCACATACCACGCAACACACACACATTGCACAAAACATACCTCCCCCCAAAACACACCACACCCACACAAACCGCGCAACACACACACACACACACAACGCTACAGACACACAGCGCTCCACAAACAACGCAACACACATACAACACCGCTCTCACCCCCCGCTACACGCAGACAACACCCAGAACATGTACAGCGCCCTACACAAACACTTGGTAACTACAGACAACAACATCTATATATATATATATAACAAAAATCATACATTAACTACACAATACGTAAATTCTAGAATACCCGATGCGTAGAATCGGGCCACCTTCTAGTATGTAATAAGTCTCTATATGGGGAGAGAATAGAATAAAAATTTATAGAGGCTAGAGATGAGTAAACCTGTGGAAGTTTGGCGGGTTTAGCAGGAATTTAGATAAAATTCGGTTTGGGTCCTGAACCCCAATGCAAGTCACTGGTTGGGCAGTTGGGTCTTCGCCCACATGCAGCCAGTCATAAACAGAACACTTCGGGGTGGGGGTGGGCAGGCTTTTTCCATTTTTTTGTTTTGGGAGGGATGCACACTACATCTAATCATGCTCTTGTTACCCCCAGTGTGAGCGCTTCAAACACTGCAAGCGGCTCCCACTGGACTGAACACCGAATGTAGGTGAGCACAGCGATGCTTGAGCGAGTGGTCAGCATGTGTAAAGCACCCAAACTCCAAACTCAGACACTGTTTTTTTGGTAAAGTCCATGTTCAGTACGAGTACTGAACTTTACATTTCAGGTTTGCTCATCTCTGATAGAGGCCTCACGTCAGAAGACAATGTTGTGTTTTGGGCAGTTAGATATCGAATCTAACCTTTTCTCTTTGCATTGTAAGTCTGTTCTTTATGATGACCTATATTTAATTGTTCCAAATCATCCTGTAACCCATGTTCACATCATGTTTGGCCACTAGTATGTGTGGGGTCAGGAAGTGCTCTTGGTGCACAGCATGTCTTATGTGTCATCTATTAGCCGAACATATGCCAAATAGAGGACACTGGCATAGTCAACTGTACAGCCTTGGAGATGCAGATTTTTGGAGCATATGTTTGATCACATGCCTCAAGGGTTCCTGCCAAATACAGTGCCCGAACATGATGTCAGCAGAGCCTTCCAGCTATGTCTAAGCTACCAGCCACTTAGCACAATGTACTACTGTTGATGGGATGTACAAAGCAGATGAAACAAACCATTAAAATTGTTTAAAAAGAATGAGGCTCACAGTAACGTTGCATATTTTCCTCATTATGAGTAGATGTTTTATTAGTATTACTTATGTTTGATTTGCTGTAAACACCAACATAATTTCAGAAATGTAACCACATCTAATAGACTGAGGATAAAATTACTGGCTCTGCAACCAAGCCAGTATGTGAAGTCTGCCTTTACTTATAATGTAGCGTTTCTCTATTTCTGCTTTATTTTTAACCCCTTTAAAACACGACAATTTTTTATTTTGCACTTTGTATTTTCCTCATGTTTTTTTTAAGTGCTATATCTTTTCTACTTTTCCATCAGCATAGCCATGTGAGAGTTATTTTTTGTGGATTGCGGTTTTGAATGTTCCATTCACTTTACCAAATAATATTGTACTTAAAAACATGAAAAAAAATGAGGCAAAATATTGGGGGTAAAAAAAACCTGCAATCCCACTATTGTTTTCTGGGTTATAATAGTGACTTGACAATATGATTCTCCAGGTCACTACATTTAGAGTGATACCAAACTTTTAAGGTTTTTTTTTTTTTTAAACTCAGAAGTTAAAACAAATTTTGAACTCCTCAAAGAAAATATTCTGTCTCTCTTGCCATTTTCGGAGACTTATAGCCTTTTTATTTTTCTGCTCATGGAGCTGGGCGAAGGCTTGTTTTTGTGTGTGTTGAGTAATGATGGGTGAGTAGTGATCCGCATGGGTTCAATAGAACCCAAACACCAACTCCGGGCCCGGAGTTCTCAGGCAACTTTGGATAACGATCTGGGTCTGGCCACCCTGGTAAGAAAAAAAAAAAAAGAAAGAAAACAAGAACAAAGCAAGTGCTTCACTGGTCTCTGCGCTACTTCCGGTACCGCTCATTATCTTCATGCATATGCACTGCTTCCCCCGCAAACCCGGCAGTCCCTGTGTCTGATTAATTGCAGTCAGACAGCGCTCCCAACCTGTGTGATAGCGTATGTGACTTCAACCAATCAGAGGTGCTATATGCCTCTAGATTGGTGTAAAAATAAATACAAAAATTGGCATAGGGTCCCCCCATATTATGATACCCAGCCATGATAAAGCATACAGCTACAGGCTGCAGCCCTCAACCATGCAGGTTATCTTGGCTGTGTCAAAATAAAAAGGGACCACATGCGGCTTTTTTTTAAAAAAAAAGTATTTAAATAAATAATTTTAAAAAATGGCGTGCAGTCCCCCTAACATTGGCAACAATGTTGGAAGTTAACTGGGCTCATCCCAATTGTCCTGGCGCAGTGGCAATCGGAGTAAAAAGGATTTAATAACAGCTCACAGCTGCTACTAAGCCCTAGCTTTGTAATTAAAAGTATCTATGAGACCCCCGTTACTAATCTGTAAGTGAAAAGAAATAAACACAAACACCGAAAAAAATTCTTTACTTGAAATGAAATGCAAAAACACACACCGTCTTTCACTCCTTTATTAACCCCCAAAACACCAGGTCTGAAGTAATCCACACGAGGTGCCATGATGATTGCAGCTCTGCTATATTACTGAAGACACAGCGCGCGGGTGTAGAACATGACCACCTGATATGAGCTTCAGGTAGATACTGAGCCACAGTGATGAGGTCACTCAGTTCATCACCTGAGGTCAGGTTACTTGCAATCATAAGTGTAGGACAATAAGAACCTCCAGCTGTAACGGCAAAAAAAAACTGAATGACATCACCTCTCATTGCAGAGCTCAGTCTCGACCTCAAGCTCACAGCAGGCAGTCATGTTTTTTGCCCGCATGCTGTTACATCAGATGTAGCAGAGCCAAAATCATAGTGGGCGTGAATTACGTCGGAACTGGGTGCTTTGGGGATTAATAAAGGGGTGAAAGAGGGTGTGGGTTTTTTTTGCATTTTATTTCAAATAAAGGATTTTTTCAGTGTTTGTGTTCTTCTTTTCACTTACAGATTAGTAAAGGGTGTAATCTCATATTCACCTCCCATTACTAATCTAGGGCTTAGCGGCAGCTGTGAACTCTTATTAACACCTTATTACTCCGATTGGCACTTCAGCAGGGCAATCGGGATGAGTTGGATAAAGTTCCAGGATTATTGCCTCTAACAGATGCAACAATCCTGGGTGGCTGCAGGCTGCTATTTTTTTGGCTGGGGGGACCCAATAAGCATATTCCTGAGAATACCAGATCGACAATTTTTTAATTTATTTATTTTTACAGCAATAGTGTAGCACACAAACACAGTATCCCTGATTGGTTGCAGTCAGACATGCTGTCACACAGGGTGGGGGTGCATCTGACTGCAACCAATCAGAGATTCAGGGAATGTCGGTGGGTGGTTGAAGCAGTGCATATGCATAAGGTTAATGAGCGGGGTTGGGAAGTAGTGTTTGAGCTGCACGGTAGACTCGGTAAATATAACGCCCCTGCTCCAATCCCCCTATCTCTTCTACCACCATTTTAAAGCACCGTATATACTTGCATGGTAAATGGCATCTGGCCAAAGATCCGAGTTGTTGTTTTTTTTAACCCAGTTGGACCCGCCGATCCCTGGTATCAGTGAATCAACCCATCACTAGTGTTGAGCTGTAGTTTTTATTTATCCCCATTTAATCTGCATACAACATGTTGTTTGCTTTTTTGGAGGGAAACTGCATTAACCAAAAATATCAATTTTGGGGTTTCCACATATGGTTGAAATGCTTGGCATATATGTATCCATAAAAGTCTGAGCTATCAATATATAAAATTATGTTTATTTTTTTATTTTTCTTATTATTGAACGGGAAGAGGGAGTAATTTAATGATAGTTTATAATAGAACTGACATTCTCCTAGGAAGCCTAGCCCAAGGCTGCACTTCACAGTAGTGCTAAGAAAGCAGCCATGGGGGTCTTCAGTTCGTGGCAATGATTGACTGTGGCATTTAGTTGGTTAAATCGCAGCAATTGAGGCAATCTCCAGTCTTTGCTGTTACAGGCAAATGTTGGCGGACTTGTACTGGAAGACTAGCAACATCCTAAAATTTAAAGGACCATTTCTTTAGCTAGTTCTCTAGTTCCTCATCCAGTTAAACGTAAGCAATCTATATAATTTCATTAAGACGTTTGCTTCCTTTCTATTAGACATTATTGAGCAGTATTAACCTCAGTGTTTAATCTGTTAGTTAATTGAATTAAAAGAATGCATAACTTTATCAATCATAAAATGTGACAGACTAGCTGTAGCACACAAATTAATGGACCTCGGAACTAATTAAGATGACTTTTATTAAATAAGTCTGATCAGATCTTTTTTAGATAGCAGGCAACTTGTTATAATGAATCATAATATTACTTTAGTCCATTAGGCTAGGATCACGCAACCACATTTTCTCTCATCTGAGAAAATCGGTCCGATTATGCTGAGCACCCTCTGATAAGACTCTTATTAAATTGTGATGCGACTTTCTCAGAGGTAGAGAAGATGGAAAAAAAATATCCATTCTGTCAGTTTTTAAAAATCGGACCGAACTCTGATGTCAGTGCTCATTGATCGACCAATGCTTCATTGAGCCACAGCGAAGAGACTTAGTTCTTGAATCAGTGGTGACCCAGCGGTTAATACTTCAGCGACAGAAAAAACGTTTCAAACTTGAGAATACCCCTTTAACCACATCACAAGCTTTCACATACTGTTACGTCATAGCTCGTGTACTTCACCATGATGCAGGTTCGCGATGGAGTTATAAACCACATTTACATATTGTGTATTTCTGCACCATTTTACAGTACCAGCAAAGTGGCAAAGTTTAAATGTAATCTTATCTACATGCTGCTTTTGTTTTGTTTTATCATTCAAAATGGAGTAGAGAAGGGGTTAACGCCGCGCATCAGCCAAATGAAACTGTAGAGAAGTTGATGAATAATATCTTTCTTTTATTTCATCGGTCTACGCGGCGTTAACCCTTTCTCTACTCCATTTTGAACGCTCATCCACGTGGGGCTGCAGCAGATGCCATTATCTTATGCTTATCAGTGGTTGTGACTCTCACAACTAAATTAGGTGAGTGTATATCTCCTATATACTGCACTTGTTCATCTGGTGTTACACTATCAGCGCTTCTTATTTTTAGATTTATATTTGTTTTGTTTTATAACAGAGTCGGTTTAGAGCTTTTTTTGGACATTTTTTCTTTTTTAATCCACAACATGCCAACTATTTTGCTGAAATCCCCAGTTTAGGCCCAAGTTTTTATCATTAATTTCATTAGTACTCTTAAACCTACAAGTTAAATTGCTAGCCTAGTATTGTTTAGTTGCTTTTTTAATGCATTTCCATAGCCAAATATTCACATTAAAAAGACACTAATAAGTGCAGAAAATATGGTAGATTTTTGATGCAGAAATGCTTCGGATTTCACTTTAGAAATCCAAGATATGCACCAAATGCGCAATGTGTGAAGCCAGCTAAAGGGTTATTCCAGGCAAAAATCTTTGCACTGTGGAGTTGTAACTAGATATACGCAATTCCTGATGTGTATGAATTAGACAAATCCTGCTTTACACAGTGGGAAAAATAAGTATTTGATACGCTGCCGATTTTGCATATTTTCCCGTCTACAAAAATGGAGAGGTCTTATCGTAGGTACACTTCAACTGTGACAGTCAGAATCCCCTCAAAAATTCAGAAAATCACATTGCATGATTTTTAAATAGTTAATTATCATTTTATTGCATGAAATATGATTTTGATCACCTACCAACCAGCAAGAATTCTGGCTCTCACAGACTCCTACAATGCACTCATTACCTGTGTTAATTCTCTCTGTTTCAACTTGTTACCTGTATAAAAGACATCTGTTCAAGACAACCTCCTTCTCTCAGTAAGAGCATTGAAGATGGCTCATGGTTGGGTTTTCCAGCATGACAATGACCCAAAACACAAAGCCAGAGCAAGTAAGGAGTGGCTTTGTATGAAGCATTTTAAGGTCCTGGAGTGGTCTAGCCAGTCTGCAGACCTGAACGCAGTAGAAAAACTTTGAAGGCAGCGATAACTCAATGTTGCCCAGCGACAGCCGCAAAGCCTAAAAGATCTGGAGAAGATCTGTATGGAGGAGTTTGCCAAAATCCCTGCTGCAGTGTGTGTAAACTTGGTCAAGAAGTACAGGAAACATCAGACCTCTGTATATTGCAAACAAAGGTTTCTGAATCAAATAAGTTATGTTTTCTATTGTATCAAATACTTATTTCATGCAATAAAATGCAAATTAATTATTTAAAAATCATACTATGTGATTTTCTGGATTATTTTTATTCTGTTTGTCACAGTTGAAGTGTACCTACGATAACCTTTGTAGGTGGGAAAACTTGCAATATCGTCAGTGTATCAAATACTTATTTTCCCCACTGTATGAGCATAATCAGAGCAGGAAAAATGTGTGACAATACAAGAGCGAATGGGGTGGTCATTGGTAATTACGTTTTTGTCGGAAACAAACATTTTATAGTGTAAATACCTGTAAAAAAAGACATAAAACCGCACATGCAAAAATCATACTTTGACATAATGCTGCTGGGCAAAAATTTATATACCTGAACATGAGGTTCTTGGTTTAACATTCTGATCAGACTGTATGAAGCCCACTGCCACGTCACGGCGAACCTCTGAGTGGCTGCCTAACTTATTTTAAGCCTTAAAGGTGTGGCACCACGTACTAACCACCGCCATAGCTGCAAGGCTGAGCCCCATTGCTCCAGGCCCCGCTGCTCCACCGACACAAAACCACCACAGCAATGGCAGCCACACAACACCAGCACCCTGCGAAGTGAGCTGGCTGACTCACATTGCACAAGCTCCCAGTATGTGACCTGAGAGCAAAAAAGCAGAACCTCTCCTTACAATTTCCTGCTAATTAAAAATACCTATGCCAAATAGGAGGAGTGCTGGTCCAAGTAAAAAAAAAACAGAGGAAGACAGACAATGCAATATGCAATAGCTGTAGAAAAACACATGAAACCGCACATCCAAAAATCATACCTTGATCTAATGCCGCCAGGCAAAAATGTACATACCTGAACATGAGGTTCTTGGTTTAACATTTTGAATAGACTGTATGAAGCCCACTGCCACGTCATGGCAAAATCTCTGAGTGGGTCCCTAACTTATTTTAACCAAGAACCTCATGTTCAGGTGCATACATTTTTGCTAGCGGCATTACATCAACTTATGATTTTTGGATGTGCGGTGCATTTCTTGATCTACAACTATGTTGCAATGCATGGTGTATCCCCTCTGTTTTTTTGTTTTACTTGGACCAGCACTCCTCCCATTTGGCCCAGGTGTTTTTTTTAGCAGGAGACTGCAAGAGGGGTCTGCCTTTACTTTGTTCTCAGTTCACATACTGGGAGCTGGTGGAAGTTGAGTTATTTAGTTCCTTTCACAGGCTGTTTGTGCTGTGTGGCGGCCATTGTTGCAGTAATTTTGTGTCTGTGGGGCGATGTGGCCTGGAGTCTTGGGAACTCAGCCTTGCAGTACTGGTGCATTGTCGTTGTGACAGTGGTTGGACGACCTTTAAGGTGTCAAAGTTAGGGATCCACTCAGAGATTTGCTGTGATGTGGCAGTGGGCTTCATACAGTCTGATCAGAATGTTTAACCAAGAACCTCATGTTCTGGTGCATAAATTTCTGCCTAGCGGCATTAGATCAACTTATGATTTTGGATGCGCGACCATGTCTCTTTCTACAACTATGCTGCAATTTTATAGTGTACATGTATATAAAAAGATGGAACAAAAAGGGATTTTTAATACTTTTCACCCATATTTTATTATGTATGTTGAGTATTATTTGTTCTGTGTAAATTTTAGTTCACAAACATTCTGTGAGCGGAGGAGATAGTGTTTAGCAGCTTGCATGAAGACATCAAAAGAAAAGCAAATGTGTGTGTTAACAGCCTCTCAGCAGGAGGTTATAGAGCTGAATATTGAGAAAACGCTGCTATTTGTGATAGAACTGCTCTTCAAATAGAAACTTCCAGATGAGACTCGGAGCTTGTGAAGAGCAAATAACCGGCAAACTATTAATCACTTGTGGTCTGCTGATCTCTGGCTGGAAGATGTTTGCTGCAGAACTGTAGAAGACAGTTGTGGAAGTGGGTAATTTGGCGGTTGCAACCTGTGGACTGACAAAACTGTACATTTCTTGTATTCAGGTAGAAATAGGTCTGTAGGTCAAAGAAACAGCAGCCAGAGACCTGAGAGAGTGTGCCAGTGAAGTGAATTATTCAGATCTTTCTGCTGTCATGAAATACAAACTGATCACTTTTACCTATACTGATTCAATTCAACAAACTGCTGTGTAATTCAGTCAATTATCTACCTGACACCAAGCAGATCTAAGTAGTGTGCAATACTTACAAAGTCCGTGGCATTACTGGATGGAGGATAGCAGGGTATGTGTCTGGCCACCCAGGTAATAAAAAAAAAAAAACTAAGAAAAAAAGAAAGAAAATAAGAATAAAGCAATTGCTTCATACTTACACGCTGCTGTAACTCTGTTTCCAAGCCACTCACTCTACTTCCAGGGCTGTTCATTATCCTTCATACATATTCACTGCTACCCCCGCCCACCGTCAGTCCCGGCGTCTCTGATTGGTTGCAGTCAGACAACGTACCCAGCCTGTGTGACAGCGTGTCTGACTGCAACCAATCAGAGGCGCTGTGTCTGTGTCTAGATTGTTGTAACACTAAAAAAATTTAAAAAATGGCATAGGTTCTCCCTTATTATAATTCCCTGCCATCATAAAGCACATGGCTACAGGCTGCAGCCCCAGCTGTGCGCTTATCTTGACTGTGTATCAAAATAAGAGGAACCGCATGTGGCTTTTTTTAAAAAAAATATTTAAATAAATAATTTTTAAAAACTCTGTGCGGTTCCTCCCAGCCATGATAAAGCTGACAACTGGGAGCTGGTATTTTCAGAATGGGGAGGCCAATGGTTATTTAGTCCCCCCAGCCTAAAAAAAGTAGCTTGCATCTGCCCAGGATTGTCGCATCCATTAGATGCGACAGTCCTGGAACTTTACTCGGCTCATCCCAGTTGCTCTAGTGGGGTGGCAATCGAGATAATAAGGGGTTAATAACTGCTCACAGCTACCAGTATGCCCTAAAGGGTTCTATACAAGCAGGTATGGCTAAGTGAATAAATGTGGGCTAAGTGAATAAATGTGGGCAATTTATATTAGAAGGATTTATGTGAGGCAGCATCAAAAGGACAAACACCAAAAATAGAAAGAGAAAATGCCAATAAATTTTATTGAATAATTAAAAGCAGGTCAGGGGAACGACAGAAAACAATGAGGTGGCTGCAGAAACCAGCATGAGACGATATCAATGATTGATGGTACAATATATAGATACAAAAGGAATACAATACAATAAAATATATGGGTAATTGATGCTAAAGTAGCCAAGTAGATTATGTAAGTACATTCAATAAGATACCCATACCCATAATCAGACCCCAAAAGAAGGCTCATCACAGAAACGCACGTCAGGGCTGGCACCATTCCAGCAGGAGAGGTTTTACATTATGGGTATGTGTATTTTATCAATTGTACTTACATAATCTACTTGGCTACTTTTGCATAAATTACCCATATCATCAATCATTGATGTCATCTCCTGCTGGTTTGTGCTACCATTTCATTGGTGTCACTCCTTTCCCTGACCTGTTTTTAACTATTCAATACATTTATTTTTAGTGAAAGGAAGTCCACATGTATAGAATCTAAGTGTCACATGGTCTGTCTGTATACACACACCTTTTCTGAAAGGCCACAGAGACTGCAACACCATTAAGCAAGAGACACCATTAAGCAAGAGGCACCATTAATCAAGCAACACCATGAAGATCAAGGAGATCTCCAAATAAGTCAGAGACAAAATTGTGAAAAAGTACAAGACAGGATTGGGTTCTAAAAAAAACATCCCAATCTCTGGTAACCCCATGGAACACTGTCAAACCTCAAATGGAAAGAACATGGTGCCACAACAAACCTGCCAAGAGAGGGTTGGCCATCAAAACTCTCAGCTCAGCCAAGGAGTGCATTAATCAGAGAGCCAGCACAAAATGCAATGGTAACCCTGAAGGAGCTGTAGAATTCCCAAACAGAGACTGGAGTATCTGTCCAAACAACCACAGTAAGCCATACACTCCATAGAGCTGGCCTTTATGGATGAATGGTAAGAAAGAATCTTTCACTTTCAGCCAAAAATTGGAAAGCTTGTTTTGAGTTTGCCAAAATACATGTGGGAGACTCCCCCAAATGTTTGGAGGAAGTTGCTGTGGTCAAATGAGACCAAAATGGAACTGTTTGGCCACAAAGGTAAATACTATGTCTGGCGTCAAACCAACCCAGCCAATCACCTCAAGAAGACCATGATTTACAGCTGCAGGCAAAGGGAAAATGGTCCAAGTGGAGGGGAAGATGGATGGTGCAAAATATTCTTGAGCAAAACCTGTTTCAGTGTGTCAGTAAGTTGAGACTGAGACGGAGGTTCACCTTCCAACAAGACAATGCATACTGCTAAAGCAACACTTGAGTGATTAAAGAAGAAAGGTGTAAATATATTGGATTGGCCTAGTCAAAGCCCAGACCTGAATCCAATTGAGAATACAGCCCTGAACATGATACCATGGTGTAGAGTTAGTAAAAAAATAAAAAACAGTGGTAGATAAGATGCAGAGAGATATGCAGCCTAAAATAATAATTCAGTTAAGTTCCTATGACAAGTTTTTGGTAAATTTGTGACTGCGTATTTTCAATCCAGAAAAGTGGATGGGATTTATAGAAACCTCATGCCGACTGTGCTTCTGTTTTACATAATGTAAACTCACCTGAGGTGTGAGTCTCCTATCTGCAACATTATAATTTCTACTGCAGATCCGCTAAGTTTTAAGTGCTAATTATTCCTATTGCATTACATATGGAAAATTCACAGATTAAAAAACACATAAGCACTTTTAGTGTTTTTCCACTTTGGCAACAAACTAAACATATATTTAATCTGCACATGACTGAATCAATAAAAAAAAGACAGTCACAGTATGCAGAAATAACCTAATTTACATAACAGGTGCAGAAATGCTGCCGAAAATCTTCATCAAAACCACACCAAATACTCATTCTGGATATGTAGTCTTAATGCAATCTATGCCTTTTACTTACCTAAGGCAGATTTAAAACCAAATTAACTTTATAAGTTATGTCCTAAATGTTTGACTCTGGGCACTGATGTATATCATCAAAGTCTCTGGCTTTGCTCACACTCACATAACTATTGGGAACCGGTGGGAAAAATCACCCAAGAGGTCTGGGGAATATCATTGAGTTCTAATCCTTCACCTCTACTGTTACAATTTTGATCTCCAGATAATAATCGTTCCAAAAAAAAAATCAAGCATTATCCACCTTCTCCTCACTAATACACCAATGCATGTACAGTTGGTGGTCGTGAAACAACTCCACTTCAAACCGTGGCCAATGAATCAATTGCTCACCTACGTAGACTTGATTTTACAAATGGAACAGCTACTAAATGTTGAATGAATTGGTGCATAAAAAAAGAAAGACCAAATGATTGGTAAATTCTTATCCAAGTGGAAAAAGTTTATACCTAAGCATTACTCAAGGCAAGACTCACAAATGATCTTTTCACAACTTGTCATGAGAGCATAATGGGAAAAATAGGCAACAATGATTGCCGTTATCTCTCTAACAAAAATGTCCATTAGACATGTACAAATTCTTTTATATACAGAATACGGAACCTTGTACTTATGTTTAATCAGATGTGTTCTTTGGTTTAAATCAAATTTATTTTCATATTACATTTTATTTTACGTGCCTAACCCATTGTCATTTGATACACCTCCAGCATTGTGTACATGGGTATGTGTTTTGTTATTTCATTGCTAGAATCAAATAAGATGCCACCCTCCCCTCTCAAAATGAAAAAATAACAGAACATGTGGTGGTTTATGTGTATAATATAATTAGTTATTTTTTTTATTTTTTGCCTTAATGTTGACATTGTGCATGTTTTTTCTCATATCAACAGCTCACTATAAGTTACATGGATGTGAAGATGCCATCACATATGCGTCAAATGCAGTGTCAACGCCAATACTGCTTTACCTGTGACTGCCATCGCTGCATGTCCAAAGATAAGGTAGAGTAGAACGTATTTTATTTTTACTGGTAAATTGTGAGTTTTTTATATTACCAGGGTTGGAATTTCGCTAGGCTATGTGATCAATCAGTGAGGATCTGACACTTGTACTCCTCAGAAATAATACAGTGCAGAGCTGGTATACTACTATGGCTCCTTCACAGATTGTCTCCACACATCAGTATTCACAGCCACTTATTTAAAGGGAAAGTGTCGTCAAAATTTTTTTTTCAATAACTGAAAAAATATAAAGTATTAATGTTTTAATGTTATGTTTACACATTATTGTTTTTAAGTCAGAAAAATATTAAAAAAAAAAATAAAAGTTTGATATTTTCCACGGTTAAACACTAGGGGGAGCAGCTGCTGAAATCCTACAGAAATCCGACTGTAGAAATATCTCACATTACAGTTGCAGTAAAGTGGGCAGAATCTGCTCGCCTGTGTGGGATGTCACCTCCCCCTCCCAATCTGGGGGTTTCCAAAAGGATAAGTGGAAACATTCCCCATCATCTGTGCTTGTTGTCAGTGAATAGAAACATTCCCCCACATCTCTGCTAGCTGTCAGTAAGTGGAAACCACGCATACATAGGGATATATAGCTTGCAGAGCGTCGCTCCTACAGTGTCATCTGTCAACGCTCTGCATGCTTTTCTTGTGTATGTGTCAAGAGGAACAACGTTCTGCAGACTGACACAAGCAGGGAGATTCACTGTATACTGCGCTTCCCCACCAAGCTGCTAGGAGGAGAGGCCAGGGGTCAGCACACACAAGTGGGGTAGCGGCGGCGGCAGCGGGGGGGGTTGGTGGTGGCGGGGATGGAGCGGGGGGGCTGGGAAGCGGCGGTGGAGGACACCATACCAGTACTCACGCACGGTATACCGCGCTGCCGCACTGAGCAGCTAGGAGCAGAGGCCGGTGAGCACACACAAGCAGGGGGGTTGGTGGTAGCTGGGGAAATAGGGCGGTGGGAGCTGGGGAGCAGCCCCGGCGGCGGGGGGAGTAGTGAACTGGTACTCACCCATCCTGGCGGGTGACAGGGGGGAAGCTCCACAAAGATGGCACTGATCTTCTTCCCTCTGCTGTGATCTGGACAGCCCAGGGGGTGCATCCAGGTCACAGCAGACGGCAGCTCTATGTTAGTCTATGGGGTCGGATCCCGACCACTGTTCTCTATGTTATTAACACCAAATCCAAGATGGCAGCCCCCAGTGCTTCAGTAAAATTAAAATTAAATAAAAACTAAATAAACAGTGAGGTTTTTTGTATTAAAAATACTTGATTTCATAATCACTATTATTAATACAAAAATAAAAAACAGCGAGACCCTTCCTTTAAAGCTGTACAGCAGTTCCTTTCACAACAGGAAGTTGAAAATACCCAACTGTTGGGTAAAAAATATACTAACTGATACACAAGCATACTGCCATCAGTATGCAGAGACCATCAATTCATTTTTTACTCGATAAATCCCCCATAGTTCGAACACTGCTGCTTGAGTAGTCTCCACTACGGTTGCCAACTTAAGTTCTCTGGAAAAAGAAAAAAAATTATCAAAACCTCACAGACAGTTCACAATTTTTACCAACATTCTAAGTTAAAATCGTAAATTTTAATGGTTTTACAGAGGTCTAAAGCTAGGAATAATGATATGAACACAGTAGCGGCATTCATTGTAAAATGAGGACAATTAATTAAAGTCTTACAAATGTGTACAATCTCCTCCAGATTCAAATCATAGACACATCAATGTTTTTTAGTGATGGGGTAAAAAGTTCACTATTTTACAGACTGTCTGTGAATTTCTGGATGATTGGCAGCTCTGGTCTATATGGCCTCCGCTTACTTCCCTCCAGTGACAGTTGTACTGCTGAATCATTGTGTTCGCTGCAAAGAAGTAAACAGAATCGGTGATGGAGGGGCCTGGATTTCTGTGCTGTTATTTTGGGATATTTCTTCTCCTTGAACATACAGTATTTTTCCAATCTTCTAACAGTGCATTTCACACTCAATGTTTTATAGAAAATGTTTATTGTGACAGTTTGAAGGGCATTTTTCATTTGCAAATTCTTATGTGCCCAGATGTTACTTTGATGTTCATAGTGTAATAAAATTGAACTGCAAATAATCCTTTTCAGTTTGTGGATTTGGTGGCAGTATTTTGGTCAGCAGCATTTATTTGCCACTTTCACCATTGGCTAATCTTTGTAGTGTTGGTTTGGTTTCTGTACATTACAGAAGCCACAAAGCTTTGTCAAATTTTGTGATGGACACCTTGGGTTCTGTTAAAATAGGGGAACAAAATATTTTTTGTTGCAAGGGCCACATTGCCATACTGGACTGTTACATCTCGTGGCTCTCCTGAGGCAAGGACTGAGGCAGTCTCCCATTCCTTGCCTGCCACGAGCATTCCTGCTCAGCAGCGCCGAAGGTCTGCCAGACTGCGCAGTGTGCAGGAGATACCTTCTCAGAGAGGCAGCAGAAAGGTGACACCTAGTGGTTCTCCTGTTACAAGGAGTGAAGCGGTCTCCCATTCCTGGCCTGCCGCAGACTCTCCTGCTCAGCGGCCCCGAAGGTCTGCGAGGCTGCGCAATGTGCAGAGGTTTACTGCTCAGGGAAGCAGTGAGATTCCCGTTATCTCTGCACATTGTGAGACCGAGGATCCCGCCTCTATTTCCCAGAGGCAGGAGGGTGAGCATGTGCAATGCGTGGTGGGTCCTGATTCGCTCACTGACGTCACACGGCTTGATGACAAGGCTGGTGACGTGGTGAATCCTGACTGGCCAGGCTGGGACGTCGTGGACCCTGATTGGGTCAAGTCCGTCATCTCCGCCTCGAGCCCGCCCTCGGGTGGAGCTGCACCTCCTTAAAAGCTCCCCCTGCCATCATGGCGGCGCGCGACCGTCCTTCTATGTTTGGATGTCTGGCAGCGTGCTGCCACGCCACTGCTCAGGCATTACTGTCTCTTGTGGGCTTGGCCCTTGCTGCTCCGGCAGTACCTCGTTTGCAGGCCGTGTTCCTGCCTTGCTGCTCCGGCAGTACCCCCGTCAACAGGCCGTGTTCCTGTCCCAGGTGAGCTCCTCAAGTCTCCTTTGGACTCACCTGGTTATTGAAAGCACACGTGCGTGGGCACCTCTGTGCTACCCTCGTGCCATATTCTCGTGACTTCCACTGGCACACGTGCGTGGGCACCTCTGTGCTTCCCCGTGCAACAGGTACACCGAGCCGTGAGATCTGTGCCATACAACCCTCACGGGTTAGGGCAGATCGGTGTACATAGATCGTCTGTGACATTCCAGACGATCGCTAGCAGCAACCCGCTCACTCTTCACCCACCATAGCGGCGGTCCCTTACACCGCACAGTGGACCTTGACCGGCGGAAGCAGTCCATTTCCTATCTTGGCACGCTTCCCCGGGTCCCCCTCGTAACATTACGGTCGCGCCAAAGGTCTGGCTATGGCTGAAGAACAGCAGCAGTTGCTGCGTTATGTGCAGCAGTTGGAGTCACGATTGGCAGCAGTGGAGCAGTCTTCCTCCGATAAGACTACTCTGACGACAGTCGCCACCCAGGCGGCTACCCAGGCTGTGCTATTGGGCGGAAGGTCTCCTCGCCTTGCGCTTCCAGAGCGCTTTAGCGGCAACAGCTCTGAGTGCCGTGGTTTTATAAACCAGGTTACCACCTACTTAGAGCTGTCCGCGACTCTTTACGCTACCGAGAAGGCGAAGGTAGCCTTCGTCCAGTCCCTGCTCACAGGGAGAGCGCTGAAGTGGTCCACGCCGTTGTGGGAGCGCGGAGATCGTGTGGTGAATAACTTAGCAGCTTATCTTGGGGCCATGAGAATGGTGTTCCTCGGGCCTCAAGTCACCCACGATTCCGCGCTGCGCCTCCTACGACTTCGGCAAGGGTCTGCTTCAGTCGGTTACTTTGCTGTACATTTTAGGACACTGGCCGCAGAGCTGGACTGGCCGGATAAGGTCCTTGTCCCTGTGTTTTGGGAGGGCCTGGCAGGGTTTGTCAAAGACGCACTGGCCACACGTGAGGTGCCTGCCACTTTAGAGTCCTTGATTCAGGTTGCCTCTCGCATAGACATCCGCCAGGCGGAGCGAAGGCTCGAGGTCTCTTCAGCACCCACGTCTTCTCGGCCTAAAAAGCGTCTGACTCCCGTCTTCCATCAGACAGGTCCCCCAGCCAGTCCTGTAGGCGACTCCGTGGAGTCAATGGAGGTGTCCAAGGTGGTCTCCTCTGCCCCAGGTTCTCGGTCTTGTGTCATCTGCTTTTCCTGTGGGCAGAGGGGACACATAGCTACCCGATGTCCCAAACCGTCGGGAAAAGACAGCGTCTAGTTTCTATCAGAGGGGGGACTCTAGACGCTACTTCTCCCTCTAGGTTGACTATCAGCGCCCAGTTGCAGTTCGGCACTACTCTCTTCTCTGCCCTGGCTTGCTTGGACTCAGGCGCTGAAGGCAATTTCATCTCGACCTCCCTGGCAACCCGATACTCAGTTCCCCTGGTTCTGTTGCCCAAGCCACTCAGGGTCCGGGTAGTCGACGGGTCCATACTACTCGATCCTATCACCCAGATCACCATCCCTCTCAGGATGGATGTACCACCGGGACACCATGAGCAGGTGTCCTTCCTGGTGCTTCCAGGGGGGACGGATGAGATCCTACTGGGTCTTCCCTGGTTGAGACAGCATGCTCCTATACTCAACTGGGCAACAGGGGAGATCTCATCCTGGGCAGGATCCTGTAGAGAGCACCTCGTGACTACCGAACCACCCGCTACCATTAGGTCGGTTGGGTCCTCAGGGAATACTGAGGGGCCGGGTTTACCGACACCTTATGAGGCCTACAGGGATGTCTTTTCCAAAAGGGCCGCAGATACTCTTCCTCCCCACCGGCCATATGATTGCCGAATAGACCTGAAGCCAGGCTCCGAGCCCCCCAGGGGCAGAGTGTATCCACTCTCTGCTCCAGAGACGGAGGCTATGTCCAAATATATTCAGGACAGCCTGGCGAAGGGGTTCATTCGCAAGTCTATTTCACCGGCTGGTGCAGGGTTCTTTTTTGTGCAGAAGAAGGAAGGGGATCTGCGCCCCTGTATCGATTACAGGGGATTAAATGCAATCACAATCAAGAACAAATACCCTTTGCCCCTCATTACTGAGCTATTTGATCGATTCCGCGGGGCAAAGGTCTTCACAAAGCTGGATCTACGCGGGGCGTATAATCTAGTGCGAGTCCGAAAGGGCGATGAGTGGAAGACCGCCTTTAACACCAGGGACGGTCACTACGAGTATCTAGTAATGCCCTTCGGACTCTGCAATGCCCCCGCCGTATTTCAAGACTTTGTGAATGACATTTTCCGGGATTTATATCTTTCCGTGGTTGCATACCTGGATGACATTCTTATCTTCTCCCCCGATCTTACCACCCATCGGAGGGATGTCATCCGAGTACTTAAGAGGCTCCGCACCCATTCGTTATATGCTAAGCTGGAAAAGTGCGTTTTTGAACAGGAATCCTTGCCGTTCCTGGGGTACATAGTGTCCAGTCAGGGGTTAGCAATGGATCCGGGGAAGTTGGAGACAGTGATGAACTGGCCTGAGCCCCGCTCGCTGAAGGCGATCCAGCGATTCTTGGGGTTTATCAATTATTATCGCCAGTTCATTCCCAACTTCTCGACGGTGGCAGCACCCATCATTGCCCTTACCCGCAAGGGCGCTAATCCCAAAGCATGGACACGGGAAACGGTAGAGGCATTTCACACTCTCAAAACTCACTTCTCCAGAGCTCCCATCCTTCATCGTCCAGACATCTACAAACCCTTCCTACTGGAGGTAGACGCCTCTTCGGTCGGTGCAGGTGCAGTCCTGTACCAGAAAAACGAACGAGGAAGGAAACATCCGTGTTTCTTTTTCTCCAAGACCTTTTCTCCGGCCGAGAGGAACTACTCCATAGGGGATAGGGAGTTACTGGCGATGAAACTAGCATTCCAGGAATGGCGGCATCTCCTGGAGGGTGCAAAGCATCCATTTGAGGTTTTTTCTGACCACAAAAACCTCACATACCTCCAGACAGCACAACGCCTGAACCCAAGGCAGGCCCGTTGGTCTTTATTCTTCTCCCGGTTCCGCTTTATTATCCGCCACCTGGCCGGTGAGAAGAACGTACGGGCCGATGCCTTGTCACGTTGTATGGTTGTGTTGGAGGAGGACGAGGAGGAGCCTCGTCTTATACTACCCCCGGACAGCTTGAGGATGGTCACTCCCACTTCTTTGGACCAGGTGCCACCTGGCAAAACCCTCGTTCCCCCTGAACTACGGAACGAGGTGCTATCGTGGGCCCATGCCTCCAAGGTCGGGGGTCACTTCGGGGTCAAAAGGACCAGAGACCTGGTGACCAGGCATTATTGGTGGCCGAGACTACCACAGGACATACAGGAATATGTGGGAGCCTGTATGTCGTGTGCTCGGAATAAGCCGTCCCGGCAGAGACCGGCAGGTCTTCTTCACCCACTGCCAGTGCCAGATCGTCCCTGGGAAGTGGTAGGGATGGACTTCCTGGGAGATCTGCCCAAGTCAGCAGGGCACAGGGTCGTATGGGTCATCACGGACCACTTCTCTAAAATGGTCCACTTGGTGCCTCTCCCACGACTCCCGACGTCACGTGCTCTCGCCACCTTGTTCATTCGGCATGTATTTAGGTTGCATGGCATGCCTGACAAGGTGGTGAGCGACCGGGGTCCCCAGTTCGCGTCTCGCTTCTGGAGAGAGCTCTGTAAGCTCCTGCAGATAGAGCTGAACATCTCCTCCGCATACCATCCCGAGACCAATGGACTAGTGGAGAGGACTAATCAGACCTTGGTAACTTACCTCCGCCATTTTATATCCGCGCACCACGACAACTGGGCTAACCTCCTTCCTTGGGCCGAATTTGCCATTAACAATTCGGTCCATGAATCCTCTGGCCAGACTCCGTTCCTACTCAATAACGGACAACATCCCAGAATCCCGGTTCCGATGCCCATTACGTCACCCGATACTAGAGTGGAGGATTGGGCGACCAAGGCCCGGGAGATCTGGGATGACACCCAAGAGGCTCTTAAAAGGGCTAAAGACCGGATGGTGACAACGGCTGATGTTCGCCGCCGCCCTGCACCATCCTTCGCCCCTGGTGACCTAGTATGGCTGTCCTCTAAAAATGTTAACCTACGGGTACAGGCAGCCAAATTCGCCCCTAGGTATCTGGGTCCGTTTAAAGTACTACAGCAGGTAAACCCAGTGGCATATCGACTCCAGCTCCCTCCACGCTGGGCTATAGCCAACACCTTTCACGTGTCCCTCCTGAAACCCGTACGACTTAATAAATTCTCGGGGTCCCTGCCGGCTCAAACCGACTCCCCGTCCGACGACCCTGAGGTGGCAAAACTTGTGGAGACAAAAGTCATACAGGGCAAGAGGTACTACCTCGTGCAGTGGGCCGGCCGTGGTCCGGAGCATAGATCCTGGGAGTTGGAGGATCATATCCGCGCCCCGGGTTTGATAGCGGCCTTCGAGCACGGACAGGGGGGGGGGCCTAGACGGGGGGGTAATGTTACATCTCGTGGCTCTCCTGAGGCAAGGACTGAGGCAGTCTCCCATTCCTTGCCTGCCACGAGCATTCCTGCTCAGCAGCGCCGAAGGTCTGCCAGACTGCGCAGTGTGCAGGAGATACCTTCTCAGAGAGGCGGCAGAAAGGTGACACCTAGTGGTTCTCCTGTTACAAGGAGTGAAGCGGTCTCCCATTCCTGGCCTGCCGCAGACTCTCCTGCTCAGCGGCCCCGAAGGTCTGCGAGGCTGCGCAATGTGCAGAGGTTTACTGCTCAGGGAAGCAGTGAGATTCCCGTTATCTCTGCACATTGTGAGACCGAGGATCCCGCCTCTATTTCCCAGAGGCAGGAGGGTGAGCATGTGCAATGCGTGGTGGGTCCTGATTCGCTCACTGACGTCACACGGCTTGATGACAAGGCTGGTGACGTGGTGAATCCTGACTGGCCAGGCTGGGACGTCGTGGACCCTGATTGGGTCAAGTCCGTCATCTCCGCCTCGCGCCCGCCCTCGGGTGGAGCTGCACCTCCTTAAAAGCTCCCCCTGCCATCATGGCGGCGCGCGACCGTCCTTCTATGTTTGGATGTCTGGCAGCGTGCTGCCACGCCACTGCTCAGGCATTACTGTCTCTTGTGGGCTTGGCCCTTGCTGCTCCGGCAGTACCTCGTTTGCAGGCCGTGTTCCTGCCTTGCTGCTCCGGCAGTACCCCCGTCAACAGGCCGTGTTCCTGTCCCAGGTGAGCTCCTCAAGTCTCCTGTGGACTCACCTGGTTATTGAAAGCACACGTGCGTGGGCACCTCTGTGCTACCCTCGTGCCATATTCTCGTGACTTCCACTGGCACACGTGCGTGGGCACCTCTGTGCTTCCCCGTGCAACAGGTACACCGAGCCGTGAGATCTGTGCCATACAACCCTCACGGGTTAGGGCAGATCGGTGTACATAGATCGTCTGTGACATTCCAGACGATCGCTAGCAGCAACCCGCTCACTCTTCACCCACCATAGCGGCGGTCCCTTACACTGCACAGTGGACCTTGACCGGCGGAAGCAGTCCATTTCCCATCTTGGCACGCTTCCCCGGGTCCCCCTCGTAACACTGGACCTATCCCAAAGGCTACAAATTTTAAGGAGTAATGACATTAACACTAGAACTACTGAGGTAGTCATTTTGACTACTTTGCACCATGTATTTCTATATAGGTGTCACGAGTCCAGTAGTTTTAGTGTTAATACGTTGCCAGAACCACCATCAGTAGATTAATACATCACCAGAAGCACATTTTAATTATTTGAAGAATTTTTGCTAATTTTAACTGTGTTTTTGGAGCAGACACTCCCCAAATCCACCTTTTAAAAATACACTAAACTTAAAGATTTAAGATTAAGGTTTAAGATAGCCACGAAGCACTTCATGGATTGCTACATATGTAGAAGATCAGAACCACCATCAGTACATGAATGTAGCACTAGAAGCACTGTCAGTACATGAGTGCAGCATCATAACCACTGTCAGTACATGAATGCAGCATCCGAACCACTGTTAAAACATGAATACAGCATCAGAACCAACTATCAGTACATCAATGCAGCATGAGAACTACTGTTACTACATAAATTCAGGTCCAGAACTACCTTTAATACATGAATGCTGTGCCAGGACCACCATCCATCAGTACATGTGTGCAGCATTAGAACTACCATTAGTACATGAACGCAGTGCCAGAATCACTAGCCGTACATGTATGCAGCACCAAGTGTAGTGCAGCGATCATTTACAGTATCAGGTCAACTTCATATACAATTGTATTGCTTGAACCTACAATTCTCAGTATGTCCTTAACAGTTGTAAGTAGATGTTGGGAGTTGTTGTTATCAGCCATCATCAGAGAGTAAACCATAAGGAACCTCAGTAGTGACGCGACATAGTCAATAAACATTTACATCCAGGTACCTTATAGACAACATCTTCTCTGACTGGAGTTTTTCCCCATCCCTTTTGTAGTAGTAAGAGTCTCCATAATATACCCCACACCCACTGTTCCTCTCTATAATATGTCCCCCCACACTGCCCATCTCCATATTATCTCCCCCCCACATTGCTAGTTTCCATAATACCCCCCACACACTGCTCTTCTCCATACTGTCGCCCCACACTGAGCCACTTGATAATATCATGACCCCACACTGTCTTCCTTTTCAAGATATCCCCTCTGACTGCCCCTTTCCATAATACCCCATCTGCCCCTCATTATACTCTGCCCTATTTCACAATATCCCCCCCGTAATGTGTTTGCCTTGGCAATTAACACCAATCCTCCCCTCAGCTAAAATGATTACACATTTAACCTTCAGCTCTCCATGGAGTGCTTACTGGTGCCGATGTGTCCAATGCTTCTGCAGCAATGGCAGCAGTATGATGACACAATCACACTGCTGCATGGCGGTGCAGAAGCTAACAAGCTCTCCTGTGCTCTGTTCCAGTCCCAGCTGTTAGGTTGTCAAATGTATTTGCGTCTAAGAGACGTCAATACATTTGAGTATTGGAAGCAGGGAGCGGCGTTTGCCAGACATGTGCGTGGACCACAACAAAGGCATTGGCTGGCCACGCTGGCCACATGTGCAGGTCTGCATTAAACTGTCCTTCATTTGAAGGAAATAATATCTCTCATGCAGGACTATTTTTCTAATTAAAAACAACAAAATCTGTGACAGAAGCCAAAAAATCAGATGTGCAGATAGCCCCAAATTAATTGAGCTGAACAAAAATTGCTAGTTTAGGTGAACATAGCTTTAAAAATTAAAAACCGTTTTGATGTATCAAGAAAATGGAAATATTTTTTCTTAGGGTAATTGAGGTGGGTGAGACAGTTAACTTAAGAGGACTATGTTCCCATCTACATTGGAATCTTCATCATAGGTTTGGCAAAAATACAGTACAAAATAGTGCAGCATGCTGCATTTTATTGTCCGGTAAAGGACAGACATTGTGGCAGAAACCTGACAGACCCTATTCTTATGGTTTCATTGTTTTTAGGTTTGAAGGTAGACATAAGTTTATGGAGTTCAAGCTATTCAATGTCACAAACCTCAATTAGACTAGTACCTTGGATCAATGTCCCATCACAGAATTTATGTCCCTCAACCTGAAATATTATATTTTTCAAAACCATTATCCAAGCCCTCTTTGTATTTTTTAAGGGATTCAACCATGAAAGTCATGTGACAGTGCATTTCACATTCTCATTGCTCTTAAGGGTGCATTACACGAGACGACGGATTGTGCGATGCATCGTCGGGGTCACGGTTTTCGTGACTCACATCCGGCATCGTACACGACGTCGTCTCGTGTGAAACCTCTGAGCGACGCAGAATCGCTCACAAATCATGAGTCGTGTACTCGTCGCTCAGTTTCATAATATCGTTTATTTTTCCTGCAGCAGGTTGTTCATCGTTACCCGTGGCAGCACACGGCGCTTCCCCTGACACCACGGGAACGATGAACACAGCTTACCTGCGTTCCGTGGCTCCCGCCGGCAGTGCGGAAGGAAAAGGTGGGCGGGATGTTTACATCTCGCTCATCTCCGCCCCTCCGCTTCTATTGGCCGGCCGCTGTGTGACGTCACTGTGACGCCGAACGTCCCTCCCCATTCAGGAAGTGGACGTTCACCGCCCACAGCGAGGTCGCTCAGCAGGTAAGTACTTGTAACGGGGGTTTCACGACTTTGTGCGACACGGGCACCGATTTGCCCATGACGCACAAACAACGGGGGCGGGTACGATTGATTGTGAAATCGCACAATCGGTCGTCCCGTGTAAAGCAGGCTTTACAATAAAGAATCTCTGTCTCTGATTATGATTGAGCCTCTTTTCCTCTGGAGGTAGAGGATGACCCCTTGTCACCATTGCAGGCCTAGGTGTAAGATGATCATTAGAAAGATCTCTATAACGTCGCATCATTCAGTCATACAGTTTATTCTTAACAATAGATTTATATATACACACACATGCATGTATATGTCTTGTGAGGTAGCGTGGTCGGCTGCGTAGCAGAAGACACGGGATCCAGGCACCAAGGGTCACAGCACACTGTTTATTGCACAAATCACAAGTCCAATACAGCATACACTTGTTTCTCCGGCAGATACTCAGGGAGTTGTGTTAACTCCCTCACACACTAGGGCACCACGCCCATCTTCCTGTTCCCTTTTAACCCTTCTTTCAGCCTGTAGGGAAACAGCATTAACCCCGGAGTGGAGTTACTTTCTATCATGGAGTGAGCACAACCGGGGCGAGACGTACCGGCCGTCATAGATAACCCCGGTCACCGTCTCACATACCCCCCCCTCAGTTCAAGCGTGCGGGGTTGAACTCCCGCCATCAAACACGGGCCGCGGGACAAGGCATCGGCGTTGCCCTGCAACTTACCGGCCCGGTGTTCAACCGTAAACCGGAAGTTCTGCAGAGAAAGGAACCACCGGGTAACCCGGGCATTCCGTTCCTTGGCGGACCTCATCCAGACCAGCGGAGAGTGATCAGTCACCAAGCGAAACTGCCGTCCCAGCAGGTAATAGCGCAGGGACTCCAAGGCCCACTTGATCGCCAGGCACTCCTTCTCCACTACGCTATAATTCCGCTCGGGAGGGGTGAGCTTCCTACTTAAGAAGGTGACGGGGTGTTCCTCCCCCTGAACCACCTGAGACAGCACTGCCCCCAGGCCGACCTCAGAGGCGTCAGTCTGTACTATGAACTCCTTCCGGAAATCAGGGTTGACCAGAACGGGCTGTCCGCACAGGACCCCCTTCAGGGCCCGGAAGGAGTCCTCGGCCTGCGGAGTCCAGCGCACCATGACGGACTTCTTGCCTTTGAGAAGGTCCGTCAAGGGGGCCGATAGTCCCGCAAAATCCTTTACAAACCTCCTGTAGTACCCCACAATACCCAGCAAAGCCCTAACCTGCTTCGTGGTCAGGGGTCTAGGCCACTTCTGGATCGCCTCCACTTTGTTAATTTGGGGCTTAATCACTCCTTGGCCTATTACGTAGCCCAAGTAGCGGGCTTCCGTGAGCCCCAACGCACATTTCTTGGGATTGGCTGTCAATCTGGCTGTTCGGAGCGCGTCCACCACCGCTTGTACCTGTTCCAAGTGGGTCTGCCAATCGGAGCTGTAAATAATGATGTCATCAAGGTACGCTGATGCATACGCCTGGTGGGGTTCCAGCACCAAGTCCATCAACCTCTGGAATGTGGCCGGAGCGCCGTGTAATCCAAAAGGCAAGAAAACATAGTGGAAGAGACCCTCCGGCGTAACAAAAGCGGTTTTCTCCTTTGCGGACTCCGTCAGTGGCACCTGCCAGTACCCCTTGGTCAGGTCGAGCGTGGTGAAGTATCGCGCCTGTCCCAGCCTATCAATCAGCTCATCCACCCGGGGCATGGGGTAGAGATCGAACTTGGATACTTCGTTCAATCTCCTAAAGTCATTGCAGAACCTTAAGGAGCCATCGGGTTTTGGTATTAGGACAATAGGACTAGCCCATTCACTCCGGGATTTTTCGATGACCCCTAGTCGTAGCATTGTCTTCACTTCCTCTGATATGGCTTGTCTTCGAGCCTCCGGTACCCGGTATGACTTCAGGCGTACCTTCAGGTGAGGCTCGGTGACAATGTCATGTCGTATCAGACTTGTCCTACCAGGCAGCTCGGAGAAGACATCGGGGTTCTGCTGAACCAGCCGTCTGGCCTCTCGCCTCTGTTGCTTGGTGAGGGCTTCTCCAATCCTTACTTCCGGTTCGTCCTCTCCGGAGGGCGCTGAAGCCGGGGTTGAACAACCCGAAGAGGAGGGAGATGGGGAAAAATCAACCATTAGGCTTTCCCGTTCCTGCCAAGGTTGTAATAGGTTGACATGGTATATTTGTTCAGGTTTCCGCCTACCGGGCTGCAATACCCTATAGTTGACCACCCCGACTCTTTCCTTTATCTCGTAGGGGCCTTGCCACTGAGCCAGGAATTTACTCTCCGCCGTGGGGATTAATACCAACACCCGATCCCCGGGTTTAAAGGTCCGCACGGTGGCTTGTCTATTGTAGCGGCCGCTTTGCGCGGCCTGAGCCTCCTGTAAATGCTCCTTCACAATTGGCATGACCGCGCTTATGCGGTTCTGCATTCCTAAAATGTGTTCAATCACACTTTTATGGGGGGTGGGCTCCTGCTCCCAGGTTTCTTTTGCCAGGTCCAACAATCCCCGGGGATGTCGCCCGTATAACAACTCAAAAGGCGAAAACCCCGTGGATGCCTGTGGCACCTCTCGGATGGCAAACATCAAATAGGGAAGCATCATATCCCAGTCTTTCCCGTCTTTTGAAATCACCCTTTTTAGCATGGTTTTCAGGGTTTTATTGAAACGCTCGACTAAACCGTCCGTTTGAGGATGATACACAGACGTACGCAACTGCTTGATCTGGAGTAGCCGGCATAGCTCTTTGGTCACTTTAGACATGAATGGGGTCCCCTGATCCGTAAGGATCTCCTTGGGCAACCCCACCCGGCAGAACACAGCAAACAACTCCAGAGCTATAAGCTTTGCCGCAGTATGTCTGAGAGGTATCGCCTCGGGATACCGGGTGGCATAGTCAACGATCACTAGGATGTGTTGGTGCCCTCGAGCGGACTTTACGAGGGGCCCCACCAGATCCATCCCTATCCGTTCAAAAGGGACTTCTATAATGGGTAAGGGCACCAACGGACTGCGAAAGTGGGCCAGGGGTGCGGTAAGCTGACACTCCTGGCAGGTTTCACAGAACCGTTTTACCTCCCCAAAGACCCCGGGCCAATAGAACCTTTGCAATATTCGCTCCTGCGTTTTCTTGACCCCTAGGTGGCCACTCATCAGGTGTTTATGAGCCAAGTCGATAACCCGCCGGCGATACGGCTGGGGCACCACCAACTGCTCTACCCCCACGCCCCTTATTTCATCTACCCGGTAGAGTAAATCCTGCATCAGGGCGAAATGGGGGTACCTTACCTGGGCACCGGGTAGCTGTGCCACCCTTACCTGGGCACCGGGTAGCTGTGCCACCCCGTCAACCACTGTCACCCGACTCCGGGCATGTATTAACGTAGGGTCCTGGAGTTGGGCTGTCCCAAACGTATCCGGGGACGCCTCCAACTCCGGGATGGGCTCGACCATCTCAGCCTCTCCTGCCAATACCTCTAGGGGTGACCTATCGGGTTCACACTCTGTCCCTATCATGGTGACCCCTACGGCAGGCGTCCCGGATTCGGGATTGTCGGGCTCAGGTCCCGGACGGTCCAATACCTGAAGGGACTTAGGAGGCCCCTTCCATAGAGTCCAAAAATACGGCAGATCCCTTCCTAGGATCATGTCATAGGGAAGAGAGTTCATAAGTCCCACCTCATGTTGCACCTGTCCGCAGGGTGCTGTGATGGTGACAACCCCCGTGGGATAGTCTCGTCGGTCTCCATGTATGCAAACCACCCCCACGGTACGTCCTGTGGCCTTTATGTTAGCCCTTAGGGTTGATCGCACAAGGGTCACTAAGCTTCCGGAATCCAACAAGCCTGTAACCAGACGTCCATTCACCTGTATTTGGCACAAGTGGGGCTCAGCTTCCGGGGAGACAAGGTCCGCGGTATATACCGCCTGAGCATACATTGAACCCCGCCGGGTAACCCCACAATCCATGGGCTCCGTGGTGAGTGGACACTGGGCCTCCATATGTCCCACCCGCTGGCACCGCCATCATCTAATAGGGAAGGATACCTCCTTGACGAGTTGTCGTTTAGGGTACATAGCCTTCCGGACCGCAGGGACGGCGGGCGCGACCTCAGACGGAACGGTAACGGACTCCCGCACCGGTGTCAGCGGTGGGTCCGTGGCCCGAGGCTTGGAGGGGCCGGACCGACGGGCGGCACGCAAAGTCTCAGTGTCCCGTATCAAGTCCTGCGTAGCCACATGCCGCTCCACCAGAGCTACTAATTGGTCCAGGGTACTTGGGTCGCCCTGTCCTACCCACCGTTGAATGGTGACGGGTAAGGTACGCACAAAGCGATCCACCACTACCCTTTCCACCATTTGCACAGGGCTCAGAGTGTCAGGCTACAACCACTTCTTTACCAGATGCAACAAGTCATAGGCCTGGGAGCGTACGGGTTTGGCTTCCTCATAGAACCACTGATTTACCCGCTGAGCCCGTACATAGGTATTCACCCCCAACCGAGCAAGTATTTCGGCTTTCAGGATCGCATAGTCTATGGCGTCCTCGGTACAGAGGTCCAGGTACGCTTTTTGCGGCTCCCCCGTCAGATAGGGCGACAATACCTCAGCCCACTGGGGGGTCGGCAGCTTTTCCCGCTCAGCCACACGCTCAAACACCGCCAGGAACGCTTCCACATCATCCCCCGGGGTCATCTTTTGCAACGCTTGTCTCACCGTTTTCCGGACGCTGCCGTCGTCACCCGGTCCCGGGGTTGTTGCTGCCGGTCCGGCACGGATCGCCTTGGCCAGGAGAACCATCTGTTCTTGATGTCTTTGTTCCTGCAATTGCAAGGCTTGCTGCTGACGTGCATTGGCCTGAACCAGCTGCTTTAGTATGTCCTCCATGGTGTCGCCGGGTTTGGGCTGTAGTATAGCCGCTTGAATCCAGGACATGTGCTACCGGGTCACCAGAAATGGAAGCTACACCTCACCGGGCTGGCATGCCCGCCGATTCTCCACCATATGTGAGGTAGCGTGGTCGGCTGCGTAGCAGAAGACACGGGATCCAGGCACCAAGGGTCACAGCACACGGTTTATTGCACAAATCACAAGTCCAATACAGCATACACTTGTTTCTCCGGCAGATACTCAGGGAGTTGTGTTCACTCCCTCACACACTAGGGCACCACGCCCATCTTCCTGTTCCCTTTTAACCATCCTTTCAGCCTGTAGGGAAACAGCATTAACCCCGGAGTGGAGTTACTTTCTATCATGGAGTGAGCACAACCGGGGCGAGACGTACCGGCCGTCATAGATAACCCCGGTCACCGTCTCACAGTCTATATACAGTGCATTATGAAAGTATTCGGCCCCCTTGAATTTTTCAAAATTTTCCCACATTTCAGACTTCAAACATAAAGATAAAAATGTTAATGTTATGGTGCAGAATCAACAGCAAGTGGGACACAATTGTGAAGTTGAATGAAATGTATTGCTTATTTTAAACTTTTTTAAAAAATAAATAACTGAAAAGTGGGTGTGCAATATTATTCGTCCCCTTTAACACTAGAACTACTGGACTCGTGACACCTATATAAAAATACATTGTGCAAAGTAGTCAAAATGACTACCTCAGTAGTTCTAGTGTTAAGTTAATACTTTGTAGCGCCACCTTTTGCTTTGATTACAGCTGCAATTCGCTAGTGGTATGTGTCTATCAATTTTGCACATCGAGAGACTGAAATTCTTGCCCATTCTTCCTTTGCAAATAGCTCGAGCTGAGTGAGGTTGGATGGAGAGCGTTTGTGAACAGCAGTTTTCAGCTCTTTCCACAGATTCTCGATTGGGTTCAGGTCTGGACTGTGACTTGGCCATTCTAACACCTGGATACGTTTATTTGTGAACCATTCCATTGTAAAGTTTGCTTGATGTTTTAGATCATTGTCTTGTTGGAAGACAAATCTCCGTCCCAGTCTCAGGTCTTTTGCAGACTCCAACAGGTTTTCTTTAGAAATGGCCCTGTATTTGGCTCCATCCATCTTCCCATCAATTTTAACCATCTTCCCTGTCCCTGCTGAAGAAAAGCAGGACCAAGCCATGATGCTGCCACCACCATGTTTGACAGTGGGGATGGTGTGTTCAGGGTGATGAGCTGTGTTGCTTTTACGCCAAACATATCGCTTGGCATCGAGCCAAAAAGTTCGACTTTGGTTTCATCTGACCAGAGCACCTTCTGTTTGGTGTGTCTCCCAGGTGGCTTGTGGCAAACTTTAAACGACACTTTTTATGGATATCTTTGAGAATTGGCTTTCTTCTTGCCACTCTTCCATAAAGACCAGATTTGTGTAGTGTACGACTGATTGTTGTCCTATGGACAGACTCTCCCACCTCAGCTGTAGATATCTGCAGTTCAACCAGAGTGATCATGGGCCTCTTGTCTGCATCTTTGATCAGTCTTTTCCTTGTTTTAGATGAAAGTTTGGATAGACGGCCGGGTCTTGGTAGATTTGCAGATTTACTTCTTCCATTTCAATATGATCACTTGCACAGTGCTTCTTGGGATGTTTAAAGTTGTGGAAATCTTTTTGTAACCAAATCCAGCTTTAAACTTCTCCACAACAGTATCACGGACCTGCTTGTTGTGTTCCTTGGTCTTCATGATGCTATCTGTGCTCTAAACAGAACACTGAGACTATCACAGAGCAGGTGCATTTATACGGAGACTTGATTACACACATGTGGATTATATTTATCAGCATCAGTCCTTTAGGACAACATTGGATCATTCAGAGATCCTCAATGAACTTCTGGAGTGAGTTTGCTGCACTGAAAGTAAAGGACGAATAATATTGCACGCCCCACTTTTCAGTTATTTATTTTTTACAAAAGTTTAAAATAAGCAATAAAGTTCTTCAACTTCACAATTGTGTCCCACTTGTTGATTCTTCACCATGACATTAATATTTTATGTTTGAAGAATGAAATGTGGGAATAGGTGGAAAAATTAAAGGGGGCTGAATACTTTCGCAAGGCACTGTATATGTGTATACAGTCATATGAAAAAGTTTGGGCACCCATATTAATGTTAACCTTTTTTCTTTATAACAATTTATTTCAGTTTCATATATCTAATAACTGATGGACCGAGTAATATTTCTGGATTAAAATGAGGTTTCTTGTACTAACAGAAAATGTGCAATCCGCTTTTAAACAAAATTTGACCGGTGCAAAAGTATGGGCACATCAACATAAAAGTGACATTAATATTTTGTAGATCCTCCTTTTGCAAAAATAACAGCCTCTAGTCGCTTCCTGTAGCTTTTAATGAGTTCCTAGATCCTGGATGAAGGTATATTTGACCATTCCTGTTTACAAAACAATTCCAGTTCAGTTAAGTTTGATGGTCGCCGAGCATGGACAGCATGCTTCAAATCATCCCACAGATGTTCAATGATATTCAGGTCTGGGGACTGGGATAACCATTCTAGAACATTGTAATTGTTCCTCTGCATGAATGCCTGAGTAGATTTGGAGTGGTGTTTTGGATCATTGTCTTGCTGAAATATCCATCCCCTGCGTAACTTCAACTTCGTCACTGATTCTTGCACATTATTGTCAAGAATCTGCTGATACTGAGTTGAATCCATGCGACCCTCAACTTTAACAAGATTCCCGGTGCCGGCATTGGCCACACAGTCCCAAAGCATGATTGAACCTCCACCAAATTTTACTGTTGGCAGCAAGTGCTTTTCTTGGAATGCCATGTTTTTCTGCCTCCATGCATAACGCCTTTTTGTATGACCAAACAACTCAATCTTTGTTTCATCAGTCCACAGGACTTTCTTCCAAAATGTAACTGGCTTGTCCAAATATGCTTTTGCATACCTCAGGCGACTCTGTTTGTGGCGTGCTTGCAGAAACGGCTTTTTTCGCATCACTCTCCCATACAGCTTCTCCTTGTGCAACGTGCGCTGTATTGTTGACCGATGCACATTGACACCATCTGCAGCAAGATGATGCTGCAGGTCTTTGGAGGTGGTCTGGGGATTGTCCTTGACTGTTCTCACCATTCTTCTTCTCTGCCTTTCTGATATTTTTCTTGGCCTGCCACTTCTGGGCTTAACAAGAACTGTACTTGTGTTCTTCCATTTCCTTACTATGTTCCTCACAGTGGAAACTGACAGTTTAAATCTCTGAGACAACTTTTTGTATCCTTCCCTTGAACAACTATGTTGAATAATCTTTCTTTTCAGATCATCTGAGAGTTGTTTTGAGGAGCCCATGATGCCACTCTTCATAGGAGAGTCAAATAGGAGAACAACTTGCAAGTGGCCACCTTAAATACCTTTTCTCATGATTGGATACACCTGCCTATGAAGTTCAAAGCTCAATGAGGCTACAAAACCAATTTAGTGCTTTAGTAAGTCAGTAAAAAGTAGTTAGGAGTGTTCAAATCAAGAAATTGATAAGGGTGCCCATACTTTTGCACCGGTCAAATTTTGTTTAAATGCGGATTGCACGTTTTCTGCTAGTACAATAAACCTCATTTAAATCCAGAAATATTACTTAGTACATCAGTTATTAGATATAGGAAACTGAAATAGCTGTTGCAAAAACCCAAATTGTTATAAGAAAAAAGGTTAACATTAATAGGGGTGCCCAAACTTTTTCATATGACTGTGTATATATATATATATATATATATATATATATATATATATATATATATAAATATATATATAAAATCACAAAAGTGGGTACATTCATTACATTTTTGTAAATATCTTATTATATCTTTTCATGGGACAACACTGATGATATACCACTTTGATACAATGTAAAGTAGTCGGTGTACAGCTCGTGTAACAGTGTAAATTTGATGTGCCCTGTAAATAGCTCAACACACAGCCGTTAATGTCTAAACCGCTAGCTACAAAAATTTGTACACCCCTAAATGAGAATCTGAGAATGACCAAATTGTACCCAATTAGCCATTTTCCCTGCATTTTCCCAAAGAAATATCTGATGATCTGTCACGCCGTGAGCGAGGGGATTCCCTGCGAGTGACGCGACACATGAGGGAACCAGGGAAGCACAACGAAAGGCCGTGGCTCTAGAGAGAGGGGTCACCACCTACTACTCACCTGAGGTGAATCCATACTAAATACAAGATCATAAAAGCAAATAATTAAAGAGCAGATCTCTAGCAAGCTTATTAGAAACCACATAAGGACTTTGAATCCAATCACCCCATTGTTTACCGAACTTGTGAAAGGCGCCTCTTTTGATCTAAATTCTTTTCACCATTAAAATGGTATTATTTAGGCTAGCAATTATCTCGGACATCCCAGGTGGGCTAGCGGCTAACCAGTTAAGCAAGTTTTAAATGCGCTTGAATATGCTTTTTGTTCAACAATGGAGTCTTGAGTGGGGAGCGTGCATACAGATTGAGTGCATTAGTTAGTGTTTCTTTGAAACAAATGTACCTGCTGGTTCCAGGTCTTTCTGTAGCTCTACACAAGTGGTTTTAGGCTCTTGGACAACTCTTTTGATAATTCCTTTCACTTTTCTGTCTGAAATCTTGAAGGGAGCATCTGGTCAAGGCCAGTTTATGGTGAAATAATGTTCTTTCCACTTTGGGATTATGGTCCCAACAGTGCTCACTGGAATTATCAGTAGTTTTGAAATTCTGTACCCAATGTCATCAGAATGTTTTTCAACAATAGGGTGGCAAAGGTCTTGAGACAGCTGACTGGTTTTACCCATTATAAGATGTTTTTTTTGTGTGATACCTTGGTAATGAGATAACTTTTCATAGGCCATCAGTTGAACCAGAATAAATTATTTTTCACTAAGTGGCAGGATTGCTTTCTAATTACTGATAGATTTCATACTGATAGATTTCATATTGATAGATTTCAGCTGATATTTTGACTTTCCATGACTCATTATTAAACATAACGTAATTTATGGACATCTATGGTTAGATTTCTTTGTCTGTGTGGATTGGATGGTTTGTCTGATGAGAAATTCATGTCAATAGCTTTAGAATATATTTACTTAGAAAATTGGTGACATGTTCAATACTTATGTCTCCCTATGTCTACATATCATTATTAATGTGACACAACACCCCCCGCCCCATTTTTCTTCCTTCTCTGCCATTCTCCATACCTCTGAATTATAACTTCTATCTATATTCATATAGTAGACTTAAAATTAATTCTTCAAAATGATAAAGAAGTTATTTGTTCCCTTTTGTTATCAATATTTCTCTAATCTTTCTAGAGAATCTCTTGCCTTTACCTCAGTTACTATTACATATCTAAAGTTGTACGTCGTGTTCCTGCCTTTGATGTTGGCCCATATGCCCACTTGCCAAGGCTGCATCTTTCCTAGCAGTTGATGGAGGATTTAATTCACCATTGTGTCCTTTTCACAGCTCCTCTCCAGCTGTGTCTAATTAACTGTCAGTCTCTGACAGTGTCATTTAACACGTACCAACTGGCACGCCTTTGAAGTGATCACAGGGCGCCGATTGATTGCCATGACAGCTGGAGGTCTTCTGAAGACTGCTGTGCCTATCATTATGATACTTCTGTGAAAGCCAGCATTTAGCTGATGTTCATAGGAGATCATGATTTGGGTATAATAATAATAATAATAATAATTTTATTCATTTATATAGCGCTATTAATTCCACAGCGCTTTACATACATTGGCAACACTGTCCCCATTGGGGCTCACAATCTAGAGTCCCTATCTGTATGTCTTTGGAGTGTGGGAGGAAACCAGAGAACCCGGAGGAAACCCACGCAAACACGGGGAGAACGTACAAACTCCTTGCAGATGGTGTCCTTGGTGGGATTTGAACCCAGGCCACCAGCGCTGCAAGGCTGCAGTGCTAACCACTGAGCCACCGTGCTGCTGTGGGTATACATAGAAATACTCATGCACTGCCATGTATAGCGCAAGCAATCAGTTGATTGCTCCTTCAAGTCCTATAAGGAGACTATTACATAGAATAAAAAGTAAAAAAAAAAATAAATTAGGAAAAAATAATAAAAAAAAACCATAAAAGTTAACACTTCCCCCCGCCAGCAATACCAAAAAACATATTTGGTATTGCTGCATTAGTAAAAGTCCACGTTATCAAAATATTAAATAAATTATTTTAATCTGTCATGGGCGAACCCGCGGATACCTGAGATCAGCGGGTCCAACCAGATTTTTTTTAAAAGCCTAAGAATACAAACCCGCAGCTGTTGGCTTTATCATGGCTGGGTATCAAAATTGGGGAGCCACATGCCGTTTTTTTTAAATTATTTATTTAAATAATGAAATAAAAGCTGCATAGGGTCCCTCTTATTTTGATACACAGCCAAGATAAGCACACATCTCTGGGTGAAAAAGCACAACAAGCAGTGGTGGAATTGTGTTTTATTTCACCTTTTTATCTCACTTGTATTTTTTTTTCCATATTTCACTACATTGAATGATAAATGGCTTCATTCAAAATTACAACTTACCCACAAAAAAACAAGCACTCCTTGTGTTATATTGATGAAAAAAATGGAAAGTAATGACTCTTGGACAAGAAGAGGAAAAAACTAAACGTACATAGTCATGATCAGTTAAAGGGGTATTCCCATCTCCAAGATCCTATCCCAATATGTAGTAGGTGTAATAATAATATTAATAAATGCCTCCAGTTAGACATGTAGTATAGTTCTCCTGATATAGCCCTATCTCTTACCTCATGTGCAGGGCATTGCAGTGAGGGTATCCACAGTTACGGCCACTCATATAGTGACGGTTAGTTGCTTGTGGTCGTAACCATGAATAGTTAAGTTGCAATGCCCTGCACATGAGGTAAGAGACATGGCTATATCAGGAGAACTATACTACATTTCTAATTGGAGGCATTTGCTAATATTATTATTACCGTATGTCTGTTACATACTGGGATAGGATCCTGGAGATGGGAATAACCTTTTAATTGTTTCATTTACTTAGACTAGTGGAGGATATCACCATATTAGTGAATGTAGGCCAATCTGTTTGTTCGGAAAGAAATGGTATGATGGAAATCCATATATTGGTAAATCTGACATTGATTCAAATAATTGTATTTTGTTTCTAAAACAAATTGACATTTCCCTTCTATAGAGGGTTACAGAACTGGGGGAATACTGAATATAATTCTGTCAGATTTGAAGCCATAACATTATAATCATAGACTTAGTTTTTCAGAGAAGGAAACCCATTAATTATACAGCTGCTGCTTCCTCCCTATTAGGCTGATTTCTTCCTCGCCTGAAAACCTCTAGGCATTAAATATTAAAGCTTTATATATATTATAAAGCACATTAGTATTCACTGCGTAATGGAGAATATATTGCAGTAGTACAAATTACACATATGTTTGATTTATTATTTTGTCATGAAAAAATGTGAAAAATATTATTAGGCTATAGAGGTAGGGGCAAGCTGTGATAATGTGATGATTCTCTGTTTTGTCACGAGCCTTTTTGGCACACTGATTGGTCATCGCTGGCGGCTCATTTGCATAATAGAGTTAGAGGGCAAGTCCATGAACGCACCTACTTCCAGAGGCTGGTATTTGTTTGGAAATCTTACATAAGAAGTCTCATCAGCAAATTAGAGGATTCTATTGTTGAGTAGATCTCCACCCCATTCTTGTTTTGCTGCCAGCCATTAGGAAACATCGAAATAAATGTTTTCCACCAAAATAAAGACTTACTTTTAGCCACTTTATGAGATTAGTAGCCATTTCAAATCTCATATTGCATTAAAGTAGGTGAATGCATTTACTCATCTCTAATTCTCACCCAAAAGCATGGCATTCAAGAAACAGGTATGATTTTAATACAGTGGTACCTCGCTTAACGAGTAACCCTCTTAACGAGAATTTCGCTAAACAAGCAAAGCTTTCTGTAAATTTGTAACCCGCTTTACGAGAAAGCTTTGCTGGACGAGCAAAATACTCACCGCACACACTTCCGGTTCCATCCATCCACCACACTCTGACCCGCACTTGCAGTCCACACAAACACACACAAACACACACATGTACTCACAAACACACACACGCACGCACACACATACAGTATTATGCTCACCTTACCTTCCATTCCACCGCCGGTCTCATGGTTCTTGTAGTTCCCGGGTACATCGCGATGTCCTCGCTGCGAACTACAAGACCCAGGAGGCTTGCGATGGAACGGAAGGTAAGGTGAGCATATAATATAACATAATATGTTTACCTTTCGTTTCATCGCTGGCCTCCTGGGTGCTGTAGTGCGCCGCTGCGCTCCAGTCCACGCTGTGTCTCTGCATCCATAGCGACGAGGGAGGAACTTCCTGTCACCGCTAATGAAAGGCAGAGCGCTGGCCAATCAGAGGCAAGCGGCTCTGCCTTTGACGTCAGCGCTCTGGCCGGGAACTTCCTGCCTCGTCGTTATGGTAACGCGTTACACAGCCCGGCCCCGTACCAGAGAACAGCAAGTCCCAGCAGACCGGCGATGGAACGGAAGGTAAGGTGAGCATATAATATGTGTGTGTGCATGCGTGCATGTGTGTTTGTGTGAGTTTGTGTGTGTTTGTGTGTGTTTGTGCGTGTTTGTGCATGTGTGGAATGATAGAACAGGGGACCAGGATGGGACATTTTAGAAGTTGTGGAACGGATCGTCAGCATTGCAATGATTTCCTATGGGAAATCTTGCTCTGCTGAACGAGTACCTTGATTAACAAGCACAGTCCCAGAACGGATTGTTCTCGTTAAGCAAGGTACCACTGTATAAGGGGTGGTTTATGAACGTTCCAGGAAAACTGCCTTTTTTTATCCCTATAATCTGTCCAGTTTTTATTAACACATGACTGCTCAATGTATTTATTAATAGTGATGAGTGAATCTGTGGATATTCAAGTTTGCCGAACCAGCACGGACTTAAAAAAAAGCCGAACTTGACCCTTGATGCCAAATCCCATATAAGTCTAAGGGACGTGAACTTATCTGTTATAAAATGTGTTAGCAAGGGCTAGGGGGCTGCAAAATAAATAAAATAAGCAATAAAGCAGGACAGTTATACTTACTGACCTTCCTCGCGGCTGTAACACTGCTTCTGAGTCCAATCATTAGCTCTCATACAGATTCACTGCTTCCCCCGCCCACATCAGTCCCGGAGTCTGTGATTGGTTGCAGTCAGACCGCACCCCCATCCTCTGTGACAGCATCTGTGATAGGTTGGGATCACACTCTCTGTCTGCGTCCCTATAGTGGTGTAAAAATAAATAAATAAATTAGTAAAATGAAGTAGGGTCCCCCCATATATTGATACCCAGTGCAGATAAAGCAGACGGCTACTGGCTGCAGCACCCAGCCCTGTATGTTATCGTGGCTGTGTATCAAAATACACAGCCGCAGTTTTCTGCCAACAGATACCAAATTTAGTGCTGAAATGTCTTAACCAGAGTTCTGCACCAAATTTGCATCTCCTAGTAGAAAACTGCACCAAAATGGCATCAAAACTGCGTTTCTTGTGCAGTTTACTGCCAGAAGATGCAGATTTGGTGCTGGAATTTATACACCAAATTCCTGCTCCAAGTCTGCATCTCCAGGTAAAAAACAGCATCAAAACCGCATCATGGTTGCACTCTGAAATGCTAAAGCATGCAAACTATGTCTGTAAAAATATAGGCTTTACATTAGTAATGCACGTCTATAATCTTACATTCATGATTTGCATGCTTTAGCATTTCTGAGTGCAACTGTCTTTTTTTGTCCCCCGCCAGAGAGACGTCGCAGGGCAGGTAAGTGCGTGTGACGGGGTAAGTGAGGTTGTGCGACATGGGCAGCGATTTGCCCGTATCACACAACCGACGGGGGCGGGTACAATCGCTTGCGATCTCGCTAGCGAGAACACAGCATGCAAAGCCCGCTTAAGAGAGTGGGTCCCTGCTAATGCCGGCCCTGACTGTAACTATGGGTTATTTTTGGAGTGGGACTTATATTTTGAGCATCCAAAAATCCTGTAAAATCATAGGGCCTATTTTTGAAGTAGGTCTTATTTCTGGGGAAACATGTCAAAACCGTAGTGATAACTACTGCACAAGTTCTGAAGAGGGGTTTGTATGGACTGCAGTTGATGCCAAAAAATATTGGTGTAAAGAACAAGAACCATGAGAGCGAAAAGAAACAGGAATGATTTGAGTCTAGATCACACAGTATTGATGTACTAAATAATGTTTCACATCGTCTTGTTTGGCTTGTTTTACTAAATTCTCTTTCTATTTTAGAGCAAAGTGGAACTACTTATAATATATTTATTAGTTTGTTAAATACTAAGCAATGTTCAAATACTAAGTTTGTGTACGTCTAGTAAATATTAAGATATTTTTATTCATTAGCATCTACATTATTTTGTGTGTTTTATGTAGTGTGATATTTCTCCCCATTCTTCATCCTTTGCAAACACATAGCAGCAGCTTAACACATGCTAAAGTAACTTTACACTTCATATAGAATTTCACGCAACAACAAATTAAATAAAAGCACAGCAGATCCAGACACTCTGATGTATTACCATTTCCCTGCCAATACAGTTGTCGCCATTAATATGTATAACATCCTTACTTCTTGTCAGTTTCCATTTTGTAAAGGGAGTCATTGCTTAGGTTGCATGTAGCATACACAATTAGACAGCCCGAAAAACTGATCAAATCTGTATGTGCCCCTTAACCTTAGCAATCTACTTTATTCTGCAGAAATGTCATTGTGCGGACATGAACGCTGTCCAACTACTACATTAGCCAAACCCAATAAAACCCCAAATTGATTGAAAAATACTGCTTTAACCAAAGCACAGGGAATTCACCTTGACATGATGGCAATTTTTAGAATAGAAGTAACAAAAAATCTAAAATGAAATGTATTTGTTCTAGACAATTGCGACATAAAAAGAAATTGCCATGTCTGCAAATAATATATCAGCATTTATTATCCTCCGTGCAATTAGCACTCTCTGCAGTAATTATTGGAACATCTAAAAGCCATGATGAAGCTGGAGAACACTGATGTTTTGCTTTCTCTTTGTACCTTGTAATTACTAGCAACCTACTGAGATCTAAATGTGGGGACTATTTTGGCTCTAAGTATCTATCATTAATATTTTCTAATTTATTAGGGAACATGTACATACAAATCAAGGTGTTATCTATCAGCTTAATATGCTGTTTTAGCTGCTGGTCCATAGAAATTTGTCTGTCCTTGTCAATCACTGGTCTAAGAAACAGGGGAAGGTCTTTGTAGCTGAATTATCATTGGACTTAAACTACTGTTTGTGGCAAAAATAATAAAGTTATGGCTCTTGGAAGAAGGGCAGGAAAAAGCGAAAACCCCAAAATGGAAAATTGCAAAGTGGTGAAGGGGTTAATATGAATATTCATATTTTTGAAATAAAAGATTCACTTTAACCCAAACTTGCATGAAGGTGCCTGCAGGTATATAGTGTTGAGTTACATTTTTGCAATGTACCGGGTATCTCCATCCAGTACATACATACATTGGTGGTTATCACAGAAAAGAGTTGCCCAGGTTCCACTGAGATACATTGGTGTATGTAAACCCCTTAGAATCTGCCATATTTCTGCATACATTTCACTGAAAATAAAATCAGATTTTCAACTCCTAAAAATGGATAAAGTGACCTAAAGCCTCCTAAAATATTAAAAAATATTAGACTATAATTCTTTGAAAGGATAAATGGTCCAATACCACATCTGTGAGTGGCAAAAGAATGTCAACCTTTTATTTTTAGATATTTTGAAGATGAAATTGGTGTTGGCTCAATCTATGGGATTACAATCAGGTGTGAGTGGGTGATCTGTTTTTTTTTTCTTCTTTATTAAAGACAGCAATCTAATGAAGTCTAGTTTTCACAACATGCGTTTTGGGGGTATATATCCTCCCCCTTCCTCAGGTAGCATCCTGAGGAAGGGGGAGAATATATACCCTCAAAACTCGTTGTGGCTTATCAATAAAAGCTCTTTTAGTAAATAATCATTATCTCCTCTTTGAGCAGTGCTTACCCAGCATCGTGAACTTTTTTTTTTTCTTTTCTTTGAATTCCTGTTTATCTTCCTCCGGGAGCTCATGGGGTGGCTGCAGCCTTAATGCTCCTTTACACACTGCAGCATTGCTAGCGATATCGCTGTAACGTCACCAGTTTTGTGACGTAATAGCGACCTCCCCAGTGACATTGCAGTGTGTGACACGCATCAGCGATCTGGCCCCCGCTGTGAGGTCGCTGATCGCTACAAATCTTTCAGGGACATTTTTTGGTCCTTTGTTCCCCGCTGCGCAGCATGCATCGGTGTGTTTGACACCGTTACGACATCGTTAGCAACTTAGAACCCAACCCCTAGGCGTGCCATAGCGTTCCCTTTCCCGCCCCCTTACCTCCGTTTGGTGATCGCTGTTGTGTTCTGATTGGGCGGCTTTCACTGAAAAGAAGGCAACTTTAGTGCTTCTGTCCTTTGTTTCAAAGCTACCTTGTTCCTGAGCATGCTGGTTTGTGGATCATTAGAGAGTTCTCCAGTCTGCAATACTATAAAGCCTATACGGTAAGCATCATTTGATTGAAGCTGTATTGATGCTGTATAGATTAACCAGTGTGGAGTCGCCGCACAGAGAACTCTACAAAGATCCGCTAAGCAACAGAAACTCAGGAACAAAGGATATACTAGCGCGAGTTTTGGCAATCTTTCCAAGCTAGCGATCACCAATCGGAGCTGAGGGGGGCATGTAAAAAGGACACCTAGGTGGCTTCAGCGCCGAACACCACGCCCCTAACAAAGGTGTGAGTCGTCAAATAGCTGCTGTGTGACACGCCCCAATGACCAGCGAGGTCGTTTTGCAGGTCCGTATCGCTGCTGCGTCGTTAGCCAGATCTAACTGTTTGACAGCTCACCAGCGACTGTTTAGAGACTTTCCAGCGATCCCAGCCAGGTCGGGATCGCTGGTGGGATCGCTAGAAAGTCTCAGTGTGTAAAGGGGCCTTTAGTATGAGTAATTGATCTCTTTAACGCTCTTTCACTACTGGATTGGTCTGACACCGACAATCATGGGAACCCTCTGGCCCAGAGCAGGAACTGCAGTGTGATGCCGGTCTGAGAACGGGGTAATCTACACGTGATCTCGGACATTACCAGCACAAGTAGAGGCACAGACAGGAGATACTACGAGGTCGTCAGAACAGGATCTGTGATGGTGATTAACGGGGTATTTTAGAATCCTCTTCCAGCATTACTTGACAGTGTTGTACCTGGAGTACAACACTCCTAGGTGAGTGTATACAAACGCAACCTTTTAAAATAATTAACTCTTAACTCTAGAAAGACAGCGGGAGCTTAGGGAGATAAATACGTGGCTTAGAAATTGGGGCAGGAAGGAAGGGTTCGGGTTCATGGAGAACTGGGCTGACTTCTCAGTCAGCTACAGGCTCTACGGTAGGGACGGGCTGCACCTCAATGGGGAAGGTGCAGCTGTGCTGGGGGAGAAAATGGTCAGACGGATGGAGGAGCTTTTAAACTAGGATCTGGGGGGAGGGAGGGTAGTGGAGCAAAAAAGGGGATAGATAGAGCAGATAGAGACAGTGAGATGGTAGGGGTCAATGAAGGATTAGGGGGGATGGGACATGCAAGGAACATAGGGAGGCTAGGAGTAATAAAGGTGTTAATAGGATTAAATGTCTACTGGCAAATGCAAGAAGTCTTGCAAACAAAATGAATGAATTAGAGACTCTTATGTCAACCATGGATTATGATGTGGTCGGCATTACGGAAACCTGGCTGGATGAAAGCCATGACTGGGTGACAAACATACAGGGTTATAGTACATTTAGGAGGGACAGGAAAGACAAAAAAGGTGGTGGGGTGTGTATATTTATCAAATCTAACCTAAAACCTGTGTTGAATGATGACATTGGGGGGAACTGCAACAATGTAGAGTCAGTATGGGTAAATGTACATGGGGAGGGGAATAATGGAAAAATGCTAATTGGAGTTTGCTATAAGTCTCCTAACATACCTAAAGAAATAGAGGGTGAAATGCTGGAACAAATTGAAAAGGCAGGTAATAATAATAATCGGGTTCTTATTATGGGGGATTTCAACTATCCAGACATACAGTGGGACATAGAATCTTCTGGTTCTGCTAAAAGCTGTAAATTCTTATCTACCATTCAAGACAATTACCTCTCTCAGATGGTAGATGAACCGACGAGGGGAGATAATTTGCTAGATTTGGTCCTGTCAAATAGACCGGATACAATTTCAGATCTACAGGTCCGGGACCACTTGGGCTCCAGCGATCATAATATGGTAAGCTTCAACGTAATATTCAATAAAACATTTCAAAGGGGAAATGCTAAAACCTGGAATTTTAGGAAAGCTGATTTCAACAAATTAAGGGAAGAGCTTAAATGTGTAGATTGGGACAAAGTCATGGTAACTGGGGATACTGAACATAAATGGGGAAAGTTTAAGGATATACTACTAGAGTCCTGTAAAAAACGTATACCCTCTGGTAATAAAACGTCCCGGAATAAAAATAAACCATTATGGATAAATAAGACTGTACAAAGTATAATAGAACAAAAACAAAGGGCGTTTAAAATCTTGACGGCTGAGAATACAGAAATATCATTTCAGGAGTATAAAGATATCAATAGGCAATGCAAAAAAGAAATCAAACAAGCAAAACTAGCTACTGAAACAAAAATCGCCAATGACATTAAAATAAATCCCAAAATCTTTTATAAATACATTAATGCTAAAAGGAAAACAAAGGATAGTATTGGCCCCTTAAAATATAATAACAAGTTAGTTATAGAGGACAAACAAAAGACTGAGATATTAAATAGGCATTTCTCATCTGTGTTCACCAAGGAACTAACTGTACCAGGCATTATTCAACAAGTGAAAAATCAAAGTTCACCACACGATATAATTAATTTAACACAAGAAGAAGTACGCCTACGTCTGAATAAATTAAACATTGACAAATCCCCAGGGCCAGGTGGCATTCATCCACGAATATTGAGGGAATTGAGCTCCGTAATTGACAGACCGCTGTATCTTATCTTTTTAGACTCGCTTGTAACAGGGTTGGTGCCTCAGGATTGGAGGATTGCTGATGTGGTACCGATATTTAAGAAAGGTAAGAGGGTAGATCCAGGCAACTACCGTCCAGTAAGCCTGACATCAGTAGTATGCAAAGTTTTTGAGGGCATTTTAAGCGATGACATGCAAAAATATGTTGCAGAAAATAATATAATAACTGACAGACAGCATGGATTCATGAAAGATAAATTGTGTCTAACCAACCTGTTGAGGTTCTATGAGGGGGTAAGTGCAAACCTGGATATTGGTCATGCAGCTGATGTGATTTATTTGAACTTTGCAAAGGCATTTGATACTGTACCACATAATAGCCTTATACTAAAGCTCCAGAAGCAAGGACTAGGGGAAACTATATGCAACTGGGTAAGGAATTGGCTAAAAGATAGGAAACAAAGAGTAGTCATAAATGGAACATTCTCTAAATGGGCCATAGTCAGCAGTGGGGTGCCGCAGGGATCTGTGCTAGGACCGATTCTTTTTAATCTCTTTATTAATGACCTTGTAGATGGGATTGATAGTAAAGTGTCAGTCTTTGCTGATGACACCAAACTATGTAGGATATTAAAAACTGACCTTGATAGTATAATATTACAAAAAGATCTGGATAAGATGTCAGAATGGGCAGATACTTGGCAAATGAGATTTAATGTTGATAAATGTAAAGTAATGCACCTAGGACGGAGTAATCCTATAACTGCGTATACATTAAATGGAAGTAAACTCGGGACTACAGAACAGGAGAAGGACTTGGGTATTCTCATTACAAATAAGCTGAGCAGCAGCACTCAATGTCAAGCAGCAGCTTCTAAAGCAAACAAGATTTTAGGGTGTATAAAAAGAGACATTAGATCCTGTGATCCCAACGTATTTTTACCCCTCTATAAATCACTTGTAAGGCCACATCTGGAATATGGGATTCGGTTTTGGGCTCCACATTTTAAAAAGGACATTCAGAAGTTAGAGTCAGTTCAAAGGCAGGCAACTAGACTACTACAAGGAATGAAAGGCCTCCCATATGATGACAGGTTGAAAAAGTTAGATATGTTTAGCTTAGAAAAAGACGTCTCAGAGGAGATCTCATTTTTATGTATAAATACATGTGTGGTCAATATAAAGGACTGGCACATGACTTATTTCTTCCGAAGACAATACTAAGGACCAGGGGGCATTCACTGCGAGTGGAAGAAAAGCGATTCCGACAGCTAAATAGGAAAGGGTTCTTTACAGTTAGAGCAGTCAGACTGTGGAATGCCCTACCACAAGAGGTAGTAATGACTGATACTATAACAGCTTTCAAAAAAGGGCTGGATGATTTCCTCAGTGCACACAACATTGTTGGTTATAAATGACTTTGTGACCAAATGTAGAACTGGTGGAGAAGGTTGAACTAGATGGACCTAGGTCTTTTTTCAACCTTAGTAACTATGTAACTCTTGCACATGATTTTAGAAATTTATTATGGCATGAACAAAGGAAATCTCTGAGGACCTCAGAAGAAAAATTGTTGATGCATATCAGGGTATAAAAAGGTTACAAAACCATGTCCTAATAAGCTCCTCAACCCATCATGTGACAGATTGTGTACAAACTGAGAAAATTGAAGACCATGAATACCCTCTCCAGTAGTGATTGACCAACAAAACCAAAGATCACTTCAAGTGTAAGGTATATAATCGTCTGCAGGGCCATAAACTAACCCAAGTTACCTATAAACAACTAAAGGCCTCTCTCACATCAGCTAATATTATTGTTATTGAGTCCACCATCAGGAGGATACTGGACAACAATGGTGTGTGGCAGTATTGCATGGAGAAAGCCACTGTTCTCCAAAAAGAACATTGCAGCCTGTCTTCAGCTTGCTAATGATTACATGGAAAAGCCAGAAGGCTTTTAGAAAAATGTTTTGATGGATGAGACTAAAGGGTGCTTTACCCACTGCGACATCGCTAACGATATATCTTTGGGGTCATGTCGTTAGTGACGCATATCCGGCGTCGTTAGTGACATCGCAGCATGTGACACCTAGGAGCGACGATCAACGATCACAAAAACGTCAAAAATCGTTGATCGTTAACACGTTGCTCCTTTTCAAAATATCGTTGGTGGTGCATGCCGCTGGTTGTTCGTCGTTCCTGCGGCATCACACATCGCTATGTGTGACACCGCAGGAATGACGAACATCTCCTTACCTACATCCACCGGCAATGAGGAAGGAAGGAGGTGGGCGGCATGTTCCGGCCGCTCATCTCCGCCCCTCCTCTGCTATTGGGCAGCCGCTTATTGACGCCGCTGTGATGCTGAACGAACCTCCCCCTTGATTGTTCGGTGTCTCCAGCAACGTCACTAATCAGGTACGTGCGTGTGAAGCTGCCGTAGCGATAATGTTCGCTACAGCAGCGATCACCACATATCTCACCAACGACGGGGCGGGTGCTATCGCGCACGACATCGCTAGCAATTGCTAGCGATGTCGCAGGGTGTAAAGCACCCTTAAGATAGAGATTTTTGGTTTAAATGAGAATAAAAAGCATAAAAACCCCATACCAGCTGTGAAACAAGGTACTACTAGCATACTGGTTTGGTTGTGTTTTGCTGCATTTAGGCCATGATGGCTTGCCATCATTAATGGAACAATGAATTCTTAATTATACCAGCAAATCGTAAAGGAAAATGTCAAGACATCTGTCCATGAGTTCACTCTCAAGAGCACAAGGGCCATGTAGCAAAACAAGGAAACAAATCACAAAAGTCTTCTACTAAAAACGGTTATAATCAGGAAAAAGTTAAAGTTTTGACATGGTCAAGTCAAAGTCCTGACATTATTCCTATAGAAATATTATAGAAGGATCTGATTTGAGCAGGTTAAGGAGAAAAAACAATCAATATAACATGTTGAAACTGTTTTGTATGGTATGGAGACATAGGTAATATAATTCCACTCCAAATATCAGGACTGATCAATAATTATTGGAATGTATTGGATGCAGTTATTGCTGCCCAAGTAGGTCACACCAGATATTAAAAGCAAAAGTTCACATACTTTTGCTGCTCTCAACACCCCAGCACTGACTGAAAGCCAGCTTTGCAATATATCAGTACAGAGCTGGCTGTCAGTCAGTGCCAGTGCAGGGTTACATCCACCACTCACTGTATACTGTGTGGTGACTGAAGCTGATGATTAAAAGCTGGAGGCTGCCAGGAGGAATTAATTTAATTTCCTCCCAGTAGCTGGGCTTTCAGTGTGGCGGCCGGGAAGCTTTAGAACACTATTAACTTGTAGATTAACCCCATATCTGTAGGTTAATAAAGTTTTTTTTTACATGACAGGTCCCCTTTAAATTTAAATTTGACATCTAATAAAGAATCTGATTTGGGGGTAACTTTAGTTCATGTTTAGCTCTCAATGTGTTAAAGCAATCTGATAAAACTATTTTTCAAAGAAAATGTAAAGTGTAGTTTGTCGATTTCTTTCTTTACATCAAATGAACTATTTTTGAACTTGCTATGATTAAATGTCTGTTTCTGGAAACTAGGTGAGCTTTGTAATATCAGATAAGAAACCAAAGTCTTAGCATTGTAATTCCTCATATATCACTGTAAAAAGAGGCAACGTATTTGATGTGCCTTCAAAAATATCTATTCGGCAGAGATGTACAGAAGTTATTGGAAGCTTGGCCAAAGAAAACTTAGTTGTTTAAAAGAGGACAGGTTTGACAGATTAGACTTTACGCTAAAGATAAAAAGTGCATACAGTGACAGGGATTTTGTTAGGTCCTGGATTTATTCAGACTTGTGAGGAAAGAGAACCTAAACATTCAACCAACCATGCACCTAGTGATCGTTTTATTTTGCTAGCTTTATAATAGCTGTGATACTTTTAGTGCCAACAATATCATGCAGCTATTTCTTTTTAACTGTTTCCTTTACATACATATGATTTTGCAGCAATTTATTAAAGTAGTAGCTTTTTAAAGTAGCTTTTTAATGTAACTATCCAGGCATTACAAATTTGTGTAATATACTGTATTTCATGATCTTATTTTGCTTGCTTGTTTTCTAAACACTATGATGTAGTGATGTTTTAAAGCCCAGTTCATTCACCTTTAGAAGCTCTTTTCAACTGCTGCTCAGCAAAGATCTGTATACTATATTCAAACAACCGGAGTACAGGAATTCCCCTATTTGAAAATGTAAGAGTGGCACAAGGAAGACAAAGAAAGTTCTGTAGTCAGACTGAGTTTAGTGTACAGTATATTGAGCAGCAGTTAAAATAATCTTCTAAGGGGTATTGAACTAGGAACATGGAGTAGTTTTTGGGAGAGAAGGAGCAAAATACTTAACCGACTGATCTTTCAGCGTCTACCACTCTCACACCACTTCCTCATCTCGCTCCCTATCTGTCGGGGTCCCCCAAGGTTCAGTTCTTGGACCCCTGCTGTTCTCCATTTACACCCTTGGCCTGGGACAGCTCATAGAGTCCCACGGCTTTTAGTATCATCTCTACTCTGATGATACGCAGATCTACCTCTCTGATCCTGACATCACCTCCCTACTAACCAGAATCCCACAATGTCTGTCTGCTATTTCATCCTTTTTCTCTGCCCGATTCTTAAAATTGAACATGGACAAAACAGAATTCATTGTCTTTCCCCCCCATCACTCAACTCCCCCACCTGACATATCCATCAATGTCAATGGCTGCCCACTCTCCCCGGTCCCTCGTGCTCGCTGCCTGGGAGTATTCCTAGACTCTGATCTCTCTTTCAAGCCACACATCCAAGCCCTCTTCACCTCCTGCCACCTCCAACTTAACAATATTTCACGGATCTGAACACTCCTTTCCCAAGAAGCTGCAAAAACATTAGTACATGCTCTTATTATCTCCCACCTGGATTATGGCAACCTCCTGCTCTGTGGCCTCCCTTCTAACAGTCTCGCACCCCTACAATCTATTCTAAACTATGCTGCCCGATTAATCCACCTGTCCCCCCGCTACTCCCCGACCTCTCCTCTCTGCCAATCCCTTCACTGGCTTCCCATTGCCCAACGACTCCACTTCAAAACCCTAACCATGACCTACAAAGCCATCCACAACCTGTCTCCTCCTTACATCTCTGACCTAGTATCCCGGTACTTACCTGCACGTAACCTTCGATCCTCACAAGATCTCCTTCTCTGCTCCCCTCTCATCTCCTCTTCCCACCATCGCATCCAAGATTTCTCCCGTGCCTCCCCCATACTCTGGAATGCTCTGCCACAACACATCAGACTCTCGCCTACCTTGACAAGCTTCAAAAGGAACCTGAAGACCCACCTCTTCCGACAAGCCTACAACCTGCCATAACCCTCAGTCTGATGCAGCGCCGCACAATCAGCTCTACCCTCACCTACTGTATCCTCACCTATCCCTTGTAGACTGTGAGCCCTCGCGGGCAGGGACCTCTATCCTCCTGTACCTGTCTGTGTCTTGTATTGTTTATGATTATTGTACTTGCCCTATTATGTATACCCCTTTCACATGTAAAGCGCCATGGAATTGATGGCGCTATAATAATAAATAATAATAATAATAAAAAATAAGTTCCTGAAGTTAACATACCAAAGTATACAGAAAATGGCTGCACCATCCCGTAGTGATACTACTCCAGGTAACTCATGTGCAATTGCATCCACTATCTCATCCTTAGGTGGTGCTCAATGGCATAGATAAAGTCGTCATATGTGCAGTATTGGAAAATGCAGAAATTCCACATTACTCACCAAATCGTAAAATAAAGTAGTTCATACTAGTAGAGATGTTCATACCAAACACAGACTTTACAAAAAAAAAACAGTTTGATTTTCGAGTTCAGGTGCTTTACGTATGCAAACCACTCACGTGAGCATTGCTGTACTTAGGTACACTCAGTGCTCAGCCCAGTGTGAGCCACTTGCAGTGTCTGAATGGCTTTTACTGAGGGTAACAACGGTGAGATCGGATGTAGTGTACACCCCTCAAAAAATATTTAAAAAAAACGCCCACCCTCCCCCGTAAGTGATCTGTTTATGGCTGGCTACATGTGGTTGGAGACTCAAACTACCAAATTATTGACTTCCATTGGGACTCAGGTAAAGTCCGGGTCCCGATCTGAACTTTAGCTAAAGTCCGGCTGAACCTGCCGAACCGAACTTCAACAGGTCCACTCATCTCTAACTATTAGAAGTACCGGTACATGAATGCCAATGCAATCCAAATCAATAAATGCACTTTCCTTTGAGATAGAAATGCAGTTGAGATCATGAAGGTCAAAAAATTGCAAAACTTCAAAACTTTGTAAAAGAAAAGGTTAGGTAATATTTAACAATCTTTTTTGATTATCTAGGTAAATAAAAATATAAATCGTACCTAGCAAAAGACATAAATAAATGCTGAGGAAAGAGCATTAACAGTTATTGGTCCAAAGTCTTAAAGGGATTTTTCACTACTTAAAAAAAAACAACTCAGAGGTTAGGGATCATTATAAAATGAAGAAAGAACTGAACATTTACCACTGGAATCTCGTGTTGCTCTGATGGTCTCTGCAAGTGTTGGTGTAATGGTGTTACCATGACCAGTCTTTTGACCACCGAAATGTACTGAACCAGTGGAGATCATTGAAGCAACATTGAAGGGAATATTCAGCACTAGGGAAATTTTTGGTAAGCGGTGCTGCTTGCCAAACCCTAAAGGGTGCTTTACACGCAGTGACATCGCTAGCGATGTCGCTCGTGAAAGCACCCGCCCCCGTCGGTTGTGCGTCAGGGGCAAATCGATGCCCGTGGTGCACAATATCACTAACACCCGTCACACCAACTTACCTTCCTAGCGACGTCGCTGTGGGCAGCAAACAACCTCTTCGTTAATTGGGCGGTTCATTCGGCGTCACAGTGACGTCACACAGCGGCCGACCAATAGAAGCAGAGGGGCAGAGAGCAGCCGCATTAACGACACACTCACCTCGTTGCCGGAGGATGCAGGTTAGCTGTTATCCGTCATTTTCGGGGTGTCACACATAGCGATGTGTGCTGCCTCAGGAACGACGAACAACCTACGTCCACAATGACCAACAAGATTTTGAAAATGAGCGACGTGTCAATGATCAACGATTAGGTGAGTATTTTTGATTAACACTCGCTCGGAGCTGTTACACGCAACGACGTCGCTAACGATGCCGGATGTGCGTCACGAAATCAGTGACCCCGATGACATATCGTTAGATATGTCGTTGCGTGTAACGGGGCCTTAAGAGTGTGTAATATACACACTGTTAGGATTCGGTTTAGTTTACTGGCCCCAGAAGTAATCACATGATTGCAATTATCCAATTAGCATACCTGCATTCACATGCTGACTAGATTCTCAATGTTTTTATGCTGATATTATTATCACTAGAAGGTGGCCCGATTCTAATGTGTCGGGTAGCCTAGAATGTGTATGTAGGTTAGTAGATTGAATAATAAGGTAATAAATGGACTGGATGGGTTAGGTTTAATTTAGTATTCTTATAATTGTTTATTGGTTTTAAAATGACAAACAACAGAAGGAACGGTTTTAATAGATGAGTCTAATGTTTAATGATGTCCATGGCTTGTAATGAAATAAGGCCATGAACAGTGTAAAGTTAAGTAAAAATATGCTGATACTGTGATGTGGCCCAATGCTGGTACGTGCCCCATCATGGTGCAGCCACCATACTGACATGTGCCTCCATCCTGCGGGGTAATGTGTGCGGGGGGTGGAGCCGAGCGGGGCCATGGCGCTGAGGACATCAGTGCCAGGGACTGCATGGTTGGGGATAGGTGACTATCCAGGTGTGTGTGTGTTCAGTGTATATATGCGGACGGCGGAGTGTGAAGGGGGCGGAGCTGAGTGGGGTAATGTGTGCGGGGGGTGGAGTGCAGGGGGTGGAGCCGAGTGGGGCCATGGCGCTGAGGACGTCAGTGCTGGGGACTGCATGGCTGGGAACAGGTGACTATTCGTGTGTGTGTGTGTTCAGTGTATACATGCGAAGGGCGGAGTGTGGTGGGCGGTGGAGCCAAGTGGGGTAATGTCTGCGGGGGCGGAGGCGAGCGGTGGGTATGTGTCGGCTGGGTTGCCGGTGTGGGCTCCCGGGGGTGCAGCACTCATCGGGGAGTCAGGGCTCCGTGTGGGTGCGGGGAAAAGTGTTGGGCGTCGTCCTGTCGGCCCATAGTTCGGGCTGTTCAGTTATCTGAGCCATTGGTCGCAGGCTGTTTAGCGCGCATGGTGTGGCGACGGTTGTCACTGTAATGAAGTCATTTTGGAGCAAGACAGACAGACAGAATAAAGCAATTATATATATAGATAGGAAGCTTGGAGTATCTAAATATGAACTGAAAATGCACAGGCCAATCTATGGTGAAGAAACTTTTGTCATGAAGTCAAGGACAGACAAGGTAGTATGGACACCTATAAGAGATGTGCTACTGCCGGGCACAACTATGATTCAAGTGTTTGTCAACTGAGTATTAGTTGCTACTCTTTCCCTTTGAGCAGTTGGCATTAGGCACATCGCTTATATGAAGTAAAAGAAAAAAATAATAGCACGTTTCAGTATTGGTCTAATGCCTTCCACAGATGAGTGTGCAACCATATGTCTACCAAAGAAACATTAAATTGTCAAAAATTGACGGAAAAGGAAATTACAAGGACATCATAGGTCAATGGTCATTGAGAAATAGCAATGACATCATAGATCAAACCAAAATTATGATTCTGGTTTACTTTGGAGGTCATAATACTGTGTGTGGGAGCTGTAGGGGTCATCATACTGTGTGTAGTGTGGAGGGCTATATGTGTACATTTTTCCTGATTGAGGGACTGTGGGGGTCTTCACAATATGTGTGGGGAGCTGTTGGGGCATAATACTGTGTGTGGAGGGCTCCGGTGGTATCTAGAGATGAGCCAGCCATAAACAGATTACTTCCAGGGCTGAGTGGGGTTTTTCTATTTTTTTTCAGTGCGCTCTACATCTGACTATGTTGTTGTTACTCCCCGTGTGAGGCTCACGCGAATGGGGGCCATATATAAAGCACCCAAACCCCGAATCTGAACTCTGTTTTTTTTTGTAAAGTATGCGTTTGGTATGAACAACGAACATGAACCATGGGTTCGCTCATCTCTAGTGGTATCATAGTGTGTGTGTGTGTGTGTGTGTGTGTGTGTGTGTGTGTGTGTGAGACACCTATGGGGACAGCATACCACGTAGAGGAGCTGTGAGAGCATCATAATGTATGTAGGAGCATCCTATTGTTTGGTGGGCTATGAGGACATCATACTGAGTTGTTTGATGGGTTCTGTTGATCATGGTGCAGTGGCTGAATAACTTAAGCTGTATGAGTAAAGGGTGCTTTACACGAGATGATCTATCATGCGATAGATCGTCGGGGTCACGGTTTTTGTGACTCACATTCGGCATCACTTGCGACGTCGAGCTGTGTGACACCTCTGAGCGACACAGTATCGCTCACAAATCGTGAGTCGTGTACTCGTCGCTCGGTTTCATAATCTCATTTAATTAAAATGGCGCCGGTTGCTCATCGTTCCCAGGGTAGCACACGCCGCTCCGTGTGACACCCCAGGAACGATGAACAGCAGCTTACCTCCGTCCCGTGGCACCTGCCGGCTATGCGAAAGGAAGGGGATGGGTGGGATGTTTACGTCCCGCTCATCTCCGCCCCTCTGCTTCTATTGGCCGGCGGCTGTGTGACGTCGCTGTGACGCCGAACGACCCTCCCACTTCAGGAAGTGGACGTTCGTCGCCCACAGTGAGGTCGTCCAGAAGGTTGTACGTGTGACGGGGGTTAAACGAGTTTGTGCGCCACGGGCAGCCATTTGCCCGTGACGCAAAAACGACGGGGGCGGGTACAATCGATTGTGAAATCGCACAACCGGTCGTCCCATGTAAAGCAGGCTTTACTGCTTTTTATGAACTTCATGCAAATCAGCAAATTATATGCTTTGATTAGCTGCTACTGATAAGAATACATGTTACAATAAGCCCTATAGTAACATATATTAGTAGTAGCAGCTAGTAAAAATACTTAATTCTGGTTAATTTTGAGTGTTTACTGCAATGTAAGATAATAGTAATGTTTGGCTTGTTGGTTGTGTCATCAAAAACAGTCAGAGTCTCTCAAGTGGCTCCTTAGGAAAATTAATTGACCCCTTGATTTATATTGTGAGTTAAAACACAGAAATACCCCAAGGAGCCTCATGGAACAGGAAGAAGGAGGCAAGCGCTCAAGTTTTCTGCTGTTGTAAGATATGAATCCACACAAGGGGCAGATTGCTCATGTTCTGCCATTAAATGCATGGATATCGTAATAAAAAAATGAATTGTATGGGGGTGAATAAATTAATTACAATGCTTAGCTAACTACCAGCAATAGTGGAGGAAATTTGCAGCTGATAGCTTGAAATTAAATATAATTATTTGTGTTGTGATGTTAATCATAAGAATAATAGATGAGGTAATAGATGAGGGGTGATATGTAATAATCAAGTGGTATAATAAAAACTATTTACATAGCCCAAATATATACATACAATACTGTGAACTACTAATGAATATAGCGAATTAAATAAGTATTGATCATGTCATCAATTTTCTAATTCTGGACTTTGACTGGGCCATTTAGAAATATAAATATGCTTTGATATAAACCAGTATTTTCCTAACTCCAGTCCTCCCAGTCCCCAACAGGTCATGTTTTCAAGAGTTCCCTAGCATTGAACAGGTAATGGAATTATTATCAAGGCATCACTTGTGCAATACTAAAGAAATCCTGATAATATGACCTGTTGGAGCCGTGAGGACTGGAGTTTGGGAACCACTGATCTAAACCATTCCATTGTAGCTCTGGCAATATGTTTAGGGTCATTGTCCTGATGGAAGGGGAACCTTCTCCTGAATCTCAAGTCTTTTTCAGCCATTAAAGGTTTTCCTCCAGGATTGCCCAGTATATAGCTCAATTCAGTTTCTCATCAACTCTGCGGAATATGTTGGCGCTATAGAAATAAAACTTATTATTAACTCTGGATGGCTTTCCTGTCCCTGATGAAGAAAAGCATTCCCACAGCATGATGCTGCCACCACCATGTTTGACGGTAATGATGGTCTGTGTTAGCTTTCCACCGCACATATCATTTTGCATTTAGCCAAAAAAGTTCTACTTTTGTCTCATCTCACCAGAGCACCTTCTTCCACTTATTAGCTGCTTACCCTAAATGTTCTTTTGCAAATTGAAAATGGGACTTCTTATGACTTGCTTTCAAAAATGGCTTTCCTCTTGACACTCTTCCATAATGTCCAGATTTCTGGAGTATTTGACTAAAGGCCCCGTCACACACAGAGATAAATCTTTGGCAGATCTGTGGTTGCAGTGAAATCATGGACATATTGTTCCGTTTGTACACAGCCACAAACCTGGCACTGATTGTCCACAATTTCACTGCAACAACAGACCTGCCAAAGATTTATCTCTGTATGTGACAGGGCCTTTAGAGTTGTATTGTGGACAGATTCTCCCATTTGAGGTGTGGATCTCTGAATCTCCTCCAAAGTGACCATCGGCCTATTGACTGCTTCTCTAGTTACTGCTCTCTTTGCTTGGGATGTCAGATTAGATGGACTGTCATATCTTGGTAGGGGTTAAGTTGTTCAATACTCCTTCTATTGAGCAGTGCTCCATGAAATCTTTAGAGCTTTGGTTATTTTTTTTTATAACGTAACTTTAGCCCTGGCATGTCTTGTGTGTTCCTTGGTTATCATGAAGCTGTTTCATCCCTAACGTTCTCAAACAAAGCTCTGAGGATTTCACAGAACTTGAAAGATGTGCTTTAGTTATACTAATGATAAATTACACACAGGTGGACTCAATGTACTAATTAGGTGAATTTTGGAGGCAATTGGTCACTCAGGATTTTATTTAGGGGTATGAGACTACAGAGGGATGAAAACAAATGGACGTCACAAGTTTCAGATTTATAATTTTAGAATAATTAGAAAACTGTGTATGATTTCCTTTAAACTTCACAAATACTTGCTAGTTTGTGTTGGTATATCACATAAAAGCCCAAGAAAATACATTTAGGTTTGTCGGTGTAATGTGAAAAAAAGTGGAAAAGTGTATGAATACTTTTACAAGATACTGTACTTAGTACAAATCAGTCATTTAAAAGGGTTTATAAAGGCAGACCACATTAGTACAGGCTGGGCAAATACCTCTGTGGGACTGAATGAAAACTCTGAATTCAATAATCCAAAATTCAGGAGGATTCAGTACACCCTTGCTGTGGCCAGGGGTTCAATGCACCATTATGTCCTCTCATTATGATTGTTGGGAGCTCTACTTGCTTTTGAGTGACCGCACTTGCTTCCCATACGGAGTACTACTTTTTGGCCTATGCAGGGCTTTATAGGGTCACTCAGGGACTACTGTCGGTGAATGGGGGCGCCATAACCCTAGGGCATCATACCCTCCATTGCTAGGTAGGGAGAGTTTCAGGGTCATTTTACTCCCTTCTCCCGCCTACCATTTGTTATTATACACCCTGCATTTACCGTTTTTGTTTGTTATTGTGCTTTTGTGTGGTCCATGACCTTTTAATGGTATTATCATACGGAGTACTGCCTAAGGTCAGCTAGCGCATACTCCTCTGTGGCTGTTCTTTGATAAAGCCACTTGCTCCGATTCCAAGTATATTAGTATAAAGGCCAATGTCATGAGAGAGGAGCCAGCGAGGAGGAAGTGCCATCACTGTGTGCATGTGCACCTATATATTGGCAGTATCATTATGCACATGCGAATATGCAGGCTGATTATTTTCAATCAGTTTCGAGTTAGCCACCAACATGCAAACGGATAAATGGGCTTAGTGGTGCATCGAACTCTTGGCCGCGCTAAGGGTGTGCCGGAACCCTCTAATTTGCATTCAAAGTAAATTTTTCAGAATTCTACTGTAAGTATATTGACAGGACTTTTAGAAAAGCTGGAGGCTAACAGACTAGTACTAGATGCTGTTTATTTGTAATTTTTCCTGTTTTCTTGTATTGATTTACTGTAAAATGAAAACTACAGATAGTTCCAATAACATTTCAAATGAATTCAAGCAAAAATGTAATTCTTTATCTTAAAGATTAAAAAGAAATAAATAATTAAATAAATAAATGAATTGAAAAAGCCTTGGGCGTAGCAGACATTGTATCAGCTATGATTTGCAATTTGGGAGATGCACATACTGAATGTTATTTTACTGTAATACACCATAATAACACATCTGAGGATATATTTCATTACACTGGTGATATTTGACATTTTTAAAAGGATTTAATACATCCCCCTAGGAAGCACGTAGACCAATAAAGTTTAATTGCCTGGAATTAGAAAGACAACGCTAAGAAAGTGCATTTCTTTTTATTTCTAAAACATTTTCATTATCTGAGAATTACAGAGAAATAGTTGTAACTTCATAAAATATAGACCTCACTTTTTGTTAACCTGTCCAGACACATTCCCATGTCATTCTTCTCAGTGCTTTGGGCACATAGCAGTCACTGGGTCCCACACATACAATCAAAGCCCAGGTGCTTTAAGGATTATAGAGAATCCCGAAACTAAAGTTTCTATAATTACTCGCATAAATATAATAAAGCACAAGGGAGTTATTCTAATTATTTTCAAATTATGTTGACAATTGATATTCATTGATAAATTTGACTTTGCCCATGCCTGTCATAATAATTTTTCGCATTGGCCTAAGGATATGTGGTTGATAAGCAAGCTGACATGCAATGTCATATGTAGTCCTGTTTCGAAATTTTAGTGAAAAAAAGAATATAAGACTTGAACTTAGCAGATCATTAGTTTTCCCAGGAGGAAAGAACTTTTGTGGTTATAAACATGCATTGTTGGTAATGCTCATTTGTGGAGAATCCACAAAACATAACTTTTTTTTTGTCTGAACGCTTATTGGTTTATTCCCATCATCATAGATGGATATTATCAGATACTGTGTGTAAAAGCAAGTAATTTTGCAATAAACTGCTGGCTAAAATTTGAAGCCGTTCATGAGATATTATTACTTTTGTTTAGAGCTTGTTGCCTAGGAGACTGACTATAACACTGTAATTGTTCTACCCCCCATATTAAAGTTAAAGGGGTTTTCCACTATTAGGGTGGTTAACTTCTTCTGATTCCACGTTTCCCCCAGGTAAAATAAAAAAAGCCTACACTCGCCTCTCTTACCGGTGCCATTCCAGCGGTGTCGCTGTTCGCATTCCCGAAGCTCATGTGACGTCACATCATGTGAGCCCAGGAATGGGCTGCACACTACTAGAATAGTGCCGGTACATGAGGTGAGTATAGGCTTTTTTATATTGACTGTAGGAAACATGTAGAATCAGAAGGGGATGCCTAGTAGTGGACAACTAATTTAACATGTCATTTTTGCCAAAAGTAAATTATGTAAAAGCTCAGCTAACTTTCTCCGTCAAAAAAAGTTACCATTATATAGTAACATAAATAGTGCTTTAAAAAAAATAAAAAAAAATGGCCATATGACTTTGTTGATGGGGAAAAAAAATATTATATCTCTTGTTCATAAAGGCCAAAAAATGGGGTTAATGTCACTATTTGATTTAATATGATTCAAACATATGTTAAATCAGTGCTTCTAAAACTGTCCAATAACCTGTTAGAGAGGCGCAGCGAGGAAGCAACTTTCACAAAAATGATTATAAGCTCTGTGGTCCTTTCTGCGAAAGCAGTCATTTCTGATTATTAACATAATTGACTTATCCTGTACTTAGTTTAAAGAGGACCTTTCACCAGTTTTAGTCTATTAAACTGGCCTCATCATGTAATAGTGGGTGCAGAGCTGAATAAAACATATTTTCTCATTTTTCATCTCCATTTCAGAGATATTAGCTTGTAAAATTTAGATTCCGATTCTCCTTTCAATTAATGAAGTGGTTAGCATAGATTCTCCTTGGGCATTTCTGAGGGCGGGGACTTTTTCCCTTGTATGACGTTGACCAATCTTAAGCAGGAGGTATCATGCAGGGGAAAAAAAACTCGCCCCCAGAGAATGTCAAAATTGTTTCAATTTTGTTTCTACAGGAAGGAAAATGTTAAACAAAATAACCAAAACATATAAACACAGGAAAAACACACACTTAGGCTACTTTCACACATCCGGTTTTTGCTCTGCGGCACAATACGGCGCTCTGCAGAAAAACCGCAACCGTTTTTTTTGCCGCTGGTTGCGGGTTTTTTTGCATAGACTTACATTAGTGCCGTATTGTGCCGCAGGGGCTTGCGTTCGGTCCGGTTTTTGCCGCATTTTCTATTGGGTACAGTTATGATGAGGAGAAATTAATTAAAAACAACGTGAAACAAAATCCATGATTAAAAGGGATAAAAAAGAAAAAAAAGGGGGGGAGCATACCTAAATAGCTATACAAAAGATATATATTTAATATCCCAATGTATATGTGCTGGCAACATATACAAAAAATATATATATAATAAGTAGGAGGCTGGATAATTATATAGTTGAAAATGTAAAATGCAGTAAATAAAAAAATGGAAAAAAACTAAATATATATATATATATATATATTTATTTGTCTAACTTTGATTAATAAATAAATTAAAAAATAAATAAACGTCTATTGACAAGGAATGGAATAATAATTAATCTACAATATTGCCAAGAATCCAAATTGCATAGTACTGTGACACCCTGGACTATCAGGTCGTCACAGCGTATTGTGCAATCTGCCATTCTGTGCAATATCCACCTCCTTCTTGGTTTAGGGTCCCCAACTACATGGTGTTGCCTAAATCAACTAATCAAAGTCCTAGGTACACTCTGCACCAGACACACCAGTGGACGGACTGAGTGGAATAGGGTCGCCCACTTGGGGGGTTGGTAAGGGGAGGTCAGGAGTAGGTCAGTAGGAGAGTGAAGTGTAGGAAGTGAAGGAGAGAGGAGGTCAGGAGCTGGGCTCCTTGGAAGCAACTAGGTGGCAGACGGTAGTCTGGGCCTAGTAGGAGCTGGAACCCCGGTCGCAGTGGATCGTGACAAGGGGCACGGGACTGTCGAGGAGGACAGCCAGTGGCCTTGTACCATCACCGGGCTGGGACCAGGGTAGGACGGGATACGTGGACCCTAGGTCAGGGAGTAGCTTCAGGCAACCTGACAATTTACCCGACGAGAATGGAGCCTTCAAGATCCGCTTTCCTCCCGCTCCAGAATCGGGGTACTAGCGCAATGAGGGGGATAGGACTTTCCACAAAAAAGGTCCAGAAAATCCCAAGCGTGAACACTGAGAGCAAGCTCTCACAGTTAACCACACTGAGGAGTGGGACCCGACTAGTCCCGTACTACCGGGACCAACTGACAAGTGAACTTAGTGCCAGGAGGAAGGTCACGGATCAGCAGGCAGCACCATTGAGGATGGGACCCGAACTATCTCCCCTCAGCAGCAGCGGTGTCCAGAACTTTGGTTTATCCAGTTGTCGGTGTCAGCTTTATGGACTGAGTGAGTACGCAAGTGACCCCTTCACTCCCCAAACATCATCACCGAGTCCCGGGGCAGTCTCCCTACCCGTGGAGGGTTCCTACACCTGGCTGCCCCACTCCAACTGCAGCGGTGGTACTCCATATTACCACATACCACGGGTGGCGTCACAAACTCTAAATATAATCCCCTGCAAATACCCCCTCCATTTGAGTGGCCGCACGACCCCCGGGTCCGGACACCCCTCGAGCCACCACGGATCCGGATCCAAGCAGCCCGGCTGCTGACCAGGGGGGCAGCTCAGTACCAAATAGGAAATCACTATATTCTACATGTGAAGCATATATAGTAGCTACCAACTATATGAGGCACGCCAAAAGTCTATGACTCCGTCACACCACTCCACTATTTGTTTCCAGGTTTCATCTTAGTCTGTTCAGTGAGATCCAGGCATTATCTGGTGAGGCCTTAGTAGAAGAAGTTTCAGAAAGTATTGCATCAAAATAAATAATAATTTCTACATTATAACATAAATATGTCAAACTAGTTTTATTAGGCTTACCCATCAAACTATGAAGAACAAGTTGATGTTATGTTCTTTATGGCTCTGTAAATGTTAATATTTTAGTTACACACATCACATCACCAGGTATAACTAATTGTAGAGTCATTTATACAGAACCACAAAATGTCACGGGGTATGTACAGATGGTAGATGGTCTACTAGACTGACCCTAAAGGGGGCTTTACATGCTACGATATCGTTAATGTTTTATCATCGGGGTCACGTTGTTAGTGACGCACATCCAGCGTCATTAACGATATCGCAGTGTGTGACACTTACCAGCGACCTTAAGCGACCTCAAAAATCGTGAAAATCGTTCCCCATGGAGAGGTCGTCCCAAAACCAAAAATCGATAATGGTTGATTATCGATGTGGTTCTTCGCTCCTGCGGCAGCACACATCGCTGTGTGTGACACTGCAGGAGCGAGGAACGTCTCCTTACCTGCCACCGGCCGCAATGCAAAAGGAAGGGGGTGGGCGGGATGTTACGTCCCGCTCATCTCTGCCCCTCCGCTTTGATTGGCCGGCCGCTTAGTGACGTCGCGGTGACGTCGCTGTGATGCCGAACGTCCCTCCCCCTTGAGGGAGGGATTGTTACGGCAGTCACAGCACCGACGCCGACCAGGTAAGTGCGTGTGACGCTGCCGCAGCGATAATGTTCGCTGCGGCAGCGATCACACGATATCGCACACACGATGGGGGCGGGTGCTTACATGCTCGATATCGCTAGCAATTGCTAGCGATGTCGTAGCGTGTAAAACTCGCTTAAGACTGGGGCTCCTGTGCTGTCCCTTATCTTGAACGTAGGCTCGATGGTAGCCGGGATTGAGCCGCCAGTGTGACCCTGTCTTCTTTACGAGCCCTGATACTACTCCACCCACCCTGGGAGCGGGCTGTAAGCCCATTGACAAAAACCCTCGATGGTGGAAGGGCATCAATATTATTTTGGATCCTGACTTCACCCAATGATCCTCATGTACTTTTGAGGACTCACACAACCTGAATACTGTAACATTTACAGCACATTATCAAAGTTAAAGACATTGTGCATAACTAATACACTGAAATGAGGAGATGGGCTAATGTGTTTGTGATTTATTTGAGGAAAAGGCCAAGAAAGTATAAGGTAAAAATTGCACATAAAGTTGCAGTTTCAGAAAAACTGTACTGTGAACCTGGCTCAACACATACAGAACAGTAAATCGCACATCTAATAGAACTTGTCGACTCAATGTTAGGCTCATGCGTATGTTTTTTTATGTTTTTTTGTTGCTTTGCAACTCATATAAACCAATTAATTTGCTGCTTACTTTTCGAGGGGCCCGGTAATAAGATCTCAGATATTCACCTTACGTTTATGGATTTGATTGTGGATATCCTGTAATATATTCAAACACATTTAAATTTATACAAAAAATATTCCATTATAGTCGCCAATTTTAATCAAACATTTTAAAGTACAGCGTGTGCTCGTTATAAGATCATATGAGGAAATGTCAATTTTGGTACATTTTAATTATGTATACCACATCCTATTCATATAAAGTATTCCCTTGATGTCCTCGATGTTCTATATTTTCCTGTCTTTTTTCCTTTATGCTGCAATTTAAATGATGTAGGGAACAGATGTTTTAAGAAAACTGCTATATGTATATAATTAAGGAGTTTTACAATACAAAAGTAATATTAAAGCACTTTGTGCTATTAAAGCACTAAGTCTATTCAGCGGACTGCTAAGCATCTATTTTTTTTTCAAGATGTTGATGTGAGCAAATTTATTAGAGGACGTGCTGATGTAGGAAATCTGCTTTCTTCATTTTCATATGCCCAAGTATTAAAGTGGTTGGCCACTAATTTTTTTAAAAACACCCAGCACCCTCGCCGATCAGCTGTTCTCAGTACTGGCGATGGTAGCAGGTAGCCAGAAATGCTGGCCTTATACTGCACATCCACTTCCTATTGGTTAGAATAGGAGGCGTATATGCAGTACCCGGCCACGGCCGCTATCAGTTTACGGGGCAGCTAGAGAACTGAGCATTTCCGACTGCTTGCTGCACCGAGAACAGCTGATCGGTGGAGATGCAGGGTGTCAGACCCCAGCCAATCAGACATTGATGATCTATCCCAAGGATAAGCCATCATTATAAAAGTAGTGGACAACCTCTTTGAAGATGTTAAAGATGAGCATGTTTTCTTAGAATTTTACATTGTACTATGCATATAATTCCCAATAATTTAAAGGGAACTTGTCAGCTGCAATATGAACCCAGAACCATGAGTAGTTCTGGGTGCATATTGTTAATCCCTGCCTACCTGTCCCTGTATACACTAGCATAGATACAGAGATCTATAGAAACAGTATTTCTAAAGATCTTAATCTTATGCTAATAAGCTCGGGGACTAGTCCCTAGGGCATTATATCCCCCGACTAGTCCGCCCTCTAATCATGTTAGTACGCCCACAGGGGTGTACTAACATGCTATTCAATGTCACGCGCGTACCTGTGTCCACGGTGAACACTGATCTGAATGTCCCAGTACTTCTGGTCATGTGCACTAGACCTGTCTGAAGCTGGGACACGTACACCCGGTTTCATATTGCGCATGACTGGAAGTGCCTGGCATTCAGAAGCACAGTCACAGCGAACACAGGTACGCCCAGCATTGAATAGCATGCTAATGCGCCCCTGTGGGACTAGTCGGGGAATATAACGCCCTAGGGACTAGTCCCAGAGCTTATTAGCACAAGATAAAGATCTTTAGAAATACTTTTTCTAAAGATCTCTTTATCTATGCTAGTGTATACAGGGACGGTGTTACGAACCGGCGCCGCCATAGCCGCAAGCAGCCTGCTGCGGTTCCTGTTGCGCCCAGGCGCCGGCTGCCGTTCTTGGCCGTGTCTCGGGTCGTCCAGTTGGCTGTTCCTTCCACCACGTCTAAGTGTGGAGAGGCGGCTAGTGCGCATGCGTGCGCCGATTTACCCCAGCCAGAGTTTAAGCCCGGTGTTTTGCATAGTGAGCATGCTCAGCCTGTTTGTGCTATGTCTGAGACTAAGTCCTCAGTTCAGGCTACTGAGCATGCTCAAACTGATAGTCTGCTTTCTAAGCCTGTGGCTCAGGCTACTGGGCATGCTCAGCCACTTAGTGCACCAGAGGCTAGGTCCGGTAAGGACCTCACTGAGCATGTCCGTGAGGTGGCAGGCCCTGATAGGGCAGAGGGTGTCAGGTGTCCTGATGACGTGGCAACTCCGGACTGGCTCGCAGAGGCCCGCCCCTATGATCTGGCACCTCAGTATTGGTCGTCAGACGATGACTGGTGAAGTGTTTGGGGCGTGGCTGCCATGAGGTCATCAATGACGTGGCGGTTCCGGATAGGTCGCATGTGACGTCACTGATGACATGGCACTCTGCTATTGGACCTTGGTGGTTCCACCCTGGATTTGGGGCGGACCCAGGTTATAAAAGGGGCTGGAGACAACATGGAGGTGCGCAGTCTTCACTTTTGCTCAGTCAGAGCACACCTCCATGTTAGAGCCTCATTGCGGCATAAGCCTATGTTGGGAAGCGGTAGGTAGGGTTAGGCGAACGGTGCCTGTCACGCCAAGATTTGTGGCTCGGCACATCAGGGTCAGGCGCCGTGCTTCCCTCCTGCCGTTCCAGTCTTGCTATAGCAGCCCAGTGGCGTTAACTGGGCTGCGGCTGCTGTGCTTCCTGTCCGATTGTGCCCCCTACGCACACGGACAACGCACCTGCTGCGCCACCTGTCTGATTGTGCCCCCTATTTTCCTCGGTTTCCCGGTCAACGCTACTGGTGTACCCATCTGGCCTGACGTGTCCTACACACACATGGCCAGTCAAGAGGTGGCCAGAAACGCTAATCGGAGGACCGCTCGGCCTGACGTGTCCTACACACGTGGCCGACAGGGCGCTTTCGTGGCGGTCTTCCGGTCAACGCTACCTGGTTACCACCCGGCCTGACATGTTTCCTGCACACGTGGTTGGTGTAGCGCTAGGTGCACCAAAACGCTAATCGGGTTGTCGTCCGGTCTGACGTGTCCCAACACACGTGACCGGTTCCCAGAGTTCCTGGGTTATCTCAGAGCCATTCAGCTCTATAGTCTCCGCCTAACCCTCAGGTGCCAGCAGCTCCTTTGTCATCTGGAGCACGGTGGGCCCCGACTGGCGATTAGGATATATACCCCCTGGTCCTAATCTGCCGGTCCCCCCGTAACAGACGGTTAGGCAGGGATTAGCAATATGCACCCAAAACTGCTCGTGGTTCTGGGTGCATATTGCACCTAACATGATCCCTTTAAGCTGACAGCTGGATATCATTATTTGGGGATCTGTGCCTACACACTGACACTGTACAATCAGTGATGACAGTGTGGGACACACTCCTCTGACAAGGGCAATGGTCACACTCAGTAGTCAGTTTATTGGTACATTTCTAGGAGTAGCAGAAGGATAGGTTGACAGAAAGTTATTTTATGACAAATACAAGGAGTATACAGGAATTATTTAACCCCTTAAAGCCGTATCACATACATGTACTGTACGTGTTTATGGAGGTGATCATGTGTGGAGAGGGAGCAAGAGCTCCAGCCAAGGTTGTTAACCATTTATATGCAGCTGTCAATTTCTAACAGTGGTGTTTAATTGTATTGTGCACCAGTGTTCACACATACCGGCTACCAAATACCACCATACTGTTCATTAAAGAAGCCTCCCTTCTATATATATTTTTTATACAGTATGTGTACAGTTCAATATATTGTATATGCATGTATTCATGTGTCAGTGTATTAATATACTCACCTCCACCACTCTCTCCAGGGTCCAGCACTGCTTCCTCCTTTTCTCAGTTGTGTCAATGCTCTGCAGAATCTTCGGAGCATACTGCGCTCTGCGTGACCCCTAAGTGGCAGCACGAGACTTAGAACGAAGCCCCTATAGGCTTACATTATAAAAAGATATCTGGCTCATGTATAGAGCATACAGTGAACCGAATAGTTGGAATTTTGGTGATGTCACTGAGAAAAGATGCAGAAAGGTGCTGGACACTGGAGAGAATGGCGATAGGTGAGTATATTAACACATACACACTACACTACATGCATATACATGCATTTGAAAAAAAATATATAGATGGGAGTGCTTCTTTAACCAAAACCCCTGCACTAGGACTTATATTACCCCCATACATTGACCATATAATGGCCCAGTGTGAGCCGCTTGCAGTGTTTGAACGGCTGCACTGGGGGTAACAAGAGGGTGATCAAATGTAGTGTGCACCACACGAAAAAAAAAATAAAACTGGAAAAACCCCTTCCATCACCTGACTGCCCAATTAGTGACTTCCACTGGAGTTCAGGTCAAGTCCAGGTCCCAAACCGAACTTTATCTAAAGTCCGGAAGAACCCGCCGAACCAAACTTCCACAAGTCCGCTCATCTCTATACAGTACCATATAGAAATATTGTCCCCTGGTGCCTCTTTATAATAATCCCACCTGACACATTATAATAAAGACCATGACCCAATTTATAATAATATAAACTCCCTTGTGTAATGTTTCTTCATTCTCCTTATAATGATTCCCCAGTGTCACTATCAGGGGGTAATAAGCGGGAGTCACACCCCTCCTTTCTACCTCCCGATCGACAGACAGAGCACGTGACGCGCTCTCTAGCGCCCCTCTTATAGTCAGGCCAATTATGCAATTGCCGGACAATAAGCAAGGAGGCCACTATTCTACTATGCCGATGACTGAAGGGCTCCCGGTGAGAGTAAGTTATATATTTCCCTGACCTCAGCGGACGAAAATATATCTAAACCTCTCCAAATCTCACCGGCCGCCCCACAATGATCCTTGGCATGAACTCGCTGCCACCAACCGATTACGGTAACTATTCGCCGAGCCCATAGACGTGGGATTCAAGATTGACATAACAGAACAGCCCAAGATTAATTATATATTTTACTCATCCTAAGCCACACTAGAAACTTCAATATATACACTATGGAATCTACAGAATATACACATAGATAGGTCAGAGTACATTTACAAGTAAGTTATGGATTACAAACAGGCATACAGTTCAAGCCATTACCTTGTGCGTCTGGCCACAGGGGGGCACTGCTAGTCCAGGGTTCCAGGAACTTCCTCACATGTGTTCAGACACAGACCCCCGAGCAAGAACACCTAAAAATGGCTGCACTGAGGTTATCAACTGGCTACAATTCCTGTCCCCTCCTACCTTAGTGACCTCAGAGGGAAGCACTGCCACTCCCCCTGCCTGGAGTCCAACATAATATCCCAAAAGGGAATTTTATCCACAACTCCGGACTGGGAGGTCCGATCCGGACGGTCCTGGTGTCATCAAACCCGTCTGGGTCCCCTCTGCATATTGAGTCCAAGCACGCAGTTCTCTGTATCTCGCCCCCCCAGGGTGCAACAAAGAATTTGAGGGTATGCAGAGATGCGTCTCGAAGTCCCGATTCTAACGATGTAAGGGGTGTATGGCTGAGACGCACGGTAATATCATAACTGTGTATGATATTACGGAGCCAAGAATATGCACTCCTGCTGTGATTACCTTCTTAGAGGTCTCTTGAAGCTTCCTTTTTGTTTTGCTAAATTCCTGTCCACTCTCTTTGATGAATGGACACAACCCCCCAGGGGGTCTTCCTCTCCCTTTGTTCTAAAAGGCCTGAACAGGACACCTAATCTCCATATCATCAGCGATTGCCTTGGGATGTGTACTGGGATTTGACACCTTTCCAGATGTTGGACATCTGAGAAGTATCTCTGTTTGAGAAGGGAGGGGGGGTGACATCAGGAGGGCTGACTGACATGACTGAATATCATAATTTGTCGTCATATCTCCGGATTCCCCTCACACCTCCCCCCTTTAGAGGGCGCTAGGGGGAAGCACACTCTGGTGTTCCCCCGTGCGCCCGTTCGCGACCTCTCCTTGTCGGGACAGCCCGTCTGCGTTAGCATGGTCACGGCCCTCCTTGTGGCAAATAGTGAAGTTGTACTGCTGGAGCGCAAGGCTTCATCGCATCAACTTCTCATTCGTCCCGGAGACGGTGTGTAACCAGCTGAGGGGATGGTGGTCCGTCTCCACGATGAAGCGGTGCCCATACAGGTAGGGTTGCAGACGCTGCAGAGCCCACACTATGGCTAGGCATTCCTTTTCCATCGTGGAGTAGGCCACCTCCCTTGGCAACAGCTTCCTGCTCAGATACAAGACGGGGTGCTCCTGGCTTACAGAGTCCACCTGGCTGAGCACTACACCAAGGCCGAAGTCACTGGCATCGGTTTGTACTACAAACGGCCGTGTGAAGTCTGCTTCCTGTAGTACTGGTGAGCTGGACAGGGCACCCTTTAGAGCCCGGAAGGCTGTCTCGCAGTCCACTGTCCAATCGACTGCAGAGGGCAGCTTCTTCTTGGTGAGGTCCGTCAGGGGCTTTGCCAGGCTACTAGAGTGTGGAACAAACCTCCTATAGTACCCGGCGGTCCCCAAGAAAGACATCACCTGCTTCTTGGTCCTGGGGGTGAGCCAGGATATGATGGCCTCCACTTTCTCAGGCTCTGACTTCAGAGCTCCCCCACCTACCCGGTGACCCAGGTAGTGGACCTCGCTCATGGCCAGCTGACACTTTCCCGGCTTGATGGTCAAACCTGCCTGGTGGATCCGCCTGAGCACCTGTGCTAGATGCTCCAGGTGATCCTCCCAGGTGGGACTAAAGACGGCAATGTCATCCAGGTACGCGGCCACGTACCCTTCAAGTCCCTTGAGCAGGGTGTTGACCATCCACTGGAAAGTGGCAGGGGCATTCGTCATTCCGAATGGCATCACCGTGGACTCATACAGTCCAAATGGGGGGTAATAAAGGCAGAGCGTTCCCTGGCCTCGCGAGTCAGGGGGATCTGCCAATATCCCCGGCTCAGATCCATGATGGTCAGGTACTGAGCCCCGGCCAACTGATCGAGCAGGTCATCGATGCGCGGCATTGGGTACGCATCGGCGACCGTAACAGCATTGAGCCCCCTGTAGTCCATGCAGAACTGAGTAGTTCGGTCCTTCTTTGGGATGAGGACTACAGGCGAGGCCCAAGCGCTGTTGGATGCTGGATCACCCCCAGCTTCAGCATCTCGTCAATCTCCTGGCGCATGTGCTGCTGCACCTCCAGGGAGACCCGATATGCTGAACGCCGGATCGGGGGATGATCCCCAGTGTTCACGTGATGGACGGCCAACTCAGTCCTCCCGGACCGTATGGTAAACAACTCCCGGAAGGGGTGTAGGGTGGCCCACAGCTGGGACCGTTGGTCCTCCAAAAGCTGGTGGCCAACCTCCACATCCTCAATGTATCCACCCACCCTGACCTGGGCAAGCATATCCAAGAGGGTTTCTGCCTCTCCCTCTTCGGGCAGGTTGCACACGGGGAGTGCACATGCCTCCCGCTCATGATGTGTCTTCATCATGTTCACATGGAAGGCCTTCCGCCTTCCACGGGCAGGGTCCAGGGTGACCAGGTACATTACAGGGTTGAGCTGCTGGTACACGAGGTATGGGCCTTCCCAGGCTGCCTAAAGCTTATCCTGTGGTACGGGGACCAGTACCCACACCTTTTGACCCACTTGGTAAGTCCTCTTACAAGCATTCTGGTCGTATCAATGCTTCTGATCGGTCTGGGCTTGAGCCATATTGTCGTGCACCAGCTGCGTCAAGGCCTGCATTTTATCCCGGAAGTGCACGACATACTCGATGACAGACACTCCAGGAGTAGCCAAATCCCCTTCCCAAGCCTCTTTCACCAGAGCCAGGGGGCCCCGCACACGTCGCCCGTACAGGAGCTCGAAAGGTGAGAACCCTGTTGAGTCCTGTGAAACCTCCCGGTAAGCAAATAACAGGTGTGGGAGATACCGCTCCCAGTCACGCCCATGGGAGTCGACCAACATCTTAAGCATCTGCTTTAAGGTGCCATTGAACCGCTCACACAGGCCATTAGTCTGTGGATGGTACGGGCTGGCCACCAGATGTTGCACCTGGATTTGCTTACAGAGGGACTCCATCAGCTGTGACATGAATTGGGTCCCCCGGTCAGTAAGCATTTCCTGGGGAAAACCCACTCGGGAGAAAATCTCCAGCAATGCGGTGGCTACCTTGTCAGCCTGAATGGACGACAAGGCTACCGCTTCAGGGTATCGGGTGGCATAGTCTACTACTGTCAGTATGAAGCATTTCCCGGAGCTGCTGGGGATGGCCAGCGGGCTGACCAGATCCACAGCCACCCTCCTGAAAAGTTCATCTATGATGGGCAAAGATACCAGTGGGGCTTTGGGGCGTGGCCCAGCCTTCCCCACTTTCTGACAGGTGTCACACGAACGGCAGTAGGCAACCACATCGGCCCCAATCTTTGGCCAGTAGAAATGCTGGGTTAACCTGGCCTTGGTCTTAGCGATCCCTAGGTGTCCGGCCATCGGAATCTCATGTGCAATCCGCAACAACTCCATCCGGAACGGATAGGGTACCACCAACTGTCGGTCCCTGGGCCACGCCTCTGGTAAACCCTGCTGGACCGTGACTCGGTACAGCTGTCCTTGGTCCCAGACCACTTGCTCTGGGTCCGATTCCGAGGGAGGCTGTGCCGCCTGCTTTTTAAGAGCTTTCAGACTGTCGTCAGCTTCTAACGCGGCCCCAATCTTTGGCCAGTAGAAATGCTGGGTTAACCTGGCCTTGGTCTTAGCGATCCCTAGGTGTCCGGCCATCGGAATCTCATGTGCAATCCGCAACAACTCCATCCGGAACGGATAGGGTACCACCAACTGTCGGTCCCTGGGCCACGCCTCTGGTAAACCCTGCTGGACCGTGACTCGGTACAGCTGTCCTTGGTCCCAGACCACTTGCTCTGGGTCCGATTCCGAGGGAGGCTGTGCCGCCTGCTTTTTAAGAGCTTTCAGACTGTCGTCAGCTTCTAACGCTGCCTGAAACCCCTGACTAGATGTGGCCAGAATCGACGAGACTGTCACATCTTCGATCAGTACCCCAGAACCTGTGTCCTGGCCTCCGCCTGTCTTGACTGCCACTTGGCCAGAAGGGGAAGAGCTACCGGACCTCCAGCAGGCCCCTTGTGTTCCAGCACTCCCACTGCGGGTGCCAGCGGCCACAGCCGCTGTTACTGTGGGTCGTGCCTGCTCCTCCTCCATTCCTGACCAAGTCGCCGGTTCAGGCAGACCTACCTGGCTTCCTGACACCCCGGTTGTGGGGGAACCCTGCACCGAGATCTTACCTGGGAGCACTTCCGCTCCTGGGCCAGCCCCAATCTCACCTGCCTGTTCCCCCCCTGCAGCAACAGAACCTCGCTGTGAAATCTCTGGGGATCCCGCATTTGCTGTGGCAGCCCCCACCTCACATACTGGCTCTCTCCCTGCAGTATCCTGCTCTCTGCTGATCCCTGCAGAGGGCAACAGATCCCAGGTCACTGGCTGATCACTTGTAAAGGCATTGTCACACCTTTCTCCCACCCCCTCCCCTGTCACAGCTGCAGCTGTGTGTGTGGTGTCAGTGTAAGCAGAAGACCCCGAGCTCACTCCTTCCTCCCTTACATCACGTACAGATAACACATCAACATTGTCAGGGGGTATGTCAGTACTGGCTGAAAGATCAGCCCTTGGGGATTCGGGGGCCTCAAACTGGGAAGTTATGCTCCCCAAATCTGTCCCAAGTAACACTTTGGCGGGAATCCGATTAGTTATCCCCACCTCCCCCACCCCTCGTCTTGCGCCCCAATCCAAATAAACCTTGGCGACGGGCAGCGTCGGGTCAATGCCTCCAATCCCGGAGACAGCGAGGGTTTTTCCAGGCACCAAGTCTTGGTGGGACACCATCTCAGGCCATTCGAGGGTCACGTCAGTGGCGCTGTCTCGCAGTCCCATGGTCGTAGACCGGCCGACTGTGATGGGCTGTAAGTTGTCCCGGGACAGGGCCACGGAGGTTATCAACTGGCTACAATTCCTGTATCCTCCTACCTTAGTGACCTCAGAGGGGAGCACTGCCACTCCCCCTGCCTGGAGTCCAACATAATATCCCAAAAGGGAATTTTATCCATAACTCCGGACTGGGACGCCGCACGAACCGCCCCCTTAGAAAAGAGGCTGCTTGCCGGCCGGCGAACAGCCTGTTTTCTAAGTGGGCGGTTCGTGTAGTGTCACAGCGATGTCACACGTCAGGCATCCAATAGAAGTGGAGGGGCGGAGTGCAGCTGCATGGAAGTCACGCCCACCTCATTTGCCGGAGGATGCAGGTACGGTGTTGTTCGTCGCTCCTAGGGTGTCACACGTAGCGATGTGTGCTGCCTCAGGAACGATGAAAAACCTGCGTCCAGAACAAGGAACAACATTTGGGAAATGGACGACGTGTCAACAATCAACAATTTGGTGAGTATTTTGCATCGTTAGCGGTCGCTCGTACGTGTCACACGCAACGACGTCGCTAACGAGGCCGGATGTGCGTCACAAATTCCGTGACCCCAACGACATCTCGTTAGCAATGTTGTTGCATGTAATGGGGTCTTTATCCAGGACTATTCTATTTTTCTACTATTCGTTATAGGGTTAAGAACTTACAGGCAGGTAGTGGCTGACTATCTACCTTTTCTATCTGCCCGGCGCCATCTGACAGCATTCATAGACCACTCCTGATTACTCCTGATTTAGCTGCTTTACATCAACAGAGCAGCTCTTCCTCTTCTGCTCGGTCAATGGGACGTGACTGCTGACATCTTGCTGATTGATAGCCGACTTCCTGTGGTTAAGCAGTTGGGCGGCAAATGTCAATCAGCATGACATCAGAAGTAACGCCATCAACAAAGCAGAGCAAAAGAGAAGCAACAACTCTATTGAAGTGACTGTGATCGTTCTGACCCGGCAGAGATAGGCGCCAGGCAGAATAGGCAGGTACAAAGCAATTACCTGCCTGTTAGTTCTGAGGCCAATAAGAAAAAATAAAATTATTGTCTTTAAGGACATGGACATTTTTTGGCTTTTATTGGTTCCTCTCATTGTTCCAAGAGCTTACACATTAATTTTAGCCATATGGGGAACTGTTTTTGCAGAACAAGTTGTAGTTTTGAATGACATCACTCACATTACCATATAATATATTAGAAATGGAAAAAAAACCTATTTAGATGAAATTGTGACATAACTGCATTTCCACCATTGTTTTTGGGGTTTTGATTTTATAATATTCTTTCTGCAGCAAAAAAGAAATGACAAAATTATTCACTAGGTCAGTACAATTACAGTCAAATGTAAGGTATCTGCAGGGTTTTATTTTCTGTTGAAAAAAGTGCAGGATTTTACTGTACCTGCGAGGTGCATGATTTCAGCAATCTAATGCACATGCTGCTTATTTTTTCCTTTTGGATTTTACGCAGCTTCATATCTACAGTATTTATTCTTTCAGTTTTCACCCATTTAAATTAATGGGGAAAAAACTGTATAAAAAAACCCTATGTCATGCAGTGTTTTTGTGGCACCCTTGAGACTTCAGTCGCCAGAGTATTGCATCTGTCTTAAGGTGTAATGCTCATTACGGGTAAGAGGAGGTTAACTGCTGGTGCTTGGAGCTTACACAATACACTTACATAAACACTCAGTTAGTGAGCTAGCACTTACATTACTCAGGAAGCCAGGCTGGGAAATTCCTGGGCAGGATGAGTCATCAAAAAGGTGGGAGTTGCCTAGGAAGTGAGCAAACACACTTTGTTTAACTTCTGAAGAGTTTTTATCTCAGAACAGTTTGGGAGCAGAAGAGAGCAGACAGCCTTAGGAGAGCAGCGTTTAGCAGACTGGTCTTGGGGACAGGAGACTGGAGGAATTAGTCCCAGGACCAGGGGCCATGATACCACACTGAGTTTGCACAAGACGAACAGAGAGAGAAGCAGGAGATGACCAAGGAGCTGTGAGACAGAGGAGCAACTCTGTAGCCGGAGGGTGAGCCCCTACAACCCCTTTGGGACCGGCGCCAGTCAGGGTGCAGAGCCCTCGGTTAGGGAAACCTTCATGGACTCTAACAAATCTGCAGGGAAAGGGGATTTCACGTCCCATTGCCCACCACCAAAAGTCCCAGGGCACAGCAGCAGATAAAGACAGGAGCCACGGCCACGGTCAAGTCCATAACAAGTTTTACGCTGCCTGCGTACTGGACGGCAACTAAAGCCAAGGACACTGGTGTCCCCAAGTAGCTTCACGCCATGGGGAGTCACACTACAAGGCGCAAGGAGGAAGGGTCTCACATGCTTCACAACACTGGTGGTGACCTCTGCTTTATCCGGGATTGGCTGGGACCCATCACGGCGATGACCGGTACTCTGCAGGCGCAGCACACGAACTGTGAGTAAAACACCTGGAACCGCAGCCCCTGTGTGAGACTCTGATTTGCCGCCCCCGCGCTTCGGTGCCTCTAGGGAGCTGGACTATCTGGGCTGCAGTAACATCAGCCCCGGTGGAGAGCAACATCTCGCAGCGACGATTAATCCCTGGCCGCACACCACGGGTGGTGCTGCAAAACAAATCATCCCCCCTTTTGACTCTCTTTGCCTGTAGCCCACAGGGCCATGGAGCTGGGTCAGGCCATTCACAGCAACCCCACAAAACCACTGGCCCGGTGACGAGTTATGCCCTGCAGGTCCCGAGGGGTGCTTTATATTTCCTGCCAACACTCCAGTGTTTGCAGCAGATTTTTTTGCTGCAAATACTGAATGTACGCATGAAGGCATAGAAGCTTTATATATATATATATATATATATATATATATATATATATATATACATATATATATATATTTATTTTTGTGGTTAAAAAAACATTTTAGGAAAAAAGATGGTTTGTGTCACCATATTCTGAGACCTACAATTAGTGTTGAGCGAGTAGTTAACGATTCGTACTCGCTATGCTGTTAGCGAGTACTGTCCGCTACGCCCATATTCGTTACGAGTAGCGGGCGCAATAAAAGTCAATGAGAAATACTCGGTAAGTAGCGAGTAACCCGAAAGTCGTGCTTTTCCTGTGAGTAGCAATTAGTACAGCTTTCAGGTTACTCGCTACTTACCGAGTATTTCCCATTGACTTACATTGCGCCCGCTACTCGTAATGAATATGCGGGTAGCAGACAGTACTCGCTAACAGCTTAGCAAGTATGAATAGTTAACTTCTCGCTCAACATTAATTGCAATTATTCCATTGCTTATACTAAACTTAATGGCTGCCTTCAATGATTGGCGCAAACGTCTGTAGTGTGCAGGTTTAGCCACTATGCTCCAAACATCTCAATCCTGTTTTTGAACAAATGTATAATGTTTTCTACACACAGAGATGATCTTCACCAGACACACACAGTGCGACATCATACACACACCAAAGCACATCATCACACCCCACCGTGAACATCATCGCACATACATCACACACATATCACACACACATCCAGACACATCATCACACATACATCACACTCACCTGGGCACATCATTACACATATATCACACACACATCGAGGCACATCACCACACATATATCACACTCAGGCACATCATCACACATACATATTTGCATGAACACAGAATAGACACAATAGACACATGACCTGCATTTATACACATTATGCATACATATGACATATACTGTATACTCATTCCCTACTTCTTTGTCATCATGTATCCACTGGCAGTAGTGGTGGAGGCCTAAAGTTAGGAATTAGCAGCCAGAGGATGGGCTGTACATACAGTAGTTTCTCTGTCAGTCCTGTGCTGTCCCTGTCATATCCCCTTCCCCTCCCCCAACCCCTCATCTCAACTGGCTCCTAGGTTGCACCATGCATGCAGGGCTGTTTTCTGTCCCTTGACCGGCACAGTCCATCTGGCATTTGCCAGAATTTCCAGATGTCCAATTCTGCCCTGTTCATACGAAGATATAATCAGAGTTATAGAATCACATTTACCATTTCAGTTACACCCCCGTATATTTTATGATGATTCATTGGATGATGATTGAAGGTGTGTTTCTCTACAGACAAGAAGCCTCTTAAGTTTATAGGAATGTTCTAACCTTTATGTAACTACAGCTCTACAACAGGATTCTCATCAAAGAAAAGTCCTTGTTCTGCTTTAAGTAAATAGCAATAGTTCCTTTGTTTTGTAAAGAATTGACAGTATTCATGCATGATTTTTTTTTATTTAAGGTTTGCCAATTCTTGTAAATGATTAATTATGGTATTGGTGTAACAGGCCATTGTTAATTATATTGTATTTTATTCTTGATGCCACATGCCTGGATTTTTATTGCGCAGATAGTGATGCACATTGTTTCATACATTGTATGCCAGATTGAAGCCTACTTTAATATTAGCAATAACAAGGCAGCAATGCAAATATAATTTAATCTAGAGATGATCACAGGGGAGGACATGTCATTGGTGCAACTAGTGCGGCCGGGGCGGCTCCAGGTTTTTGTAGGCCCTGGGCGAAAGAGTCTCAGTGGGCCCCATCCGCATATAGACATGCACAGATACATACACAAACAGGCACACGTACACATACAAATTTAAAGAGAAACCCCCCCCATATAAACAGACATAAATCTAGACACAGTCACATACACATAATACATGCACACACAGACACATTAGAGATATTTCTAATATTGGGAAGCCGACAACAGCCTCATTCACCTCCCCCACTTGTCTCCATCCAGCTCCTCCTGGGAATTTGTCTGTGCCGCGCTGATTGGTGGCCGTCACTAACAGACATGGCCGCACATAGAGCACACTGGCACTGCTGTATATACATCACAAGAGAGGCTGGGGACATACACATTACTGGGTGGCATACATATTACTGAGGAAAGGGGTATACAGCAATGGAGGGCATACAGCTCCAGAGGGGGCAGTGGCTCTGTGGTGGGGGGACAAACAGCTCTGAGGTGGGGGGGTAACATGCAGATCTGGGGGTATACAGCCCTGGGGGGGCATACAGCTCTGGGGGGGGTATACAGCACTGTGGTGGGGGCAAACCGCTGCTAACGGGGTATACAGCATCGGGGTAGAGGGGACATACAACTCTGGGGGTATAGTAGTATGCAACCCCCATAATTCTCTATATAGTGTTATGAAGCTCCCATAGTCCACCATATAGTATTATGTATCCCCCATGTAGTATAATGCAGCCCCCATATGGCACTATGCAGCCCCCATATGGCACTATGCAGCCCCCATATGGCACTATGCAACCCCCATATGGCACTATGCAACCCTCATATAGCACTATGCTGCCCCCATTTAACATTAAGCAGCCCACATATAGCACAATGCAGACCCATATAGCATTATGCACGCTCATGTAGTATACAGCCCCCATATAGCACAATGCAGTCCCATATAGCATTGGGCACCCTTATGTAGTATACAGCCCCCATATAGCACAATGCAGTCCCATATAGCATTGGGCACCCTTATGTAGTATACAGTCTGCATATAGCACAGTGCAGACCCAGATAGTATTAGGCACCTTTATGTAGTATGCAGCCCTTATATAGCACACTGCAGACCCAGATAGCATTAGGCACCTTCATGTAGTATACAGCCCATATATAGCACAGTGCAGACCCAGATAACATTAGGCACCCTCATGTAGTATACAGCCCGTATAGAGCACAGTGCAGACCCAGATAGCATTAGGTACCTTCATGTAGTATACAGCCCCCATATAGCACAGTGCAGACCCATATAGCATTAGGCACCCTCATGTAGTATACAGCCCACATATCGCACAATGCAGACCCAGATAGCATTAGGCATCATCATGCTACAGCGTGGATGTCACCGCGCCTCTCTGCTGATCTGTCAGAGTGCCGACAGACACAGAGGGAGAATGATGACCGAGGCAGCGCGCCTCTCCATCTCATTATTCATTGCTTTCAATTGTATCGGCAACTGCAATGCCGATACAATTGAAAGTGCGATCCTCGGCACAGGAAGAGGCCGGTGACGGTGCGGGCACCAGGCCCCCCTGAGTAGCGGTGGCGTGACCTGCCGCAATTGGTGGTATGCCACTCCTGCCACTGCGAGTGCCCCCCCCTGGCAGCCTAGAGCCCCAACATTTCACCGGGTTTGCCAGGTGCTGACGCCGGCCCTGAGTGCGGCCACACAGGGGCCCAGGAGCAGCTGAAATTGGGCATTGTGATGAACTTTTAGAGTGCAAAACACTCATATATTGTTCTTGAACAGGGACTCTCTTCTGTTCACCAAGTGAATGATCATACACTGTATTATGAATTAATTCAGTTTATAGTAGATGACTGTTGTTACTGGGCTAAGATCTCATCTAATTCGACCAGATAAACACAGTGGCAGTTTGGACATTCAACATGCAGTACATTGCCATACAAAAGAAATTGGACAAAAAGACATATTGCATATAGGGGCTGCTGATAAGTCTTTGGCTTTGTGATCTTTTTTTTTCTATGGTAACAAATGTTACATCCCAGGAAAGCCTTATGTGTCTAATATACAGTACAGACAAAAAGTTTGGACACACCTTCTCATCTCTAGAACAATTGTTAAGAGGAGACCTTGTGAAGCAGGCCTTCATGGTAAAATAGCTGCTAGGAAACCACTGCTAAGGACAGGCAATAAGCAGAAAAGACTTGTTTAGGCTAAAGAACACAAGGAATGTACATTAGACCAGTGGAAATCTGTGCTTTGTTCTGATGAGTCCAAATTTGAGATCTTTGGACCCAACCACCATGTCTTTGTAGAAAAGGTGAACAGATGGACTCTATGCCTGGTTCCCACCGTGAAGCATGGAGGAGGAGGTGTGATGGTGTGAGTGTGCTTTGCTGGTGACACTGTTGGGGATTTATTCAAAATTGAAGGCATACAGAACCAGCATGCCTACCACAGTATCTTGCAGCGGCGTGCTATTCCATCCAGTTTGCATTTAGTTGCACCATCATTTGTTTTTCAACCGGACAATGACCCCAAACACACCTCCAGGCTGTGTAAGGGCTATTTGACTAAGAAGGAGAGTGATGGGGTGCTATGCCAGATGACCTGGTCTCCAGAGTCACCCGACCTGAACCCAATCGAGATGGTTTGAGGTGAGCTGGACCACAGAGTGAAGGCAAAAGGGCTAACAAGTGCTAAGCATCTCTCGGAACTCCTTCAAGACTGTGGGAAAACCATTTCCGGTGACTACCTCTTGAAGCTCATCAAGAGAATGCCAAGAGTGTGCAAAGTAGTAATGAAAGCAAAAGGTGGCTACTTTGAAGAACAATATAAGACATATTTTTAGTTGTTTCACACTTTTTTAAGTATTTCATTCCACATGTTTTAATTCATAGTTTTGATGCCTTCAATGTGAATCTACAATTTTCAGAGTCCTGAAAATAAAGAAAACTCTTTAAATGAGAAGGTGTGTCCAAACTTTTGGTCAGTATGGTATATTTTCAAAATTTTGTGTTTGTTGCTTATGGCAGCAGTGTTCTATGCATTCGGCAAAACAAAATGGCAGTCTAATGCGATATTCACAGCACGAGGAGTGATAACATTTTTGTTTCTACAAGGAAAGTCCGCAAAGAATATTCATGGTAATATTTCGCAGATATTGGGGGATCAATGCCCTTCATATTCCACAGTTAAGAACTGGGTTGCCAAATTTAAAACTGGCCAGTGGAGGCACAGTGGTTCTCCTCATCCAAAGAAGTTGAGGGTTCAAAAATCAGCCACTAAGGTGATGGTGTCTGTGTTCTGGGATAAGGAGGGCATGCTACTAATGGACTTCCTTCAAAAGGGTTTCACCATCAATGCAAGGTATTATATTGAACTTTTAGTCCAATTGAAGGCAGCTCAGAAGGCCAAAAGGCATGGATAGCTATCCAAAGGAAACTTGTTCCTGCAAGACAATGCCTCTACTCACACTGCAAAAGCGACCACGGCAAAATTGGCAGAGCTGGGCTTCCAGCTTATTGACAACCCATCTTATTCACCAGATCTAGCTCCCTCCAACTATCATCTGTTTTCCAAATCTGAAGAAACACCTCAAGGATACCAAATTTCACATCATTTCTGATGCCATGGCTGCTATGGAAGGCTAGTTTGAGGCACAACCGAAATCCTTCTTTTTGCTAGGCTTACAGAACTTGGAATACCGATATAAGAAGTGTGTTGACATTAGTGGAGAGTATGTGGAATAAATGTAAAGTTTCATCATCCTATCTCGTTTCTTTCTGGGTAAAGACTTATCAGCAGCCCTTCATACGCTAGAAACATTGTCTCAAAAAGAAATCGAATGAGAAGTCAAGGTGGGTCTAATTTTCATCAACTGAGGTCCCAGATATGCCATGTGACATTAAATTTGTCGATTAAGTTGTGAAGTAATGGTGTTAGGTATTCCATAACCCAAATATCCTTCATTTTTTATTACAGGCCAGCTTGATTGGCGCTGTCTTTTTCCAAAATAAAACAATTGAGCATTACATGGTGCTCTTTGAACCCTTTCAACTGACCACCATGGCATTTACTTTTTGGGAAATCTGGTCCAGCCTTTGGTGCAATATCAAATACTGTGCAGTTCAAGGACAGCCCATGACCATTTTAACTGGAGTGAAATCTCAGGCTTTTTTTTTGTATAATGTATTCAAAGCATTTATTTCCAGGGAGGTTAGAGCTGGAGATCTCTGACCTATGCTGTGTGGTAACAAATCTACGCTAATTACCAGAATACCGAAGCCGTGTTTCATAAGTGAAAATGCTTATCTGATTAGCATAACTATTTTCTATGCTCTCTTCTGGTAATAAAGGCAATAAATCAAATCGACGCCGTTGTTTCACTTCAAGGCCATTGACAAGTTCAAGATGAATAGATACTGTTGTGAGGCAGGACAAATGTAGAGCAAAGCCTCCATTATGGCAAGACTAAACCAAGTGGAGTGTGTAACGCGTCAGATATTAGCAAATTATCTAACATGTTAATATTTACCAGGCCACCAGGGAGATATTTCTGCATTGTTCTAAGATACTATTAGGCATTTAATAAAATAATCTAACTACCCCATGTAAAGATACTTTTACATGAGAGTAAGAATGCACTTGTATAAAGGAACAATCACCGCAAACTGCAGTCCCAAAATGCCATGTAATGAAAGGCTGTAATAGAAAGACTGGAACAAATCAAAATGCAATTAAATTGTTCTATGGGAGTGCAAGAAGCAATAATTCATCAGTCATGTAGTTCAGACTTTAATTGCATATTATTATGCAAGGGGGAACATTACATTTACAACTTCCGAGCTGGAGGCTTTTGCTGTGTGTTTCAAAGCATCATACAGAACCGTTAATATACCCTCTGGAAGGGAGCTGATTGTTTAGAAAGTCTACTACGGTGTGTAGAACTTTTAGGCAGGCGTTTGGCATGACCTTCCTCAGATATGCGTCTACGTTTTGCATTTTCAGAACTAGAACCAGCCTTGATTTGGGCTTTGTCTGTAATTCCAGATAAAGTTCATGGACAAGACTACTGCTTTTTTGGAAGCTCTCTCCGCTAGCTAATGCACATTTGGAGTTGGAGGCCTTAAAGTCATCTTCTGAAATGCCTGACTTATGGAAATCTATTACAGATTGGTCAAAATCTCTTTTATTCGGGTCTTAGAATAAGGACATTTAAGAATATGATCATTACAGTGAATAATAAATATTTTTAAATAATTAAAAAAAAATAAAAACAAAAATTGGCTTTTAAAGAATTGAGTGAAATGCACCTTCATTGATCCAATTTTCCGTTTTGGTCTCCACTTAACACTCTGCAAATAGCTAGAAATGCCTGCTTACTCAATTACTGGTTGCAGTGGTGTTCAACTGGACCACTCCTTTAATGTCTCACTTCACTGAGGCTCCACAGCAGTCAATCACAAATTGTGAATTTGGCCACCAAGTACAACCTTAACGAATACAAAGATTTATTTGTCAGTCAACCTTTAACATATAAAATTGCTATTCTAATTTGTGTTCAATGACACATACAGCAATTAATAGTGATGAGCGAGCACTACCATGCTTGGGTTCTTGGTACTTGTAACAAGCAGTTGGTGCTTGGATGGGCGCAACCTTTAGTACCTGAGTATAATAGTAGTCAATGGAGGATTCAAGCATTTTCCCTAGAAATCTTCTGGAAAAATGCTTGAGTGCACCATTGACTTCCATTATACTCAGGTACTCAAGTCGCACCCGTCCAAGCACTGCTTGTTATAAATATCAAGCACCCAAGCATGATCGTGCTTGCTCATCATTAGCAATTAACGTATTTCATATTATCCCTGCCATATCGTATGCATTGTTTGTAAATCAAATGGTTCCCATTTTTTATACATCCTGTCATAAAGTGCATCAATGAGTAAAAGTTGGGAATATTTGTAACTACACGAAAATTTGTCATTGACACCTATATTTTGCTAAAAACAAAAACATCATTAGGATATTTTATGATTCCTCCTAACGATCTCTGTTTTTCTTGATATAATTTAGGTAAATGTAAAAATAAATACTAACTAGTGATGAGTGAGCACTACCATGCTTGGGTCTTCGGTACTCATAACGAGCAGTTGGAAGCTCGGATGGGTGAGACTCGAGCACCCACGCATAATAGAAGTAATTTTTCTGGAAGATTTCCCTGAAAAATGCTCAAGTTCCCCACTTACATTATACTCTGGTACTAGTCGAGCCCATCCAACCATCCAACTGCTCTTAACGAGTACCTGACTCCCGAGCATGTTAGTGCTCGCGCAAGACTAATAATAACCAGAATATAAAAACAATTGTATGCTGAATGGGGTTTTGTAGACTTAACAGATTAGCCCACCTTCATGTTTCTTATTATGTTTATAGCGGACTTGTAAAATAAAGATTATAAATGTAATCTGAGTCATTGTAGAAACTACATATTCTGTCCAACAGTAATTATAGCTAATAAATGTTTCTGTGAGTGGCTAGAATACTGATCACTTTCATGCCTGCATCCATTGGACTGGTGAAGAATAGGAGCAATTAAAAGTACATTGTAGAAATATACATTTCTATTTCATAATTGTGTTTTACAAAGCATTAAATAAATTAGCAGCCATGGCTACCAACTTTAACCTGTTTTGCTGTTTTCTCTTTACAATACAGAGGTTTGTAAACTGCTGGATCACTGACAAAGCGGATAAGCGCTCGGACTCGCCTTCGCAGTGCAATCTATCATTTTTGACAGAACCAGGGCTAGCTCTTTATTAAGCAATAAAATGGCTTTCTCAGCTCATAGAAACTAGATGTATTAGATGGATCACATTTAAAAGATGGGTATTTTTATGTACTAAGTGGTTATATTATAGGTGTATGGCCTCGATCAGTGTTGCCAACTTCAGTTTCAGGATTTTTTTTATTGCCACGTAAATCACAAATCACATACATCACAATATTTTCTCAGACACTACCTAGGCTTACTTGCTGTTCTGTTCCCTTATTATTTTGGCTTGGCATTGAAGCATTGATGTAGCTGTTTCCCAACGAGCACAATAACGTGTCACAGCTCTACACAAATGTAGCATTTCCTTATAACCAGGCTCGGACTGGCCCACAGGGGAACAGGAGAATCTCCCGGTGGGCCACTGTGCTGGAGTGAGCCACTTAACCCCCAATATGAGCAGTATTTGGGCCCATTACATTACTCACTATGTACACCAAAAATCAGCATCACATCAATCACTCAATCTACCGAATGAATTATTACATAGAAGGACAGATAAATGTGTGAGTGAGGCTCTCTGAATAGTGGGCCCCCAGAGTCAGTGTTATTGGTGGGCCCTTGGCAGCTCAGTCCCACACTGCTTATAGCATTAGCTTTTAGTTTTACTTTTGGAAACATAATTTTAACACTGAGAATTTTTGTTTAGTTGCATGAACATCTTCGAGGAATGTGCAATCATATTTAGGGCCGTATTTGGCATTCATGCAACCCTAGGCACTTTAAGTTGTAATGCCCTCTACTGTTAAGTCAGACTAAGGGTATGTGCACGCATCTTTCAGATGATTCTGCTCGGTTGCCCTCATGAAATGCCGCTAAATAAACACTTAAAAGACTGCCTCTTTGCCCTGCAGTGTAAAAATTACTTGCTAATCATATGTTCAGTGCTTTGCGCTTCTGTTAACCACTTCAGGTTTCCAAAGACTCTAAGTGGCTGAATTAAGTGGCTCAACCATTCCTCAGGCAACTTCCGCTTGTAAGCTGCTCATTAGTTTATTTAATACAATTTAATTAAAAAACTGTCCCCAAAAGATGTCAGAAAAGATGACACAAAAGACACCGATGTGTCCTGAAGCGTCTTCTGCCTGAAAAGCCAATGGCATTCGATAACGTCTAAAAGACATTGTGTGTACATACCCTCTAGATAGTAGTTAAACCCTCCCAAACATAGACTGCTTGGCAAAGTGAGCAGTCCTGTATAAGGGTAGAGTCTGGCGAGATAGCTGCCGGACGAATAATCAGGAAGCTGTCTATATGTATGGGGCAATAGTTAAACACTTGTTAAGCTGACAAAAATGGCCTAATTCAGAAGGCTGTATTATCAGCCCGGCACAATGAACATATAATCATTAAGTATCATGTCTAACAAATTAAAGATCACAACATCTACACTGTTTATTCACCCCAACCACCATCAGTACATGAATACAGTACCAAATCCATCATCAGCATATAACTACATCACAAGAACAACCATCAGTACATGAATTTGTCACCAGAACCACAGCCAGTACTTGACTGCATCACTAAACTGGTCCATATGCTATTGTATCCTAGTCCTGGTGATTGTATTACTTTGTGTGTGGAGTTGTTGTGGAATTTTCCCATTGTCTTGTTGTTTCCTCCCTGCTCTTATTTTTCTCCTAAGCTCTTTCTGTCTTATACCTCTGTGTGTATGTGCCATAAGATAGAGATTTGGTTTCTGCAGTTTGTCTATTTCTGTTAGCTTTATCACTCTTGCCTCAGCCCTTCCACAGTGGTTGGGAGGTGAGGGGCATAAGATCAGGCATGGTTAGGAGCAGGGAAATGAAGGCAGCCCGGATATATTCACCATCAGAGGTAACTTCAAAAACTTTATTGTGGCTGCATCCTGAGAAAGAAGTAGGATTACTTTGAAATGCATATATCAATAAAACCACACTTTTATCTTCATTTGTATGCATTGTTAAGTGAAATAGCCAGTACAACAGCAGTGCAGGAAAACCACTTTCCTTTCCAAAACCCTGTAAGGTGCCTGGCTCATGGAGCATGTGGACGTTTAGCAGCTTGTACCCATTTTATTTCATCCTTGGTCTACCCACCTAGGTAACTCTATATCTACATACTTATAATATATTCTTGGATAAGGCCCTATTACACTGTTCCTTTTCAGTATATCACAGGAGACACTGAGGCACATATATCACAGAAGACGTTGGGAGCATATACATCAAAGAAGATGTTGGGGACATATACATCACAGGAAACTCTGGGGATATATACATCTCAGGAGAGGCAGGAGGCATAAACATCAAAGGAGACTCTTGGGCATATATATATATATATATATATATATATATATATATATACTGTATACCATATATACATCACAGGATATGCTGGGGCACAAACACCACAAGAGATGCTGGGGCACATACATTACAAGAGATCCTGGGACATGTATACATGGCATCTATACATCACAGAAGATGCTGGGGCACATACATACATACATACATACATACATCACAGGAGATGCTAGGGCATGTATACATATCATCTATACATCGCAGGAGATGTTGGGGTACATACATCACAGGAGACACTGGGGCACATACATTACAAGAGATGCTGGTGGAATATACATAACAGGAGAGGCAGGGGCATCTATACATCACAGGAGACATTGGGGCACAATCATAACAGGAGACATTGGAAGCATATACATCAGAGGAGACGCTGGGGCATCTGTACATCACAGAAGATGCTGAGGGCATTACATCACAGGAGATCCTGGGGTATATACATCACAGGAGAGATTAGGGGCATATACATCACAGGAGATGTTGGGGCATATACATAACAGGAGATGCTTGGGTACATACATTACAGGAGATCCTGGGGCACATACATTACAGAAGATCCTGGGGCACATACATCACGGAAGATGCTGGGGCATACACATCACAGGAGGGGCTGGAGCATCTATACATCACAGGAGATGCTGGGGCATGTAAATCACAGGAGACTCATGGGGCATATCCTTCACAGGAGACACTGGGGCATATACATCACTGCAAAGGGCTACGACATATACATCACGGGGGAAACTGGAGCATATACTTCACTTGGGAGGCTGGGAGGGGTTTAAAGCATGGCTGCAGAGCAGTCCCTGAGAATCTGTCTTCTTTGACTTAAAAAAATTAACTGTTTAGGTGCCATATAAATTGATCGCTAATATGTCTACAATGGAGACATGACTTTTTTTTTATGATTTATTGTGTCCAAATGTAAATAGAAACAGACAAAATCATTGTATTTTGGAATTATGTTGGCCACAAATCTGTACTTTTAATGGTAGCTACAGAAGTATGATATGAAGGTTATGTAGTAGAACGTGTGCTTGGGTTCTTCAGGCATCAGGTTTTTAACTACATGCACTGATAAGTAGGCATGGATGATAAAGTAAGAGATTAAAGATTTTTTTACACATTTTCAGACACAAAGAAATTTCATATTGTTTCAAACAATATGCAGCTCCGTATGGTATTACACAATAAGCTAAATGTTATTGAAAACGAGAGGCTTGAGACACAGTTTAGTTAAATGCCAAAGGAGTTTAGATATATGGGTAGGAGATTTTAGATGATGAGTGAGACAAGAATTTGGTTTATTACTAAATTAGTGATATCCCTATTTAGTCCATTTAGGCTATTTTTCTAGTTGTGCATTTAAAAGTAAATTAAGTTCTAGATTAGTTTAGTCTATTCCTAGGAGAAGATACCATGTCTCAATTGATTTAGAAGAATCTTTCAATCTTTCAATTTCTGTAATTACATCTTTTATTGTTAGAAGGGAAACAATGAGGTTCCAGATGAAAGTCTGGGAAGCTGGAATTTTGGATGGCGTTGGGGTTGTGATCTGACCAAAGAGTAGATAGAATGTTAGGTGATGAAATTTGAGGAAGAAAGCAAAAGGCACAGGAGCTATGGCTGCACAATCGCCGCTGAGGACTCCACTTAACTGGTAGCTAATCAATTGCTGTAACAGCCAGGGCCAATGCCCACACCACCTAATAGTATTTAACCCTGAAAAAGCTGCGATCAATAGCGATCACAGTATTTAGAAGATTGAGAAATAGAGGGGGCTCCATCTCTCACCCAATTAGCACCCCACAAAAAGAATGTGAGAAGTCTATGATTATCATGGCAACTGGATGTCAAAAATGGGCCTCTGGTTCTGCCATCTATGGTGGACCATTAGGCCCAGCCATGTGCAGGTCTAATGGGCATTTTGCCAGTTCAAACTGACAGTTCTAATGCTTTGCAGTGATGCATTGCAATGCAGTAAACCAGTGATCAGATAAATAAAAATGAAAGGCCTATAGAGGGACTAAGTAAAAAAAAAGTTTAAAATTGTAAAAACGTAAAAAAACCTCCACAAAACAAAGAACAAAAATATTGCATAGAAGATTATGCCAATAAATATAAATCCATATCCAGCAAAAAGAAAGAAAGACTCACCTTCTTTATTTCATCCGAAAGTTAATATCATAGGAAGGGGATGCGGAAAACGTTTGAAACCAATGAAGTGCCCCTGCGCGCAAAACGATCGTCCAAAACGTTTCCGGCATCCACCTCCTGTGATTTTAACTTTCGGATGAAATAAAGAAGTTGTTATTTCTTTATCAAGGGTGAGTGCCACCAATTTTCCTTTCCTTTTGCTGGATATGGATTTGTGTGCTGTTTGCAAGGTAGCGTACCGCTCTGTTTGGGTCTGATATCGAACAGACTTTGTCTGCATAATTGCAATTACCTAAGTGGAGCTAGGTGTGTGATAGGTTTTAGTGCCGGACATTTCTTTCCTTTGTGCAATAAATACAAATATTTATGTAAGAGCAAAAATAAAACAAAAAAAAAATCCACATTTGGGAATCGCTGCATCTGGAATGAACTGATGCAAAAAACAAAAAACGTATAGATTTCAAGATAATGCGATGCAAAAACAATTTAATTTTCAATTAAACTTTTTTTTATGTAAAAGCTGCAAAACATAAAAAATGTATACTGTATATGTGTGGTATCTCTGTATTCATCTGAAGAATAAATCAGTCTTATCACTTTTATCAAACAATGAATGGCATAAAAAAAATCCCCAAAAAACTATTTCTGTACTGCTATTTTTTTACTCTACCGCCTAATAATCGGAATAGAATGCGATCAAAAAATGCTGTGTACTCCAAAATGGTACCAAGAAAAAAACATCAACTCATTCTGCAAAAGCAAGCCCACACAGTACTCTCTAAGGAGAAGAATAAAAAAATTATAGCTCTCAATATATGGTGATGCAAACATTTTTTTTTGAGAAAAAAAAAGCATTTTCAGTGTGATAGTAGCAAAAAATCAATATAAATCTGGTATCTCTATAATTGCACTGACCTGAAGAATAAAGCTGTCTTATCACTTATACTGCACTGTCAACGGTGTAAAAAAAAAATGAAAAAAATGAAAGCAATTCTTGAACTACTGCTGCTTTGTTCATCCTGCCCTCCAAAGATCACAAAAAGGCAATTTACCTGTGCTTCACGCTGAGCAATTACATCAGGGTTTCTGTGTAAATTTCCAAAATACGTGGTTCAGACAAAAACCCCTGAAAATTCACGATAATGAGGCAGGTGGAGTCTCTGAACTTTTTCCGGCCTATGATATGGGGTTGTCCACCTTTTTAGTGCTGCACTAAAGTACATTTCATCACAGTTTTATGCATAACTGAAAAAATAGACAACACTGAAAACCCACAAAAAACAAGTCCTCATTCAGGTCCATCATCTGTTAGAATGGAAAGATAACGGGTTTTCACATCACTGGTAGCACAAAGGTCTTCAAAAGTGACATGGCTATCTAAAACACATACAGCAAAATCTGTACTCCCAAATCCAAATGCCTCCTTCCTTCAGAGCCCCACAGTGAGCCTAAATGGCATTTAGCATTACTGTATTACTTCACATTACTGTAGTGAAGAGAGACCATTTAACGTACATGGTGTGTGTCTCTAGAAGCACAAGCTGCAACAATGTATTGGGCACCACAATGTATTGGTCACTACAATGCATATTTGCAATTTTTGCTCCACTGCATACTTATATCTCTAAATCCTTTATAGAGTCAAAAGCATCACTTTCGACATTGATGAATTCCCAGAGGCTGTAATTTCCAAAATAGGGTCACTTGAAGGTGTTTCTGCTGTTCTGGCACTTAAGGCCTCTGCAAATGGAGTCTGCAAACTATTGTATGAACATCTACACTCAAAAAATCTAATAGCGCTCCTTCCCTCACCATAGACTTATGGGTACCGGATTCCGGAGCGGATCGTTTTTTGTTTTTTTTTTTAGTTTAGCAGGGACCGCTGATCCCGTTTTTTTGCGAGTTCGACCAACATAATACAAATGCCATGTTGCCTCAGGCAAATAATGGTAGATCAGACCTTTAGTACATCATAAAAATTCATAGAAAATACAGCACATATACTACGGATGCAAAAACAGACAACATAATCAAAGGCTCCATTTTAGAATAAGCAACTCTGAGCATCCAGCATCTTTCGTAAGATTTGATTAAGACAAGGGAAGCGTACAGTAGCTGCTTATTAACATTTACACACAGATATTTTTAGAAGGCTGAAAAATGAATTGCTAAGGATGAGGGTAACTAGACCTAGGAGTATGCAGATAGACTGTAAACCCTAACAGCAAGTATAGCAAGTCAAGTAAGCAAAAAACACAGTAATATGGAACAAAACCCATAATAATGTACTAAAAGCATAAAGATGTACTATAATGATGTACTATAATAATGTACTAATGAACATCATATGTTAGAGATGAAAAGTGGGGCATATGATTACAAAATGGGATGCGGTAACTGGTTTTGATGGTCTCTCTTGCATCTTTAGGTCCTTGTCTAGTAGGTAATATTTCTGCTCTTCTGTAGTGGTAATGGTGTGGTATTTTCATTAATGCATAATGCTCACCTTGAAGACTGTCTAAAGTCACATCAGAAAATATTTGGTAACAATGACCTTTAAATCTTGGGTAGCCTTTTTTTAAATGCTGCTTTCATTTTGATGGCAATGTTGCCTGATCTGATATCATATCTGTGGGTGACCAAAGACTAATCAAAACAATCCATTTTGGGTTTGTTCATGATGAAATAGCAGGGACTGATTTCTAAAGAAGGGTTGTGGTTATAGTTTTAATATCTTCCGTAGACTTATAGACACATAAATTACCTCTGCTGACTCAATCTTCATCAGCTTCTTGTCTTGCTAGGTACGGGGAAGTACCAAGTGAACGGCAAAAAGGAAGGGAAGGGAAAACCTTTGTCTAGGGAAGGGGGAGATGATGAAACCTGACCAAACCTACCGCTGGCTCCTGGCTTCCCTCACCACCCTAGATAGGTCTGCACCTATGCGCCAAACCGGATACCTGACCTTGGCTGACCCTAAAATAGGCCCTAGGTAGGGAACGGATGAGATGAGTGCTTAGTCAACCCTACTAAGCTCTAAAGAACACACAGGGAATACAAATAGAAAGTGTGAATGAATAACTTTATCTTCAGATGACTCAGTGAGAGGAACTGTAAAAACAACAAGAGATTAAAATCACAGAGAGTGGTTTCATAATCTGCTTGATTTGAGGGATCCAGAGGTTGTAGTCATGTATTCTGCTGAGGCTATCTCTGGATGTAGAGGATTTCAGAGTATGACCTGTTTTGGGTCTGCAAGTGAGGGTTTTTTTCTGGAGTCTAGAAAAACTTAAGAATATGTAAAGTAGGTCATCGATGGTACAAAATTTGTGTGATTTCTGTTGAGGATAGTTAAAATGGCCAAGGTATATGGAGCAGAATGTTTCAGGCAGTCTACCATTTCCAGGAATTCTAACTTAAATTACAGGTAAATTAGAAAACGCTAAGAGTACCACATTTTGTGCACATTTGGAAAGAACAAATGGTGTGAGGAAGGACGCCAGACAGTGTCCACCATGATTTGACAGGTGCTTCATTAAAGTCTTAGGTTGTGTTGGAATCATCTGAATGTTATTGTTCAGGATTCCAAAACAGACTTCAACAGTGCTCGGATATGTCATGTGTGGCAGGTGATAACAAGGGAACAAGGCTCATAAACTGGTCCTCAGGCTAGGGGGGCCCTAGCCGTCCCTGATCCAAGAGATATATCTGATTTTGATGACATCTGGGCCACCTTCTTACCCCTGCACCTGACCAGTTCTGACCTAGTACCCCCTCCCTACCCCTGGGGGGGGGCACAAAAGCATGTAAACACCAACAGTGATAGACAAACGGGGGAAATCAAAACTCTATCACAAAGAGTTAACAGACAAAAAGTGATAAGGATTAATTAAATTAAACCAGGGAGGTAATAACCAGATGACCAGGATTCTACAGCGTGCCAAACAAAGCGCAGTAAATCACCAAACTGGAAAACAACAGCACACGGCCTGGTTTAGCAAAAAGCTATATATGGCACAGGAAAACAAATTCCTCAACCTTAAAAAGCCAGGGAGTACCTATGATAAGTCAGCAAAATCTGATCCACAAAGTAACCAGGAAGTAAGAAAAAATTAACTCCTGCTATTCTAAAGAGCACACAGCTGATTGACGCCCAAGCCTGCCTGTGCAACTCAGAAATACAAGAGAAAGTATAGTGACTGGGAGGAGTGTCAGAATCTGTGGTCTGTGCAGAATCTGATGCCGCCATGACAATTAGTGAGTTTAGAGAAAAACACCGTATGACAGGAGAGCACTGTACCGTGTGTCGTCCATGTGTCATCCATATGAAGTCAGTCTCTTGGTCGTGTCCTCCGTGTGACGTCTGTGTGACATGTGTTTTTAACATGGAGTTTTACAAACAATCAAAAGCTAGATAGATGAATGGATAGGTGGATGGATAGATAGATGGATGTATAGATAGATGTGAAACTCATAACTAATGTCCGACTACCCTGCATTTTGTAAGCTTGCACCCTTTAGTGCCTTTCATGTGGCACTAAAGGGTGTCTGGCCTTGTTTTTAGCCCCAAATTAAATGTTTTTTTGTTTTCTTAAAAAAAAAAACTACTTGGGGTCCTCCTTATTTTTGTTAGCCAGACCACAGCTGGCAGCTTTACCTTGGCTGGTAATCCAAAACAGAGGGCACCCCACGCTGTTATGTTAAATTATTTATTTAAAATTAAATAAATATTAAAAACCTAAAAATGAAGGTCCCCAAATTGGATCACCAGTCAAGGTAACGCGGACAGCTGTGGTCTGGTATTCGCAGGCAAGGGAGGACCATGGTTATTGGACCCTCCCTGAACTAAAAATAGCCGGCCGCAGCCACCTCAGAAGTGGAGCATCCATTAGATGCATCAATCCTTGCACTTTGCCTTCAGCTCTTCCCATTGCCCTGGTGCAGTGGCAAACAGGGTAATAAATAGGGTTGATGTCAGCTGTGAATTGCCAGCTGACATAAAGCCCCTGTTATTAGTAATGGTTGGCCATCTATCAAATACCCCTCGTTACTAATACAGTCGTTGAACGAAGAAAAATAAATTTTATTTGGACAAACATCTACCAACCACAGGCCTCATTCACCAATTTATTATAATTTTTTTTTTAAAAAAATGTCCGACGTAATCCATAGCGAGGTCCCACTATGATTCGCAAAAGCAAACTTGAAAGACATCAAAAGAGAAAATTATTAAAGAAATAAATCAAGAGACACCTTCATTGACCAATTTATTTCCCTGGCAATCCCTAATCCGGGTCTGGCATAATCCAGTAAGGGGGTCCCACGATGATCCCCTATTCACTGTTTCAGTCAATAAAGAACAGAATGTTCCCCTTTGGCTGGGAGAGCAGTGCCTGCACTCACACTCTGCTGTGAGAAGCGGTGCAGTGACCTGAGCTAACCTCATGAATTTAGCCTAGGTGACCTCAGAGGCGTACACAGCAGTGTGTGAGGAGCTGCGGGCATGACGTGTGCTGATTTCATGAGGTTAGCTCAGTTCATTACCTGATGCAATGAACTACGCTGATCTTGTGACATCACCACTTGTCACTGAGTTCCACTACCGCAGGGTTTTCAGGCCAATTATCGCAAAAGCCATGGGCCGCCTGCGGTACTTGATGTGAACCCTTTACTCTTCTAAAACTATAAAGGCTTTGTAAGAAAAAAAATAGCAGAATTCACTGGCGTTGGTCATGAGAGACGGACATAACTGACTCATAGTCTGTTATTTTATTCTTGAAGTGCACACATGACATTATAATTTGAACACTGCAGTCAGACCTTAAGAGACCCATTGTAGTCTCACCTGAACACTTGATGTGAGAATGCGGTGGTCATTGAACTCAGTCAATGTCACGAGGTTAGCAGAGTTCATCGCCACAGGTAATGAACTGAGCTAACCTCATGACGTTAGTGCTTGTCACACCTGCGGCTGCTCATACACTGCTGTGTGAGCCCATACGGTGACCAGGGCTAATGTCATGAAGTTAGCTCAGGTCATTACACTGCTTCTCACAGCAGGCTGTGAGTGCACTCATTGACTTGCCTTGCCCAGTACAGAGCCACTCGCAGCATGCTGCGATTTGCCCCATATGCAGAATATTTCAAGAGATAAAGTAGAGATAAAGTATTTTTCTAGCATTGAACGTGCACATTTTATACGCAGATGTGACTGCACCCTTAAGGTGGCTTTACAGGCTATGACATTGCTAAAGTGATCTTGTTGGGGTCACGGATTTTGTGACGCACATCCGGCTGCGTTAGCGATGTCGTTGCGTGTGACACCTATTAGCGATTTTGAATCGTTGCAAAAACGTTAAAAATCGCTAATCGGTGACTTCCCCCCTAATCTCAATTATCGTTGCTGCTGCAGTAACGATGTTGTTCCTCGTTTCTGCGGCAGCACACATCGCTACGTGTCACACCGCAGGAACGAGGAGCCTCTCCTTACCTGCGTCCCGTCAGCAATGAGGAAGGAAGGAGGTGGGCGGGATGTTCGTCCCGCTGATCTCCGCCCCTCCGCTTTGATTGGGCGGCCGCTTAGTGACGTCGCTGTGACGTTGCGGTGACGCCGAACGCAACTCCCCCTTGAGGGAGGGATTGTTCGGCAGTCACAGCGACATCGCAGAGCAGGTATGTGCGTGTGACGCTGCCGTAGCGATAATGTTTGCTACGGCAGAGATCATGACATATCGTTACAACGACGGGGGCGAGTGCTATCGCGCTCGACATCGCTAGCAATTGCTAGCGATGTCGTAGCATGTAAAGCGGCCCTTAGTGTGAGCCTAACATCGGGGTTTATTTATTTTATGTATGTGGTATAATTGATATATTAACTTTATTTTCTAGGTCAATATGATTAACAAGATACCAAATTAACATTATATAGTTAGATTTTACTGTTTACACATTAATGATACTTTGTAAAAAACTAAATGGTGTTGCCATATTCTTAGAGACATAACCTTACTACTGTATTTTTTGTTGACTAAGCTGTATCAGGGCTTATTTTTTTAAAGGACATTTTGTTGGTTTTCTTAGCACCATTTTTAAATACTTTGGTATATGTAACTTTTTAATTGCTTTTTATTCCATCTCTTGTGAAACAATGTGACATAAAAATAGCAATTCTGGCACTTTTTTTGTTGCTTATTTGTTTAATGCTATTTACTGTGTGGGGTAAAAATCATGCTTAATTTATAGTTTTTGTCATTATGCACATTGTGCTTTTAGATATGGATCATTTATTTAGATTTTCTTTTTTACTAAAAGATTCAATTTTTTTGTGTTCTCATATTATAAACCTTGTCACCTTTTAATTTTTTATTTAACAGCTGTGTGAGGTCTTATTTTTTGCATGATTAACTGTAGCATTTATTGGTACCGCTTTGTGCTTTGTACATTACATTTTTTTCAAGTGAAATTATTGTAAAACTGTAATTTAGGCTTATTTTATGTTGTTTTTTTTATTGGGTGCCATAAATAGCATTCTCATTCCCATTTTAGAGTTTGGGTTGTTATAGACATAATGCCACTGTCATGATTCATGCATGGCTCTGCCGTTCCTGAGTCGGTGCATGTATCCTGCCTCCGGGGTTTAGGACCCTTGGGAGGGGCCTGTTCATTCTTAACAAGTGGTACAAAGGGACAAAAGGAGTATTGCACATCATCTAATTATCCTCGTCTAGCATCTGTATGCCGTCCATATGCAATATTTTTGTTTCTCAGCAACTGTTATTCTACAATCATTTACAGGACTATTTACAGTGTTCTATGCTAGAGAATGATAATGTATCCGTAAAAAGTTGGTGCCACTAAGATGGTCCTTTTGCCTGCTCTAGGTAAAGACACAGAGAGGATAAGACAGACAGGGGTAAAAGAAACAGCAGTCATACAAGGAACTCCAAACAACAGGAAGGCGTAAAGGGGAACGGACAAGTGAGAGAAAATACAATGGGATTAAAGGAAGGGAAAACACCACACAACTTTCACACAGCAATCTCCAGCTCCCAAAACAGCTTCCAGGTCCTCAGCTCACAAGTATAATCTTGAGGCTAGCTATAGCAGAGCTATCACTGGCAACTCCCTGAGCTGAGAGGGGAATATTTATAGCAGACGTGAATGGGACACTCAGAACAACTCCGGCTTTTCATCCAGAGTTAGGAGACCAGACAAATTACTTAACCTTTGCAGCACCGAACCCAGGGGAATCTACACAGTCAGTGTGCAGGTAGCCATGTGCTGTGATCTCCTGACACCAGAAATAGAAGGGACAACTCTCTGACGTGGTACCCTCATGTTGGATAAGTCATCAATGCCTGATCGGCGGGGGTGCGGGTGTCAGGCCCCGGCCAATTAGCTGCTTTTGGTGCCGGCAGCAGGCAGCTGGAAATGCTCAGTTCCGGAGCTACCCCATCAACTGATAGCGGCCAAGGCCGTGTACTGCACATCTGCCTTCTATTGACTTGAATAGGAGGTGGTTGTTCAGTGCCTGGCCACGGCCACTATCAGCAAACGGGGCAGCTCCGGAACTGAGCATTTCCTACCGGCACTGAGAATAGTTGATCGGGGAAGGGTGCTGGATGTTGGACCCCAGACAATCAGACATTGATGACCTATCCTAAGGATAGGTTTTCAATGTTAAAATAGCGGACAACCCCTTTAATAAAATTCCAGCCTGGGGTTTCTGTCTCTGTGTTGTCATTGGATTGTTATTTGCAGCTGTGTATAAGGTGAGGTGAACATACATATGCTTCATATTTTGGAAAAAAGGCTTGAGCTATAAATTAAAATAGTTTAAATTTAGCTTTCCATCAACTAATGGATTATGTTGCCTTTTTGAGTTTTTCTCGAAGTGTGGTACTTTTTTATTTCTTATTCTGCTCACTACACTTTTAGAATATGGGTACAGTCTGGGCATGGTTACATATGTCTATCAAAACGTATAATAATCCCCAATTATATGAAAATAATTTTTATTCAAGTAGAAAATTTATACACCACACCATTTTGTGCATATTAACATTACATAGATCAATTGTCTTAAAGCCAAATGAATGGCAACCCCTGATCTTGAATATCAAGAACAGGGTTTACAATGAAAGATAGACAAATTGATACAATTTAAAACATATATATCCAAATACTGGTTCACAAAAGGACACAAAATGTACAAGCCAAACTTAACTCGGTAGCTCCCAGTGTGACTATGTTGGCACATAAGTGCTGATTCTGCGGTCACAGTCATAAATATTCATCCAGGAGTATCCACACGATGCGTTGGAAAATAGGTCCTTTATTCAATATAGTGAACCATCAACCATTTCCTATCAATTAAAGACGTCTCCACCTCAATCTCCACCTGAGGTGGAGACGTCTTTAATTGATAGGAAATGGTTGATGGTTCACTATATTGAATAAAGGACCTATTTTCCAACGCATCGTGTGGATACTCCTGGATGAATATTTATGACTGACCGCAGAATCAGCACTTATGTGCCAACATAGTCACACTGGGAGCTACCGAGTTAAGTTTGGCTTGTACATTTTGTGTCCTTTTGTGAACCAGTATTTGGATATATATGTTTTAAATTGTATCAATTTGTCTATCTTTCATTGTAAACCCTGTTCTTGATATTCAAGATCAGGGGTTGCCATTCATTTGGCTTTAAGACAATTGATCTATGTAATGTTAATATGCACAAAATGGTGTGGTGTATAAATTTTCTACTTGAATAAAAATTATTTTCATATAATTGGGGATTATTATACGTTTTGATAGACTATTGTTATCCCCAGGGCCTTAGAGCTAAATAACTTTGATACATGGTTACATATGTGTAGCGCCCCTGAACCTTTCAGGGCACTACTAGGTACTGCATCCTCTCACGGATGCAGGGCCTATCCCCAAGGACCTGGAAGCTCAATGCCGGTACCAATCAACACACATAACATCCCCAGTTCCCTCACGCAGACAGGGATGACTGACTAGTTGGGGACCCAATGGATGGCCACCTGGGGGTGGAGCCGATCAAGTCCATTAGCAAACAACCCGGAGGAGGAGAAGAGACAGTAGTCAGAGGAGTAGTGAATAGAGTCGAGGACACAGACGTGTCTCAAGACGGGGTCGTGTAACAGTGGCCTGACTGGTACAGGAGTGTGGTTGCCAGGGAGGGTACGACAAGGTACCCCTGGAACCAAGGCACCAACAGGGCACAGGGCCCTAGGTTAGGTTAACGTTTTAAACTGCATAGCAAATACCTGCACAGGAAGGGGATCCTCACTGAGCCAAGAATCCGGGGGCACCAGCAGTAACGATTGAGCCAGGGACCGGAACCAAATACCGACCCTACAGGGTTCACACTGCCTGCCGTACGGACGAGAGCCTGAAAACTGACTGGAGGAGACTCCTAGACGCTCTAAGCCACGGGGTTCCACAAAACGACAGAGAGGTGCAGAGGAAAGAAGCCATCAGGGTACCACACTGGCACTGGGACTACAGGGACCAGAGGTCTGAACCTGCCGTCCAGCGTCACCATCTGCTATGAGTAAAAACCAGAGTTGCACTGCATTCCCATTGTGTGGTCCCCGTTCTTGCTACGTCGCACCCCATCATCTACACCCTGGGGCTCAGCCCTGCTTGCGGAGGGCCCAACATCCCAGCTGCCATCACCACCAGCCCCAGTGGACATAAACTGTGCAGCGGCGGCGATATAAACTCTTTCATCTCCCCTGTATATAAACCCTTTTTAAAAGCGTCCCCAGGGTCACGGAACCGGGCAACGGCCATGAAACACCCGTGACACAGCATCCCCATACATATACGGCCTGGGACCAAGTACCCCATAGCCCTGGGCGACACAGCTTTTCCTGGCGCTGTGAACAGGATATGGACTGGACCCGTTAACACGAGTGACATGCGCCCTATGGACTGTTTTGTGAACAACTACCGCCATTTTATTATCTGTGAAAAACTGTGAAAATCACTGTGGTGTAAGTGTGCGAAAAAGAGACTCCAGCCCCTGGTAGTGTACAAAATGTAAAATCGAAACTGGTTGCAGGAGGCCAGAAGAGCCTGCTGCAGAATGCTCCCTGGTGCGCTAGGAGAACGGCAGTTCTGAATGATCAACCGAGCAAACCAGAGAGAGGCGAGATAGCTGCCAGAGGGGACAAGAGACCGGACCGGTCCGGCAGCGGGACCGCTGCCTGGCTAGAGGGAGAAGTTGAGCGGCTGTGTATCCGAATGCAGGTGCAGCTGGTTCAGCAGGTCATGGACTGGCGTGCAGAGATGCAGGGGATGGTGGCGATCGTGCAAGCCCAGGAGGAACGGGCCTTGTACGAGGAGCGGCAACAGGAGCAGGTAGGAACAGAAACCTCCCTGCCCCATGAGTCCCCTCGGCAGCTATACCCATGTCATCTCCGGCCGCTAACCAGGCGATGCACCCGGTTCCTTTCCCGTGTCATGAATGTGTCTGGATCTTCAGGTGCTGCTGCTGGGACCAGGTGCAAAAGGGCCCGGCGATCGTCCAGACGTTAATGGACGCTGTCCCTTTAAGGGCTTAATTTAGGGTTTTTTCTGTTTCCTTGCCAGGTTGGAGGAGCCTTTCCTCCAGCTGATAATTAAGGGCCTTTATAACGTTGGGCCTCTCACTTCTCCAGTACGGGTTATACTCTTCACTTGGAAAAGTTGCTTGCTCAGGAGTGCATGTGGCTTCAGACTACTGTTGCTGTTTATTCTGAAGATTCTCTCTCAAGATAAGTTGTTGTTTTTCCTTTTTCCCCTTTTGCTGTTTATTTTTGTGTTTGTTATTCCCTCTGATGATTGGTGGGTGGTGGGATGTAATCCTAGGGTCTGGCTAGGAGACAGGGGCACGTTGGCGTTCCACACCTCCTAACCCTTATAGGTACCTGTGGTTTGAGGGAAAGTGCAGGACCCCCCAGTGTCAGGGCAAGTACAGGAGCCACTGGTCAGCCCCCCCTCTTTCTGTTTCAGTCTCCCTTATTCCCAGGAGTCCACTTGCTGGGTGTCTCTCCCCACACCCAGCGTGACACCAAGATGTTTCGCCTTCAACAGCTCAAGCAGATCAGGCCGTGCTACTGGGTTCAGTCCTGGAAGAACTGGCAACCGACAGGGAAGTTGCCGGTGACCAGGCTCAATGCCCATCTGCTGACTGGAACCTGGAAGCAGACTGTTCAGGTCTGGCGGGCCCTATCTTCGAGCTGGTATGGGGCGTGGCTGTAGCAGGACAATGGGCTGTTGTGGATGAGAAGGTCCACAAAGTCTGCCAAGCCACCATCCGGCAGCTGGCTCAGGAGCATCAGCAGCGGGCGACCCGGAAAAAGCAGGTGGAGGCCCGCAACTTCCAAGAGAAGCAAAGCCTGCACCAGGCCAGCTGGAAGGCCCGTGGAGTTCGGTACCAGGGTGCTGTGGATCAGTTTGATCAAAAACGGGGGTGGGGATTAATCTCCGAGCCCGGATTACATGCTGGGGTATTTGTCTCCCACCGGGATGTGCTGGACCACCATCCAGAAGGGACAGCCCAACCGTGACCTGCACCCAGGTGAAGTGGTCACATTTACCCGGTATCATGGGGAGCGGGGCTGGTATGCCTTGGATGTGCAGAAGGTTGCAATACTGACAGTCCCCCCTTCTTCCATTCCTACCCCCTTTGTGAGTGCTGAACCAGGTTACCCAGTTTTCATTACTTTCAGTTATGAAAATGTAAATAATGTCAAAATTGTTGAATAACAATATTGTGTAGTTTTTGATAAAAATGGACCACTGGTCATTGGACTGGGAATGACCCGAACTCTTGCAGTGTAAATAGTTTCACTATTTGTGCCAAAATCAGATTACACCCTATTCAAGGACCCTAATGGACACCACCACCAAGGATAGGATGGCTGCAGGAAGGGTCTACGGCAGAGGCAGCCGAGACTCGGTCACCATAGCAACCAGTGATGTTCCTCCTAGGGGTTTTGGGGACCAGAACCTTTGGGTGGTGGGTAAAAGGGGGGATGTGCTCCAGTTTAGCAACGTTTAAGCAATGCCTCCCCTTCGTGGGAAGAATGTTGAAAGTTTTAAAGTTAAAAATGTAAAACCAAGGGGGAATATAGCGCACCTGAGCCCTTCAGGGCAATACTAGGTACTGCATCCTGTCACAGATGCAGAACCTACACCCAGGGACCTGGAAGCTCAATGCTGGTACCAATCAACACACATAACATCCCCAGTTCCCTCACCCAGACAGGAATGACTGACTAGTTGGGGACCCAATGGATGGCCACAGAGGATTGGAGCCGATCGAGTCCACTAGCCAACAACTCGGGGGGGAGGAGAAGAGACAGTGGTCAGTAGAGTAGTGAGTAGAGTGGAGGAGACGGACATGTCTCAAAACGGGGTCGTGTAACGGTGGCCTGACTGGTACAGGAGTGTGGTTGCCAGGGAGGATACGAAGAGGTATCCCTGGAACCAAGACACCAACGGGGCACAGGGCCCTAGGTCAGGTGAACATTTTAAACTGCCTAGCAAATACCTGCATAGTGAGAGGACCTTCACGGACCTCACTGATCCAAGAATCCGAGGGCACCAGCAGTAATGATTGTCAGGTACCGGAACCGAATACCGACCCTACAGGGTTCACACTGCCCGCCGTACAGATGAGAGCCTGACAACTGACAGGAGGGGACTCCCAAACGCTCCAAGCTATGGGGTTCCAGAAAATGACAGAGAGGGGCAGGGGAAAGAAGCCATCAGGGTACCACACCGGCACTGGGACTACAGGGACCAGAGGTCTAAACCAGCCATCCAGCATCATCATCTGTTGTGAGTAAAAACCAGAGTTGCACTGCATTCCCATCGTGTGGTCCCCGTTCTTCTTACGCCGCACCCCATCATCTACACCCTGGGGCTTAGCCCTGCTTGCAGAGGGCCCAACATCCCAGCTGCCATCACCACCAGCCCCAGTGGACATAAACTGTGCAGCGGCGGCTCCAACTGCTTAGCCGCAACATGCAAGTGGCGTCACAATATAAACTCTTTCATCTCCCCTGTATAAAAACCCTTTTTAAAAGTTTTCCCAGGGTCACGGAACTGGGCAACGGCCATAACACACCCATGACAAAGCATCCATGTACATATACGGCCTGGGACCGAGTTTCCCATAGCCCTGGGCGACACATATGCAATTGAGGCTTAAACCATATTTATGAAGTGACACTATTAGAATTGTAATAGGCATTACAAGTAGTGATGAGCGAATAGTAAATATTCGGGTTATTCATATAGAATACCTAGTAATATACCAGTATTCGTCACAATTAACAAACTACTCCAAGTCAATGGGGAACCCAGGCATTTTTCTTGAAGACGTCCAAAAAAAATGCTCGGGTTCCACATTGACTTGCAGTAGGTTCATTATGTGTGATGAATACTGGAATAGTACCACATATTCAGTATGAATAACCCGAATATTCAGTATTCCTCCATCACTAATTATTAGGTTGAGTATTCTTTTCAATTGCGTATGTCCAGCGTACTTTGTTTTCATTTGGATTTATCAACTTTTTCTATTCTGTTTGCTGTGTTATATACTTACAAAAAACTCCTGTACTACAAGTTCACTTAAAGGCTAATGTCTTGCAGTGATAAACTTTTCTTTCAGTGCTACTCACATACTGCAATCTTCCGTCTCATGAACTTTTGTCCCAAAACTGACCTTTTTTTCTTGGCAGGGCAATTATATACCTACATTTCAAAATAATCTCCATATGGTTTAGATTTTTGCTCTTGTGATTTCTGTAAAGAGATTATATTTGCAGTCATATAATACTGTATTTTATGCAGTTTTCCATAGAACTGTGATAAGAAGTGAAGGGCATGTGAATCTTGTAGGTGGCTTGCAATTATACATTGCAATTATACAAATTACTGTTATTTCAAAACTGGTTATGATATGTCTGACGCTAATGAGGAAATGTTTAATTCTATACAGTTTATTAAAATTACAAGCAGTTTTACACTTAGTCAATAGTATCTATTTTATTGCAGTAAATTGTTGACTAAAATAGAAATTGGCCAAAGGTCAGCTCTACCTATTCTCCAAAACACAGTACCACTCTTGTCTATGAACTGTGTAAACTCTTATGGCTCAAGCTGATTTATATTAATGCCTGTGAATAGCTGTACCTTACTGCTATCTACAGCCATCGAAGCTGCATTCATGGATCGTGAACTATGGTGGAGCTTTGTGGCAACTTTTTTGATAATAAATTGGGGAACAAGAGACAGTGTGGGGGAGTCTTTAATCAAATAAAGTATTTTTTGCTGTGTGTGTCTTTTTTATTTTTACTTATTGGGTTACTTTTTTTTATAGATGCTTCTCAATTACTTACACCAGGGCTTTATTTCAGCTGATATTACACAGCTGATAACAACCCCCCAAAATATTACTTTGATTGCCGCTGCACTAGTGCAATGGGAAGAGCCGGGGTAAAATGCTAGAATTAATGATGTGGCTGTGGGCTGATATTTTTAGGCTGAGAAAGGCCAAATATCCACAGACCTTCCAAGCCTGTTAATATCAGCCCCCAGCTGCCTACTTTACCTTGGTTGGTTATCAAAAATAGGGGGGACCCCATGTCATTTTTTTAAATTATTTGTTTATTAGGTTAAACAAGACAAAAAACAACCTTTAGAGTGCAAGTGTGCAAACCCTGCTGTAATCGAAGCTCTCTCTCCTAAACTATCTCTCTCTGAACTGAATCTTAGGGACAGTGTTCCGAACGTCATACCCCCAAGTCTCATATAAAACCCGATAACTAGAGATGAGTGAACCTGAGGTTTCATGTTCAGAGTGTGGGTTCGGAAACCAACTTCCAAAAAAATAAAGTTCAGGATTATAATTCAAGTGAGTTGCGAGTGCAAACCACTCAAGCGAGCACCACTGTGCTTGGGGATGAATGATGCTCAGCCCTGTGCAAGTGGCTTGCAGCGTTTGAATGGCCTACACTTGGGGTAAAATCAGCGTGATCAGATGTACTGTGCACACACACACTAAAAAATTTGAAGACCCCTGTCCAGCCTGCCCAATTACAAACTTCCATTCAGGTTCAGATCAAGTCAGGGTCACAAACTGAACTTTTTTAAGATTTGACTGTACCTGCTGAACCGAACTTTCAAAGGTTCGCTAATCTTTACCGATGACATGATGCGACTTGCCAATCACTGGAATGCCAGTAGCCAACATGGCTACAGCATTATTGTGTATAGGAGGCAATCCTCATATGTTTATTGGCTGTCTAACAGCCGCAAAATATACGGATTGGGGACTCGAGCATGACGCTCAAGTACCCGCAATACTTGATTGAGTAATTAGTAACGCTCGCTCATCACTACTAGAAATATGCTGTTCCCTATATTAATTATGCTTTGATAAGTGCAGGTAGAATTAGGACCCATCAGTGCAAATAACGTAAGGTATTAGTAATAGAAGGAATATATAGAGGCTCTTACACTTAGGGTTTATTTAGCAGAAAACAAATATAATTCCATCTATTCTATTTCCCACCTAAAAAAATTGATATTTTTAAATATTTAATACATTTGCATTGTGTAATTTATAAAAATAATGAAATGATAAAACTTGAGTTGAGAAAAAGATTTGCAGGACCTTGGTCTGGCATCCACATTGGTACTCTGTTTAATCTGTACCAGGGTCCCATTAAAGAAGTTGTCCAGTTACCAAAACTGATTTTTTTTTTTCTGATAAATCTTGCTAATATGTGCCCCTCAACACATCTATTATGTTTTTTCAGCAAAATTACCTTTCATTGTGCACGAGCAGCACACGGTCATTGCTGGCTCCAGCTCTGATGGGGTTAATCTCTCCTCTGACTTCCTGTGTTCAGTTCCTACAAGTCCCAGAATTCTTTGTGGCTCTAGGGCGGTGTCTGGCTTATCTAACACACCCATTGTGTCTAAAACACCCACTCTGCTCCCACCCAAACCCTCCTCCCTGCCTCTTCCCTGTGGATGTGCACTGAGATCAATTACAGAGAGACAGCAGCAGCTCTACACAGCCAGGGGAAGAAAGTGTGTGTGTGCGTATATACAGTGTATGTGTATGTGTGCGCGTATATACAGTGTGTGTGTGTATATACAGTGTGTGTGTGAGTGTGTATGTGTGTGTGTATGTCATACTCACCTGTCTGCAGGGTCCCCGTGCCATGCCTGCTTCCAGCCCCTGTCCCGGTCCCGCCGCTCTGGCTGTGTGCAGTCTCCCCGGGGCACGCACGAAGCTTGCAGGACCTGGCCGTGGATCACCTGATGCAGTCACCTGATGCATCAGCTGATCGTCGTCTCGCCGGCTTTTTCGCGCCCGGCCGGCTATCAGCTGATCCTGCCGTCAGGGGACTTCATCAGCTGACTACCGGCAGCTCCTGCCGTGATGGGCCAGGATCAGACTCCGCTGCAGGAGCTGCCGGTAATCAGCACAGGCGTGAGTATTTATTTATTTTTTTTTTTTTTTTTTGCACTGATGCATCAGCTGATTGTATAATCGGCTTTTATACAATCAGCTGATGTGTGATATGATTCACATCCTGGAACCTGACACATCTGATCGGTATGCCTTCCAGCAAACCGATCAGATGATATTGGATCCGGATTGGACGGCGCGGGACCCTAACCCAGGATTACTGCGGAGGGGGGGTTCTTTATTTCAATAAAGATGGAGTCACTAATTGTGTTGTGTTTTATTTCTAATAAAAATATTTTTCTGTGTGTTGTGTTTTTTTTTTTTTTTTTATCATTACTAGAAATTCATGGTGGCCATGTCTAATCTTGGCGTGACACCATGAATTTCGGGCTTAGGGCTAGCTGATAATATACAGCTAGCCCTAACTCCATTATTACCCGGCTAGCCACCCGGCATCAGGGCAGCTGGAAGAGTTGGATACAGCGCCAGAAGATGGCGCTTCTATGAAAGCGCCATTTTCTGGGGTGGCTGCGGACTGCAATTCGCAGTGGGGGTGCCCAGAAAGCTTGGGCACCCTTCACTGTGGATTCCAATCCCCAGCTGCCTAGTTGTACCCGGCTGGACACCAAAATTAGGCGAAGCTCACGTCATTTTTTTTTTAATTATTTCATGAAATTCATGAAATAATTTAAAAAAAAAAAGGGCTTCTCTATATTTTTGGTTCCCAGTCGGGTACAACTAGGCAGCTGGGGGTTGGGGGCAGGCCGTACCTGCCTGCTGTACCCGGCTAGCATACAAAAATATGGCGAAGCCCACGTCATTTTTTTTTCTTTTTGGGTAAAAAACTGCATACAGTCCTGGATGCAGGATGCTGAGCCTTGTAGTTCTGCAGCTGCTGTCTGCTCTCCTGCATACAATGAACATTTTGAATAAGGAAATGACATCAGACCTTTTTTATTTTTTTCATCAACAATCTTTAATGGCATTGTGCACTGATTAAAAACGCAGTGAGCAAAAACGCAGCAAAAAAGGCACCAAATCGCGGCAAAAACGTGACATGCAGCACCGCAGGTGACAGAGCAGAGCAAGTTGGTGACATGCTCTGCTCTGACACATAGTGTGCTGCATGTCACTGTCTCCACTCTGGGACTTGTTGTGCAGGTGACCGGATGATACATGTCACTAACTGCCCCACTCTGTGATTTCTGCTGCATAGTACCAACTGTATACACTCTCACCTGCACAACAAGTCCCATAGTGGAGACAGTTAGTGACATGTAGCATCCGGTCACCTGCACTACAAGTGCCAGAGTGGAGAAAGATAGTGACATGCAGCACACTATGTGTCAGAGCAGAGCATGTCACTGTCTCCACTCCGCTGACCTCACAGCCCGTACACGCTGCGATGGATGCAGGGGGGACACAGAACAAGTAATCGGCCGACACTGGAGTCATGTGATTACTTGGGATGAATTGAGCAGTAAAATGCTCTGGTGCTCGATGGGCGAAGCCCATGCCGATTTTTTTTAAAAAAAATTCATTAAAAATAAAAAAACAAAAAAATCACATTGTTTGTGGGCTCCCGCTGCATTTTCTATTGCTAAGGGTAACCAAAGCAGCTACTGGCTGCTAGCCCCCGCTGCTTGGTGTTACTTTCACTGGCAATAGAAATGCAGGGAAGCATTTTTTTTTTTATAAAGGTTTTTCCCTGAAAACGTTTTTAAGAAAATGACGTGGGCTTCGCCATGTTTTTGTATGCTAGCCAGGTACAGCAGGCAGCTACGGGCTGCCCCCAACCCCCAGCTGCCTAGTTGTACCCGGCTGGGAACCAAAAATATAGAGAAGCCCTTTTTTTTTTTTCTTTATTTCATGAATTTCATGAAATAATTAAAAAAAAAAATGACATGGGCTTCGCCGAATTTTTGAGTCCAGCTAGGTACAACTAGGCAGCTGGGGATTGGAATCCGCAGTGAAGGGTGCCCAAACTTTCTGGGCCCCCCGCTGCGAATTGATGGCGCTTTCATAGAAGCGCCATCTTCTGGCGCTGTATCCAACTCTTCCAGTGGCCCTGGTGGCAGGTGGCACGCTGGGTAATAAGGGGTTAATACCAGCTATGTTTTACCCGCTGGTATAAAGCCCGAGATTCTTAATGTCAGGCCAAGGTTGACCTGGCCATTAAGAATCTCCAACAAAGGGTTTAAAAAAAAAGACCACACAGAGAAAAATACTTTATTAGAAATAAATACACAGACACAGTAGGGACTCCATGTTTATTACTCCCTCTCACCCCTCCACGATGGAGAGATTTCTGTACTGACCATGCCAGGAGAGAGCGAGGGAAAAGAGAGACAGCGAGGGGGGGGAGGAAAAGAAAGCGAGGGGGGAGGAAAAGAGAGCGAGGGGGGAGGAAAAGAGAGCGAGGGGGGAGGAAAAGAGAGCGAGGGGGGAGGAAAAGAGAGCGAGGGGGGAGGAAAAGAGCGAGGGGGGAGGAAAAGAGAGCGCAGGGGGGAGGAAAAGAGAGCGAGGGGGGAGGAAAAGAGAGCGCAGGGGGGAGGAAAAGAGAGCGCAGGGGGGAGGAAAAGAGAGCACGGGGGGAGGAAAAGAGAGCGAGGGGTGAGGAAAAGAGAGCGAGGGGGGAGGAAAAGAGCGCAGGGGGGAGGAAAAGAGAGCGCAGGGGGGAGGAAAAGAGAGCGCAGGGGAGGAAAAGAGAGCGCAGGGGGGAGGAAAAGAGAGCGCGGGGGGAGGAAAAGAGAGCGCGGGGGGAGGAAAAGAGAGCGCGGGGGGAGGAAAAGAGAGCGCGGGGGGAAGAGAGCGAGGGAAAAGAGAGGGGAGAGGAGAGAGGGATAAGAGGGGGGCAGAGAAGAGGGGGAAGAGGGGAGGGGGAGAAGAGTGGGGGGAGAGAAGAGAGTGGGGAAAGAACAGGGGGGGGGCAGAGGTGCTCTGTCACCAACTGTCTCCACTCTGTGACTTGTGGTGCAGGTGACAGAGTGCAGACAGTTGGTCCCATGCAGCAGGACAGATGGCAGAGCACAGCGGTGACATGCCTGTCAGTGTCTTGCTGCTGGGAGGAGCAGATGATCACACTGCCCCGACACCGGCCGCTCTCCTGACATCGCAGCAGAGCAGGCGGGTGGACAGTGTGAGCACATACTTACGTGCAGGGGGGATTCAGCTGAAGAACCCTCCCCCTGTACTGCACACTGGCGCCCCGTGCCTCAGCCTCACCATCTGCAGGACGCTTAGCCGGCTCCACACAAACGTCATCCGGATCCTCCCCTCGATGCTGGGCTGTGACGTGCGGTAGTCACCGCCCACAGCCCTGTCACTCAATCTGAGTGGCGCCGGCATCCTGTGACGTACCCGTCTTGTTTGAGAGCCCGGATATGCCGGGACGTCAGAGGATGCCGGCGGCCACAGCTCCAGGGTGTCATGTGACCGGCACTGAGCGTGCAGCATAGCGCCGCTCAGTGCCAGAACTGGAAACGGAAGCCAATGGAGAAGACGCCTAGAAAGGTAAGTAGAGCTCATACAGAAAATAAAAAAAATGGGTGAACCACCCCTTTAACTTTCTAGATCAGCACTTGAATGTCGGTATTCTGGGCATCTCTGATCCCGTTATTTCATGGAGCCTTGTAAGTACCAGTGGAGCCAAGGATGATCACATTCAAGTGCTAGCCAAGGAAATTTTCAGGACCCTGGTGTGGATGCCACAAAGTTTTAATGTGGACATCATACCAGGATCCTGCAAATATTTTTTTCCAACTCTAAAAGTAAAAGCTTTTAGCCTAAAATGTTGCTGTAAGTATTAAGTATAATACAGTGGAACCTTGGATTGCGAGCATAATTAGTTCCGGTAGTGTGCTCTTAAACCAAGTTACTCTTATATCAAAGCAAATTTTCTCATAGGAAATAATTGAAATGCAGAAAATTCGTTCCATAACCCAAAAATATTTACTGTATTTATATAAACTTATTACAGCAATGCAATATAATGTACTGTATTCATATAAAATTATTACAGTACACTAATACAAAATACTGTGCAGTACAGTAAAAGCATATAAAAAAAAATTAAACGCCATGTTAGCTTATAATAGAATTGTTGGAGTGAGGGAGGTACAGTACAAGTAAGGTGCTGTACTTGTTATCAATAAGAAAGTGTAGTACTGTATCTTCAAATGCAAATTGATAGATATGCTATATAATATATACTGTACTGTACAATGGTATACTGTATACAGTATAGAGTATATATGTACAGAAAGGAACCTCCAGAGCGAGTCAGAGTACGGTGAAAGGGCGAAACCGAACGTGAGCACGGTGAGTATTTGCTCTTATTGCAAAGCATTGCTCATAAACCAAGTTACAAATTTTTAGAAACCTTTGCTTGTCTTGCAAAACGCTCTCAAACCAAGTTACTCTTAATCCAAGGTTCCACTGTATATGCCTTTCATTATTAAAATGTTTTGCCCACTTGACCATAATTCCTGGAATGCTGTTGTCTTTTTTGTTTTTGGCATAGCTGATTCATAGGCGTAATAGGACCTAAAATTTAAAATGTACTAAAATCTTCCACCCCCTACATCACATCAAACTGCAAATAGCATGGTAGACTTCAAAGTTCTGATTACTATGCTATTGTCCTTCTTTGAAACTAGGGAGTCTATTTTGCAAAATGGTGTTTGGGCTTTTGCCTACCTCCCTGTAACATTCTAGAACTATAGAAACAAACCATGGACACTTTTGCTTAGATATTTTTTTTTTTTACATTGATATTATTCATGTTTTTGTATTATTGTGTTCACAACTAACTCTCAATGAATTGTTCCATAATAAAAAAGTTTGTTGTTTTTTCTTCTTTGTGTACGTCTTAGGGTACCGTCACACTAAACGACGTACCAGCGATTCCAACCACAATACGACATGGTCAGGATCGCTGGTAAGTCGCTGGGAGGTCGCTGGTGAGATGTCACACGGTCAGACCTTACCAACGATGCAGTAACGATAGAGGTCGGAGTAGTGACCTGTATAACAATCTCGGCGGTCATTGGGACCCTTTCACACAGCGTCAAACACAGCGCTACGTCCTGCCTTGCGGGAGCCTGACGACCAAAAAATGAACCAGAACAGTGTGTAACGATCAGTGATTTCACAGCAGGGGCCAGGTCGCTGCTTAGTGTTACACACAGCGAGATCGCTGAAGAGGTCACTGGTACGTCACAAAACCTGTGACGCAGCAGCGATCTTGCTAGCGATCTCGCTATTAGAGAAGTACCCTTTAGGTTGCCTTGCTCTGGATACTGTTGGCTCTTGCACCCAGTACGCAGTCATCCCCGTATATGTCTGCTGATCTGATCAGCAGACATGTGTTCCCTTATATCACACTGTCAAACTCTGACAACGCGATCTAACGCATTTCGGCATGGATTACCCTGTTCCCCGCTGCCATCATAGAGCGTCATAGGGTTGCCATGACATTGCAGAGTCAGATGATGACCCCTGTCGCTATCATAAGTCACTTACTGTGAATGCCGGCAGAGTACTGGCACTCACAGGAACATAGCATTGCTCTGATCAGTGCAAGCGATCGTAGTGTGCAGGCAGAAAGTCCTCTAGAGAGATTAGTAAAATAAATAACAAAATGTAAGAAAAGAGCTTTCAAAAATATTAAACAATGAAAAAACCTGAAACGTTCAAATCACCCCCTTTTGAACCATTGAGAATAAAACAACAATAATAAAAAACCGAAACACATTTGATATCGCCGCATTCATAAATGCCCAATCAAAATATAAAATCAATTAATCTGATTGGCAAACGGTGTAGCGAGAAAAAAATTCCAAACACTAAAATTTAGGTTTTTTGGTCGCTGCAACATTGCATTGAAATGCAGTAATAGGAGATCAAAATGTTGCATCTACACAGAAATGATATAACTATAAAAACTAGCTCAAGATGCAAAGAAATAGCTATCACTGAGTCCCAGAAGCTTAAACATGAGAACGTTACGGGTGTCGGAAAATGGCGACAAAAGCGCAATTCTTTTTTTTTGTTTTTGTTTACAAACTTCTGATTTTTTTTCACCACTTAGATGAAAGTAAAACTTTACATGTTTGGAATCTACAAACTCTTACCGACTTGGGAAATCATTATGCCTGGTCAGTTTTACCATATAGTAAAGATGATAAATAAAACCCCCTAAAAACCGTCATGAAATTGCACTTTTTTTTACAATTTCACTGCATTTGGATTTATTTTCTTCTTTTCAGTACATTGGCAAGAATGAATAATGTTGTTCAAAAGTACAACTCGTCTTGCAAAAAACAAGCCCTCATTATGGCTATATTGACTGAAAAATTAAAAAAAAAAAGTTCTGGTTCTTGGAATAAGGGGAGGAAAAAGTGAAAATGAGAAATTGAAAATCATCAGGGGTGAAGGGGTTAAACTACCACTTCCCACAGTCTTCCTTTTATCATGCACTGTACACTATTCCATAAAACAAAATGTAACTTTCCTTTACATTTTTTTACACGTTCTATAGTATTTTTATCTTTTATTTCCCACAACCTCCGATTTTCCCATTAGTATTCATAATCAATTGTGTGTTTCTTATCACATGTAACTGGATTATGCTCATTCCTTATCACTACCATTGTACACAATACATCATAAGCAGTCACTGTTTAAAAGTGATTAATTTTTCATTGGTCTTTATTATTTTACTTAATTGAATTTATTTGTTATATGCAGCATATGTTATTGATTCCGCTTCTCTTTTTGTTATTTCACATACTTGTATGATCTTTATCTCTCTACACTCCCATGATGAATAAATGCTCACTGAATAAGCTACAGTACATACAGAATATCCTGCCTTTGCTCACACTATATATATGCAGCTTGCTAATGTGACACGACATAAAGTGAGCATGCGCATGGGATCATGACCAAGTTTTATTATTCAAAGAAACTAGCTGCAGGGGTTGAAGTTGCACCAGTTGTAGAGATGAGTGGACTCGTTGAAGTAGGGGTTCAGCCAAACTTTAAAGTTTTGCTCTGTACTTGGACTTGACCTGAGCCCCATTGGAAGTCACTGATTGGGTATTTCAGGTCTCTGTCCACACACAGCTAGCCATAGACAGAACACTTCCGGGGCAAGGAGGGCGTGGATTTTTTTTGTTATTCACACTACATCTGATAACACTGATTACCCCTCTGCGAGCCGTTCAAACACTGCATGCAGATGCAGCTCACACTGGGCTGATCACCGAGTGTACCTGAGCACAGCGATGCTTGTGTAGCACCCAGGAGGCAGGGGGCTGTCAGGCACGGGCTGTCTCATACCTGAGTTACTCGTCACTGGGCTGGTGTGATGATCTGGGATCTTGCCTTAGCCTGCCCGGTTTCGTGACCCAAGGTGTACACCAATAAGGAGGGAAGATGATAGGGGTAGTAGTAGGATGAATGTCGTGACTCCACCTGTGGTATGCGGCCAGGGATTAGCCGCCGCTGCTGTTGCTGTCCTCCGGGGCGGATGGTGGTAGCAGCGAGAGATGGTATCACTCCCCACAGGTGGAGCGGGCCCCGGGGAGGATGATGAGAGGAGTAGTGATGGCGTTTGGCGCCAAGGTACGGGGCAGCGGTGCCAGTAATAAAGAGTCCGAGTCTGCTGCTGCGGTTCCACGTGTCTTTACTCACAGTTCATGCTGCTCGCCCAGGTAATACCGGTCACTTGCTGTAATGGGCTCCGTCGACCCCAGGTATGTTAGGAGAAACCACCGGTGTTTGAAAGCAGTAGAAAGTCCCTTTTCTAAAGTTGTCCTTCCTGCTGTAAGGCACCTGGGCTGAGCGCTCCGCTCCAAGCCCCAGGTCCTGTGAAGAGAAGAAAGAGGTGGTGTCGTGTTCCAGAACTGATGTTCCGGGTAGACTGACTAGTGATTGTGTGTGTTTGCTCCTTTTCTACCCCAAGTAGAACCCACCCCCCCAGGTGGTTGTCCTAGTGACCGGGGCAGTCCCCAGCTCTGTGTTGGCCACCCTCATGCCTACCCTAGTCCAGCTCCCCAGAGAGAGGGTTCCTGTGCTGTCTGTAAAGTGTGAGAGTGGAACACCGGTGATTAACCCCCTTCTTACCCGAGGTGAATATTGCAGCTTAAATAAGCTGCAATACTCTGTGGCGACTGAAGCCTCATGGGCGCCACACTTGCGCGAGTGGTTAGTATATGTAAAGCATCCAAACTGGAACCCTGACCTTTATGTAACATCTGTGTATGGTTTGAACACTGAACTTTACTGTTCGGGTCCACTCATCTCTACCCTGGACCCTACATGGATACAAAAGGTCTCTTTGACCTCTATGAGATCAGTATTATTAAAGGCAGCAATTGTTGAGGGTCCTGTTGAAGATTTTGTATTGGGGCCCAAAGTCTTCAAAATACACCACTAGTTATAATACGGCTTCAGGCATATATATTCTCTTGTAATTGCTCTATATACTATGGCTAATTATTATGCTTTTGGTATAACATTCAATATATGAATTTTAACCATTCTTTTCATTAATCACATGATCACATTAATGTTATAATTACTTACAAGTGTGCATGTGGACTTTGATTAACTATAAGCTCACTACATACATTACATAGTATGTAGTGTTCCTCCCATAAAGCATTTTTGTCTTTTTTTGTTTCCTATTGTTGGATTTATTGTCTGGAGGTGGAATCCATCCTACCCTAATGCTTCCTCTCTCATGCCTTGCCTTGATACACATGGTCCCCCAACACATGATATAGCAAGATGAGAACCAGCATCACATTGCCATCTAAACAATAGCAGTATGTGAAACTGAGGCGCTGGATGTACCCAGTAGTGTATACAGGTTTTTGGCTATATTTTTCAGCTTGTGGTGGCAGATTATTGGATTTACTTGAAACAGGACTTCTCTTATCATAAGTAGAGATGAGTGAACCCGATGTTCGGTTTTCATGCCGAACAATGACTTTACATGAAAAAACAGAGTTTGGTTAAGGGTTTAGGTGCTTTACGTATGCTGATGACTCACGTGAGCATCGCTGTACTCAGGTACAATTGTTGCCCAGCCCAGTGCAAGCCAATTTCAGTGTTTCAACAGCTCGCACTGAGGGTAACAACAATGTGATTGGATGTAGTGTGGAACACCTCCCCCCAAAAAAATGGAAAAACCCCCGCCCACCTTCCCTCAGAAGTGTTCTGCTTATGACTGGCCATATGTGGCTGAAGACTCGAACTGCCAATCAATGATTTTCATTGAGGTTCTTGTAAACTCAAAACCCGTGAAGAACCTGTTTTGGCAGGTGCAGCCGAACCAGACCTCCACGGGTTTGCTCAATTCTAATCAGCAGCGCTTGTGTAGCACCCAAAGGGCAGGGGGATGTCAGGCATGGGGTGTCTTGTACCTGCGTTACTCGTCACTGGGCTGGTGTGATGATCTGGGATGTTGTGGTGGTCTGCCCGGCTTTGTGCCCTGAGGTGTACACCAATAAGGAGGGAAGATGATAAGATGATGGGGGTAGTAGTAGGATGAAAGTCGTGATGCCACCTGTGGTATGTGGCCAGGGTTTAGCCACCGCTGCTGTCGCTGTTCTCCAGGGTGGATGGTAGTAGCAGCCAGAGATGGTATCGCTTCCCACAGGTGGAGCAGGCCCCGGGGAGAATGATGAGAGGAGTAGTGAAGGCGTTTGGCACCGAGGCTTGGGGCGGTGGCGGCAGTAATCAAGAGTGTGAGTCAGTAGCTGCGGTTCCAGGTGTCTTTACTCATTCTTTATGCCCGGATAGTACTGGTCACCCACTGTGATGGGCTCTGTCGACCGCGGGTAAGTTAGAAGAAGTCACCGGTGTTTGACAGAAGAAGAAAGTCCTTTCTCAGAGTTGCCCTTCCAGCCGTCAGGGATCTGGCTGAGCGCTCCGCTCCAAGCCGCAGGCCCCGTCCAGATGAGAGAAGAAAGTGATGAAGGTGTCGTAAACTGACTAGTGATTGTGTGAGTTTGCTCCTATATCTACCCCAAGTGGAACCCACAGCCCAGGTTGTTGTCCTAGTGACCGGGACATTCCATGCTTCGTGATGGCCAACCCCCTGCCTACCCTAGTCCAGCTCCCCAGTGAGAAGGCTGTGAATGTGGAACACCGGTGATTAACCCCCTCCTTACCTCGAGGCGAATACTGCAACTTAAATGAGCTGCGATACTCTGTGGCGACTGAAGCCTCAGGGGCGCCACACTTGCACCTGATTTTACTTAAATCTCATATATACCTCGGTTTATATGTTGAGACTATCATGAGTAGTCAATATTACACTATATAATTTTGCTAGATGTGTAATTTCCTGCACAGCTGTTGTCCTGTCACTATTCCATCCATGCATTGTAGGACCTATTTAAAGATTTTATTTTGTCACACAATGTTTGGCTCTAAACTCATTGAGTGTCATGGCGGCATCAGACTCTGTTCAGACTACACTATGGGGAGATAAGGTATGCACACCAGTGACTATGTAAGGGGGAATACATGTAATAGCAGAAACTGCTGTGTGAATACTGACATGAAAAATTCAATAGCTATATGTAAGAATGAAATGTGAAAAATGGAACCTGCATTACTGCCATGAATATATGAATAAAGAGAAATTTAGCTACTGAATTGATCAATGCAATAGAGCCCCAACACTACGCCAAAGTATTTCTCTACGTTGGGGTCCCTAGCTTGTGTGTGTCCTCTCATGCAGTTAAAAAACTTACCGTGTATGGGACGCTGAGACCCAGGCTATATATACGATGTGGATTGGCAATAGGTGTGTATGGGGAGGGTTCACAAACGAAAAACTACTAACAAATAAGAAATAACGTTTGGAACTCCATTGTATGTCTGAACTGGGTGCAAAAACCTAAAAAAACATCACTATGGGGAGATAAGGTATGCACACCAGTGACTATGTAAGGGGAATACATGTAATAGCAGAAACTGCTGTGTGAATACTGACATGAAAAATTCAATAGCTATATGTAAGAATGAAATGTGAAAAATGGAACCTGCATTACTGCCATGAATATATGAATAAAGAGAAATTTAGCTACTGAATTGATCAATGCAATAGAGCCCCAACACTACGCCAAAGTATTTCTCTACGTTGGGGTCCCTAGCTTGTGTGTGTCCTCTCATGCAGTTAAAAAACTTACCGTGTATGGGAAGCTGAGACCCAGGCTATATACGATGTGGATTGGCAATAGGTGTGTATGGGGAGTGTTCACAAACGAAAAACTACTAACAAATAAGAAATAACGTTTGGAACTCCATTCTATGTCTGAACTGGGTGCTCTATTGCATTGATCAATTCAGTAGCTAAATTTCTCTTTATTCATATATTTCAGTTCAGACATAGAATGGAGTTCCAAACGTTATTTCTTATTTGTTAGTAGTTTTTCGTTTGTGAACCCTCCCCATACACACCTATTGCCAATCCACATCGTATATATAGCCTGGGTCTCAACTTCCCATACACGGTAAGTTTTTTAACTGCATGAGAGGACACACACAAGCTAGGGACCCCAACGTAGAGAAATACTTTGGCGTAGTGTTGGGGCTCTATTGCATTGATCAATTCAGTAGCTAAATTTCTCTTTATTCATATATTCATGGCAGTAATGCAGGTTCCATTTTTCACATTTCATTCTTACATATAGCTATTGAATTTTTCATGTCAGTATTCACACAGCAGTTTCTGCTATTACATGTATTCCCCCTTACATAGTCACTGGTGTGCATACCTTATCTCCCCATAGTGATGTTTTTTTAGGTTTTTGCACCCAGTTCAGACATAGAATTGAGTTCCAAACGTTATTTCTTATCTGTTCAGACTACAGACTGACACCCACACTATGCTTTCTCTGGTGCTTTTGAGTTTCACAGGCATGCTCGGGCGTTGACCTACTGGGTGCTCATTAGTGATCAGACTAGCAAAAGTTAATTTTTGAAAGCCTGCTGGTTGCCTTATTAAGATGGAGGAATCTGTCTTCCCATACCGACTTTAGGTTTTGCTAACCCGGTCCTTGTGCTTTTATGTTTCTGTTGCTGGTGATTTACTGTGTGCTACTTGGTGTACTGTGGAAATCCTCTCATCATTTGGTTATTTCCCCCCTGCTTTTTATTTCCTCCTTGCTCTTTATTTCCTCCTGATCCTGTATTGTCTGAGGCTGGTTTAAGATGTCCATGTTTAATCAGGTACCAGTCACACGCATGGTTATGGGCACATGTGTGTCATACGTGTGTCATACGTGTGTCACATGTGTGACATCCATGTTTGCATACGCGTGACATGTACAGGGTAAAACAGGTGTCTCTGCAATGAAAAGATGTTCTATATTTACCTGTATCCAGCGATGCTGTCTTCTGCTGCTCTGCTGCCTCCCGCTCCTAACCCCCGCTCATTATTTTCATTGATTCATCACTGCCCGAGGATCTGGAAGCCGGACTGAGCATCGCGGGGACAGTGCCGGACAGCACAGCCGAGGACAGCACCGCTGGGGACATCGTCGGGGACAGGTGAGTATACAGCAGTTTGTGTAGTGACATCCAGGGGGTCATCAGAGTTCCCAATGAACTCTCATGAACCCCTGGAAGTCACCATCATGACACTCGCTGTAGCACAGTTGTCGCAGGGGTGTCATCAGGAGGTCATCAGAGTTCATTGGGAAATAAAATGACCTCCTGGACGTCCCTGAAAACACACTGCTGGCAGGATACTCACCTGTCACTAGCGATGTCCTCGGTGATGCTGTCCTCGGCGGTGCGGTTCTCGGCGGTGCTGTCTCCAGCGCTGTCACCGCAATGCCCCTGCTCCCAGCTGCTCCCTGCAGTGAATAATCATTGAAAATAATGAGCGGCGGTCAGGAGCGGGAGGCAGCAGAGTCGGAGACAGCATCGCTGGAACAGGTAAATATAGAAAATCTTTTATTTAAAAACGTGTTTTCTCCGGTCCGTGTCACACTGATGTCACACGAATCACATCAGTGTGTGGTTTGTGTGACACCCGTGCTGCCGGAGAAAAAACAAACACGTCTCCGTGTGAAATAGCGGGGCCACACGGTCCATGTGAAAACACGGCTGTGGGAGTACACAATAGGGTAAAATGGGTACGTGTGACATTCGCAGGGCCAGATTATAGGCGGGGCAGGCGGGGCTTCAGCCCCAGGGGCCCCACCAAAAGAGCTTCTAAGGGGGCCCCCACCACCAGGGCCATACTTGCCACTAGGCACCTGTCAGCATTTTTTTTTTCTTCACACCCTCTCCCCCTCCGTAAAGACAGTCTAATAAATCAGCTGTGTTTTCGGGGGGGGGGGGGGGGGGGAGGAACGGCGCACCACCATTTATTTGTATCTGCGTCTTTAAGACGCAAAAACAAACTTCGGGCACAGGACACTGATTGACCCCGGAAGTACCAGCGCTTGCACTTCCAGGGTCAGATGTGTGCCAATGAGCTCCCTGCTATGTGCTGCGTCCGTCATGGGCGTTCCCAGTGAGGGGCAGGGGGGGGCAGCTGCCTTCCCCCCCTAGAAGCAGGGGCACGTTGTAGTGGGCCGCTGTATCTGCAGTCACCGCCGCGCTCCTCTGCAGTGTGTACATGCTGGGCACACTAACTGCAGCAGGAGGCAGCGTGCTGTGCCGGCTCTGCTGTGTGCCTGGCATGTACACACTGCAGAGGAGCGCAGCAGAGCTTATGCCGGTGACCGCAGCTTCCTCCTTCCTATTCAAATGTATTTGCGTCTTTCAGACGTAAATACATTTGAACAGCGCGCCGGGACTGGGCCCGCCCCCGATGTGCAGCAACGTGATGAGATCAGCACCTTGCTGACATCATCACAGTGCTGCGGGCGCCACACAGGGGATATCAAGAAGCGGTAAGCGCTCAACGAAGGAGCTGAAGAGACAGGTTTAATTAATGGGGATGAGTGAGGAGGGGCTGAGGACACATAACGGGGAACATTTGTGAAGGAACACAGCTTTGTGACAGGCAGAGGGGGAGTACTGTATTCCGAGGGAGGGAGGTGGGGAGGCAGGAGTGTGTAGGGATGGGGCAGTGTAATTTGTTTGTGTAGGGGGTGATGAGGGTTGCATTGTATTGTGTGTGGGGGCAGGGGTAATGGGGGGGGTGCATTATATTGTGTGTGGGGGGGAGGGGTAATGGAGGGTGCATTGTATTGTGTGTGGGGGGAGGGGTAATGGAGGGTGCATTGTATTGTGTGTGGAGGAGGGGAAATGGGGGGTGCATTGTATTGTGTGTGGGGGAGGGGTAATGGAGGGTGCATTGTATTGTGTGTGTGTGGGGAGGGGTAATGGGGGTGCATTGTATTGTGTGTGGGGGGAGGGGTAATGGGGGGTGCATTGTATTGTGTGTGTGGGGAGGGGTAATGGGGGGGTGCATTGTGTGTGTGGGGGAGGGTGATGGGTGGGTGCATTGTGTGTGTGTGTGTGTGTGTGTGTAGGGGGTGATGGGGGGGTGCATTGTGTGTGTGTAGGGGGTGATGGGGGGTGCATTGTATTGTGTGTGTGTGTGTAGGTGGTGATGGGGGGTGCATTGGGTGTGTGTGTGGGGGTGTAATAGGGGGTGCATTGTAGTGTGTGTGTGTGTGTGTAGGTGGTGATGGGGGGTGCATTGGGTGTGTGTGTGGGGGGGTAATAGGGGGTGCAGTGTATTGTGTGTGTGTTTGTGTGTATGGAGTAATGGGGGGTGCATTGTTTTGTGTGTGTGTATGGAGTAATGGGGGGTGCATTGTATATTTGTGTGTGTCAGAGCTGTGTGTGTAAGAAGCAGTACTGTGTGTGTGTGTATATATGAATTAGAGCAGTCTGTGCGCCCCCCCCCAGAGTTCTATGGGTACCCCAGAGCGCTGTGTCACCCATACCAATAATGAGTACACCACCAGAGCTGTTTGCCACTCCAGTAACATCTATGCCCCCTGGCCCTCCTGTAATGTATATATTGTAGCCCCCAGCCCCTCCTGTGATGTATATACAGCAGTGCTGTCAGTGTGCAGTCATGTCTGTTGGTGACAGCCATCGTGAAACACAGTCACATGTCCTGAAGGAGCTGGACGGAAACAAGCGGGAGAGGTGAGTGAGGCTGCTGGCGACTTCCCCATATTAATAAGTGTAAGGGCTCATGCGCACGTAACTGCTGAATATTCTGCAGCGATTTGACAGCACATGTGCGCGTCAAATCGCTGTAGAAACACTGCATAATGGATGCAGTTTTTCTATACAAAAAAAGCCGATTTCATGCGCTATGGCTGCTGCCCCCACCATAGACAGAGTGGGAGCTGCATCCATAGCGCACGGAATAATTGACATGCTCATTTTATGAACGCACAGATTTGGGTCAACATTTTAGCACCCAAATCGCTGCGTTCATAAAAGCAACGTGCGCACGTAACATGCACAATCTTCATACATTGTGCAGGGGACACAGGACGCATGCATTTATGCTACAGTGCTATACACAGCGTAAATGCATGGAATTATGCAACGTGCGCACAAGCCCTAATGCGTCTGTGTCTGCATGTATGTCAGTGTATATGACTGTGCATATATTTGTCTGTTTATATGTATTTTTCTGAATTTGTCTTCAAATATGTATATGTACGTATACCTGTATGTGTATGTGCGTGTCTGTGTGTGGATGGGGTCCACTGAGACTCTTTCACCCGGAGGCCACAAAAACCTGGAGCTGGCCCTGGCTGCCTTAACATTCGGATCAATAAAAAATATGTGAGTAACTCTACTTTCTGTGTATAAGTGACTGCTGTGAGTGATCCTGGACTGTATCTGTATTGTAGTGCTGTAAATCTGAATGTGGCAGAACAGGATAAGATAAATGTTCATTGGATTTATATCTAAATGCTACGGTTCGCGCTCTACTGTTATGGTTAAAAATATTAACGTTATGGGGCCCCCACCAGATTTTCTGCCCAGGGGCCCCCACCAACCTTAATCTGGCCCTGAATATCCGTGTTAAAAACGGATGTCACACGTACCTAAAACACGGACATCTGAAACCAGCCTTATATCTCCATGTATGCTAGCTGTGTGATCGAGCTTTGGTTTAACCCTCGTTTATCCATTTCTGTGAGTTCACCACTCCTGTTCCGATCCTCCCTTGGGGTGGGGAAGAGGGGGTATTAGGTCAAGGCTAGCCTCGAGCAGGGTAAGGAAGGCAGCCCATACATCGTCACCATTAGACATACCTCTGGAAGTAGGGCCAGCTAGGGACCCTTAGCCTGAGAGTCAGTCTAGGAACCCTTGTCCCATTATCCCCTGTCACCTCGTAACAGTTTTGTATTTAACTGATACAGATTGTATATTTTTTATAAACGCGTTTGTGCTTAGAACGCCTCTCTTTTCTATAGGTAGGATATATCATATGACAAGTACAATACTTTTGTCCACGTACGCGGCCAAGTGGTCTTTGGTCCTCTTTAGCTACCAAGACCCATTTGCACATTTTATAATGGACCTCTGTATCACTGATAGAAATGCTGTGATGACCATCTAATACATTATTGCTTCTTCATTTAAATTGAGCTAATCTAGTATTATAATTCTCCTATGACCGGAGCTTGAAATTCCCACCATTTCCCCTGGAAATAATAACTGACAGCTCCCAGACTCCCCATGCTCTATCATTCTCTATCCAGCTTATCATCAATGAGATCTTATATGTATCTATGTTTTTGTAGTAGATTATTTTGACTAAGTAAACATTCTCCCTGGGCTATTTGGAAATGTATTGCTGATCTCTATGTTAATGTATTACTAGCAATAAGCTTCTTTTAACTAGGATAATCCAGATTTCCTCTGAGCTGTGCAAATATGTGATCATTTTTGACAGATGTTGCTGGGCGGATAAAAACATAAAATTATGTAATCAGTATGATATATCAGAATATTGTGAGACAGCATAATCTACTTTAATTCAGTCATTTTACAATAATTCATTTAAATTGACTTCAAAATGCCACTGCCAAAGAATGACATTGTATGTAATCCATGCCAATTATTTGCTAGAAACAAAATACTTCTTTGTGAGTTTCCATACTATGTCACTAATGAAAATTATGCATCCTAGCTAGCGCAAACGTTTTTTTAATTTGTTTGTAGTTATGGCTTGTTCATATGTAAGTTTAGCCCTTGCATGAAATGATCAAGGATATCATTTTATCATTAGCAACATACTAATAAGGAATTAATCACGGTCAGTCTATGTTCACACAGGATGTTTTTGCAGCTTTTTATTCCTGACCAAAACCTGACCTTGGGGCAGGATGTCTCCTGGGAGTCATCTGCGGTTTTGGTGCGGTTTTTGTGGCGGTTTTTGTGCCGTTTTTACAGCGTTTTTATCTGTGATGTCAAGACCTGCAAGGGTTCAAGAGTACCCGAGTGCTGGGCTGGGCCGGTATTGGGCTGGATCCAGCACTCGGGTAGTAAAAAAAAAAAAGGTAGAAAGAAAAAAAAATAATGTAAAGCAAGCGCGCTATACTTACCAGTCTCCGGTAGATGCTAGAGTGTATGGGCTCCTTCCAGGTATGACATCCTCAACAGGCCCCTATCACATTGGATGAGGGGGCAAAACATGATTGTAGTGGAGAGGAGAAAACATGGCTAAGCTCACTAACCCAGATGGTCACACCCACTAACCCAGCTGGTCACGCCCACTAACCTGGAAGGAGCCCATACATTCTAAGATCATCCGTACCTGCTCCCGTGGCCCCTCCTACTTCCAGTGCCGCACTTTGGCCTCATGCATATTCACTGATTCCCCCCTTCCACACTGGAGTCTGCAGATTTATTGTACAGTAAAAAATAAAATAAATACATAAAAAAATGCCGTAGGGCCCCTCCATATTTTGATACCCAGCACAGATAAATCCTACAGCCACAGGCTGTACTTATCTTGGCTGGGTATCAAATTAAGAGGGACCCCATGCTGTTTTTTTAATTATTTAAATAAATAATTAAAAAAACAAAAACAGCATGCGGTTCCGCCTCAATTTTGATACCCAGCCAAAATAAAGCTCACAGCTGGGGGTTGGTATTCTCAGGCTGCAGAGACCAAGCCTAAAAATATTAGCCTGCAGCCGCCCAGTATTGTCGCATCCATTAGATGCGACAGTCCAAGCATTTTCCCTGGCTCTTTTAATCGCAGCTCATAGCTGCGACTAAGCCATAGATTTGTAATGGCAGGCGTCTAAGATACCCCCATCACAAATCTGTAATAAGTGACAAGAAATAAATGCAAACACCGAAAAAATCCTCTATTTGAAATATAATACAAAAAGTCCCTTTTTCACCACTTTATTAACCCCATAATCACCCCTGCAGGTCCGACGTAATCCACACGAGGTCCCACAGTGATTCAGCTCTGCTACATATGAAGATCACTGCGCACAGCCATAGAACTGGACTTCCCGCTGTGAGCTTCAGAGAATGAATGGTCGGCACGATCAACGGTCACTTCACTCAGGTGATTTCCGGTCACAGCTGGCTATACATGTGACCGTAAATAGCCTGAGTGAGGTTACCGCTGAACACACGGCTCATTTATTCTCTGTATAGACCCGCAGACCAGGTCTGTGATTGGTTGCAGTCAGATGCTGGTGGCGCGTCTGACTGCAACCAATCACAGATGAAAGCAGTGAATATGCAATGAGTAGGGAAGTAGAGGAGCTGCAGGAGGTACAGCTGCGTCGGGGATTTGGTAAATATACCGCACATATCCCCCTATCCCCACCACCATTTAAGGGCTGGCCAGATACCCTGGATCAATTCCGGGTCTAACCAGGTTTTTTATTAACCCGGTTAGACCCGCTGATCCAGGGTATGTGCGAGTCCACCTGTCACTAGGGTGAAAAACCATAGCAAAAGCGCCGAAAAGAATTGACATGTTCATTCTTTTCATAACGCAGCAAAACCGGAGGTATTTCGCAAAACCGTCAGGAAAAAGTGTGTGTGTGTGTGTATGTGTGTGTGTTTTCAGAAATCTCATAGACTTTGCAGGGACTGTAAAAAGCAGCATTTTATTAGCATGGATTTGCATAAAACCAAGGCAAATCCGAAGCTAAAAAATGTTGCAAAAACGCCCAGTGTGAACATAGCCTTAGTATAACTTTTAGTTGTTTGTTCTACACTTGTCACTACCCTTCCATTTCTTTAAAAGGGTTAATCTTCCATATTATTTCCTTTCCCTATTCTCTGTCCCCCCAATATATACAGTGGAGAAAAAAAGTATTTAGTCAGCCATCAATTGTGCAAGTTCTTCCACATAAAAAGATGAGAGAGGCCTGTTATCTTTATAGGTAGACCACAAGTATGAGAGACAAAATGAGAAAACAAATCCAGAAAATCCCCTTGTCTGATTTGGCAAGATTTTTTTTTTTTTGCAAATTATGGTGGAAAATAAGTGCTTGGTCAATAACAAAAGTTCATCTCAATATTTTTATATATCCTTTGTTGGCAATGACAGAGGTGAAACGTTTTCTGTAAGTCTTCATAAGGTTGGCACACACTGTTGGTGGTATGTTGGCCCATTCCTTCATCCAGATCTCCTCTAGAGTAGTGATATTTTGGGCCTGTCGCTGGGCAACACGGACTTGCAACTCCCTCCAAAGATTTTCTATGGGCTTGAGATCTGGAGACTGGCTAGGCCACTCCAGGACCTTCATATGCTTCTTACGAAGCCACTTCTTCATTGCCCTGGCAGTGTGCTTGGTATCATTATCATGCTGAAAGACCCAGCCACTTTTCATCTTCAATGCCCTTGCTGATGGAAGGAGGTTTGCACTCAAAATCTCACGATACATGGTTCCATTCATTCAGGTACATGGATCAGTCATCCTGGTCCCTTTGCAGAGAAACAGCTCCAAAGCATGATGTTGCCACCCCCATGCTTCACAGAAGTTATGGTGTTCTTTGGATTCAACTCAACATTCTGTCTCCTGCAAACACAACGAGTTGTGTTTTTACCAAACAGTTCTAGTTTGTTTTCATCAGACCATATGACATTTTCCCAATACTCTTCTCGATAATCCAAATGCTCTCTAGCAAACTTCAGACGGGCCCGGACATGTACTGGCTTAAGCAGGGGAACACATCTGGCACTGCAGGATCTGAGTCCCTGAGGGTTTAGGGTGTTACTGATGGTATCCTTTGTTACAGTCATCCCAGCTCTATGCAGGTCCCCCCGTGTGGTTCTGGGATTTCTATTCTCCATTCTTGTGATCATTTTGACCTCATGGGATGAGAGCTTGTGTGGAGCTCCAGATCAAGAGAAATTGTCAGTGGTCTTGTATGTCTTCCATTTTCTTATTATTGCTCCCACAGTTGATTTCATCACACCAAGCTGCTATTGCAGATTCAGTCTTCCCAGCCTGATGCAGGGCTACAATTTTGTTTCTGGTGTTTTTTGACGGCTCTTTGGTCTTCACCATAGTGGAGTTTGGAGTATGAATGTTTGAGGTTGTAGACAAGTATCTTTTATACTAATAACAAGTTCAAACAGGTGCCATTACTACAGGTAATGAGTGGAGGACAAAGGAACCTCTTAAAGAAGAAGTTACAGGTCTGTGAGAGCCTGAAACCTTGCATGTTTTTAGATGACTATATACTTGTTTTCCACCATAATTTGCAAAACAAATCTTGCCAAATCAGACAAGGTGATTTTCTGGATTTGTTTTCTCATTTTATCTCTCATAGTTGTGGTCTACCTGTCGCGGGCGGAGGAGGGAACGCTGCACTCACCCACTGCTCGGGTCCGGCTACTGCTGCTGCTCGGTGGTGGCTCGAGCGGTGGGCCGGATCCCGGGGACTTGAGCGGCGTTCCTCGCCCGTGAGTGAAAGGGGTGTTTTGGGTAGGGATCTTGTCCGTGACGCCACCCACGGTTGTGGTGAGGTTGGTGACACCACCGCTGCTCTGAACGGGGATCCCGGGAGCGGTGACAGGGAGCAGCCTGGATGTTGGTTCTCCCCTCCGTGGGTAGGGGGTTAGTTGTCCCGGGGCCCGGTGAGGGATAGGGATGGATGGCAGGCGGGTTACGGGGCCTGATGAGGTGCAGGGTCGCGGGGGCAGCGCTGTGCCGCACGGTACGGTGGTACTCACTCAGCCAGTCATGAACACAAAGTCTCCGGTAAAACAAACGGCTGGATGGACGGGTCCCACAGACGGCTGCGGTGTTTCTCCTCCCGGCAGGTTGATGGTGACTGCCTTTCCCTGCACCTGTGTAGTGTAGATGGTTCCAATGGGTTCCCACCGGTAACCCGCTCCCCAGCTTTGAAGGTTGTTGAAGGAGCCCCTTTTGCCCGCAGGCTCTGGCCCTGGGAACTGTAGCCTTGGCGGTGACTGTGTTTCCCTCTAGCGGTTGGACTGTTGCCTTCTATCGGGACTTGGCTGCTGGGAAACCCCGGAGGTTCCCTTCGCTAATGGATTTGACAATTTCAGCGGCGACTCCTAGCCTTGTCGGGGTCCGTAAGCCCTGCCGGGTGGTGCTGGCTTCTCTTTGCGTACCGGTCCGGTACCGCCGGGCCACCGCCCGTTCACGGTCCTTACGGCTAGCTCCAATAGGCCTCTCCTACAGAGGGTCACCACCGTCTGCCAACCTTGCTGTACCGTCCGGGCCACACACCCGGACGCTGTCAGACTGCTCTTTTACCACTTCTCCTGAACTCCAAAACTAATCTCAACTGACTCCTCACTGAAACTGACTCCTTTTCCCGCCTCCAGGACTGTGAACTCCTCGGTGGGCGGGACCAACCGCCTGGCCCACCCCCTGGTGTGGACATCAGACCCTGGAGCGAGGCAACAAGGATTTGTATTTGACTTAGGTGTACCTGACCGGGGTGTGGGGTGTGTTGGTGTAGTACATGGGACGTCCTGGCTTGTCCAGGGCACCACATTCCCCCTTAGTAAAATGCAGACCGTCCGCGGGCTGCCCGTCCATGACCGGTTTTATTTTTACAACTGAAAAGAGATAAACGGTAACATATAATACAAGTATATTAACTCTTCCCACATCGGGAGGCACATTCTTAAACGTTGCTAAACGGTAACGGCTTCCGCTCTCTCCCACCCAAGCAACCTGGCCCTGATGCTGCCCCTAAGCAAATGGGCAGCACCCCTTGACCCCAGTCCAGCACAAGTTACCCGAGCGGGTTCTGTCCTTTTCAGGGGACCCACGTCCATGGGGAACCCCTGAAATCCCCCGGAGGATCGCCACCGGTTGCGGTAGTGGCGGGCCTGGCCTATCCTCCAAATCAGCCTCTCCGGAGACGGTAACGGTAAAGCCATAAAAACATTTTTATTTACATGCCACTCAGTTTGTTGTTGCCCTGCCAGTTCTCGGGCTTGTCCATAGCAGTTTCTACGCATTGGTTACAAACAGTCCCCACGGGGACAACAGTTGCCGGCAACGACCGGTTCCAATCAGGTTTGTTAATCAGGTGACATCTTTGGTTTATTATTCTCATTCATAACTTTCAAACTTTTAAACGGTACTTGTGGTCCGAACGGGGACAACCTGCAGCGGGGCTCCGCTGCCATCACTCTGACTCTTCTGCTGAGGCGGCCTCATCCTCCGCCACCAACATATCGAACATGCAGTGATAGGCCTGCTGTGAAAGGGGTGCCCGGTATCCGTTCCCACCGGTGCTCGGGGTGTAATAAACCACCGGCTCACCCTCGTAGCGGAGACGCTCACTCGCCTCCTCGGGTTCAGGTGTGGGCTTGGCGCCAGGGCCAGAGTCGTTATCCTTCATCCCTGTGCCAGGCGGGTTGCCGCCAGCTGCCGCAGTCTCCAGGCTTCCAGCATCCAGCATTTCAGATCCTTCTGTAGTTGCACGGGGCAGCAGGTCAGGTTGGTTAACGCTGAGGCGCCCCATAAGTAACGACAGGGACGACGCGAGGGCCGAGACGGGACCGGGCCCCCCAGCCGCAGTGGCCGGTCCTGGTAGGACATGGGGACGTGGGTTACCCGTCGGCTCCATCACATCTGCTCCCATCCCATACACTGGGGCAGTTGCAACCAGCATTTCCACCTCATTAGTCCACTGCTCCATCATGAGGTATATCTGATGTTGCTGGCGTTGGTTGAACTAATCTCAACTGACTCCTCACTGAAACTGACTCCTTTTCCCGCCTCCAGGACTGTGAACTCCTCGGTGGGCGGGATCAACCGCCTGGCCCACCCCCTGGTGTGGACATCAACCCCTGGAGGGAGGCAACAAGGATTTGTGTTTGACTTAGGTTTACCTGACCGGGGTGTGGGGTGTGTTGGTGTAGTACTTGTGACGTCCTGGCTTGTCCAGGGCGCCACATACCTATGATGTTAATTACAGGCCTCTCTCATCTTTTTAAGTGGGAGAACTTGCACAATTGGTGGCTGACTAAATACTTTTTTCCCCCACTGTATAACTTATTTCTTTCCAGTTCCCTTACTTCCCCCTTTACTCTTCCCTCCCTCCTCTTTCTTATATGATTGTACTGTATGTTTGTATTGGTATATTACTTGTTTCTTGCTTTATTTTTCTTTCTCTCCTCTAATGCGGGCGTCACACGATACGATCAATCGTGCGATCGCACGAGCGATCGTACCCGCCCCCGTCGTTTGTGTGTCACAGGCAATTAGTTGCCCGTGGCGAACAAAGTCATTAAACCCCCGTCACACGTACTTACCTGCTGAGCGACGTTGCTGTGGGCGGCGAACATCCTCTTCCTGAAGGGGGAGGGATGTTTGGCGTCACAGCAACGTCACACAGCGGCCGGCCAATAGAAGCGGAGGGGCGGAGATGAGCGGGACGTAAACATCCCTCCCACCTCCTTCCTTCAGCATTGCCGGTGGGACGCAGGTAAGCTGTGTTCATTGTTCCCGGGGTGTCACACGGAGTGACATGTGCGATTTTTAGAAAATGAGCGGCGTGTCAGCGATGAACGAGAAGGTGAGTATTTCTGCTCGTTCATAGCTGTCACACGCTACGATATATCAAGTGATGCCGGATGTGCGTCTCGTGTGACGCCCGCATAAGATTTTTGAAAAATCTTGAGAATTATTGGAAAAGAAAGGATATTATTTTAAAACTACTGTTTATTACTTATGTACAAACAGACATTTCCTTCTTATACTTTTCTGTTTCCTTTAAGAAAGAGGGAACAAAACTAAACTCATATTTCCTCCAATCGAATTGTATTTTACACCTACAATATTCTTTTTTGCTAACAGCATCCCACTATCACTTGCTTCACAAGTGTGTTAGAGTTAATATTTGACTAAAGGCCGCATTACACGCAACGACATCGCTAACAAGATGTCGTTGGGGTCACAGAATTCGTGACGCACATCCGGCCTCATTAGCGACGTCGTTGCATGTGAAACGCACGAACGACCATTAACGATCAAAATGACTTACCTTATCGTTGATCTTTGACACGCCATCCATTTCCCAAATATCGTTGCTATTGCAGGACGCAGGTTGTTCGTCGTTCCTGCAGCAGCACACATCGCTACATGTGACACAGCAGGAACAAGGAACAACACCGTACCTGCGTCCTCCAGCAATGAGGTAGGCGTGTCTTTCCTTCAGCTGCTCTTTGCCCCTCCGCTTCTATTGGCCGCCTGCCGTGTGACGTCGCTGTGACGCCGCACAAACCGCCCCCTTAGAAAGGAGGTGGTTCACCGGCCACAGTGATGTCGCAGGGAAGGTAAGTATGTGTGACGGGGCCTAACGATATTCTGCACCACGGGCAGCGATTTGCCCGTGAAGCACAAACGACGGGGGCGGGTACGCTCGCTAGCAATCTCGCTAGCAAGATCGCAGCGTGTAAAGTGGCCTTTAGCCATCATTTTTAAAGTACTTTCAAGTAACTTTAGAAATAGTTGTTCTGTGTGTGTACATAAGGAATGAACATTTCTCCTTCTGGAGAGCTCCAGCAAGGTAAGGAGACTTATAAGCCATGCAATGCTCCTCTAGGAATTTAAATATACAAATGGCTTCTTCATAGAGGAAGAGGACTTGAACTCTAGTGCCACTTAGTGCAAGTAGCAAACCTAAAAGTCAATGTCGACCCCTTTGTGAGCCCTGTCACATGATTTAAGATAAGATACTAAACCAGACACTCAATTTGCAGACATGTGTTTCTGGGTATTTGTTGCTCATCAGTGCAGAATTGGAGGTGAGAAGCCACTGACAGGCTTTCTAAAAGGCAGTGTTTCTATTTGTGGAGAGTGCCAAACCAGCATAAGGAGACTTTTAGGCCATGAACTGCTTATCTGAGAATTTAAATGTGCAAATAGCCTCTTCAGAGAGGAAGTGGACAGGAACTCTAGTACCACCTATTTGATGGAGCAATCCTTAATGTTAGAATCGACCTTTTAACAAGCCTTGCCACATGACATAAGATGCCAAACCAGACACTCTATTTGCAGACACATGTTTCAGGGTATTTTTCCCTCATTAGTGCAAAGTAGATTCTCAGATAATTAAGTGAAAGGTTTGTGGCAAGATGTCTAAAGTGGTAGTGTTTCTCTTTGTGGAGAATGCCAAACTGGTGTAAGGAGACTTATAGGCCATGCAATGCTTTTTGGGAAATTAAATGTACAAACAGCCACATTAAAGAAAAAGAGGACAGGAACTCTAGTGTCATCTATTGGATTGAGCAATCCTAAACGACAATATGGACCCTTTAAGGAGCCTTGCCACATGACTTGGAATAAGAAGACTGTTAAAACAGCATAATGAGCTGCCAAGAAAAATGATATTTTGTGCTGCAGAAAAGATCATTTAACCTGATGAATTAGGGATTTGCTCATACATCCAGTGATCGTTAGCCTGCTTTGACTGCAAGATTATTGTGAAACAAGCGTTCCCATGAACGACTATTTATCTTATTGAAGTGCAAGGAGATATCACCTTTGTCCTCCTCTGAGCATTCAATATCCTGCAGCATCTTGTCTTCAGAATAAGGCTATGTTCACACAAGGCATCTTTTACTGCATTTTTGGTGCTTTTTTGAGGTCACAAAGATGAACCTAAATGCATGCATTTCCTTCTCCCAGCAAAGTCTATGAGATTTCTATTTTGCTGTCCACACTGTGCATCTTTTTTTATCTGCATCTTGGCTGCGTTTTTGAAGATGCAGCATGTCAATTATTTTTGCGTTTCTCCAGCGTTTTTGAACCCTCAAGTCAATAGATTTTGACTTTAAAAAAAAACGCTTTGGGCAAAACGCGGTAAAAATGCATCAAAACGCATTACGTTTGTGATGAGTTTTTGCCGCGGTGTGTTTTTTGGAACAATGTTCTCATAATGCCCCCTCCCCACAATTATACATATGTATATATAGGTCCAACTATATATTCTATAGTAAGACAGACCAACACGGATTACAGCAATTTTTTATTTTACGAGAATACGAGGAGCTTGTGCTGTGGGTTAGATGAGCCTCATTGCTATGTGACCGTTGCATTGGCTAAGCTCAGTAATACTGTGGATAAACTGCTGCCGGAGATTGTTCTGATAAGGTTAACTCTCAAAGGAGGAGACAGGTGCTGACACAGATACTGCCCATAGCCGTACTCCAGAAGAGTACATTGTGCTATGGCAAGCAAACAGACCGTGGAAAAGCTGGGGTTTGGTAGCCTCTGTTATGCAATTTTTGTAAAGGAATCTGTCAGTCGGATTAACCCTCCTAAGCCATCTATATGTGCATGTAGATCATAGATAGTTGAATAAAATGATACCTTGATCTCTGTGATCCAATGTCTTCATTAGAGAAATCCATTTTTTTCTTAATGTGTGAGTTAAGATCAATCAGCCAGACACAATATCTATGAGAATCTGCCTCAAAATCTTATTTTAAATGAAAGGGAGCGTAATAAGAATGAGACATGTAATGACTGACAGTCTGCTCCCCTGATCTCACTTCAGAGCTGTTTATAATTAAGACTAACACAGTACAGCAGAGCTGAACTTTATTTCATTGCAAATTCTTTTGCAGCTATAGTTGTCCCTTCTTAATGTGTCGACTTCCATCTCACAGGCAGCCAGTGTGGGGTGAAGGGCAGCACAGCAGAGCGGACAGCACTGTGAGAAGAGAGATACTGCGGTAAATGAGATTAGAAAATTTGGACTTTATATTTTTTCCAATTTATTTTACAAAAGTTGGTTTTACATGGTTTGTAAATGAGCTCTAAACTGCTTTATATGTACTCAGGAGGCAACACACTGTGATTTTCACTCAGTTTCCAAATTGCGGTATTTCTGTTCTTTAAGTGTGATGAGCTATTACCACAACCGTTCATTTATGTGTAACTTGATTTAAGGATCATTCTGTACAACTGGGAGCAGCCTGCATTAAAACTCTGAAAAATAAACTGTACTAAGACAGATATAGAATTCATTCTTTAAATATAGCACTATCTCTTAGTCATAAGTAAAAAATGTAATAAAAATCAGAAACTTATCAATAAAATGTTACAAATAATGTCTTGTGTGGAAACATGCTATCAACTGACTTCAGTGTTATTGAATGCATTCTGGGCAGATATTTAATTTCTTTTTTTATTAGCATAGCGATTACATTTGCAAGAAGATGTAGTCTATGTAAAATTGTACTGGTACCAAAATATACTATGGATCAGAATAGTCCTACCTCCTTCAATAGCAATTTGGGTATCTGAGAGCAGCATTGTAATAATAATGATAATAATAATAATAATAATAATAATAATAACAATAATATATATATGTATATATATATATATATATATATATATATATATAGCGCCAACATACTCCGCTGCACTTTACAATTAAGCGGGGACATGTACAAACATTAAAGACAATACAAAGCAACACATAGTTCAACAGTTACAAGAAGAGTTAGGGCTCTGCTCGCAAGCTTACAACTTATAGGGAAACAAGAGGGACACAATAGGTAAGAAGTGCTTGTCTTGTATGGTCCAACTATTATTATAATAAACTAGCTGTACTACCCGGTACTAATGTATTAACAAAAATTTATTCTAAACACAAAAACCACAAAACAAATAGAAATGTAATTATTAAAAGGCAAAAACTAAGCTAATAGAAGCATTTCACAACATATATTTCAACACCACAGATATTCCACACAGATTTAACTAAACTGGCCATGTAATGTGCTTCGTCTGTCTCTTTCCAGGTCTGTCTCTTTCCCTGTCTGTGTCTTTCCCCATCTGCCTGTCTCTCTTTTTTTGTCTGTCTCTAGCTCTCTGTTTCTTTCCCCATCTGTCTCTTTCTAGGTCTGTGTCTTTCCCAGGTCTGTTTCTTTCCCCGGTCGGTCTCCCCGTCTCTTTGTCTGTGTCTTTTCCTGTCTGTCTCTTTCCGTGTCTGCCTGTCTCTGTCTGTCTCTTTCCCTGTCTGTCTCTTTCCTTGTCTGTCTCTATTTCTCTGTCTCTTTCCCCGTCTGTCTCTATCAAGGTCTGTGTCTTTCCCCATCTATCTTTGTCTATCTCTCTGGCTGTCTCCTTCTTCCCTGTCTGCCTGTCTCTGTCCCTGTCTGCATGTCTGTCTGTCTCTTTCCTCATCTGTCTCTTTCCAGGTCAGTCTCTTTCCAGGTCTGTCTCTTTCCAGGTCTGTCTCTTTCCAGGTCTGTCTCTTTCCAGGTCTGTCTCTTTCCAGGTCTGTCTCTTTCTGTCTCTTTCCCCGTCTGTCTCTCTCTTTCACCGTCTGTCTCTGTCTGTCTCTTTCACCGTCTGTCTCTGTCTGTCTCTTTCACCGTCTGTCTCTCTGTCTGTCTCTCTGTCTGTCTCTCTGTCTGTCTCTCTGTCTGTCTCTCTGTCTGTCTCTCTCTATCCGTCTCCCCACCAACATCTTATTACTTCACATATAAGCTTCTTATACTATGAATGTCTTTTGTTTCTATAGCAACCAATCACAGCTCCTACTAATAACCTGTAGTTCCAGGCTCCATTTACTTTAATGGAGCCATGTTTTTTGGAGAGTAACTGTAAAGTGCGGGGTTAAATTTTCCTGTCAAAACATAGTCTAAGACGCTCCCTGGGTCCCATGAGGTGTCTGAGCAAAATTTTGTGATTGTAAATGCGACGGTGCGGATACACTTTTCGTTTCACTTTTTCCACATTATGTAGATAGGGGCAAAATTGATTGGTAAATTAGAACGCGCGGGGTTAAAATTTCACCTCACAACATAGCCTATGATGCTCTCGGGGTCCAGACGTGTGAGTGTGCAAAATTTTGTGGCTGTAGCTGCTACGGTGCAGATGCCAATCCCGTACATAAATACATACATACACACATTCAGCTTTATATATTAGATAGGGCATTTAAAATAAGCTGCATGAACGGGTCATCAGACAGTATCAGTCAAAGTACAGTTACAAAGTGCTATTGGGTGCATGGAGGATGTGGACACAGATGACAATTAGAAGACGGGAACAGAGAAAAGTTAGATTAGTAAAGTGAGGTTCTAAGGTAATCTAAAGAGATGTGTTTTTAACACACGCTTAAAAATATGTGGGCTAGGTATTAGTTGGATTGCCTGGGTAGAGCATTCCAGAAACCTGGCACAGCACAAGAAAAGTCTTGGATGCAGAGATTTGAGGTTCAAATTATGGAGGATGTCAGTCTTAGATCAGTTGAAGTACAGAGAGAACGCGTAGGGTGATAGAGATGAGAGAGGAAATGTAGGGTGGTGCAGAACTGTGGAGAGGAGGGGTAGACTGATAAACAGATGAGGGAGGAGATAGGCGGTGGTGCAGAACTGTGGAGAGATTTACAGATGAGACATAAGTTTGCATTGTATTCTGTACCGAATGGATAACAAGTGCAATGACTGGCACAAGGTGGAGGTGCTAGGAGCGTATCTTGATAATTTATAAACCCAAGAGCATTCAGTGTGGCAGGACATTCATCAGACAACTATTCATAACCTCATTTATATCATGCCAAGGTGTGTGTATTTCTGCATGTGCCATTCATACTCTATATTGAATAAATTGAGATATTTTGAAAATTAGATTTTTTTTCATCATTTGCATATCATAAACATGTCTATTGATCCTGTGATTTTTATATATTCAGGATTTGTCCTTCTTAGTGCTGCAATTTTAGTGATGAAGAGTGTGTGATATACATTTTTATACTTATTGAGAATCAAAAGTTGTAATATTTAATGATCCTATATGTTGGATGGGAGGGTTAATGTATGACATCTTTCATGTGTTGAAAACTAACATAATGTATAATATGTACACATTCTCAATAGAATAATGCTTGAATCTGTGCCCAGCCATTGCCGATATCGGAATTACATCTTTTGATTGCTTGTTCTGGAGCAGGATGAAGACATGCTGGCAGGGGGTGAGCAGGCTTCAAGAGAAATGGAACAGTCACTTTCAACCCTGGAAGAGCTGCGCTCCCATGGCGGTATCCTTTCCATGCAAACTTTCAGGTTTATTATGTAAGGAGGATCTTGGAATTGGTGCACATCGGAGTCACTTATTCCTTCCAAGAAGCACCTAAAAACCTAGATTTTTATTATATGTTGCTGATTAAATGTCCATAAAATGTTGACCAAATGCAAGTGAATGACATGTCATTGTTATACGGTATGTGTTTTATTTACATTTACAGATATGCCTTTCCGTACCTTTCCTCTGTACTCAACAAATCCCAAGATTTTAAAAAAGGAAACCACCCCACCCCCACTATTTTATAATATGTATTTATTATATGGTTTGGATGTGAATTGCTGAAGGGTTTTTCTAGTACAGGCTGGCACAATATATGGCCCACAGAGGCATCTGAGATGGCTGGCTCTAGTAAGCGCTCTGAAGATTAACTCTGTCATTATCGGGAGGGGGAGGAGGATTGGGGATACCTCCAGGGCACAATATGGGGGAGGGAGATAATGAAAGGGGGGCACATTTTAGTGAAGGGCAGTAGGACTGTATACAGAGGGGGCAGTGTAAAAGGAAAATGATGGATAAGGGCAGTTTGGGGAGTTATTTTGCAGAGGGTTATTATGGGGGTAATATTATGGTGAGGCCCAGAGGTGGGTACAGTATGAAGGGGAGCAGTGTGGGAGAACATTATGGAGAAGGGCAGGGTGGTGGGTTCATTATTGAGAAGGGGATGAAATTATGGGTAGGGGATGTGTTGGGCAACATTTTGGAGGGGACAATGTGGGGATGACATTATAGAAAGGGGCTCTCTGGTGGAAGGGTATATTATGGAAAGGGGCAGTGTGGGGGGATATAATGGAGAGGCAAAGTCTGTGGAGTGATAATTTGGGAAAGCTCAGTGTCTGGGGCTATTACAAGGAGGGGCACTCTCGGGGGAATATTGAGAGGGGCACTGGAGGAGGAAGGGGATATTATGGACAGGCTCAGTGTTGGCGAGAGAGTATTGAGAGGGGTAGCGTGAGGCAACATGGAGAAGGGCTGTGTGGGTGGACATTTTGGAAAGAGTTATATTATTGAGAGGGGTAGTGTGTGGGATTTTTTTTTACAGGAAGCACAGCAAGGGGCAATTATTTTTTCAGGGGTGCAGTATGTGAGATATTTATTTTTAAGGTGCAGTGTAATGATACTTTTATTTTTAAGGTACTGCTGAAGAAAAGGCTGAAATCTGCAGAAACAATTTTTGGGCGTGAAATCTCATGATGCTGTATTCGTGTACTGTTGGTGGTTCTAGTGCTGTATTCTTATACTGATGGTGGTTCTGGTGCCACACTCATGTACTAATGGTGGTTCTGATCTTCCACACATGTCACAATCCATATAGTTTTTCATGGCTATGTTAAAATATAATCTCAAATCTTTAAGTTTTGAGTATTTTTATGAGGAGGCTTTGCTAAGTTTCTGCTCCAAAAACTCTTTAATCCCTTCACCACCTGCCGATTTTCCGTTTTTCGTCCCCCCCCCTTTCAAGAGCCATAACTTTTTTATTTTTCTTTAAATATAGCCATATGAGGGCTTGTTTGTTTGTGGGACCAGTTGTACTTTTGAATGACACTAGTCATTCTGTCCCATATTGTACTAGAAAACTGGAAAAAAAAATTCCAAGTGTGGTGAACTTGCAAAAAAGTGCAATTGCACAATTGTTTTTGTTTTTATTTACTATGTTCACTATATGATTAAACTGAACTGGTAATATGATTTCCCAGGTCAGTACAAGTTTGTAGATACCAAAAAAGTATAATTTTACTTTTATTTAAGTCGTGAAAAAAAAATTCTGAAGTTTAAAAAAAAAATAAAAAAAAATTGCTCTTTTGGCGCCATTCCCTGAGACCCATAGTATTCTCATTTTTGGGATCTGTGGCTGTGTGATGGCTCTTTTTTTTAATCATACAATTTTTGGGTAGATACAATGTTGTGATCATCTGTTATTGCATTTTAATACAATGTTGAGGTGACCAAAAAAATGTAATTTTACGTTTTGATATTTTTATCGCTACGCCCTTTGCTGATCAGATTAATTAATTTTATATTTTTATAGATCGGGCATTTTTGAATGTGGCAATACCAAATATGTGTATTTTTTATTGTTTTGCTTTCAATAGTGTAAAAGAGGGGTGATTTGAACTTTGTTTTTTTTCTATTTTTTCATATTTTTTAAAACTTTTTTAATGCTTTTATTAGTCTCCTTAGGAGAGATTGCTTCTGCTGATCAATGTGATGCTTCAGCATCCCTCTGATCAACAGAAATTCTGATCTTCTGTAATTGCCGGCACTGTGTCGGCATTCACAGGAAGCAGATCAGAAGCAAAGTAGATGTGGAACTGTTACTGCACTGCTGAAGATATGACACAAATCCAGGAACGTTGAATGAAGGTGATTTTAGCACGTGGACTTTGCAGCAGCTGACTACATTTGTTAATTCTGGTTGTGTGACACATAACCTCATAAGGTGAGCACATTCCCTTATTACTCTTATATGTCCATTGGGTAAGACCCTATTGCGCGTTTTCCCTCAGGTTTTATCGGCATTCACAGAAAGTGAGTCATGACAGTGACAGGGGTCATCAGCTAATCCCGCACTGTCATTATAACCCATTTACGCGCTGTAATCGCCTCATGGGGCCACCAATAGTAGCTGGAAACAGTGTGTTCCCCACCGGAGCGTGTTAGATTGCGCTGTCAGAGTTTGACAGCGTGATCTAAGGGGTTAACAAGAGTGGGTGGATCAGCTTGTTAGCTGGATATGTCAGATCAGTTGACATGTGTGGGGAAAAATGTGGGCTCATGCAGTGAGGGAGAGAGACCTAGAACATATATATAAAAATCTTCTTAAAATACTTAAAACTTTGTTCTGATGATGTATTAACCTTTTCATGACCTAGTTCGTATATGTACATCCTAGGTCGCCTCCCCCTGTTACCGGAAGTTCCCATGTCGAGCCTGAAGTAATCCCTGCACATGTCTGCTCTCTGATAAGCAGACATGTGTGGCTAAGAGATCCACCCATGTCTGTTAACCCCTTAGGTCACGCTGTCAAACTCTGACAGCGTGATATAATGCACTCTGTGCTATTCTCTGCTGCCGTTGGTGGCCCCAGGCCTGGACTGGCTATAGGGAAATTCTGGCAAATGCCAGAAGGGCCGGTCTCTGTAGTGGGTCGTTCAATCTGCAGTCACCACCGCACTTCTCAGCAGTGTGCACGCCGGGCAGAATAAGTTTGCTTTGCGCACACAATCCCACTGCACAGCAGAAAGCAGCAGACCCAGGAGGCAGCACACTGTGTTGTGCCACCCTGGCGCTGCTGTGCAGTGCGATTATGTGCCCAGTGTACATGCTACTGAGGAGAATGGCAGTGACTGCAGCTCCCTCCTTCCTGATCAAATGTATTTGCGTCTTTCAGCCATAAATACATTTGAACAGTATCGTCTGAACTGGGCCCCAACGTGTAGCAGCGTGATGAGGTCAGCACCTTGCTGATGTCATCACACTACTGCTAGCGCCATAGAGACACGTCAGGCAGCGGTAAGCGTTCCATGGAGGAGCCAAAGATTAAATGTATAATCAAAATTAATGTAGATGGTGTGGAAGGAGGAACAATCATGAAAGGGACACAGCTTTGTGAGAGACAGTTAGAGGAGTACTTTAATCAGAGGGGCAGTGTGTGTGAGGGGAGGATATTTTACAATAGGGTAGTGTTTGGGGCAATATTTTGCAGTGTAGCAGCGTGGAGGGTATACTATAGAGAAAGGCAGCATGGGGCAATATTATGAAGAGAGGCAGTGTGGAGGGTATATTTTGGAGAGGGGCAACGTTTTGGAATATTATGGAGAGGGGCAGCAAGTGGGGTACATTATGGAGAGAGACAGCGTGGGGGGAATATGATGAAGAGGGGCAGCATGGGGATAATGTTATGGAGAGGGGGCAGTGTGGGGGAATATTATGGAGAGGGGCAGCATGGAGGGTATATTTTGGCTTGTCACAGCAGATAGGCACACTTGAATTGGTAATTTTATGCGTTAAATACACTGGGGAAAATGCATTTTTGATACACTGCTAATTTTGAATGTTTTCCCACCTACAAAGAATGGAGAGGTCTGTAATTTTTATCGTACATACACTTCAAATGTGACAGATAGAATAAAATATCTAGAAAATCACTGTGTATGATTTTTAAATTATTAATTTGTATTTTATTGCATTAACTATGTGTTTGATACAATAGAAAAACAGAACTTTTAACAGTTAATATTAACTGTATTTTCTACAGAAACCATTGTTTTCAATTTCAGAGGTCAGAGGTTTCCTGTAGTTCATGAATAAGGTTGCACATACTGTAGCTGGGATTTTGGCCCACTGCTCTATACAGATCTTCTCTGGATATTTCAGGTTTCGGAGCTGTTGTTAGGCAACATTGAGTTTCAGCTCCCTCCAAAGATCTACTGGATTTTCTGGGTTCAGGTCTGGAGATTGGCTACATCACTTCAGGATCTTGAAATGCTTCTTACGGAGGCACTCCTTAGTTGCCCTGGCTGTGTGTTTAAGGTCATTTTTATGCTGGCAGACCCAGCCACGACCCATCGTCAATGCGCTTACCTAGGGAAGGAGGTTGTTGGCCAAAACCTCGTGATACATTACCCCATCCATCCACCCTTCAATACGGTGCAATCGTCCAGTACCATTTACAGAAAAGCACCCCCAAAGTATGATGTTTCCACCCCCTTGCTTCATGGTTGTGATGGTGCTCTTGGGGTTATACTCATCCATCTTCTTCCTCCAAACACAGCGAGTGGAGTTGTTACCAAAAAGTTCTATTTTGATCTCATCTGACCACATGATTTTTTCCTATGCCTCCTCTGGAACTTCAAGATAGTCATTAGCGATTGTCAAACGGACCTCGACATGTGCTGTCGTGACCTGCAGAATTTTAATCCATGATGGCGTAGTGTGTTACTAATGGTAATCTTTGAGACTGTGGTCCCAGCTTTCTTCTGGTCATTGACCAGATCCTCCCATGTAGTTCAGGACTGAACCTGACCTTTCTCAGAATTATCCTTATGTGGCGCCCATGAGGCTTCAGGCGTCACAGAGTACTGCACCCCCATTAAGGTGTAGTACTTATCCTGGGTCCAAGGAAAGTCGGTTTCCACCTACACAAACATACAGTAACACTGAGTTGCCCTCTCCAATGGGGACTAGGCTAAGGTCGGATCACAGTAGGGTATCACTACAGCGGTGGGTTTACAGGACGCCACCGCACCAGGGGCTCCCCAGATCCACTGGATTGGGGACTCAGGGTCAGGGAGAAGCAACCACCAGGGGGAGTTAGGAGCACACAGTGGGAAGAGCAGGTTAACCTGGTGAGAGCAGTGAACCAGCCAGTGGCAGCGACTGTGTGCAACAGCTCAGGACACACAACAAAACTACAACAAGGAGAGAACAGCTTCAGATACAGAGCAGAGCGGATGTGACGCGAGCGGCTCAGTGGGCCAAGGCGTTCAACACAGTCGCTGGGGAGAAGCAGGGCACCTGCTTCCACAGGACTGGCGCTGTCAGGATACAGAATCCTAGGGCAGGCATACTTCACGTTGTCTACCAACTCTTCAAGGGTCGCGGGGAGCGGCTAAGAACAGTCACCGTACCTGTCCCATGAGTCTGCAGCAAATAGTATATAGGATCCGGGGTTGAGGACCAGTTCCATAATGGAACCGCGCTATCAGCATACAGAACGGGACACTTTACTGACACCGGGATCCCCAAGTGCTTCACGCCACGGGGGTTCAATACTTAGCGCATCAAAGGAGGAAAGGGCTCACAGGCTGACACACACACACCGGACTTGACCTTTCAGAGATCCGGGATTAGCTGGTGCCCATCATGGCAGAGAATGGTACTCTTGTACAGCGCCTGAAAGACTTGTGAGCAAAAAAGACCTGGAGCTGCAGCCCCTGTCTCTGCCTCTCCTTTAACCGTCGCCCAGCGCTGCAGAGCCAACGGGGACTACGACCACCCCGTTATCCTCCCGGGGCCTGCTCCATCTGTGGAGAGCAATACCATCCCAGCTGCACCCAACATCTGCCCCAGTGAGAGACCTTGCAGCGGCGGCCCCATCCCTAGCTGAGTACCACAGGTGGTGTCATGATCCTAATAGACTTTCCTAACCTCCAAATACTACCTCCATCCTTCCTACCACCCTCCAACCCTCCTTCCTGTATGCCTCGGGGCAACGGAACCGGGCCAGGCCACCCCGTGATGACGCAGAGGATCTGTACCCATGGTCCGGTGATGAGTAGGTTAAAACACCTACCCGTGGGGTGCTACACTTACCCCATGAGGCGAGATCTTGCAATGGAGCCCCAGACAAGTAAGATTAATTCTGATCTTATGTTTCTTCCATTTTATAATAATTGCGCCAATAGTTGTTGCATTCTCACCAAGCTGCTTGCCTGTTGTCCTGTAGCCAATCCCAGCCTTGTGCAGGTCTACAATTTTGTCCCTGTTGTTTTTAGACAGCTCTTTAGTTTTGACCACAGTGGAGAGGTTAGAATGTACCGTAATTGACTGAGAGTGTGGACAGTTGTCTTTTATACACATAACAAGTCCAAACAGGTGCAATTAATACAGATAATGAGGGCAGAGTAGGAGGGCTTCTTGAATAAAAAATAACAGGTCTGTGAGAGCCAGAATTCTTGCTGGTTGGTAGGTGATTTAAATACTTATTTCATGCAATAAAATGCTAACTAATAATTGAATTTAATACAATGTGATTTTCTGTGTTTTTGGGAGGGATTTTGTCTGTCACAGTTGAAGTGTGCCTATGATAAAAATTACAGTCCTCTTCATTCTTTGTAGATGGGAAATCTTGCAAAATTGGCAATGTATCAAATACTAATTTTACCCATTGTATCTGTATAATTATTTTAGTAGATTCTGCATAGCTTATTATAGTTTAAAGGGAACCTGTCCCCAGACGTTTCACTATTAAACTAAAAGTGTCACCTTCTGCAGCTCCTGGGCTGCATTCTATGAAGGTGCACTTTGTGCCCTGACTTTCCCCCTTCTAGACCCCAAATATAACTTTATAAAATCTGACCGCCACGTATGCTAATTACCTGTGTGGCTCAGATGGGCGATCTCATTTTCTGCTCCTGTCTCCCCCTCCTGCCGCTGTTCGCCGTCCTCTTTTCTTGATTGACGTGATGACGCCTCCGTCATCATCCTCATTACATTTTTAAATCTCTCCTGTGCAGTTATGTCGGTTGGCGCAGGCTTAGTTCGCTGTGCCATATCGCGGGCAGAGCAGAAAACATAGCTGCGTGCGCCGGTGAGCTAAATGCGTAGGCGCGAGATTATGGTCGGCGCTGTGCATGACCTCACCAGCATCATCCTCGTACCCGACCATAATCTCACGTCAATCAAGAAAGGAGGACAGCGATCAGCGGCAGGAGTGGGGACAGGAGCAGAAAATGAGCCCGCCGATCTGACCACACAGGTAATTAGCATACGTAGCGGTCAGATTTTATAAAGTCATATTCGGGGTCTGGAAAGGGAGTTAGGGCACAAAATGCACCTTCATAGAATGCAGCCCAGGAGCTGCAGAAGGTGACACTTTTAGTTTAATAGTGAAAAATGTGGTGACAGGTTCCCTTTAAAATGTACATGTCCTTGATCACATGTATGTTCATGCACTCTGTGTGCTGCTTCTCTTGTCTGTATTTTAACTTAAATAAATATTTTTTTATATGGGATAAAAATAAAAAGTACAGTAAAAAAAAATAAAAATTGGCATACATCATATCTTCAACTAATAAACATTTTTTTCAAGGAATATGAATACCAGTAGTTTTACTAGTTCTGTCATTTTTCTGCACCAGAAATTGCAGATTATAGCTGTCAAAGTTATTTATATAACTTTAGATAGTAAAACAAAAGTCAAGCCTCAGGGAAGACACAGCTCTCAGCTTTATCCAGCTTTATCGTCTTTGTCATTAAACATCTGCATTGAGAGTTAACTGAAGGCAACTTAACACCTGCTTCACTGCTTTCAGCAAAAAATAAAAGTACTCACTCCCATAGCTGGTAGGGACCTGATAATCTGTTAGGTAAGGGACACATGACTGTAATATCACTGTCATAAGAGAACTCCTGTTGATAAGAATCTCAAGCTCCCTCTTTTTCTCCTATCCCACAGGTAACACTTGTACTTTCCAAATGACAAAATGTTCAGTTGTTTATAAAACAAAGTTGTGGACTCCATAATGTATTTTGTACTGTCTCTTGCAGTCGTGAACTGTAGCCTGGACCATGTTGTAGCTCCAGTGTCCCTGCACTCCTCGCTTTCCCCCCCGCAGGAATGCTGACTCACTCACCGCCGTAGATGACCCACATCACGCTGCCTGGTTTCCCCGCAGTCCTCCATGGGGGCATCCTCTGCTTCCCTGTCCCGGGGCCTGTGTGTGCTGCACAGGTCCTCCAGGAGTGCTCCTAGGGTGCGCGCACACCACTGCCTTTCTTTTAAAGAGCCAGCTCGCCATTTCCTGCCTATTGCTGAGAGGCAGTGGGTACATAAGGCACTCTCCCCCTAGGAGAAGTGCCTGAGCAACGCTATTAGTTATTGGTTTGTTCCCTAGCCAGCTACTTGTCAGATCCCCTTGCTCTTGTTTCCACCCTGCCCTGTTAGTACCTTGTTTCTGTCCATCCTGCCTTGTTGGTACCTTGTGTCTGTCCGCCCTGGCTGTGCTGTCTGCCTCAATCTTGCTGGTCGTTCCTGTCTACACTAAAGACTCTGCCTGTCAGCATCTGTGTCTGTCCTTGTCCTGGGGTCAGCTGCCACAGTCCAGTCACTGTCCTGGGAGTAGCATCTGGCATCTGCCTCATTGCAGGTGCTTAGTCAAGCCCCTCCCACTAAAGGGTAAGCCCAGGACCCCCTTGTGGTCCAGTGGGTCCACTTCAGGTTGCCACTTTATTATCTCAGGCGGTGTTACACATGTGATAACATGTTTTATGCTAAGTTAAAGGGGTTATGAATGATTTTTTTTTTTACTATGGCTCTAACAAGTAACAAGCAGGTAATTGCTAACCACCTGCCAGTTTTACCCGGCACCATCTAAGAGTGATCACAAACAACTGCTGGCAGTGACTCTACTCATTTATATCAACAGAGCAGCTCTTCCTCTTCCGGGCTGCTCTGTTGACGGGATGTGCCATGCTGATTGAAAACCGGCTCCCTTCATTTCAGCAGCGAAGACATGGCTGTCAAACAGAATGACATCAGCAGTCATGCACATCAAAAGAGCAGAGCAGAAGAGAGGCTGATGCTCTGTTGACGTGACATCAGCCCAAACTGCAGAATCGCCGGAAGGTAGGACTGTGACTGCTCTGTTCCAGCAGAGATTGGCGCTGAGAAGAAGGCATAGTAAAAATGAAAACAGTCCTGGATAACCCCTTTCACTATGCCAACCTATGGCCTGTACTTAGGTATAAACATAATCTTTGAAAAACTGGAACTTTCTAAGCTATAGTTTCTTTAATGAAGAAAATTAGATTTAAATGAAGCCTTGGACCTTTGTAAGAAGCTTATCAACAGCAGTCAACTGCCAAGTAAGAACATCCATCAGCTGAAGGCTCTGGACTGTGCAATGGATATTTGCATTCAACTTAAAATGTGGGAAGAGGCCTTGCATTACGGCTTACAGACTTTAGAACCCTACAGGTAAGTGGATACAATTATGTGACAGACTTTGTGCAAGTTGGAGTGGTCCCTTTCTGTCTACATTACAATCACTCTGTCACATATACTATAGATTGAGAGTGATGCAAAGATTTAAAGACGTGTTCTCAAGTATGGAATTCATCTCCTATCCATGCGTAGGGAATAACTTCTCGATCATTGGGTGTCCGATCACTGGGACCCCACTAATCCCATGTACCAGTGCTTTGAAGAGTCTTACATGAATGGAGCGCTGGTTGATCATGTTCCTTACGTAGTTTGGCCATCACCTATTTTTTTCATTTCACATGAACATTCAGTTGAGTATTATTGTGTTTCCAGTGGGGAGAGGGGAGAAAGTCGCCATCAGACACTTCAGATGGTTGCACATGTCCAAGGAAGACAAAAGAAATAGGTGTTTCAATTAAATCTCCAAGAACATTTTCTCACATGACTGGGGGAGAGTCAATAGCTGCTTATACAGATTTGATCCTAAGGGGTCAGCAACCTTTATACTAATGTGCATGTGGACTTTTCCTGTATAACACATTATTATAGCCCATTTATACAAGTGTAATTCAAGAGGAGAAGATAGAACATTGATATCTAGGTGTAAAGAGTTTCACTTGATCTAACAAACTAGCCAAGATGTTTAGCAGTGCCCTCCTAATGCCGAGCGCTACAATCTACACCTCTGCAATCACGACAAGTGCCTCTAGTGAACCTTGCAAATCCTCCCCTTGGTATAATGTTATTTCCAGAAGTATAACCCTGGTAATTAATATATGCTGGTATCTTAATTACTCATAAATATAAATAATTAGAATGTCTAATTTATTCATTGTGTGTTGGTTTAGTATAAAATGATCATCACAGCTTAACCATACTGTTATTACCGCTTCTGAAGAAATGAATGAATGAATGAATGAATATATTTCTAAACTCTTAATTAAATATTATGCTAATAGCAATAATTACTTATGTTCATGTGAATGGGTGCAGCCAGTGTTATGGTTGGACATCACCATTATATCACATCAGCAGCAGCAGCCAGATGGTTTTGATGAGTTATTCTATAATTTGGAGAATTATATCATTAAGTCTTTTGGTAAATATTATGACATATCTGATACCTTAAAAAAATAAAGCTATAATACAATTAAAACATGAATGAACTGTTATGACATAGGCAGTGTACGAGAAATGACAAGTGCATTAAGCCATTCACCTCACTCATCACTTTTCATTTCCTTATATCCTGGGGTGACGTTCAGTCTGTTTTACATTATTCTTTAACTTCTACTTAGAGAGCTACTTTTTTTTCACTCTTTGACCTAGTTAAGAAAGGAAATAGAGTTTCTTGAATGTTCATTTCTACATTGGGCTTGATTCATCATAGCTTTTATGTCAGTATTCTGGTGTAAAAATCTTTGAAAAGTCATAACATTTTTGCGCAACTCAAGGCTGAACTATCCTTTTGTGACTTTTGGCGTTTTCACGCCATTTACTTCCAGCTCCGACAAAGTGGGTGGACCTGGGCCGGGATGGCAGTGTTCAGTTCTCCAGAAAATTACTGTACTTACTGTAGCAGGAACTGGATAGGATTTGTGGCGAGGTGCACATCAATTCGACTTTGTTGATTCAATGGATGGCTCCGCCTCAACTAGACCAGGGTGAACAACGCTGATTGTCATGATTTGGGGCCATTGAATAACACCATTCATTTTACCATATAGTGTACTGAAAAAACGCGGAAAAAAAAAATCTGTGCAGTGAAATGGCAAAAAAGTGCAATTCCACAATTAATTTTTTTTTTTTTTATTTACTATGTTCACTATATTGTACAATTGATCTGGCATTACGATTCCCCAGGTCAGTATGAGTTTGTAGAAGCCAATCATGTTTAGTTTAACTTTTAACTGAGTGTTGAAAAAAAATTCAGACATTTGTCAAAAATAGAATTACCATTTTTGTGTAGATGTGATGTTTTGATCTCCTGTTATTGCATTTTAAGGCCTGAAACACACATCCGTGAAACACGTGCGTGTTTGGTCCGTTTCCGTGTATACTGGAGACACGGCCAAACGTGCACCAATGTTACTATATCTCTGCGGTTACAATTGCGTTTTTGATTATGTCCGTGAGTCCGTCTCCGTGATGCGTTTTTTGGTCCGTGTCTCACACCAGCATGTCCGTTTTCTTCACGCAACACGCAGCACGGACCCAATGAAAGTCAATGGGTCTGTGCGCACGTCCGAGTGACACGGACGCATCTCTGTTTGCTCCCTGTACGTTTTGTGCTTTTTTCATGTGATGTCGGTCTTTTTTCTTTTTCTGTTTCGTTCTCTCCCTCAGTCCGTCGGTCGGTCTCTATGTCTGTCGGTCGGTCTCTCTGTCTTATCTGTCCCTCTAGCTGTCTGTCGGTCAGTTCCCCTCCCTCTCTCATACTTACCGTACCCCGATCTCCAGCGCGGCACTGCACGGCTGTTATAAAAACTTCGGCGGCTTTTACTATTTTGAAAAAGCCGGCCGCCCATTAATCAATCTCGTATTCCCTGCTTTACCCGCCCACCGGCGCCTGTGATTGGTTGCAGTCACACACGCCCACCACGCTGAGTGACAGCTGTCTCACTGCACCCAATCACAGCAGCCGGTGGGCGTGTCTATACTGTGCAGTGAAATAAATAAATAAATGATTAAAAAAACCGGCGTGCGGTCCCCCCCCATTTTAATACCAGCCAGATAAAGCCATACGGCTGAAGGCTGGTATTCTCAGGATGGGGAGCTCCACGTTATGGGGAGCCCCCCACCCTAACAATATCAGTCAGCAGCCGCCCAGAATTGCCGCATACATTAGATGCGACAGTTCTGGGACTGTACCCGGCTCTTCCCGATTTGCCCTGGTGCGTTGGCAAATCGGGGTAATAAGGAGTTATTGGCAGCCCATAGCTGCCAATAAGTCCTAGATTAATCATGTCAGGCGTCTCCCCGAGATACCTTCCATGATTAATCTGTGACAGTTAAAAAACACACACACACCTGAAAAAATCCTTTATTAGAAATAAAAAACACAAACAAATTCCCTCATTACCAATTTATTAACCCCGACAAAGCCCTCCATGTCCGGCGTAATCCACGGACCTCCAGCATCGCTTCCAGCTCTGCTGCATGGAGGTGACAGGAGCAGCAGAAGACACCGCCGCTCCGGTCACCTCCAAGCAGCTAATGAGATGAGTAGCGCGATCAGCTGCTGTCAGTCAGGTAACTCACGGCCACCGCTGGATCCAGCGGTGGCCGCGGGTAACCTCAGTGACAGCAGCTGATCGCGCTACTCATCTCATTAGCTGCGTGGAGGTGACCGGAGCGGTGGTGTCTTCTGCTGCTCCTGTCACCTCCATGCAGCAGAGCTGGAAGCGACGCTGGAGGTCCGTGGATTACGCCGGACATGGAGGGCTTTGTCGGGGTTAATAAATTGGTAATGAGGGAATTTGTTTGTGTTTTTTATTTCTAAAAAAGGATTTTTTCGGGTGTGTGTGTTTATTTACTGTCACTTACAGATTAATCATGGAAGGTATCTCGGGCAGACGCCTGACATGATTAATCTAGGACTTATTGGCAGCTATGGGCTGCCAATAACTCCTTATTACCCCGATTTGCCAACGCACCAGGGCAAATCGGGAAGAGCCGGGTACAGTCCCAGAACTGTCGCATCTAATGTATGCGGCAATTCTGGGCGGCTGCTGACTGATATTGTTAGGGTGGGGGGCTCCCCATAACGTGGAGCTCCCCATCCTGAGAATACCAGCCTTCAGCCGTATGGCTTTATCTGGCTGGTATTAAAATGGGGGGGGACCGCACGCCTTTTTTTTAATTTATTTATTTATTTTACTGCACAGTATAGACACGCCCACCGGCTGCTGTGATTGGGTGCAGTGATACAGCTGTCACTCAGCATGGTGGGCGTGTCTCACTGCAACCAATCACAGGCGCCGGTGGGCGGGGAAAACAGGGAATACGAGATTGTTTAATGAGCGGCCGGCTTTTTCAAATTAGAAAAAGCCACCGGAGCAGTGTGAATGCCGTGCAGCGCCGGTGATCGGTGAGTATGAGAGAGGGGGGGACACTTCAGTCACTCGGGGGATTAGCGGTCACCGGTGAATCCTTCACAGGTGACCGCTAATCAGTACACGGCACAAAGACAGAGCCGCGGCATGACAATGAAGTCGGGTGAAGTTCACCCGAGTTCATTCTCATCCCGCTACTCTGTCTTCCGACATGTGCTAGTAACGACATTTTGCATCACACACGTACATTTCACACGGACAACACACACACATGTCAGTTATTTCACTCACGCACACACGGACATTCCACACGCACATACGGCTAGCATACGGGATACACACGCAGGCCACACATACCATAAAAACGGACCTAAAAAACGGAAAACGGACCCGAAAAATGGCCCGTTTTAAACGGACGTGGTTTTCACGGATGTGTGGCGGAGGCCTAATGCAAAGTTGTGGAGACCAAAGAAATGTAATTTTGGCGTTTGGAATTTTTTTCTCGCTACGCCCCTTTGCTAATCAGATTAATTGATTTTATATTTGATGGATCGAGCATTTCTGAACTCAGCTGTACCAAACATGTGTAATTTTCTTTTATTGTTTTATTGTCAACGGGGTAAAAGGGGGTGATTTGAACTTTTAATTTTTTGTTTTTATTTTTAATACTTTTTTTTTTTACAAGTTTTATTGATTTTACTAGTTGTCCTAGAGCACTTAATGACTGCACTCTCAGATTGCTTCTGCTATTCATAGCGATGCTTCAGCATGCCTCTGATCAGCAAAAATGCTGATCTTCTGTGAGTGTTGGCACTCTGCCGGTATTCACAAGAAGTGAGTCATGATGACACTGACAGGGGTCATTATTTGACTCCACTCTGTAATGGCAACAGAATTGACGCTCCATGATCGCATCACGGGGCCTCCGATTGCGGCGGAGAGCAGCACAATCCTTGCCGGAGCGCATTTGATCACACTGTCAAATTTTGTTTAGCTGATCAGATCAGCAGACATGTGCAGGGATTAATGCCGGCTTGCTGCGTGAACCCGCAGTAACCGGAGGGAGACGACCAAAGATGTATATTCACGTCCTAGGGCGTGAAGGTGTTAATGGAAATTTTGTTTGCCTGATTGGTATTGTAGCCAAGAAATAACATGTTTTACTTTATACTTCACTATTAAGGTGTACTGTTTAATGCGTAACTGTTTTTTTGATTCTTATTTCATAAATTAATAATACACATGAAAATAAGCAACTTTATAATATATCTTATCAGACAAATCTGCTTCTTTCTCTGCCAGAATTGATCAGTCATTATCAAAATTCTCAATTCTGAGGTAAAATCTGTGTTCAGTGACAGCCTTCGCATTACTGAGATGGGAGATGGCGGATGTTACTGAGGAGATTCTATGTAGTGCAAGGATTCAGCTCTGGTAGACAGTTGCAGGGACGCAGTAAAGAGGCACACACAGGTTTTCAGTCCATAAAGTTAGTGTATTATTCACACTGATAAACAGAAAATGAAAGGCCTTACTTCAAACAGGTATGCAAAGCAAAAGTCCAGCTTGTCAATCAGCATCGCAAAGGTCCTGGAGGTGCCAGTCCTTTCAGGTATATCATTCCCACAGCATTTGCTTTAGCTATCCAGCCCAACCACCCACCACACTGAGAAGTTCTGGCTGCCTATTTATGCTGTGTTAATCCTGCAGCTGTGCACCTTGGGTGTTGTCCCAAAAGCCTGGAATAGCAGAGAAGGTCCAGGCCAGCCTTGGCTTCCTTCCCTGCTGCTCACCAGCGCAAAAGGCATTTGCTACACCGTGTGCAGAATTATTAGGCAAGTTGTATTTTAGCGGATTTTTTTTTATTATTGATCAAAAACTATGTTCTCCATCAACACAAAAGACTCATATCAATATCAAAACTTAATATTTTTGGAAGTTGGAGTGTTTTTTTTTTTTAGATTTGGCTATCTTAGGAGGATATCTGTTTGTGCAGGTAACTATTACTGTGCAGAATTATTAGGCAACTTAATAAAAACCAAATATATTCTCATCTCACTTGTTTATATTCACCAGGTAAACCAATATAACTGCACAAAATTTAGAAATAAACATTTCTGACATGCAAAAACAAACCCCCCAAAAATTGGTGATCAATATAGCCACCTTTCTTTATGATGACACACAACAGCCTACCATACATAGATTCTGTCAGTTGCTTGATCTGTTTACAATCAATATTGTGTGCAGCAGCCACCACAGTCTCCCAGACACTATTTTGAGAGGTGTACTGTTTTCCCTCCCTGTAGATCTTACATTTTATGAGGGACCACAGGTTCTCTATGGGGTTCAGATCAGGTGAACAAGGGGTCCATGTCACTATTTTTTCATCTTTTAGACCTTTACTGGCCAGCCACGCTGTGGAGTAGTTGGATGCATGTGATGGAGCATTGTCCTGCATGAAAATCATGTTTTTTTTAACGATACCAACTTCTTCCTGCACCACTGCTTGAAGATGTTGTCTTCTAGAAACTGGCAGTAGGTCTGGGAGTTGAGCTTCAATCTATCCTTAACCCAAAAAAGTCCCACAAGTTCATCTTTGATGATACCAGCCCATACCAGTACCCCACCTCCACCTTGCTGGCGTCTAAGTCGGAGTGGAGCTCTTTGCCCTTTACTGATCAGCCTCTGGCCCATCAAGAGTCACTCTCATTTCATCAGTCCATAAAACCTTTGAAAAAATCATTCTTATGATATTTCTTGGCCCAGTCTTGATGTTTTATCTTATGTTTCTTGTTCGGTTCAAAGGTGGGCGTTTTTCAGCCTTCCTTACCTTGGCCATGTCCCTGAGTATGGCACACCTTGTGCTTTTTGATACTCCAGTAATGTTGCGGCTCTGAAATATGGCCAAACTGGTGGCAAATGGCATCTTGGCAGGTTCACTCTTGATTTTCCTCAATTCATGGGCAGTTATTTTGCGCCTTTTTTGCCCAACACGCTTCTTGCGAACCTGTTGTTTATTTGCCATGAAACGCTTGATTGTTCGGTGATCACACTTCAAAAGTTTGGCAATTTCAGGACTGCTGCATCCCTCTGCAAGACATCTCACAATTTTGGACTTTTCAGAGCCCTTCAAATCTCTCTTCTGACCCAAAGTCTCTTCTGACTTCCTTTGCCAAAGGAAAGGAAGTTGCCTAATAAGTATGCACCCCTTATATAGGGTGTTGATGTCATTACACCACACCCCTCCTCATTACAGAGATGCACATCATCTGATTTACTTAATTGGTAGTTGGCTCTCAAGCCTATACAGCTTGGAGTAGGACAACATGTATAAAAAGTATCATGTGATTAAAATACTCATTTGCCTAATAATTCTGCACGCAGTGTAGGTGGAAAACATCTCTCATCCACCACCATACCCTTTACTGTGTCAAAGTAGATAGAAGAGAGAGGAGGGGAGGATCTCTGCATGTAGCTCCTCCCTGTCTTTAGCTTTTTTTTCTTTCTATTATCATAGAATTTCCTCAGTAACATCCGCCATATCCTATCTCAGTAATGGGAAAGTCTTCACTGAATACAGATTTTACCTCAGAATTGAGAATGTTGATAATGACCGATCAGTTCTGGCAGAGAAAGAAGCAGAGTTGTCTGATAAGAAGTATTACAAAGTTACTTATTTTCATGCATACTATTGATTTAGGAAATAAAAATGAAAATTACGGTTACGTTTTATGCCAAAGAAAATCCATACTAATTGAAACTGAACTTGTGAAAAACAAATGCAACATGTTCCTGATGTACCACGAGACTGGCGATTTTCAGTTAGAAAAGAGCATACCAGTCTTAGCGGCTTGGGCGCCCAGAGTTTGTATCCCCAATAGTACACTGTTCCTGAATTTATAGTAAGCTATTTGCTAGAATTTATTAAGAAAAAGTTATTTTATTGTTATTAAAAATAATTTCTGTTTTTTTAAGAACTGAGGGATTTTAATTTCATTCTTTACTACTTGTTACCTATGTTACAAGCCTCTAGTGCAGTCCGTCAGAGGTAGCCTGTCTCATAAGTAAGGAGCATGTTGTTTACAATCTCTTTGCTATAGAGCTTGTAAAGACTTCTCTGAAGCTGCCCAGATCACTGGATCCAGCCAGCTTTAGTGAAATTGCACTTGTATGATGCTATACAGGCAAAGCTGCCTCAGGTTACAGCATCGATGAACCCCCAACAAGCAGGAATCCATGCGATCCCGTTCAACAAGTTGAGATAACCATTTTACAGGAGGCATCGATAGAAAGTATTGCATAAGGCACTATTACTGTGCTACTAAGTATTGTGCAGGCCATGATTCAACGATAAGCCAGGTCTGGCTATTTATGTAGTTTGAGAAGCACACCCTGCCTAAAACATGTTTTTTAAAGACATGTATACAACTCTTATTTGGATATGATTTGAGCATTGTTGGTACACCATGGTGGGAGATGCATCAATAGAAAGTACTGCATAAGGCAATATTCACCCGAAAACAGCCTTAAGGCCGCTTTACACGCTACGAGATCGCTAAAGCAATGTCATTAGGGTCACGGAATTTGTGACGCACATCCGGCCGCGTTAGCGATGTCGTTGCGTGTGACACCTATGAGCGATTTTGAATCGTCGCAAAAACGTTCAAAATCGCTAATCGGTGACATGCCCCCCTATTCCCAATTATCGTTGCTGCTGCAGGTACGAGGTTGTTTGTCGTTCCTGCGGCAGCATACATCGCTACGTGTGACACAGTAGGAACAAGGAACCTCACCTTACCTGCGGCCGCCGGCAATGAGGAAGGAAGGAGGTGGGCGGGATGTTACGTCCCGCTTATCTCTGTCCCTCTGCTTCTATTGGGCGACCGCTTAGTGACGTCACTGTGACGCCAAATTAACTGCCCCCCCTTAGAAAGCAGGCGGTTCGCCGGACACAGCGACGTCGCTAGGCAGGTAAGTAGTGTGACGGGTCCGCGCGATTTTGTGCGCCACGGGCAGCGATTTGCCCGTGACGCACAAACGATGGGGGCGGGTACGCACGCTAGCGATCTCGCTAGCGAGATCGCAGCGTGTAAAGCGGCCTTTAGATGCAAATTTAGTTTCTCTGTCTCCGAATCTTTGTCTTTCCCAAAATGTTATTGTTTGTAGGGTTTTTCATTTGTAGAAATAGAATTTGCCACTGAAAAATCCATCAAGAAGATGGCAGCAGTTTTAGCCGTGGTCCCTGAAATAGAGCTACTTTTTAAGTCAATCTACAAATGGTTTTTTTTAGAGCAGAAGCTACAAAGACATATTTGTAAGCTTAGGCCCTTTGTACTTTGTCAGTTTAGAGTAGAGATGTAAAAGCTGTAATTTTAATGAGCTAATGAGATTATGCATTCTGCCTTTCTGTACGGAGTATAAGGTCCAATCAGCTGATGTCTGAGGTTATATATTACCTAAGTAAATGACTGGAAAATGTCACTTTACATGCAGCTTACTTGTTTTTCAATAAAGTTATTCTCTATTACATTTAATGGGTTGTCCAGAACTAAAATACTCATCCCTATGTAAACTCCAGGACTCCGGCCAATCAGCATATTAAAGGGGCAGCACCCCCTTTTCTGTTTTCACAGTCCCAGCAGCACAGACTGTCCATACAAGTGGCTGTGTATTATAGTACTGCAGCTTTTGTTATTTACATATCATGTCAAAAAATGTTATTAGTCTACAGATGTGGGGTTAATCTGCAGGTCAATAGCGATCTAAAACTACCTGGCTGCCACACTGGAAATGCTTTCTGCTGGGAGGTAATGAACTTTATTCCTCCCGGGAGCCTCAGACTTTCAGTCATAGAGGCGAGGGCCGAAGAATTTTCAGTCACTGCTCCCTGCATAAAAGCAGCAGCTGCAATCACACCCTGGCACTTACTGACAGCCGGCTCTGTACTGAGTGTTAAGCAGTAGAGATAGACGAACCGTTAGATGTTTGGGTTCAGGGACTATGCTGTAAAATGGTGGAACAAAGACCAATTAGGTCTGCAAACCAGGAGAGTTATACTTACCAAGTCTCCCACACAGGTGTAATACTGCTTTCAGGTCTGCTCATTAACTTTTATACATATTCACTGCTTCCCTCACTAATCATCAGTTCTGGAGTCTATGATTGGTTGCAGTCACACCGTGCCCCCACCCTGTGTCACAGCATCTGTGATTGGTTGGAATCACACACGCTGTCTGCATCCCTATAGTGGTGTAAAAATAAATTTTAAATAATGGTGTAGGGTATACGGTACATATATTGTGATTCCCAGCACATATAAAGCATATGGCTACAGGCTGCAGCCCCCAGCCATGTGCTTATCTTGGCTGTGTATCAAAATAAGAGGGCCCCTATGCATCTTTTTTCATAATCATTTTAAAAAACGGCATAAGGTCCCCCCCAATTTCAATACCAAGCCATGATAAAGCTGACAACTGGTGGCTGGTATTCTCAGGTTGGGGAGGCCCATGGTTATTGGGTCCCCCAGCCTAAAACTAGCAGCCCGCAGCCGCCCAGAATTGTTGCATCCATTAGATGCGACAATTTTGGTGCTTTACCCTGCTCATCCTGATTGCCCTGGTGTGGTGGCAATCGAGATAATATAAAGGGTTAATGACAGCTCACAGCTGACACTAAGCCCTAGATTAGTAATTGGTAGGGGTCTATGAGACTTCCCATTACAAACCCTATAAGTGAAAAGAAATAAGCACAAACACTGAAAAAATCCTTTATTTTAAATGGAATACAAAAAGCCTACCCTTTTTCTCAAATTTATTAACCCACCAAACACCCACGTCTGATGTAATCCCGACATGGTCTTATGACGATGATATACTGATGTTGCAGCGCGGGAGCACATTATAAGACTTGACAGCTTGCTGCAGCTTCAGGCAGACACTGAGTGATAAAGATGGGTCTGAGATGCTTCCCTTAGGGGAGGAGGGGCTGTCAGCTAAGGTGACTGATAAAATGGAGTATAAATTTATTTTACCCTTGCATGCAGCAGTGATGATCTTTTATTGCCTGCCCAAAGGGCATATGAGGCTCTTTGAAGGGCCAGCTTTCTCCTATACTACCAGCTATTACCTACACACAGATGTCCTTGAGAAGGACCACCATTTGGTCGAAATGTTGGACAAATATCTGTATTTTATTTGGTTCCCGGTTTACAATAAAACCACATTTTGCAGCAAGAATCTTCCATATTCATCTTTTCGGTGCTGAGGTTTATATTATACCGATATGTACTAGATAGATCACACTTATCTAATAAGGTCTGACCACAGTCAGATTCCTTATTTGCATTCATAGAGTATTATTCATCTGTTGGTTGACTATTTGTTCACACTATGGTGTTCCATTTTTGATTAGCCATCACACAGATGAGAACGGATCTTATGTATCCCTTTATTGGATATAAATATTGTTTTTATTGATGTGACAGATAAACATCACTTGATTCAGTTATTTTGCCACAAATTCTTTATTTTTTTTACAGCTTTCATTTTATTAGTGTATTTATTAAAAGTTTTGTTTTAACCCCTTCACGACCAAGGACATTCTGATACATCCTTGGTCATGTCTATCCCGTTACCGCGGGACATGTGAGACTAAAGGGCCATTTACACGCTGCGACATTGCTAACGATATATATCGTCGGTGTCACGGTGTTTGTGACACACATCCGGCGTCATTAGCGACATCGCAGTGTGTGACACGTCCGGGCGACCTTCAACGATCGCAAAAGAGGTAAAAATCGTTGCTTTTGGAGAGGTCGTTTATTTACCAACAATCGTTGTATGTGCATATGTGCAGTAACGAGGTTGTTCCTCGTTCCTGCGGCAGCACACATCGCTATGTGTGACACCTCAGGAACGAGGAACATCTCCTTACCTGCGTCCACCGGCAATGAGGAAGGAAGGAGGTGGGCGGGATGTTACGTCCCGCTCATCTCCGCCCCGCCGCTTCTAGTGGGCGACCACTTAGTGACATCGCTATGACACATACATCCCGGACACAATAACCCGCCACCCAAACAACCTGAACCCCTGGAACCTTATCCGCGGGTCCGTGACCAGGTTAAGGTCCCGGGTGTTGATTTTAGACGACTCTGTTTGCCACAGGAGGTGCAACTATGTACAATACACAAGTTCGTGTTGGTCATGCCATTCCTGTGACCATGGTCCATTTTTACTAAATATAAAAACTTTAACGGAGTCCATATACCGGGTGAACACATTTTGACAATTTTCTAGCATATCTGGTAACTTTCACTCTTTTTCATTAAAACTGGTTGATTAGCACTTGTTTACTAACATTTTCTATATGAAAAATAACAAACTATAAAAAACAATAAACAAAAGCACCGATACCTAACAATTCTATTTCATCGCAAAACCACTGGTATCATAACATTTTTAGTAATAGATCGTCGGGTCCTGTAGCCATGCTTCCTTGTGACTATGTGCTACTGTCGCCGACACAAACCCTTCCTTCAAACATCACATGTTTGGTTACGGTACCTCCAGAGCATACCAGCCCCGCTTTCTGCAATGCCGGGTATATGTAACCATCTCCTCAGGCTGAAGATTCTTTTCCGGGTGGCCCCAAGGGAGGTGCTGCGCCACATCTCGTCGGGACACATACACCCCTGCTGTGAGGCCTGCTTCGCGGATAAACCCCGATCTTTGCTCGGGGTCAAACCGCTCCACGAGGCCATGGCACCGTGGCCCTTTAACTTGAGAAGCAGCACTCCTTATCTGCTCCTTTTCTGCTCGATCACGGGCAGCAAGCTCCCGTCGTTGCCGGTCTTGGGTTACGATCTCTGCTTGTAGCTGGTACTGTTGTCGTTCCCAGTAGGGGACATCAGCGTCCAGCCTCAGCTCCCTAGCTGGTTCTGGCTTTATTTGGACTCTGGCGGCCGTTGGGATGCCGCGCGGCAGCGGAACAGGTATACTTCTGGGTTCCGCTTCCGTAGCTGTAAGTAGAAAGACCGACTGCTCCGCAGCCGGGGTTGCGGGGCCTGGGTGCTCTGCCTCTGAGGACGGGCTCAGTGAGGCGGCCGGGTCTGGTCTGGCTGGTGTCTGGATGACCGCTGCCGTGACTGAAGTGACGGTCATAGTTGGGATCGGATCAAAAAAAAAGCGCAGTCCTGCACTACACGTGCGTACCTGTCACACTTGGGCTCACTTATAGATAGGGAAAACACAGCACCGGTTGTCAAAACAGATTCCGGATCAGCGTGCAGGTCACAGTAGGAGCAGCCAGTTCCAACGATCCACATAGAAGAAGAATGAGACCGCACCAATGCTGATACTTTTTTTCCGACGGCCGTTTCGCCTGTAACTAGGCTTCTACGGGTGGACCCGTAGAAGCCTAATTACAGGCGAAACGGCCGTCGTCCGCAGCGAGGGGCCGCGTCCAGGTCTCCTCCACCCGCTGACTGCCATACACCTTTTAACCTTTAATATGGAATAAAGAATTACCGGAAAAAAAGTATCAGCATTGGTGCGGTCTCATTCTTCTTCTATGTGGGTCATAGTTGGGATCTCCGCAGCTGGAGCTTCTTGTAGATGCACCGAAGGTTCCGCTGCCGGGGTTGGTGTAGGCAGCTCGGCGTCCGCCGAGAACGGGGTAGGTGACGGTGGAGTGCTCACCGCGAGCGGGGACGATCCGAATCCCTCAGCCGCTGTGGCCGGATTTGGGCAATCTATAGGGACTGGGTAACCGTTTACCCTCTTTTCACGTGGGACTTCAATCTCACAGGCTCGCACCGTCACCGCCAGGCTCCTCATCTCTTCCCTCCAGTGGTTCAGTACAAACAGGGACTGCGTCTGCATTCTCCTGTACAGCTGCTCCGTTTCCTCCTCTATCCATGTCGCAGTCCCAGGAACAGCACGTTCTGGGGACCAGTCTCGCTCCGCCATCTTGCCACTGCATCTTCCAGGAACGTTGTCGCAGAGTCCTGGCGTCCCTGCTCCACTTCCGCTCCCTTTACATTCTGGCACGCCCCCGCGGTCTTTTCGCAGCACTCTTTTATGTGCTGTGGCCCTCTGGGGACTTGCGTTTCTGGCCTCACATGCAAGACAAAGGGCAGGGCTTAGGCTTCGTGCGCTTTCTCGGTGAAGACAGCGTTTTGGCGTGAAAAGAAGGCGGACAATGGCGGAATTGGCGGGAAAAGGACTCTTGACTCGCGGCTTTCGACTTTCAAGGCGCATGTCACCTAGGTAAGTGGGTCCTGCTCGTATCCTATTCGTGACGCCAGGTTTTTCGAGGTGTACCGCCCCCGTGTCAGCGGCCGAGCCGATCGGATCTGGAACCGCGGTGGCTCTAGGGGTCTCCGGACCCGGGGGTTCATGTGGACACTCAAGTTTGAAAAGGGGAGTATGTACAGGGGAGTTAGAAGTTCGTGACGCCACCCACGGTGCGTGGTAAGGTGGAGTACCACCGCTGCTGTTGGGGAAGGGGAAGCTCGGTTGGCGATGGTATTGCAGCAAGGTGTCTAACCCCTCCATTGGTAGGGGGTTTGTGCCCCGGGGCCCGGTGTTGGCGGTGGAGGAGTGGGGTGCCATTGGGAAAAGGAAGGGTTTCTGCATAGTCACTCAGTCCAAGAATACTGACACCGACAGCTTGTAAACCAGAATTCTAAGCACCGCTGCAGCAAGGAGGGAGCATGCTTGGATCCATGCCCCTGGTGTTGCTTGTTAGCCTGTGGCCTTTTCCGTGGCACCTTGTTTACTGTTTGGACTCTATAGTGTGGAACTAGTCAGGTCATATGGCTAACGGAGTGAGCTTGCTCTCAGGGTTCACGCTTGGGATTTGGTGGACTGTGTTTTTTAGGGAAAGTCCTATCCCATCGGTGCGCTAGTACCCCGATTTTGGAGTGGGTGAGGGATGAATCTTGAAGGCTTCACCCCCGTCGGGTAAATTACCAGGACGCTTGAAGCTACTTCCCGGCCTAGGGTCCGCGAACCCCGTCGTGCCCTGACCCCTGCCCGGAGATACCTCAAGGCCCCCGGCTGCCCTCCTCGGCAGTCCGTGCCCCTTGACACGATCCCCTGCGACCAGGGTTCCAGCTCCTACCAGGCCCAGACCAACGTCTGCCACCTAGTAGACTTAAGGAGCCCTGCTCCTGACCTGTGACCTCTCCCTTCGAGAGTCAGCACTCAACCTCCTACTCCCTCTACTCCTTTCTCAGTTCTCCTTTTCACTTTTTCACCTTCCCCTACCAACCCCCCAAGTGGGTAGCCCTATTCCCTTCAGGCTGCCAATGGTCTGTCTGGTGGGTGTGGTGTAAAGTGTTCCTAGGGTTTTGACTGGCTAAGCTCTTAGCAACACCAAAGGACAAGGATCCGTAACCAAGGAGGATTGGATACTGTGCAGAAGGGCAGATTGCACAATACCCTGTGACGACCTGATAGGCCAGGGCGTCACAAATGCAATGTGCAGTATGATAGCATAAGATACTGAAAGCATTAAAGAAAACCTGTCAGCTGCATTTTAATAAGTAAAGTACAGACAGGCATCCATAGAAGTAGAAATTCATGACACATCCAGTAAGTTTCCCAAGAGTGCTTTTATTTTAGTTCCAAAAGTGCATTAAAAGCGCGGGCAGAGAACCGGGTGCAGGTCTTTTGGTGGACCCGTCGAAGTACAAAGCGTCACGAAACAACTGTCGTCTCTTAGGGACCTGTACCCGGTTCTCTGCCCGCTTTTTTAATGCACTTTTGGAATTAAAATAAAAGCACTCTTGGGAAACTTACTGGATGTGCTGTGGATTTCTACTTCTATGGATGCTTGTAACTTCATCTGCCTTCTATCTACATGCACCCGAGACCTAAACAATGGAAGGAACCGATTAGCTTACTGCTCCCTGGCACCGTAAAGAGCTCAGCAAGGTAGTGCAAAACCGTATTCTTGTTTGCTGAATTAAAGTACAGACAGGGCCATATTGGCGCAGTCATACTGATTAAAATGGTACCTGAGGTGAAGAAATGTGTTTTGTTTTCTTTAATCTGTATTTGAAGTTTTATTCTATTCATATCTTTGTGCCTCGGGACAGGCCTGTGGGGCAGGGCTGGAGAAAGGGTCTCCGTCTGTGTTCCGATACCTCTGCTGTCTTTGTGTGTCTTTTCTTCTGTTCCGACCCCTCTACTGTCTTTGGGTGTCTTTTCTTCTTATTCAGCAGTGTGAATGGGGTCTACCTAAAGACAATGTAAACAAATCAGCAAGGGTATTTATGTTTGTCAATTGGGTTTCTTGATTTTAACTGTTTAAGGTTAAATTTTATTCTATTTTTATCTACCATGTCTTTTCTTATTCCATATTTAAATTTTGTGCTTGCACTGTCCTCGCGTGGCAGTGCTTGCGCAGATTGATCTCTTGGCAGTCGGCAAATAGTGTCAGCAGCTGCACATGCGCAGAAAGCTCAGTACCACTGGTGTTATTTTACTGAATCCCACCATAAGATCAATATGTGCAGCTAGGACAATGACAACGCAAAATTTGAATAAGGAAGAAGAAAAGACACCAAGAGGCAACGGAGGGGCCGGAACAGAGCTGAAGACTAGAGATGAGCGAACCGGTCGCGGTTCGGCTCGAGGTCGGTTCGCCGAACGGAGGTCTCGTTCGAGTTCGGCTCGTCGAACGTTCGACGAACCGAACTCGAACTGCATAGGAAACAATGGCAGGCAATCACAAACACAGAAAAACACCTAGAAAACACCCTCAAAGGTGTCCAAAAGGTGACAAACAACTCACAACACATGGGAAAGTGACAAGGACATATACTCATGTGAAAACAAAAGAGCTGGGCAAGGAAAAAGAGGAGGACACACAGATATATGAGTATATGCAAGGAAACATCGATTCCATTATTGTGCAACTTGAGCCCTGCTCATTTTAGGCTTCCAATCTGGATAAATTGCCTGAGCTCGCCACGTACGCCTTGGGGATCTTGTCTTGTCCTGCAGCCAGCGTTCTCTCGGAACCTGTCTTCAGTGCTGCTGGTGGTCTGCTGGCAGATAAGCACACGCGTCTGTCCACTGACAATGTGGACATGGCTCTCAGAGGACTTTTCTTCCCCTGGGTCAGCCAGGGGACGGGAAAGGCACGCGTATTTTTGAGAGTGCTTCATGCAAAGCATCTTTTTCTTTTTCAAAAGGGGGCTCAACCGATGCCAGTCAAGTGGGGTGTGTGTGGCCCAGTTAGTGGCAACGAAGGAGACTGTGGTTGGAGTCCCCTCGCTGTGTCTCTAAAAGAACCAAGATGAACAAGTCATGGCTCTCAGAGGACTTTTCTTCCCCTGGGTCAGCCATGGGACGGGAAAGGCACGCGTATTTTTGAGAGTGCTTCATGCAAAGCATCTTTTTCTTTTTCAAAAGGGGGCTCAACCGATGCCAGTCAAGTGGGGTGTGTGTGGCCCAGTTAGTGGCAACGAGGGAGACTGTGGTTGGAGTCCCCTCGCTGTGTCTCTAAAAGAACCAAGATGAACAAGTCATGGCTCTCAGAGGACTTTTCTTCCCCTGGGTCAGCCAGGGGACGGGAAAGGCACGCGTATTTTTGAGAGTGCTTCATGCAAAGCATCTTTTTCTTTTTCAAAAGGGGGCTCAACCGATGCCAGTCAAGTGGGGTGTGTGTGGCCCAGTTAGTGGAAACGAGGGAGACTGTGGTTGGAGTCCCCTCGCTGTGTCTCTAAAAGAACCAAGATGAACAAGTCATGGCTCTCAGAGGACTTTTCTTCCCCTGGGTCAGCCAGGGGACGGGAAAGGCACGCGTATTTTTGAGAGTGCTTCATGCAAAGCATCTTTTTCTTTTTCAAAAGGGGGCTCAACCGATGCCAGTCAAGTGTGGTGTGTGTGGCCCAGTTAGTGGAAACGAGGGAGACTGTGGTTGGAGTCCCCTCGCTGTGTCTCTAAAAGAACCAAGATGAACAAGTCATGGCTCTCAGAGGACTTTTCTTCCCCTGGGTCAGCCAGGGGACGGGAAAGGCACGCGTATTTTTGAGAGTGCTTCATGCAAAGCATCTTTTTCTTTTTCAAAAGGGGGCTCAACCGATGCCAGTCAAGTGGGGTGTGTGTGGCCCAGTTAGTGGCAACGAAGGAGACTGTGGTTGGAGTCCCCTCGCTGTGTCTCTAAAAGAACCAAGATGAACAAGTCATGGCTCTCAGAGGACTTTTCTTCCCCTGGGTCAGCCAGGGGACGGGAAAGGCACGCGTATTTTTGAGAGTGCTTCATGCAAAGCATTTTTTTCTTTTTCAAAAGGGGGCTCAACCGATGCCAGTCAAGTGGGGTGTGTGTGGCCCAGTTAGTGGCAACGAAGGAGACTGTGGTTGGAGTCCCCTCGCTGTGTCTCTAAAAGAACCAAGATGAATAAGTCATGGCTCTCAGAGGACTTTTCTTCCCCTGGGTCAGCCATGGGACGGGAAAGGCACGCGTATTTTTGAGAGTGCTTCATGCAAAGCATCTTTTTCTTTTTCAAAAGGGGGCTCAACCGATGCCAGTCAAGTGGGGTGTGTGTGGCCCAGTTAGTGGCAACGAAGGAGACTGTGGTTGGAGTCCCCTCGCTGTGTCTCTAAAAGAACCAAGATGAACAAGTCATGGCTCTCAGAGGACTTTTCTTCCCCTGGGTCAGCCAGGGGACGGGAAAGGCATGCGTATTTTTGAGAGTGCTTCATGCAAAGCATCTTTTTCTTTTTCAAAAGGGGGCTCAACCGATGCCAGTCAAGTGGGGTGTGTGTGGCCCAGTTAGTGGAAACGAGGGAGACTGTGGTTGGAGTCCCCTAGCTGTGTCTCTAAAAGAACCAAGATGAACAAGTCATGGCTCTCAGAGGACTTTTCTTCCCCTGGGTCAGCCAGGGGACGGGAAAGGCACGCGTATTTTTGAGAGTGCTTCATGCAAAGCATCTTTTTCTTTTTCAAAAGGGGGCTCAACCGATGCCAGTCAAGTGGGGTGTGTGTGGCCCAGTTAGTGGAAACGAGGGAGACTGTGGTTGGAGTCCCCTCGCTGTGTCTCTAAAAGAACCAAGATGAACAAGTCATGGCTCTCAGAGGACTTTTCTTCCCCTGGGTCAGCCAGGGGACGGGAAAGGCACGCGTATTTTTGAGAGTGCTTCATGCAAAGCATCTTTTTCTTTTTCAAAAGGGGGCTCAACCGATGCCAGTCAAGTGGGGTGTGTGTGGCCCAGTTAGTGGAAACGAGGGAGACTGTGGTTGGAGTCCCCTCGCTGTGTCTCTAAAAGAACCAAGATGAACAAGTCATGGCTCTCAGAGGACTTTTCTTCCCCTGGGTCAGCCAGGGGACGGGAAAGGCACGCGTATTTTTGAGAGTGCTTCATGCAAAGCATCTTTTTCTTTTTCAAAAGGGGGCTCAACCGATGCCAGTCAAGTGGGGTGTGTGTGGCCCAGTTAGTGGAAACGAGGGAGACTGTGGTTGGAGTCCCCTCGCTGTGTCTCTAAAAGAACCAAGATGAACAAGTCATGGCTCTCAGAGGACTTTTCTTCCCCTGGGTCAGCCAGGGGACGGGAAAGGCACGCGTATTTTTGAGAGTGCTTCATGCAAAGCATCTTTTTCTTTTTCAAAAGGGGGCTCAACCGATGCCAGTCAAGTGGGGTGTGTGTGGCCCAGTTAGTGGAAACGAGGGAGACTGTGGTTGGAGTCCCCTCGCTGTGTCTCTAAAAGAACCAAGATGAACAAGTCATGGCTCTCAGAGGACTTTTCTTCCCCTGGGTCAGCCAGGGGACGGGAAAGGCACGCGTATTTTTGAGAGTGCTTCATGCAAAGCATGTTTTTCTTTTTCAAAAGGGGGCTCAACCGATGCCAGTCAAGTGGGGTGTGTGTGGCCCAGTTAGTGGAAACGAGGGAGACTGTGGTTGGAGTCCCCTCGCTGTGTCTCTAAAAGAACCAAGATGAACAAGTCATGGCTCTCAGAGGACTTTTCTTCCCCTGGGTCAGCCAGGGGATGGGAAAGGCACGCGTATTTTTGAGAGTGCTTCATGCAAAGCATCTTTTTCTTTTTCAAAAGGGGGCTCAACCGATGCCAGTCAAGTGGGGTGTGTGTGGCCCAGTTAGTGGAAACGAGGGAGACTGTGGTTGGAGTCCCCTCGCTGTGTCTCTAAAAGAACCAAGATGAACAAGTCATGGCTCTCAGAGGACTTTTCTTCCCCTGGGTCAGCCAGGGGACGGGAAAGCCATGCGTATTTTTGAGAGTGCTTCATGCAAAGCATCTTTTTCTTTTTCAAAAGGGGGCTCAACCGATGCCAGTCAAGTGGGGTGTGTGTGGCCCAGTTAGTGGAAACGAGGGAGACTGTGGTTGGAGTCCCCTCGCTGTGTCTCTAAAAGAACCAAGATGAACAAGTCATGGCTCTCAGAGGACTTTTCTTCCCCTGGGTCAGCCAGGGGACGGGAAAGGCACACGTATTTTTGAGAGTGCTTCATGCAAAGCATCTTTTTCTTTTTCAAAAGGGGGCTCAAACAATGCCAGTCAAGTGGGGTGTGTGTGGCCCAGTTAGTGGAAACGAGGGAGACTGTGGTTGGAGTCCCCTCGCTGTGTTTTACATGCTTTTAGAACGGCATGACATGGCTTGGAGGTTGACTTTCATCATCTGCAAACTGTTGGCTACCAAAATGCTGCCTTTCCAACAAATGTGGTTATAGACAATGAGGAACATACTGATGAAGATGAGACGCAGATACCCGATTGGGATGACAACTTAAATATTCGGTCAGGGCAAGAAGAGGCTCTGTCTGAGGGGGAGGGGAGTGCAAACACAACAATTGATGATGAAGTCCTAGATCCCACCTACTGTCAACCCACAGTCAGACACTCGAGGAGGTCAACAGAGGCGGTGGAGGAGGATGCAACCGACGTCGAAGTAACCTTGCGCCTTCCTGGACACAGTCGGAGCACTGGTAGCACGTCTACAACTGCATCCTCAGCCAACACTCTGCCTCTGAGCATTATTCGGGGTGGATCAACAGGTCGCATGGCCTCTAAGCCTTGCCTAGCCTGGTCCTTTTTTGACATAAAAAACGATCGCCCTAATTATGTGATCTGTAACATTTGGCATGGTTATCTTAGTAGAGGTCAAAACCTCAGCAGTTTGACAACTTCTTCCATGAATCATCACATGAATAAATATCATATGGCCTGGTGGGAAGCTCACCGTGCTGCAATGCGGCCTAGCGGAGCCAACCATCCACCGCCTGCCCCTTCCAGTGCATCCGCGCGCTCGTCATCTTCTAGGACTGTGGGGACAGCTGTCACACCTGTTTTTCCACCCACAACTTCCACCACTGTAAACGCAACAGGCAGTTTGCTTGGTAGGTCGTCAGTTGGTTTGGAAGGGGAAACAAGTGATTGTGTACAGCTCTCTCAAACATCGATAGCACCAACGTTGGATGAAGGCAACATCATGTTTCCGCCTGCACTTTCCTCACAAACCTGCATTTTTCCAGGGACACCCTACTCAACACCGTCTACACACAGCAGCCAGATCTCTGTCCCTCAGATGTGGTCAAATAAAAGGCCACTTCCTGCGACCCATGACAAAGCTAAGAGGTTGACTCTATCCCTCTGTAAGCTGTTGGCTACCGAAATGCTGCCTTTTCGCCTAGTGGACACACAGGATTTTAGAGACCTTATGTCTGTCGCTGTGCCCCAGTACCAGATGCCTAGTCGCCACTACTTCTCTAAGAAAGGTGTGCCCGCGCTACACCAGCATGTCACACACAACATCACCGCTTCCTTGAGAAACTCTGTGTGTGAACGGGTGCATTTCACCACCGATACTTGGACCAGTAAGCATGGACAGGGACGTTACATGTCGCTGACTGGCCACTGGGTAACTATGGTGATAGATGGTGAAGGGTCTGCTGCACAAGTCTTGCCGTCCACACGACTTGTGTGTCAATCCTCTGTCTGTCCAAGTTCCGCCACTGCTTCTGCATCCTCCACCTCATCTGGGTCCTCCACCTCCGCCCCAAGCCTGCCTGGTCAGGCCACCAGCGTTCTCACTGCGCAGAAGGAATCACGCAACCCTCATTACTATGCTGGCAGCAGAGCGCAACGGCATCAGGCGGTCTTTAGCTTGACATGTCTTGGGAATAAGAGTCACACAGCTGAGGAGTTGTGGTCAGCTCTGCGGTCCGAGTTTCATAAATGGTTGTCTCCACTCAACCTGCAGCCTGGTAAGGCCGTGTGCGACAATGCTGCAAACCTGGGTGCGGCACTTCGCCTGGGCAAGGTGACACACGTACCTTGTATGGCTCACGTGTTGAACCTTGTCGTCCAGCAATTTTTAACACACTATCCCGGCCTAGATGGCCTTCTGAACAGGGCACGAAAACTGTCTGCTCACTTCCACCGTTCAAGCGCCGCAGCTGAGCGACTTGCATCGCTCCAGAAGTCTTTCGGCCTGCCGGTTCATCGCCTGAAATGCGATGTGGCGACACGCTGGAATTCAACTCTCCACATGTTACAGCGACTGTGGCAGCACCACAGAGCCATGGTGCAATACGTCATGACGTATAGCCTGGGCCAACGAGATGCAGAGGTGGGGCAGATCACCCTGATGGAGTGATCTCAGATCAAGGACCTATGCACCATTCTGCACAGTTTCGACATGGCGACGAATATGTTTAGCGCTGACAATGCCATTATCATCATGACGATTCCAGTCATTTACATGCTGGAGCACACGCTAAACACTATTCGGAGTCAGGGGGTGGGACAACAGGAAGGGGAGGAACTACAGGAGGATTCATATGCGCAAGACACAACAACATCACCAAGGTCCAGACGTTCATCATCACCAACGCGGCAGGCATGGGACCATGGGGGACAGGGATCAACAAGGGCGCATGGTAGCAGGAGAGATGTTGAGGAAGGTGCAGGAGGACATGAAGATATGGAGGACAAACTGTCCATGGACATGGAAGACTCAGCAGATGAGGGGGAGCTTGGTCAAATTTCAGTTGAAAGAGGTTGGGGGGAGATGTCAGAGGAAGAAAGAACGGTTAGCACCTCTATGCCACAAACACAGCGTGGACTTGGTCCGCATGGCTGCGCAAGACACATGAGTGCCTTCTTGTTGCACTACCTCCAACATGACCCTCGTATTGTCAAAATTAGAAGTGATGATGACTACTAGCTTGCCACACTATTAGATCCCCGGTACAAGTCCAAATTTTGTGACATAATTCCACCCATAGAATGGGACGCACGTATGCAGGAGTATCAGCAGAAGCTGTTACTCGATCTTAGCTCGGCTTTTCCACCAAACAACCGTGCAGGTGAAGGGAGTGATTCTTCCAGTTGTAACTTGCCAAACATGGGACAGCCTCGTCATCTTCAACAGTCTACCCGTACCAGTAGGACCAGATCTGGTGCTGGTAACAGCAATTTTATGGAATCTTTTAATAATTTTTTTAGACCCTCCTTTGCAAGGCCACCAGAGACAACAAGTCTGACACATAGTCAACGGATGGAGAGGATGATACAGGAGTATCTCCAAATGAACATCGATGCAATGACTTTTCAAATGGAGCCTTGCTCCTTTTGGGCTTCAAATCTAGAAAAATGTCCAGAGCTCTCCAGTTACGCCTTGAAGATTTTGTCGTGTCCAGCTGCCAGCGTTGTCTCTGAACGTGTCTTCAGTGCTGCTGGGTGTGTGCTGACAGATAAGCGCACGCGTCTGTCCAGTGACAATGTGGACAGACTGACGTTCATCAAAATGAACAAGTCATGGATCCAGAAGGAATTTACTACCCCTGTGTCATCCTGGGGAGAGTAAATGCTTGTGGATTTGGAATGTGCTTGATGCAAATCAAAACATCCTGTTTGCAACTAGGGCACAAGTGCTGCCACTGAATGGGTGGGTGTGTGTGGGGCACAATTTTTGGAAAAAAGGGAGGCTACGCTTGGAGTAACCCTTGCTTACATTGTTTTTAAAAGGAGACAAGATGACCAAGTCATGGTTCAGCAAAGACTTTATCTACCTACCCCGGTGTCATGCTGGGGACGGTTAATTATGGCGTATTTTTGAATGTGCTTGATGCAAATCAAAACATCCTGTTTGCAGCTATGGCACAAGTGCTGCCACTGATGGGGTGTCTGTGTGCCCAATTTTTGGAAAAAAGGTAGACTCCGCTTGGAGTAACCCTTGCTTGCTGTGTTTTTTAAAAATGATACAAGATGAACAGATCTGAAGGCAAGATGAAGGCAACATCATGGCTCCGCCTGCACTTTCCTCACAAACCTGCATTTTTCCAGGGACACCCTACTCAACACCGTCTACAGACAGCAGCCAGATCTCTGTCCCTCAGATGTGGACAAATAAAAGGCCATTTCCTGCGACCCATGACAAAGCTAAGAGGTTGACTTTATCCCTCTGTAAGCTCTTGGCTACGGAAATGCTGCCTTTCCGCATGGTGGACACACAGGATTTTAGAGACCTTATGTCTGTCACTGTGCCCCAGTACCAGATGCCCAGTCGCCACTACTTCTCTAAGAAAGGTGTGCCTGCGCTACACCAGCATGTCGCACACAACATCACCGCTTCCTTGAGAAACTCTGTGTGTGAACAGGTGCATTTCACCACCGATACTTGGACCAGTAAGCATGGATAGGGACGTTACATGTCGCTGACTGGGCACTGGCAAACTATGGTGAGAGATGGAGAAGGGTCTGCTGTACAAGTCTTGCCGTCCCCACGAGTTGTTTCAATCCTTGTTCTGTATGTAGAAGTTAATACACTGCTTCTGCCTCTTCAACCTCGTGTGGGTCCTCCACCTTGGCGCAAACCCTGTGTGGTCAGGCCACCCTTCCTTGCAACTGCGCACAAGGACTACCACACACCTCCTTACTATGCTGGCAGCAGAGCTCAATGCCATCAGGCGGTCAAAGTTTTACTTTGAAATGTATGGGAAATGTGAGTCACACCGCTATTCCAGAGAATAGTAGTCAGGCAGGGTCAAAACATTAATTGAGGAACAGGAACAGAATGGGACGGCCATGACTTAATCAGAAAACAAGCAGAGGTGAAATGCGGATCGGCCAACAAGGTACATAAACAGCAAGCAGGAAAAGTAGTCAGGTAACAAGCACACAAAATCATAAAACTGAACTGGGGGTAAAATTAACCAGAGGTTCATAGCTATGTCTGGCAGTGGTCTGCAGACAGGATGGGCATAAAAAAGGGTGTGGTGTCTTCACATTGGTTGTAGCTGAATGATGGTATTTCATCTGTGAGATACCCACCAGCTACATTCAGCCAGAGATTCTGCATCTGTCAAGGTAATGCAGCCCAGTGGGTGAGCATAACCTGCGTCCACCTGCGCCGCTGGCATCGACTCCTCTCCCATCATCAGCACTATGCATGAAAGGAACACGTTGTCACTTGGCGACTGGAGTACAAATTGCCGGAGCGGACTCCGTTGGTGACTTAACAGCCGTGTGCGTCAATGATGCAAACCTGGCTGCGGGCCATCCTCAGGGCAATGTGACACACGTGCCTTGTATGGCTCACGTGTTGAATCTGATTCTCCAGCAATTTTTAAAACACCATCACGGCCTACATGGCCTTGTGCAGCGTGCACGCTCGCTATGTGCTCACTTCCATCGTGCGCACACAGCAGCTCCACAACTTTCATCACTCCGGAAGTCTTAGGGTCTGGCAGTTAAACGCCGGAAATGCGATGTTCCGACACGCAGGAATTGGAATCTGCACATGTTGCAGCGTGTGTGGCAGCACCGCAGAGCCCTGCTGAAATACGGTATGACATATAGCCTGGGATAACTTGATCAAGAGGTGGTGCAGATCACGCTGCTGGAGTGGTGTCAGATCAAGGACCTATGCACCCTGCTACACAGTTCACAAATGTCGACGAAGATGTTTAGCACTGGCAATGTCATTCTCAGCGTGACAATTCTGGTCATCTACATGATGGAGCACACTGTAATTATTATTCGGAGTCAGGTGTTGGGACACGAGGAAGGGGAGGAAGTACAGGAGGAGTCATATGCGGAAGGGATAACAAGATCTACGAGGTCCAGATGGTCAGCGGCACCTATGCGGCAGTCATGGTGAGGGAGAGGGATTAACAAGGGCGCATAGTATCAGCAAAAAGTGTTGATGAAAGTGCAGGAGCCCATGAAGAAATGGAGGACGAACTGGCGATGGGCATGGAAGACTCAGCAGATGAGTGAGAGCTTGCTCACATTTCGGTTGTGCGAGGTAGTGGGGAGAGGGCAGAGGAAGGATGCACGATTCTCACCTCTCTGCCACCAACACACCAAGGACTTGGTCCTCCTGGATGCACAAGACACATGAGCGCCTTCTTGCTGCACTACCTACATAACCCTCGGATTGTATGAATTTGAAGTAATCCTGAATACTGGGTTGCCACACTGTTAGATCCCCGGTACAAGACAAAATTTGGCGAACTAATTCCTGCCATAGAAATAGACGCACGTATACAGGAGTATCTGCAGAATGTGGTACGCAATCTTAGATCTACTTTTCCACTAAACACCAGTGCTGCACAGAGTGAATCTCAACGCTTTGTCATGGATAGGAGGAAATGGTCTTTTACTTGTCCACATCTGAGGGACCGAGGGCTGGCTGCTGTGCTGAGATGGCATTGAGTACGGTGTCCCTGCACAGTTGCACTTTTGGTCATATCCCAAAATGAGTTGAAAAAGGACAGATGCTGTTGGAAAGGGGAACAGGTGTGTTGGAAAGGGGAAAAAAGTTTTGGTCCGTGGATTTGGTGGTTAAGCAACTGTAACATTTGCTGAAGAAACAACATCTGTTACAGTGGGACTGGCAGATTTGGATAAAGTGGTATATAATCTGTGACCGCTATATAACGAAAATTAATAAGAAAAGAAAGAGAAAGGTATATATCCCCATCAGCAGTCAGTGTCCACCGTGCTCCCAGTTGGAAAAGGAGAGGTTGGCAACTTGAAGGTTTGGTGGAGGATACAGAGCTGTGTGGCTATGAAACTAATAGTAGCCTGAACCGAGTTAGACGCCATTTGGATCTGGAGACTGTGAGCCCTGTTAGCGTCACAGGGTCCACATGCCCACCCAGCCCAGGAACTCCCTGTTAACAACACAGGGGCCATTGAGTACGCTGACCGTGTGCGTAGGGGCCACACCTGTGGACAGCAGGCGCATCAGCAGCAGCAGGCCTGTTAATGCCACTGGGCTGCACAAGCAGGACTGTTAGGACAGGAGCTGGTCTTAACCGTTCTGCGTTACCAACTGTGGTGGTGGCCTGCATCCACCACCCTATCCCTGCCTACCTCTGGCCTAAAGCCGCAATGGGTTCAACACATGGAGGTGTGCTCTTTCGGAGCATAATAGAAGACTGCGCACCTCCTTGTTGGCTCCAGCCCCTTTTATAACCTGGGTCCGCCCCAAACCAGGGTGAACCACAATGCACCTCCTGGAGACAAAAGTAGAGTGACACGTCATCAGTGGCATAACTAGCGTCCTATTTGGAAACGCAACTTCAATTATGACCTCATGGCTGCCATGACCCAAACACCTCACCAGTCATCGTCTGACCATCAATAATGCGGTGACAAGTCATAGGTGTGGGCCTCTGCAAGCCATTTGGGAGGACACCTGATGCCCTGTGGTCTATATGGGACCCCCACATCAGGGCCAGGGCCAAACAGTTCATTACCGGACCTAGTCTCTGATGCAGGAAGTGCCTGAGCATGCTCAGTAGCAGGAAGTGCCTGAGCATGCTCAGTAGCATGAAATACAGTCTCTGAAAAAAGAAAATCAGCTTTAGCATGGTGTCTAGTCACAAAACAGGACCCGGCACGGAATGCAAGCACCTGTGCAAAGAGGCTTTTCACACTTAGTGTGGGAGCATGCGCTGTATCCCGAAAAGAAGACTTAGCGTCAGGAATAACACAGTCAGGCTGAGCATACTCACTACGCGAAACACTGTAATTATGCTGCAGCTCGGGTACATCGGCACACACATGCGCACTAGCTGACTCTCCACACTTAGACGTGGAGGGGAAATTTGTCTTGGAGATGCTGTCTATGAACAGAAGGAAAAGCTAAAGGAAGCCTGACTTTCTATCCCTCCGAATTATGAAATGCATCAATGAATTCCATGAGTTTGCTATAAAATTAGCGTATCAAAATGTGCATGAGGGTGTGATGTAGAGGTGCTAGAAATAGCTTGTCACCAGTGGGGCACTAATGGAATACAACAGCCAGTTCTATGATGCCACTAAATGGCAGTATTTTGTGCTATCATTATAGCTTATTAAAAACAGAGCAGGAGGTTGTCATGCAGAGGTGCTGCACATAGATTTGCAGTAGTGTGAATAGACAAAAGTACAATAGCCACGTTTAGGATACAACTAGGTACAGTGAGTGTTTGCTAGTATAATGGCTGAGTTAAAAAAAGTTAGAGTGTGCAATGCAGGCAGACGTGCTGCAAATATCGTTCCAATACTGTGAATTGACAAAAGTACAATAGCCACGTTTAGGATACAACTAGGTACAGTGAGTGTTTGCTAGTATAATGGCTGAGTTTAAAAAAGTTAGAGTGTGCAATGCAGGCAGACGTGCTGCAAATAACGTTCCAATACTGTGAATAGACAAAAGTACAATAGCCACGTTTAGGATACAATTAGGTACACTGAGTGTTTGCTAGTATAATGGCTGAGTTTAAAAAAGTTTGAGTGTGCAATGCAGGCAGACATGCTGCAAATATGTTTACAATAGTGTGAATAGACAAAAGTACAATAGCCACGTTTAGGATGCCACTAGGTACACTGAGTGTTTGCTAGTATAATGGCTGAGTTTAGAAAAGTTTGAGTGTGCAATGCAGGCAGACGTGCTGCAAATATGTTTACAATAGTGTGAATAGACAAAAGTACAATAGCCACGTTTAGGATGCCACTAGGTACACTGAGTGTTTGCTAGTATAATGGCTGAGTTTAAAAAAGTTTGAGTGTGCAATGCAGGCAGACATGCTGCAAATATGTTTACAATAGTGTGAATAGACAAAAGTACAATAGCCACATTTAGGATGCCACTAGGTACACTGAGTGTTTGCTAGTATAATGGCTGAGTTTAAAAAAGTTAGAGTGTGCAATGCAGGCAGACGTGCTGCAAATATCGTTCCAATACTGTGAATTGACAAAAGTACAATAGCCACGTTTAGGATACAACTAGGTACACTGAGTGTTTGCTAGTATAATGGCTGAGTTTAAAAAAGTTTGAGTGTGCAATGCAGGCAGACATGCTGCAAATATGTTTACAATAGTGTGAATAGACAAAAGTACAATAGCCACGTTTAGGATGCCACTAGGTACACTGAGTGTTTGCTAGTATAATGGCTGAGTTTAAAAAAGTTTGAGTGTGCAATGCAGGCAGACGTGCTCTGCAAATGTCTTTGCACTAGTGGGACTATAGCAAAGTCCAATAGCCACGTTTAGGATGCCACTAGGTACACTGAGTGTTTGCTAGTAAAATGGCTTAGTTTAAAAAAGTTGGAGTGTGCAATGCAGGCAGACGTGCTCTGCAAATGTCTTTGCACTAGTGGGACTATAGCAAAGTCCAATAGCCACGTTTAGGATGCCACTAGGTACACTGAGTGTTTGCTAGTAAAATGGCTTAGTTTAAAAAAGTTGGAGTGTGCAATGCAGGCAGACGTGCTCTGCAAATGTCTTTGCACTAGTGGGACTATAGCAAAGTCCAATAGCCACGTTTAGGATGCCACTAGGTACACTGAGTGTTTGCTAGTAAAATGGCTTAGTTTAAAAAAGTTGGAGTGTGCAATGCAGGCAGACGTGCTCTGCAAATGTCTTTGCACTAGTGGGACTATAGCAAAGTCCAATAGCCACGTTTAGGATGCCACTAGGTACACTGAGTGTTTGCTAGTAAAATGGCTTAGTTTAAAAAAGTTGGAGTGTGCAATGCAGGCAGACGTGCTCTGCAAATGTCTTTGCACTAGTGGGACTATAGCAAAGTCCAATAGCCACAGATAGGATGCCACTAGGTACACTGACTGTTTGCTAGTATAATGGCTTAGTTATAATGAGTTGGAGTGTGCAGAGGACAAGAGGGTACAGTGGCAGGATTGTGGTGCTCTGGGTAGAGGAATGGAAGCCTGCCTTTCTATTCCCTCCTAATGGTGAAATGCAGGGAGGAAATCCCTGACCTTGGCTACACAGACGCTGTTGCTGTTTGCAGGACCTGTCACCTATGGCTCTCTGACCCTGCCGGTTTGAGCCCTTAAAAGGACTGCTATAAAGTGCTCTCCTTAAGCTGTCTAACGCTGTGTATGCAGCGCATACAGCTGTATCGGCTATAGGACTCAGGAGGACGGAGCTGCGACAGTGATGTCTGACACCAAAGACGCAGAAGGCAGATAATGACGTCCTGGAAGAAAATGTCCGGTTTTATAATGCAGGGACATGTGACATGGACATCCTATCACACATGCCGTTGCTTCTCTGGCTCAAAGTCCACTTAGCTGTGTGTGTGTCTGGGATTGGCTGACATGCTGGCCCGCCCCACAAGACGCGCGCGCTTAGGGAAGGAAGACAAGAAAAAAAAAAAAAATGGCGATCGCCATTATACAAACAGCAGTCATCTGAAGGCGCTGTTCACGCACACTATACACTGAAATGTGATAATAGTGTGATTCACAGAGTGACTTACACTATTACAGCAGAAACCAAGCTAGGATTTAGCTTGTTTTTTGCTGCTAGAACCGTTCTCGAACGTTTCTAGAACTATCGAGCTTTTGCAAAAAGCTCGAGTTCTAGTTCGATCTAGAACATGCCCCAAAATCACTCGAGCCTAGAACTGGAGAACCACGAACCACGAACCGCGCTCAACTCTACTGAAGACCCTTCCATCAGTCCTGCCTTGATGTATAAATAAATGAATAATAATAAATTTTCAAACACAGAATAAAGAAAATACACAAAATGGATTTCTTCACCTTAGTTATCATTTTAATGAATATGACAGCAGCAATATGACCCTGTCTGAACTTTATTTAGTAAATGCTGCTGACAGTTTCTTTTTAAAGGGAATCAATCAGCAGGTTTTTGCTATGTAAGCTGAAGACAGCATGATAAAACATAGAATTCAGGTATGGCTGTGTTGTCAAGGTCTGATCTGTTGTTTATTTGCTATGTTTGTTTAAGCAGTAGATATCTCATTGCTCCAACTAGAATCTCACACTCAGGCAGTCCAGCACGCCCCCTCCTCTGACACCTCACTGTCAATGCTTAATCTCTATAGAGAGCCTGGTATGAGCAGGACAGGACTCTCTCAGCTCTGCTTCATGCTAAATCTAAAAATCTGATTATGTCAGTACGGCTGCACCAGTAATGTAAGTGATACCTCACTGGATTCAGGATCTCTTTGCCTACATACTGCTTCTCTCAGATAAAGTAGTTAAAACCCCTCACAGATTCCCCTTTAGTACTTATTTTCAGCTATTGTAGAGTCAATTATTGATTTTTTGGTATAAAAATTTCAATTGAATACAAGAAACTGTAGTTAAAAAGTAGAAGTATGGTTCATTCCATACTATACCTCCTTAGCTTTGTTGGTGGTAATTGTTTAGGATCTATAACAGAAAAAAATTCGATTTGACTAGGCTTTTCAGTAAAGTATAAAAAAGTATGGCAACTATTTTTGTACATCTTGGGCTTGGCTTATTTAACATATATAGAATATGTTCACTGCAAAGTCAAATGTAAGCCTTATTTGAGTTGTAAAATGTCTGGGTGTAAAATGTCAAATTGCACAATACGGTCGAGATTGAGGTTCATACATATTCTTGTTATGCGATAGTGTGAACAGTCTAATTTACATGGCCTTCTCTGAGGAGAGTCACAGACAGGCATATAAGTTACAAAACTCCAAAAGTTTAAACATACAGAACGGCCCAGGCATGGGCTGCTCTTCTAAACACACAAGCAACGCAGCTAGTATGATGCCTAGCCCATCCAGGGGTAGTAAAATTCAGTAATGCCTCTGTAGGGGTAGTGGCACGGGGCAGTTGTAATCGTGGGTGAGAGCGAACCTTGGCTGCTGGGCAGCGCTGTTTGTTCACCCCACGCCCCGGCCACCACCATAGTGCAAAGGATTAAATACTGGTGAGATTCTTACATGCACAATTCAGACACAGAGTCCAGTACAAAGATAAACAGGTCTTACTTATCATAACACGTAAAATTTGCAGAGCAGGTAGGTTACGGGTACTTTTCTTTAACATTACATTGGCAGCACAATCTTCCATCATTAACACTTTAAGCGCATACTGCTTCCCTGGTTCCGGTAGTTTCATTCTCCCAGCTAACTTCATGAAACTGCACAATAAAGTCAAATAGTCCTTGCAGTACTGTCTCGTCCCACCCACAGGGATTTAGCTTCTGAGAAACTATCGGGACAGCTGTGGGGCACAGCTCCTTCACTATGTTGTACGGGCCCTTTTCGCCTGACCATCCGTTGCTGGGACCTTCCCCTGGGACACCAGAGAGGGACAGCTTTATTTTCCCCTGGGACAGCTCCTTTTGTTCCTGACCTGCTCCTTTTGTTCCTGACCTGGTGACATGTGTCTGATGGGCCACTTTGCCTGCTTCTTTCCTTTGTTTCCAGGGCCCAGAGTTAAGCCAGAGGGTCCGGCCGAATTCACTGGCAGCCACTAAACTCACCACATTTTCCACAGTTGCAGCTTTCCTGTAGTTACTCTCCTCCACAACTCACTAAAATATGGCTGCTGCCAATCTACTAATTACTAAAGCTCCACCTCCAAAAAGGTGTCCACTTAACCTTTAACCCTGTCTTTACCTTCTGGGAATCATGGAAGTCATTCACAACCCAGCCACTAGTTGGCCACATTCCACAGGTATTAATCAAATACTCTTAATAAACATTTGATACTTAAACATACTATAAAGCACATTTACTTTACAAACAATGGATTGCAGGTCAGGGGCGGCTGAGCCTTACACCCCCTTACACCTTCTCCATACCAGAGAGTTTCTCTCACTACTAATAAAACTCAATTTTAGAAGAATATACCAAATAAATAATAAAATATATTTTTTCAAGACTAAACAAAATTAGAGCAACCCCCCCACAATTGTCAAGATAAATAAAGTCCATGAGCAGGGTTCATCGATTTTCGCTGTGTTCTCCCGTGGAGAACACTCCCATCTTAGCAAGCATAAATTGACATGTTGCGGCTCGGGAAGCCACACTGCAGGTGAGTTTACTCTGTGCACTATAGAAGCACAGTGGGCATGGGATTTCTATAAATCTTTCTATAAGGCTTTCCTGAGCTGCAGCATGTCAATTCTTTGCTGTGGAGATGCAAGCGTCCTCTATAGGGAGAACACAAGCGAGAGACTGCAACCGCCCGAGCCTGGATCGTGGGTCAGGACCCGCCACGTCCAGGATGCAGCAGGTCCCGATCGTGTGCACATACCCTTAGGCCATGTGCCTACGGGAGAACGTACCTGCAGACTTTTCTGCAGGTATTTCCGCAGGTTCACACAGCAACTCCCCGGAATCCGCAGCTATCCTTTGCTGTGGTATTTCTGCAGAATTGTTGCGGTAAACCTGCGGAATTCCCGCCCTGTATCTCCATAGTGGAAAGGCAGAAATTCCGCAGATAATTCCGCATGAATAATTGACATGCAGTTACGTGCGGCTGCAAGAAATCCGCAGCATTTTCCACACCCGCAAATACCGCAATATTGATACAGCACTCCCGACACCTGATAGGATAACATGGGGAGTGTCTGTACTTGCGTAAACCCGCGGATTTATTTGGAAAATCTAGAAAATCCGCGGGTTTTCCGCAGCAAAATCCGCAGTTACTTTCTCCCATGGCCACATGACCTTACTCTACGTGTGAAAACGGCATAACAGATGATGTAATACACATCTTGAAAAGTAATGTTTTTTTATTGTGTCTTGATGGGATTTTTTTCAAGGAATATTTGTTTTATTGGCCTTAATAATTTGTATATTTAAGAACAGTGGAATAGGTTAATAAGGTATCTGTATACATCACTCTTCAATCCTTTATTAGGCAGAAGCAATCCAAGGTCATTATCACAGCTTTGGCAGCTAAGCATTAGGAATGCAAACATGAAGGATTAGGGAAGAGCAAGATCAATAACAGTAAAGGCTTCATTTAAAATAAAATATGTGATGACTAAAACCAAAATAAAAAGGCAGCCGGTGCTATAAAGAGGAATTAATAATTATTGGTGTCTGCATTTCCTCACACAGTATAAATTACCGTAGTCTGTCTGCGGGATATCACCAAAGTGTTTCTTCAAGTCTAAAACTACAAAGCCTTTGTTCTTTGAGAATATTGTATGCTTGATTACACAGTGCAGGTAGCCAGGAAAATATAGTATAGAAATGCAGAAATGAAGGCTACACCCTTAGTTTGGATTTAACTTCAGTAATGCTTGTATCACACTAGTATTAAAGGGAATATTCCTAAAATACATTTTAAAACTTTCTGTATATCGGTATAAAACTAAAATTCCATGACATAGTTGTGTATGGGTCAGCCAATATCAGATGTACACTTTATCCTATGCCAAGAAAGAAAAAGAATATACCCACAGAGGGATCACCAAAAAACAATTGTAAAAATAGAAAATCTTTATTACAAATAGGAAGACATATGGAACTCCATACTGGGAGTGAACACACAATGAACAATTAAAAACATTTAAAACATACACAGATCCCCTAGGCCAAAGCACATATGGGGTAAATACTAGATAAATATTGTACCACACCCTTAACAACCAACAATCTTATGGCTTGCTATATCATATACATAATGATGTTAGTCATGAAAAAATGATATACCTTATATCAGCAACACAATAATCAAGGTTGACAGCACTTATAGGCACAAATCAAAAAACTTCATAGACATGTGAAGGAATTATATAGCATCTATAATACAAAGGCAATTCCTATGGATCTTTCAGACTATAGGAACATGTAGACAGGAACCCTGAGTAAGGCTTGACTGTATTCGATAAGATGTGTAAGCGAGGTTCAGCATACCACTCCTGCACCGAAAATGATAGTAATAGAGCAAATATGGTATATTTGACCAGTACAAAATACTAAAATAGGACAGAACCCCGCTTAAACAATCGTTCCTAAAGGCTAATGCATCTAGTTGGAGCATACACACAGCACATAAGGCATAAGGTAACTAGCACATATGTTTAGTACTATTTGTAATAAAGATTTTCTATTTTTACAATTGTTTATTGGTGATCCCTCTGTGGGTATATTCTTTTTCTTTCTTGGCATATTTAATTGTATACCCGGAGATCCCAGTAGGCGGTGCCCTTCCTCCCCCTCTTTTCGTAACCAGTGACACTTTATCCTATGCTGTCCACCCTGTAAATTGCTTTTGTACAGAAAGAAGAGTCCACCCAGATAAGAAATAAATGACAATCCCCCCACACACATATTGAATTATGCACAATTATTAAGCAAGTGAGTATTTTGACCATATCATCATTTTTATTTTCAAACTCCAAGCTATATAAACGTCAATGCTTATAGGATGAAGCATATAAGGGGATGTATATACAGTATGTGTAATGAGGGAGGGTGATGCTAAGGATCTCAGCACCATTTATTAGGGCATGTAGAGCTAGTAGCTTGTTTTCCTAAGGCAAAATGGGCCAAAAAAAGACTTATCTGACGCTGAAAAGTTAAAAATTGTTGTAAGTCATAGAGGGACGCAACACTCTAGAAAGTGCTATGATACTGGGAGGGATCACAGAACAATGAAACATTCTGTTGCAAGTAATCAACAGGGTTACAAAAAGAGATTGGGAAAAAAGATGCACATTAACTGCCAAAAATTTAAGAGGAATCTGTCACGGGTGACAGACAGTCCTGTAGTATCCAGCAATAGAAGGTCACAACGTTTAGCTTTGCAAAATGCTCCCTGACTTTCTATTATTCCTACTGTTAGTAATCAGTGTAGTAGGTATATCCTTTGCTTGGTTTTCATCCTTTTCCATTTACAGTCCCTGACAAAAGTTCTGTCGCTTACCAATATTATGTAAAGAAAAGCTTATAACCTGACTTTAAAATTCATCCATTGGTTTGATAAATTACTCTTTTGAAAGCTGAAACCCTCCCAAATTTGGTTTAGGTTAAGAAAATAAAGTTGCTGCAAGTCTGAAATATTGATTATTTAATGAACACAGAAAGGTCAGATTTTGACAAGACAAATGTTTTATCGCCCACAGAAAATAATGTGAAATTCAAACAGATAATTAACTTCTAATACAAAGATATGTTACATAACATTGGTGAATAAAGTTGTGGTGCTATTAGAGCCATATTTAATATTTTGTGTGACTTGCATGAGCTTGAAGGACTGCATCCATGCGGTTCAACAATGATTCATACAATTTATTGATGAAGTCATCAGGAATAGGAAAGAATGAAGTCTTACATGCCTCCCAGAGTTCATCCAGATTCTTTGGTTTTGTCTTCCAAGCTTCCTCTTTCATCCTACCCAAAACATGCTCAATGATGTTCATGTCTGGTGACTGGGCTGGCCAGTCCTTGAGCACCTTGATCATCTTTGCCAGGAGTCACTTTATTGTAGAGATGGATGGATGAGATGGAGCACCATCCTGCTGCAGAATTTGACCCCTTTTATTATTGGGAATGTAAGAGGTAGCTAATACTTCTTGATATTTTAAGCTATTGATATTGCAGTGGATCTGGTCTTCAGACTCTTGATAATCAAGGCTTTGGTCGCAGGGTGGATTTTTGGCATGTTGTCAGAAGTCAAGTTGCAGTTCAAGTGAAGGTCTGGGGAGCTGGGTTTCTTTTCTTACACACCCACTAATTAACCAATCATTTAGTGAGCACAGGTGAGGATGTAAACTAGGATTGGGAGCATTATATGACAAGGTGACAAAACTTTTGTCTTGACAAAATCTGACCTTTCTGTGTTCATTAAATGATCAATATTTCAGCTTTGCAACAACTTTATTTTCATAACCTAAACCAAATTTGGGAGGGTTTGAGCTTTCAAAAGAGTAATTTATGAAACCAATGGATGAATTTAAAGTCAAGTTATAAGCTTTTCTTTACATAACATTGGTAAGCGACAGAACTTTTGTCAGGGACTGTAGGACCCAGGGGAGCTCCTCTTCCCTTAAGCTGCTAATCATCTGTATTTCCCTTGCATTTAAATGCTCTAAGTTTCCCTAGATTTGTGTTGATGATATTCAGCTCTTTCACAAGCTCTGGATGCTAGCATGTTGCTTGCACTCATCTGTAGGATTGTTACTGCTCTATGCAGAACTTTTTCCAAAGGCATCTGGAGATAAGTTGTTCATGCGCTTTCCCCATGGGTGTACGCACTGTGTCTTCTTTAGTGTCTGGTGGGGTTGATGAAGAGCTCATCCTACCCATTCCCTAGCAAGGGACCAGCTCTAGGGTCATTCTAGGGTCAGGTATCTGGCTTGGCACATAAGCGTGGAACGTATCTAGGGTGATGAGGGACCCCAGGGGTTGGTGGTAGGTTCTGTCAGAAGTCACCATTTCCCCCTTCCCTAGAGGCAGGGTTTCCCTTCTCTTCCCTGTCGCCATTCGCTTGGTACTCCCCTGTACGTAGCATGACAGAATCAAACGTGGAATGACCAGGATCAGTGCAACACGTGTTTTTTTCCACAAAGGTGTGAAGGTGGCCTTTCTGAAACGGTAGCAATAGTTTGACTATTCATGTCATAGCTCCACCTGCAAAATACCATATCCTACCCTTTTGGCTCATATTCCAGAATCTTTCTACCATACAATTTTTATTGAATGATCCGTCACCTATTTAAGCAGAACTACCTTCTCACCAATGTCTTTTCTCTATTTTTCATTTAATTGTCTATATACAGCTCCTCATTATGAATTGTGTTACTTTGTAATAACAATATAAAGGATGATGGTGACTAAAAGAAATGTTATATATAGCTGGATTCTTATATATCTGTATAACCCGTCCATACCATTGTTTGGCAGCTTTATGTGTACAATGTATACTGACAGAAAGCTGCTAATCAGTGCTGTGGGCATGGTTGGACTACGAGAAGACAAGGCCAGATGTCCTGTAGTGAAGTGTATAGTTTTGTCCTGTAGTGATTATATCATGATGATAAAACACTAATTGTATTGAAACATCAAAACAGCCCAGTAAGTGACACATTCCAAAAATTAGGATCTCTGCCCTCCTACTATGGTGCTCTCAGATTACATAGCAAAAACCTAGCAACTGATTCTCTTTAAGAATTCAATACCATTCTACGAGAAGAGTTCACCTTTTTCCGTCATTACTAATTTTGTGTATATTATGCACGAATTATCATCTGATAGCGGTGGCCTAATTTAACTCAGAGAAATTTACATAATGACCTTCTGCAAGTCATTTACTAGTAATCGCTGTTCAGTTAAAAAGGTCCTTGGGTTCATTAGACTATGAATGTTATATTTTGATGTCCCCACTCTATAAAGTTGCAGTGTCCACACAGTTTCTAGCCATTAATAGGTGTGACTAAGTGGAGTTGTTAAAAATAAGTAAAAATATAGCTGTGTAACTATTGGAAAATGCTAATGATTATGCATTTACTATACTTAATATGCATATTTCATAGGTCAGGGTTACCTCTAGATTAAAAAACAAAGTCCAATTACCATCTCAGCCCAGCAGTTATAGGGATTCTTCTCTGGATTCCTATTATGTAGTCACAGCAGTGGCTTTTGATGGGTCACTGGTCATGTCTCCAGGTCATGGCTGTCATGGTAGTTGTTTCTTAGTTTATGATCATTTGCACTGGAAACCTCTGAATTTCCTCTGAGGTCTTATCTAGGTCTTATTCATTTCCATGAATATTGTCCATGCTTGTAGTGGATTTTTACTTTTTTGTAAATCGTTCAAATTGTCTCTCCAGGACAGGAGACAAACTCTAGCGCAGCGCCACCTATTGGAAGTAGCGATCCTAAAAGTTAAATGTGGATTTTTAACAATTCTCTACATATAACTTAGGATATATATGCCAGATCAGAATCCCAATTTACAGACACGGTGTTTCGGGGTGCTTGCCCCTCATCAGCGTAAAAACTTGTAGCTCTTTCTCAATACATTCTGAAAGCATAATTCAATGACACTTGTATGCCAGGACCCTATTGTTGTAAAGATGACTGTTTTTGTATAGAAACACATAAAATCTTTAAAGGGTCATTGTAATTGTAACTCAGTATGTCACAAACACATCATTAATATCGGAGATTTAACTGTAATTGTAAGTCTTTGGGCAGGCAGATTTCGCAGACTTTTATCAGTTAAGTTACGTATTAAAAGCAGCAGGAGAATACAACCAATAATCTCCAGAGCGTCAACCAAAACTTTAAAGAAGTGAAATGTCTTAAAAAAATAAATGCGGATTTCAGGATTGTCAAGTGTATTTACTGGAGAGTCCCGATGTTATCACTATAGTTGGGTTTTAAGACTAGTGGTCACAGAATGTTCATATTACTGAGATAGTCAATCAAATCAGTTAGTACTTTATTAACTATGCTTTTTAATTAGGTTTTACAAAACTAATCTTTTTTTTGTTATCATGTGGCTAATCCATGTGACGAGCCTATACAAAAGGCACATGTAGACCATAGAGCTCTTCTGCTGGCTCTCTAATTGCAAAACTGATGCCAAAAATGTTGATATGTGGTACAAAAAAATCTAATATGCTTATTTAGCTATTTACCCTGGTAGTAAGCAACTAGAAGGCTATTTTGGTTTCTTGTATTGGCTCTCCAGAGGTCAATTAGACTCCTTCTACAATAAGTTCAGGAGATCTGATAGCCTCTATCTAAAAATCTGTTATCCAAAAGAAAATCACAAAATAAATAAAATGAAAACCCAAATGTTATATGAAAGGGGTCATAATGCAAAATAATTGGTTCGATACATTCTGGTGCATTTCAGAGAAAAGAGTCTGAAAACATATACAAAAGGAATGGGTATGGTTTCAGAATATTAATTAAAAAAAAGTATTAAAGTATTTAATGCTTTCTAAAAGTAAATGTTTTAATTTATTAATTTATGATACTTACGGTTTATGGCACCATTTATTTTTCACAGAACTCAATTGCTTTCTTCTTAATTCTGCCTCATAAATAGCAGAATAGAAAGCGATCAGAAAATATTATATGGCCCAACATGATACCAATAATAACTCCAACTCATCCAACAAAAAACAAGCAATCACATGTCTCTGAAAATATAGCCTTCAGAATTCAGTAATGCAAAAAAACCTTATATTGTAAAAACGCTTAGTGTGATAGTATCAAAAACTGTAAAAACCTATATAAATCTGGTATCACTGTAATCATACTAACCTAAGAAATAAAGCAGCAATATCACTTATACCACAAGGTGAGCAGCATAAAAACTAGTAATAAAGTCAAATCTTCAACTGCTTTTGATTTGTTAATTCTGCCTCCAAAGATCGCAGTAAGGTCTCCCTGCTGCACCACAACACTATGGGTAGTGTAAAGCAATTGATGAAACTGTCCAGGTGTCTGCACCTAACTTTTGGAAAAGTGGAGACTCCAAGTTGCATCTCCAAGTTGTGTCTTGTCTATAGTGGCAGGGGTCTCAGAGCAACAGGCCTACGCCTGTCTCTCATCCACCTATTCATTTTAAAGCTGTAAATTCTTGGCACTTACACTGGGAATTATGTGTAAATCTAGGAAAAACATAATTCAGACAAAATTTCCAACTGAAAATTCACTGTAATGAGGCAGAGGGAGTCATTTTGAACTCCCATCTGGCATGTGGACCTGCGGTATCCACCTTTCTATGTGTCTTTTTAGCCGTGCACAAAAGTGTGGTCAACATTAGATGTGTGAACCTTTTTGTGTACCTTTGACAAGGGACAGATCGGAACAGAGACCAAACCTTGTCTGGGATCCATCGCCTGAATCACGTATTTCAGAGATGTAGCTGGAAACCCTGATGTAAGTGCTCAGCATAGAGTACAGGATAAATGTGAATTGATCTAAAATGTGCCATACTCCAAATTGCCACCAAAAAGCATTCAACTCAACTCACAAAAAAAACAAATCCCCATTCAGATCTATCATCTGTTAACGAAATTAAAAGAGGCTTACACATTACTGTTAGCACAAAAGCTCTTGAGAAGCACTATAGCTTCTCCAAAAAGAACTCCAGCAAAATCTACACTCCCAAATCCAAATGCCCCCTCACTTCTGAGCACCACAATGTGCCTAAATCACAGTTAACATCCATATGTTTGACATTGTAGTGAGGAAGCCTCCTTAATTTACGGGGTGTGTGGTGTCTCCAGAAGCACGAGCTAGGCACAATGGATGAGCACCTCAATGTACTGGACACTACAAGGGCTAATTTGCAATTTTGAACTCTGCAACATTCACTGCGTTTGATTTCATGAGTGTTTTTCAGAGACTAAATCATCAAAATACCTGTAGATGAACTCAAATACAACAAATTCTAGTGTGCATTTTCTCCTGTTGACCTTGTGAAAAGGCAAAATTTGGGGCTAAATTTATGAGAAAAATTAACGTTTTAATTTTTTCCTTCCACATTTCTTTAGTTCCTGTGAAGCACCTGAAGGGTTAATAAACTTCTTGGATGTGGTTTTGAACAGTTTTTAGAATGGTGTCACTTTTTGGTATTTTTTGACATCTATCCTCTCACAGTCACTTGTAATATGATTCATTAAAAAATGGTTTTGTAAATTTTGTTGGAAAAATTAGAACTTGTTCATAAACTTTTAACCTTTGTAACTTTCTGACAAAAAAAAAGCAATGCTTCAAAAATTGCACTCATGTAAAGCAGAGATGTGGGAAATGTTATTTATTAACTATTTTTTGTGACATAACTCTCTGGTTTGCAGGCATAATAATTAAAAGTTTGAAAATGCTAAATTTTCCATATTTCTAATATTTTTAGAAATTAGCGTAAATAGTTTCGTCCTAAGTTTACCGCTAACATGAAGTCCAGTTTGTCATGAAAAAAATCTTAGAATCACTGGGATCCATTGAAGCGTTTCAGAGCTATTACCTTATAGGCCTCTCTCACACGAGTGTATGAATTGGACGAGTGCAATGCGAGAAAACCTCGAAATTGCACTCTGACCAATGTTTGTCAGTGAATTGGAGCAGTTGGTCAGTTTTTTTCTCATTCAGATTCTGGAAGAAAAAAAAGTTGCAGCATGCTGCGAGTGGATGCGAAATTGTGCAAGACTCGCCAACACAACTCAATGGGTGCGAGAAAAAAACGGATGCCACAAAAACAGCACATGGACCGTACTAGTGACGTCCGTTTTTATGGATACATTACTATCATGTAGCACAGAACACTGTACATAGTCCTGGAAATGACTAATTGAATTTATAGTTGCTAAGAAAAAAACGGATTGTACCTGGACAGCACACGGACAGCACACGTATAGCAAGTGAGAAAAAATCACCCACTCGCACAGAACTAGCATGACACACCAACTTCCAACTTTTCAGGAGGAGAATGGGACCGATTTTTCCTACGTGTCACTGGTCAGAATTGACAAAAATTGCCCTGGAACGATAAAAGCTGGCAATGAAACTATATGAGCGTGGCTACAGTGTCTTGTGGTGGTGCAGAATCATTGATTGACCATGCTGAACTCAATTAACGACTCTCCACCTCCTCACGAACACAGCAGCTGAGCTCACATAGTGTCTTGTTGGCTCCATTCCCAAAAAAGCTTACTGGGTCCATTCACAAAAAAATGTGTTCAGCTGACCGTTCCATATAGCTACAGGCAGACGCTAGCAATGAGAGCCAGCAATAACATAGTGCGCTGTCAATAAAATTATGACAGTGCTCGGTATACAAAATAAGGGGCATTAATGGTGTACCGAGCCCTTTGGCTATATCGAGGATGTACCAAACTCCACTTATTAGCATACTAATATTTTTTGAGGTGATTAAACCACTGAAGGTTCTACTAAGGTATGATTTTTATAGGGCTAAGTCACCTACCTACCTGTATAAGTGGTTTATTTAGTCTTTTGGGGATGACAGACTGCCTTTAAGACAATAAAAAAACATCTTGCCATAGGATAGCCTTTGCTTAAAGGACATTTTCCTTGCTCCCTCTGCTGGGAATCTAGAGAAGAACAGGTCCCTTTTGGACTACTAATGTACCAGTGAGATGACAGTTCCACTGTGGTAGAGAGCAATAGAACCTGACGTATCTCGATATAAGAATAATGTACATAGTAGTACAGTTTTTCCTTTTTTCATAGACACAGTAATCAAACGGATTTTTTTTTTCCAACTCTGAAAGGATCTGTCACAGTATTTAATTCAAACACTGCAAGTCACATAGCAGATGGCTTCTGGAAGCTTTTAAGTGAGTTTAATGTGAACTGAAGCCAGAGGAAATGCTGCCGTCCTTTGCTGGGTTGATGATTTATGTCCTGTTCAAAGTGAGAAAGCTGTTAAAAAAGTGTATTGGTGTCCAAGAATAATTCCTATGTGAAAAGCTGGTGCCAAATCCCTATTTAATAATGATGAAGGGAATTAATCCAGGTACTGCATTTTACATGATGTTCACAGCAATGAATATGAACTTTCCTTTAATTAAGGAAAACAATGTCGTGGAGTTGACCATGAACCAGTATAAGAACAGCTCACACACAGTTCCTGCACGCTGATAGCTGGTTTTAGATATTAGTTAACTTTAAATGGTTTATAATTGCATAAAGCAAAATCAAACAAAAAAACAAAAAAAATTAGAAAAAAAGGAAAGGACCAAATCATTGTAATGAGTAAGGAAAAAAAGCTCTAATAAATTAGCCCTATCCTCTCCTCACTGTCAAGGTAGTAATAGATTCCCAAGATTTTTTATTTTAACATTATGTTTTATTTAATAGGTTTATAGTACACATGAAAATAAGGAACTTTTTAATTTATCTTATTAGTGAAATCTGCTTTTTTCTCCTCTTGGACTGGTCGTTCATTTTCAAAATTCTCAATTCACAGGTAAAATCTGTCTTCAGTGAAGACAGATTTTCCATTAGTAAGGGTATGTTCACATGCTGAGCTTTTCCTTCAATAAAAAAGCAACATTTTTCTATTTCAGGAAAGTGAATGAGATTTCTGAAATCACAGGCACATGCAACTTATTTTTTCCTTGCAGATGTTAATCAGTTTCAGCTCTGCATCTTGTCAGTGTTTTCAGCATTTTTGATATGTTTTTCACCCATTCAAATGTTTTTAACTCAGCGTTTTTCCTGCCAGCACTCCAGTATTTCTCTGCTGCAAGTACTGAACGTGCGCACATAGCAGACATAGGAGATGGCAATTGGTGCTTATATAATACTAGCCAAATACCCGCGGCTTCGCTTGTGGGTTAATTGCTGGTTACGCATGCTAAGGTTACATTTTCAGTTTCACCCTGATGTTGATATCTTCAGCATTAAAAATGTGTTTTTTTCAACTCTTCTTTTTTGTTAGGTTGGCGTTAACAGTTGTTTATTTTAAATAACAGTCCTTTAGTATTATGATCCTTTGTGCTCACCTCACACTAATCAGAGATATAATAGGTGAATCTATATATATAAAGCAGAAAATGTCTGTCCTGAAGGATCTCAAATCGCAGTTATGAAAACTGCCTCACAGTCAGACTGTTCTATTTGTCCATAGCAACCAATCAGAGCTCAGCTTTCACTTTACCTCAGCAGCCTCAATGCTGAAAGCTGCACTCTGGGTGTTATAGGCAACCTGAACGATCTTACTGTGAGGCAATTCTCCTAAACCAGGGGAGAAGTCCTGCGGGGATAATTTGCATATTCCCAGTGCCTTCTGGGATAAGTTAAGAGTCACCGCGAGCTCAAGGAGAATCGGGTTTTGGTCGTTACAGCCGGAAGGAAGACCTCTGAAAACCGCGCGCCACTAGGCGCGCAAATTTTGGCCCATCTTCTTCATTGTGAGCGTGAGTGAACAAAGTGTGAGCAAAAGTAAGTATGAGTAGAATTGTTTGTATTTAGTTGCTATCTCCATTAGAAAATGTGCTCCACTATTTCTAATGCGATCCAGTGTACATCTTGTCTCATGTATTCAGTCCTTGAAAAGCCGTTCGAGGGTGCATACTGTTGTTCGAGATGTGCACAAGTTGCACATTTGGAAGCCCAGATACTGGATCTAAATGAGCAGCTGGCAACTCTGAGATGCATTAGCAATATGGAAAGGAGTTTGCTGCTCACTGAGCAGCAGCTTGCTGGGTCAGATGTGGGGGAGGATCGTAGTAGGGAGCGGCAGGACGGTGAGGTAGGTAGCTGGGTGACAGCTAGAAAGGGGGGTAAAGGGAAAAGTGCTAGGAAGGCTAGTCCTGAACTGACACACCCCAATAGGTTTGCAAACTTGGCAGATGAGGGGGATGTCATTACAGGGGTAGCATTGCTGCAGCAAGGCATGACCTCTGAACGCCAGAGGAGTGTCTGCTCCAGTAAGGGGGGGAATAGGTGTGCAGGGCAGGCTAGACAGGTACTGGTAGTGGGGGACTCAATTATTAGGGGGACAGATAGGGCAATCTGTCACAAAGACAGGGATCGCCGAACAGTGTGTTGTCTTCCTGGCGCTCGAGTTCGGCACATCGCTGATCGGGTTGACTGATTACTGGGAGGGGCTGGGGAGGACCCAGCGGTCTTTATACACATTGACACAAATGACAAAGTTAGAGGTAGGTGAAAGGTCCTTAAAGATGATTTCAGGAAATTAGGTTGTAAGCTTAAAGCAAGGACCTCCAAGGTGGTATTTTTGGAAATACTACCTGTGCCACGAACCACACCAGAGAGGCAAAGGGAGATCAGGGAGGTTAACAGGTGGCTCAGGAATTGGTGTAGGAAAGAGGGTTTTGGGTTCCTGGAGAATTGGGCCGACTTTTCAGTTGGCTACAGATTCTATGCTAGGGATGGGCTGCATCTTCATGGGGAGGGTGCAGCTGTGCTGGGGCAGAAGATGGCTAGAAGGTTGGAGGAGTGTTTAAACTAGGAATGGGGGGCAAGGGTATTCACTTTATAGAAGGGGAATGTAGTACAGATAGTGACCAGGGCACAAGTAATGAAATTGGGGGTGGTACGGGGGGAAGGGTTAGGACAGTTAATACAGTAAGCAGGAATAGAGGTACAGAGTCATACGTAACGTGCATGTACACTAATGCCCGAAGCCTCACAAATAAGTTGGAGGAATTAGAATTAATATTGTTGGAAAAAAATTATGATATAGTGGGGATATCAGAGACATGGCTGGATGAGAGCTATGACTGGGCTGTTAATTTACAGGGTTATAGCCTATTCAGGAATGACCGTACAAATAAGCGAGGGGGAAGTGTGTGTCTATATGTAAAATCATCCTTAAAACCCATCCTGCGTGACAACATATGTGAGGGTCCTGAGAATGTAGAGTCCCTATGGGTGGAGACAAGGGGGGGAGAGTGAATAATAAAATACTGATAGGGGTGTGTTATAAGACGCCAAATATTATAGAAGAGGTAGAGAATCTCCTCATAGAGCAAATTGATAAAGCAGCGAGTCTCGGAGAGGTAATTATTATGGGGGACCTTAACTATCCTGATATAAATTGGGTTACAGAAACTTGCAGTTCCAGCAAAGGAAATAGATTTTTGATAACAATGAAAGATAATTACCTTTCACAAATGGTACAGGACCCCACAAGAGGGGGAGCACTACTAGACCTTGTACTAACCAATAGGCCAGACCGCATATCAAATATACAAGTTGGGGATTACTTGGGGAATAGTGATCACAAAATAATAAGTTTTCATGTATTCTTTAGTAAGATGTATAGTAGAGGGGCTACAAGGACACTAAACTTCAGGAAAGCAAATTTTAAACGGTTGAGAGATGATCTTAGTGCAATAAACTGGGATGATGTACTAAGTAATAAAAGTACACAAAGCAAATGGGAGACATTTATGAGCATCCTGAATAGGGCTTGTGCAGAAAATATACCCTATGGGAACAAACATGCTAGAAATAGGAGGAAACCCCTATGGCTAAATAGAGCTGTAAGGGAAGCCATGAAAGAAAAACAGAAAGCCTTAAAAGAATTAAAGAGGGTAGGTAGTGATGAGGCATTATATAATTATAGAAAATTAAATAAAATATGTAAAAAGCAAATTAAGTTAGCTAAATTTGAGACAGAGAGACTCATTGCGAGAGAAAGTAAAAATAATCCTAAAATATTCTTTAACTACATAAACAGTAAAAAACTGAAAAGCGATAGTGTTGGCCCCCTTAAAAATAGTTTTGGTGAAATGGTGGAGGGGGATGAGGCTAAAGCCAACCTGCTGAATGACTTTTTTTCTACGGTTTTTATACAAGAAAATGCCATGGCATTCCTGCTTAACCCAGCAGGAAGTACGCCACCGCCTCGAAATCACTAAGGTTGACAAATCTCCGGGCCCGGATGGCATACACCCCAGAGTACTACAGGAATTGAGTTCTGTGATAGATAGACCATTATTTTTAATCTTCACAGATTCCTTAATAACAGGGTCGGTACCGCAGGACTGGCACATAGCAAATGTAGTGCCAATATTCAAAAAGGGGACAAAAACTGAGCCAGGAAATTATAGGCCGGTAAGTTTAACCTCTACGGTTGGTAAAATCCTTGAGGGTTTCTTGAGAGATGCTATACTGGAGTATCTCAAGAAAAATAACCTTATGACAGAGTATCAACATGGGTTTATGAGGGATCGATCCTGTCAAACTAATTTGATCAGCTTCTATGAAGAGGTAAGTTCAAGCCTGGACCAGGAAAATACAGTGGATGTTGTGTATATGGACTTTTCAAAAGCTTTTGATACGGTGCCACACAAAAGGTTGGTACATAAAATGAGAATAATGGGGATAGGGGAAAATATGTGTAACTGGGTTAAAAACTGGCTCAGTGATAGGAAACAAAGGATGGTTATTAATGGTACGTACTCGGACTGGGTCTCAGTTCATAGTGGGGTACCACAGGGGTCAGTATTGGGCCCGCTTCTTTTCAACATATTTATAAATGACCTTGTTGGGGGCATGCGGAGTAGAATTTCAATATTTGCAGATGATACTACACTCTGCAGGGTAATCAATACAGAGGAGGATAATTTTATATTACAGGGAGATTTATGTAAATTGGAGGATTGGGCTGAGAAGTGGCAATTGAAGTTTAATGTAGATAAATGTAAGGTCATGCACTTGGGTAGAGGAAATAAAATTTATAATTATGTACTTAATTGTAGAACACTGGGTAAAACAGACACAGAAAAAGACTTGGGTGTATGGGTGGATGGTAAACTTAACTTTAGTGGACAGTGTCAGGCAACTGCTGCCAGGGCTAATAAAATAATGGAATGTATTAAAACAGGTATAAGTGTTCATGAAAAAAATATAGTTCTACCTTTGTACAAGTCACTAGTGTGACCGCACTTAGAATACTGTGTACAATTCTGGTCACCGATATATAAGAAGGACATAGCTTAACTGGAGAGGATGCAGAGAAGAGCGAACAAGATTATTAGAGGAATGGGTGGGCTGCAATACCAAGACAGGTTATTAAACTTGGGGTTATTTAGTTTGGAAAAACGAAGGCTTAGGGGGGATCCAATCACAATGTATAAATATATGAGGGGACAGTACAGAGACCTTTCCAAAGATCTTTTTACACTTAGGCCTGCGACTAGAACACGGGGACATCCGCTACGTCTTGAGGAAAGAAAGTTTAATCATAATCACAGACGAGGATTCTTTACTGTACGAGCAGTGAGACTATGGAACTCTCTGCCGCATGATGTTGTAATGAGTGATTCACTACTAACATTTAAGCAGAGCCTGGACGCCTTTCTTGAAAAATGTAATATTACCAGTTATGTATATTAGATTTTATGACAGGGTGTTGTTCCAGGGAACTAGTCTGATTGCCGGATGTGGAGTCAGGAAGGCAATTTTTTCCCCATTGGAGCTTGTTTGCCACATTGTTTTTTTTTTTGTTTTTTTTTTTGCCTTCCTCTGGATCAACATGTTAGGCAAGAGGTTGAACTAGATGGACTTAGAGTCTCCCTTCAACCTTAAAAACTATGATACTATGATAAATGAGGCTCCAGTTACTTGTGCACTGGTTGTTGATATCCATTGCTATAGTTACAGACTTTGGAAGCAATTTTTTTTAAGGGCAAAAGAGGAATAGTTAGCAAAGTGAGGTGAGGTGATAGGCCAGTCTAAAAAAAATAATTTTGTAGGGCATGCTGAAAACTGTGGATATTGTGAATTAATTGAATTGTCCTGGGTAGTGCATTCTAGAGAATTGGTGCAGCTTGCGAGAAATATTGGAGATGGGAGCAGGAGGTTTGGATTATTGAGGATGTCAGTCTTAGGTCCTTAGCAGAATCGAGGGACAGGTAGGGTGATAGACAGAGATGAGGTAGGTGATGTAGGGTGGGGCAAAACTGGGGAGCGCTTTGTGGGTGAGAGGGATAAGTTTATATCTGGCTCTATAGTGTGATGGGGTGGCTAATGGGGGCCATTGTAGTCATAACAGGGGCTTCTAGGCCGCAGCGCAGCTGGACGTTAACCCCTTGCACCCCGGTCACCACTCCACTGCAGTTAAACTTCCACCACAGTCCATTCATCCTCTAATATAGTAACTTGGACACTGGAGGATTCTTTTCAGGCACTAACACTTTACTGTTAAACGTCTTCACACCTTGCATCTTGCTGGCACCACTTCTGACCCCACCGGGGTTCCTTCTAATTTCCACTACATAGTTCAGTTTTCCAGCCGAATGATTCCCTGGCACCTGGGTCTCAGAGAATACCACTAGGTCTCTCATCTCTTCCTTAGACAATAAATCGTGTGACAGGCTCAACCCCTGATCACATGCCCAGTCCCACCCTATCATTAGGGGCACACTAATCATTGGTTTCTTTAAGGGAATCGTTGGGAATTCTTTAAAGGGAGTAGCTACCACTCACCACTGGACAACAACCCCCAGCAGGGGATGTAGTTATCTTCAGTCCTACACCTTCAGGACCCCACTTGTCCGGGATATGAGTTTGACCCAGAGGGTGTGATCAAATCAATAATTTGGGCTTCTAAACACTTGCTCCTTACTGGGGACTCTTCTGTCCTCTTCCTCTAACTTGCACCTTTTATACCCTACAGCCCTCCCTGTAGCTAACCTCTTCCTAAAAATGGAGTACCAGGGAAGCAGTCACTTGGACAACGCTGCAACCTGGTTGCCACACAACATACAGCAATGACTTTATTACACACACATATATATACCCGTACATAGTCTGTCACCTCTGCGGGGTGGCAGAATCTTGTACCCCCTTACAAGTGGACAAGCAATCAGTGCAATAACTCTTAAAGGATACAGGAATCGTTGTTGTGGTTGGAGAGGAATATGATCCTGGCTTCTGCATTCAGGATGGAATAGAGAGAGGAGTTATTATTAGTAAAGAGTTGCAATAGTCTAAGTAAGAATGAAAAGGAGAATGACAGTAAGAGTTTTTGCAGAGTCAAAGGTAAAAAATGGTCGAATTCTAGAAATGTTTTTGAGATGTAGGTTCATTGAAGCACGTGAGAAGGGAGTGAAGGAAAGATCTAATTATAATATAACCTCAAGACAGCGGGCATACTGTTGGGAAGTAATGGATTAACCACACATAAAAATATGGCAATATTCAGTTTAGTAAGGTCATTAGATGGAGGAAACACAAGGGGCACAATTTATGACATATTCAGCTTTAGAGAGAGAGGACTTGATGCTAAAGTCAGTAGAAAGACAATCACTGATATTTTGTATTAAAGTGGGGGTGATGTCATGAGACGATGTGTATAATTAGATGTGATCAGTATAGAATTAGTACTAAAAATGTACTATTTTATCCAATAGGAACGGACCAGTGAGGCAAAACGAAAAAGGAACAGGGAATGGAAAAACACAACTCAGTTTGCAAACATCAAACTGCAGCAACAGATCTCTGAATTACTTCCTGGCCAGCAGCTCACAGGTTCCCTCTAGATAGAGGCAAGCTAAGCAGAAGTAATCACCAGCAATTACCTGGGCTGAGGGAGGCGTCTTTATAGCAGAGGTAATTAGCAGCACAGAGCAGCTGGCTATAGCTTTTATCCAGAGTTTAAAGAGACCAGAGAAACTACTTAACCCTAGCAGCATCAGATAAAGGAGAATCTGCACAGCCAGCAATATTAATCTGTGCAAGTGTGTATGTATCCCTGCACTGTGATCTCCTCCTGACATCAGAAATAGGAGGGACCACCATTGTAATAACCTCATGATAGCTGCAGGGCAGTAGTCGAACATAACGACCCTAAACACACCTCCAAGATGACCACTGCTTTGCTATAGAAACTGAGGGTAAAGATGCTGGACTGGCTAATCATGTATCCAGGCCTAAGTTGTATTAAGTATCTGTGGGGCACCCTCCAATGAAAGACTGAGGAGCGCAAGGTATCTAACATCCACCCACTCTCTGATGTCGTCATGGAGGAGTGGATGTTGATTCTTGTGGCTCCTGTGAAGCTCATGAACTCCATGACCAAGAGAGTTAAAGCAACACTTGAAAATAATGGTGGTGACACAAAATATTGACACTCTGTGGGAACAATATGGCCATTTTTGCTTATGGGGTGTACGCACTTTTATTGCCTGCGATTTTGACATTAATGGTTGTGTGTTGAGTAACTTAGAGGGCACACCAAATTTACACTATGATACACTCTGTACAATAACTACTATACATTGTATCAAAGTGTCATATCTTCAGTGATATGTCATTAAAAGGTATAGTAGAATAGTTACAAAAATGTGAGGGGTGTACTCACTTTTGTGATATACTGTATAACTTTTATGATGATAGGATCATCACAGTGAGCTCCCCAGAAAATATCATGCAGAGGAGGAACTGCATCAGGGGTACTGGCTCAGAATTCTGGATCGGAAGGAAGTAGGAGCAATTCAAATAGGTTTGGTCAGTATGTGTCACATAGCATTTGGCTCAAAACTCGCCGAGTGTCATGGCAGTGTCTGGCTCTGTTTACACCACAAACTCTGACACTCCACACTGTGGTTTCCCTGGGGCTTTTGAGTTGCATAAGTTGGCTCAGGTGTCGACCAGCGGTGGGCTCATTAGTGATCGAGTTGGCAGGGGTTAATCTCTGCTAGCCTGCCAGTTATCTCTAGGATCATTTGCTTTGAGAACCTATTACAGCTTCTCCCCGTCTTTTTAATATGGTGGAAACTGACTTTCTGTGACGATTATAGCTTTAAGCGATACCGGTCCATGTGTTGTAATCCAGTTGCTATGAGCTACTGAGTGTTGTTTGGTGTTGTGGGACTTCTCTTGTCGTCTGTTTATTCTCTCCCTGCTCTTTATTTCCTCCTGATCACGTATTGTCTAATACCTCTGTGTGTGATTGCTATGAGTTAGTTTTGGTTTGCCCTTTTGTCTATTTGTGTAGGTTTAACCACTCTCTCTCGGACCACCCCTGGGATGTGGGAGAGGGAGTATTAGAGCAGGGTCAGGTGCAGTGCTAAGCTGATGGTCCAGACCTCTTCACCATCAGAAGTACCTCTGGGATAAAGGATAGCTAAAGGTACCGTCACACTAAGCAACTTACCAGCGATCCCAACAACGATAGGGATCGCTGGTAAGTTGCTAGGAGGTTGCTGGTGAGCTGTCACACTGCGACGCTCCAGCGATCCCACCAGCAACCTGACCTGGCAGGGATCGCTGGAGCGTGGCTACACGAGTTGCTGGTGAGCTCACCAGCAACCAGGGACCAGCCCCCAGCGCCGCGTGGAAGATGCTGCGCTTGGTAACTAAGGTAAATATCGGGTAACCAACCCGATATTTACCTTGGTTACCACCGCACGGAGCTACACGTGCAGAGAGCAGGGAGCAGCGCACACTGAGCGCTGGCTCCTTGCTCTCCTAGCTACAGCACACATCGGGTTAATTACCTGATGTGTGCTGCAGCTACATGTGCACAGAGCAGGGAACAGCGCACAATACTTAGTGCTGGCTCCCTGCTCTCCTACTTACAGCACACATCAGGTTAATTAACCCGATGTGTCCTGCAGCTAGCTACATGTGCACAGAGCAGGAGCCGGCACTGGCAGTGAGAGCGGCGGAGGCTGGTATCGAAGGTAAATATCGGGTAACCAAGGACAGGGCTTCTTGGTTACCCGATGTTTACATTGGTTACCAGCCTCTGCAGAAGCCGGCTCCTGCTGCCTGCACATTTAGTTGTTGCTGTCTCGCTGTCACACACAGCGATCTGTGCTTCACAGCAGGACAGCAACAACTAAAAAATGGCCCAGGACATTCAGCAACAACCAACGACCTCACAGCAGGGGCCAGGTTGTTGCTGGATGTCACACACAGCAACATCGCTAGCAACGTCACAAAAGTTGTTCGTTAGCAGCGATGTTGCTAGCGATGTTGCTTAGTGTGACGGGGCCTTAAGGCCCTATAGCCTGAGGGCCAGTTTAGGATCTTTGGTCCTCAATTATCCCCTTATATTTCATGACAATATGGTGAACTTTGACTTTCTGCAGATGGTCTTTTTTAACAATAGGATTAAAAGCAGTAAAACAATGATCTAAAGATTTGACTACAAAAAATCATGACAGCAGACTTTAGTGTACAAATCTTAAGGCCCCGTCACACTAAGCAACATCGCTAGCAACATCGCTGGTAACGAACAACTTTTGTGACGTTGCTAGCGATGTTGCTGTGTGTGACATCCAGCAACAACCTGGCCCCTGCTGTGAGGTCGTTGGTTGTTGCTGAATGTCCTGGGCCATTTTTTAGTTGTTGCTGTCCTGCTGTGAAGCACAGATCGCTGTGTGTGACAGCGAGACAGCAACAACTAAATGTGCAGTGAGCAGGGAGCCGGCTTCTGCGGAGGCTGGTATCCAATGTAAACATCGGGTAACCAAGAAGCCCTGTCCTTGGTTACCCGATATTTACCTATGATACCAGCCTCCGCCTCTCTCACTGTCAGTGCCGGCTCCTGCTCTGAGCACATTTAGCAGCAGCACACATCAGGTAATTAACCCGATGTGTGCTGTAACTAGGAGAGCAAGGAGCCAGCACTAAGCATTGTGCGCTGCTCCCTGCTCTGTGCACATTTAGCTGCAGCACACATCAGGTTAATTAACCTGATGTGTGCTGTAACTAGGAGACTGGGGGCTGGTCACTGGTTGCTGGTGAGCTCACCAGCAACTCGTGTAGCCACGCTCCAGCGATCCCTGCCAGGTCAGGTTGCTGGTGGGATCGCTGGAGCGTCGCAGTGTGACATCTCACCAGCAACCTCCTAGCAACTTACCAGCGATCCCTATCGTTGTTGGGATCGCTGGTAAGTTGCTTAGTGTGACTGGACCTTTACAGGGTACTGTAGCCTAGCTCTCATCTTTCCTGATATCTGAGTCATGACTGTTTTCATTACTTTTTTGGCACCATGATATGTGTCTGTTGTTTATCCTGGCCCTAACAAAGCCTTTCCCAGCCACAGAGGTGCAATATTTTGCTGACTCGTTCAGATAAACATAAGAGACAGAGAGTGCCTTTGTGCCAAAAGGAATAATCCCTTCAAGAACAGAAGGATAAGATAATACAGAGATTTGAGAAAACTCTTTTGCAAATCACCTGACTTTTGCAGATACCTTGCGGTTTCGCATTGACTGCTCTTTGTTCAGCCTAGGTAGTTGTTTTTAACTGCTGCTGGCACTGCTGCTGACAGGTATGGCTTAGACAAATGATAGCAATGTCCTTTCCTGAAACAGAATTAGAACATTGCACTATACACAATAACATTACCCACAGGTTGTGATTAAGAGCTTATTGAGTCCCATTTCCTTATAAGAACATGTGTGAGAAGACAAGAATGTGTGCCACAAGTGAACAAAGCATTAATCTGTCAGCACTTTAAGTGTGTTTGGGGTCTTGTAGAAGAAAAATGCAGTGGTCGTCAGATGCCAAGGCATTGTCTGCAGCTGATGATTTCAACAAATGGATTTTTGTTTATAAAGAAAATTGCTAGTTTATATTGTTCTGGAGGCATCTTTTTATTATATCCGCATGTTTTTAGACATATTCAATGATGTTTATGGAACTGACAACTTTGTGAAAATTGGGCCAAATATTAAGTTTCTTGTGACATAATGAAGCTCTTAATCGGATATAGGGAGCACTTCTCAAGATTAAATATTAGAATTGCAGCAAGTATGGTTTACCTTATTGTTATGGACACAACTATTGTCTTACATGTCAATGCTCCCCCTGCTCATATTCATATACATTCACATATAATGCAATATTTTACTAGTTAGTGATGGTGTAAAATGTATTTGTTGGACATGGGAGACCGTGAAAAAATGCCTTTATCTGGTAAAGATCAGTTTTATATCTTTGACCATTAAATTCCAGCTATATATACACTGTGTGCAGAATTATTATGCACATGAGTATTTTGATCACATGATAATTTTTATACATGTTGTCCTACTCCAAGCTGTATAGGCTTGAGAGCCAACTACCAATTAACTAAATCAGGTGATGTGCATCTCTGTAATGAGGATGGGTGTGGTGTAATGACATCAACAACCTATATAAGGTGTGTTAATTATTAGGCAACTTCCTTTTCTTTGGCAAAATGGGTCAGAAGAGAGATTTGACGGGCTCTGAAAAGCCCAAAATTGTGAGATGTCTTGCAGAGGGATGCAGCAGTCTTGAAATTGCCAAACTTTTGAAGCGTGATCACCGAACAATCAAGCGTTTCATGGCAAATAGCCAACAGGGTCGCAAGAAGCGTGTTGGGCAAAAAAGGCGCAAAATAACTGTCCATGAATTGAGGAAAATCAAACGTGAAGCTGCCAAGATGCCATTTGCCACCAGTTTGGCCATATTTCAGAGCTGCAACGTTACTGGAGTATCAAATAGCACAAGGTGTGCCATACTCAGGGACATGGCCAAGGTAAGGAAGGCTGAAAAATGACCACCTTTGAACAAGAAATATAAGATAAAATGTCAAGACTGGGCCAAGAAATATCTTAAGACTGATTTTTCAAAGGTTTTATGGACTGATAAAATGAAAGTGACTCTTGATGGGCCAGATGGATGGGCCAGAGGCTGGATCAGTAAAGGGCAGAGAGCTCCACTCCGACTCAAATGCCAGCAAGGTGGAGGTGGGGTACTAGTATGGACTAGTATCATCAAAGATTAACTTGTGGGACCTTTTCGGGTTGAAGATGGAGTAAAGGTCAACTCCCAGACCTACTGCCAGTTTCTGGAAGACAACTTCTTCAAGCAGTGGTACAGGAAGAAGTGGTATTGTTCAAGAAAAACATGATATTCATGCAGGACAATGCTCCATCACATGCATCCAACTACTCCACAGCGTCGCTGGCCAGTGAAGGTCTAAAAGATGAAAAAATAATGACATGGCCCCCTTGCTCACCTGATCTGAACCCCCTAGACCAGAGGTCCTCAACTCCAGTCCTCAAGGCCCACCAACAGTGCAGGTTTTTGGGATTTCCTTAGTATTGCACAGGTGTTAATGTAATTACCTGCCCAGGTGCTGGTTCTAACAGCAGTGCAATGCTAAGGAAATCCTGAAAACATGCACTGTTGGTAGGCCTTGAGGACTGGAGTTGGGGAACCCTGCCCTAGAGAACCTGCGGTGCCTCATAAAATGTAAGATTTATAAGGAGGGAAAACAGTACACCTCTACGAACAGTGTCTGGGTGGCTGTGGTGGCTGCTGCACGCAATTATTATTATTATTATTATTATTACCTGGTGAAAATAAACAAGTGAGATGGGAATATATTTGGTTTTTATTAAGTTGCCTAATAATTCTGCACAGTAATAGTTACCTGCACAGATATCCTCCTAAGATAGCCAAATCTAAAAAAAACCTACTCCAACTTCCAAAAATATTAAGCTTTGATATTTATGAGTCTTTTGGGTTGATTGAGAACATAGTTGTTGATAAATAATAAAAAAATCCTCTAAAATACAACTTTCCTAATAATTCTGCACACAGTGTACATATTAGCATTCAGTCAAACCACTATCACAGATATTTTTGTTAGTACTCGGGAACATTTATATAAATAGGTAAATAACTGGCTCATTATTAAAAATTATTGGTGGTAATTAGGGATGTGAGAATTGCTTGGTAAGACAAAGGAGCATTTTGATGCTTGGTTGCTCTGTACTCATTTACAGTGTATAATGGAAGTCAACGGGGAACTCGAGCATTTGTCCTGAAGATTTTTCATAAAAATGCTCAATTTCCAAATAAATTTACAATATACTACGTAAACGAGTACCGAGTGTCACAATGTGACTGTAGGAAAGCAAGGGACAGGGACTCATATGCTGTTCCTCATACTAGGTGTCCCTGGGCTATCCCTAACCTCAGGGTTACCCCTAAAGGTGAAGTTGCCTGAGTCCCATGAATGGCTAATCTCCTGACCAGACTTTGTCTGATTACCCCCTCCCAAAAGGGAAGGAAGGGGCAGGAGAAATGGAAACACAGATAAAGACAGCCAGGGGAAAACAAAAACTCTGACATAATGTAAACACACAGAAACCAACAATGAGAAACTCAGGAGAAAAGCAGGAGCAGTAAGGTAGCGACAAAAAGAAAACCAGGGTTAACTCCATAATTACACACACCACCAGTTATTCTGGATCACAACACCTCACCACACCAGCTAAGATAAACTATAGCTGGCACTAATGGAAGTGTGCAGCCAGCATATATAGGAGGGGAGCCAATCAGGAAGGAGATGAACTCTGGTGTCACCTATTGGAAGTAGCAATCCTAAAAGTCAAAAGTGGCCTTTTAACAACCCTTTTCATATGACTTAGGATTTGTACTTCCAACAGGTAGCACTAGAATTCGTCTCCTTCCTCCTTGAAGAGACAATTTGAATATTCCCAGAGGAGCATTGGAGCTATGACTCCTCACTAGCAGCCAGATTGGTTGTCAGTCTCCACAAAGAGATATGTTTTCCCCTTAGACCCCACTATAGCTTCTTATATAGCCAGATCAGATCTCATACTTTGCACTGATGAGGGGCAATCACCTCAAAACACTGTGTCTGCAAATTGAGGTTCTGATCTTGCATAAATCCTAAGTCATATGAAAAGGCTTGTTAAAGGGCCACTTTTGACTTTTAGGATTGCTACTTCCAATAGGTGGCACTAGAGTTTGTCTCCTTCCTCCCTGAAAAGACAATCTGAATATTCCCAGAGGAGCATTGCAGCTATAAGTCTCCTCAATGGCAGCCAGATTGGTTTGTCAGTCTCCGCAAGGAGAAAAATTTTCCTCTTAGACCCCACTATAGCTTCTCATACAGCAAGATCAGATCTCATATTTTACACTGACGAGGGGCAATCACCCCAAAACACCATGTCTGAAAATTTAGGTTCTGATCTGGCATTAATCCTAAGTCATATGAAAAGGCTCGTTAAAGGGCCACTTTTGATTTTTAGAATTGCAACTTCCAATAGGTGGCACTAGAATTCACCTCTTTTCTCCCTGAAGAGACCATTTGAATATTTCCTTCTGAAGCATTTTTCGGGTTGCTTTTTAGGTAGTTTCCTGAGTGTTTTTGGTGGATTTTCATGTATTTTGTGACATCTTTTTCAACCATTGTTTTCTTGTTAGTTTTTTCCCTCCATTAAATAAAGAAGAAAAGTTTCTGCCTGAAAAAGATGTCGTGCACCCATGCCCTATGATGTTCAAAAATGTAACAAAGATGGAATAAAAGAAAGATTAAATGAATAGGAAGATGATCAGTATAGCTCTATATATCCAAAATCTGAGTAATAAATTATGTTCGGACATGAGTGTCACAAGGCAACTGTTCCACAGTGCCCGCTGTAACGGAGGCTTACAGTAAGTGCCCTATGTTTTAATTGGTAGGATAATTTCAGCAAGCTGTGTTTTTTACATTTGCTGATCCCTATGCCGGTTTTTCAGCCTGATGAAGATCAGATACCTGCCGTGTTTTCTTAATGGCTGATCAGCATCTGTCACTACATCTGTTAGTGCTTTTCTTTGCCTGTAAAGATCGCTGACTCTGTTATGAAAAGAAACAGGAATTTGAGAGCAAATTCCCTTAAATACCTTTAGCAGAGAGTCCTCATTATTTGTTACCTTTTGATAATTGTGGCAAACTCCAAAGACATACTGATAAAGAAATTAGATTATGAGCACCAGAGGCGACAGTAATGATCATGTCTTTAAAGAGCTGTCGAAGGTAATGGTGCTATATAATTGAGTAAAGTAAAGAATAAAAATAAAAAACATTTAGGAGTCTAAAATATTCCCAGTGATCAGTATGAAAATTCCAAGATTTATTTATTTTTATTTTTTTTACTATAGATTGTTTTATAAAAAATAAAATAAAAATAAACCCACAGTTTTCAAATAATACATTAAACATAAAAGTGTACTTGAAAATTAGTTCTTTTTTTAAGACACATTCACTTTAGTTATGACTTGTCCTCTATAAAACCACCTTATTAGGCTGTGTGTACACATTGGATTTTATTGTGTTTAAGCCATTTTTGAGTGCAGATTTGTTAAAACCCTGAAGGGAATCCTGCTGACAGTAAAGTCCATGAGAATCCTGCAGTGTAATGCAGACGTTGAGTATTTTCCCCTTGCAGAATTGGTGCAGAAATAAATCTACAGCATGTCAGCTCATTCAGTGTGTTTGCTGCAGATTACACCAGTTCTAACGAATGGGAAAAATCTGCACTAGACATGTCAAAAATGCACCAAAAATGCACGTTTTAACCTCTGCGTTTTCTCTGCCAATAGAATCAGAAATGGTGCAGACATTTCTGCACCAAATCTTAAACATGTGCACATAACATAACCCCTACACGACCCATGATGTACTGATATGTCATTGGTCATGTTGGAGTAATCACCACCGGCTGCTGCAGTGAGCCGGTGGTAATTCCTGCACATGTCTGCTGATTTGAACAGCAGTCATGTGAAGCTATCAGGCACGGGTGGATCCGCAATCCACCTGCGTTTGTTAGCCCCTTAGATCACGCTGTTAAAATGAGACAGTGCGATTTAAATGGCCGTAGCGGAGATTGCACCGTTCCCTACCGCCATCGAAGGCTACATGATGCACGGGGAGTCAATGGTTGCCATGGTAGTCATGACGTATTTCCTGTTCGAACCGACAGACTGCTGGCTGTAACAAGAACGCAGCATTTCTTCTGTGCAGCTCTGATCAGTAGAAATGACAAGCAATCAGACTGTGCAGTAATAAAGTCTCCTAGGGGGACTAGTAAAATAGATAAAATATGTAAAAAAAAAAGTTTTTAAAAATTTGAAAAAAATAAAAACCTATCACTTCAAATCACCCCCCATTCGTCCCACAAAATAAAACTGTTAAAAAAATAAACACATATTTGGTATCACCGTGTTTAGAAATGCCCAATCTATCCAAATATAAAATCAATTAATCTGATCAGTATATGGTGTGGCAAGAAAAAAATTTCAAACACCAAAATTATATTTTTGGGTCGGTGCAAAATTTTTTAAAAATGCAATAACAGGTGATCAAAACAGCACATCTGCACAAAAATTTAATAATTAAAAATGCCAGCTCAAGACACAAAAAAGAAGCCATCACTGAGCCCAAGATCCCAAAAAATGAGAACACTATGGGTCACGGAAAATGGTGCCAAAAGCAGAATTCTTTTTTTAAACAAACTTCTCAATTTTTTTAACCCCTTAGATAAAAGTAAAAGTATACATGTTCGGTATCTACAAACTCGTACTGACCTGACACACCTGCCGCCCGACGTCATAGACATGCGCAGTAGGTGCTTAACATACGGTGACTGACAGACATTACCACCAATGATCACATAATCACATAGCATTTTCTGCCGGTGTAACACAAATAGAGCTCAGTTTCCTCCATATGCACACATGCAACACAGGCACTATCCTAGATTCTGGAACCTCTCCCACAGGTAACCGTTGGTGTAACTTATTCAATTCCTACCTTCTTCCAACTAATTTTTCCTAAGCATGACCTTAATTGATGTTTTCTGCTGGTAACTGTAAACTATTTTTGATTTCTCTACCTTACTGTCATGTATTGTGCTTTGCCCTTTGTATTCCTTTGTGTTTACAAAACTTATAGAGAATGTTATACCCAGATTGGCAGAACTTTGAGGGCGGTCACCCCTATACCACTGCCATTGATTGTTTTTGCTTTTGTATATATTGTATATATTGTCCAGTTTGTATAATTGTTTTACATGTATGTATGTATATTCCTTTATCAGCAACTTTTTGAAAAAGACCCGAATGGGTCGAAATGTCCCTTGTGACAAGTCGCCTAATACTCTATGTTTTGTATATATCACAATAAATCCTATTATTGCATGAATTTCTAGAGAGTGCATTACTATGTGTGATTTTGGGGTACCCAATTTCACGTGCACCTCGACTTCTCCTGAGTGCAGAAACATCATTTTTCATTGTACCGACCTGAGGCATCACATCGAAACTTCAGTTTTACCATTTATTGAATACAGTGAATAAAATATCTCAAATAATCGGGCAATTGCACTTTTTTTTGCAATTTCATCGAACTTGGAATTTTGTTTTTCATTTTCAGTATACTATATGATAAAACTAATGATTTCATTCAAAAGTACAACCATACCCTCATATGACAAGATTGACATCAAAATACAAAAGTTATGGCTCTCGGACGAAGGGGAGCAAAAAACGAAAACTGGAAAATCGCTTGGGTTGAAGGGGATAACTATTACAGGTTGGATAAAATGACCACAGAATCCACCCTTCACATAAGGTGATGCATAGAGTTCATCTTCTCACCCTACCTGCTCAATGACCTTTGCACAGATCTCAGAACGTGCATAGAAAGTTTTTCTATGGAAGTCAATAAATCAAAGATTATTGATCCATGAGGCCTCTGCAAAGCAGATCTCAAAATGCTGTTACCAGAAGTTCAAGCTAAATCGCTACCTGAGAAACCACATAATGAGAATAGCATTAAAAATAATTACATCTACAAATGTGTAATTGTGTCTTTTAGCTATTACAGCATATTGTGAAATCTGTTGACAAGGTCATTATTAACCTATATTCCATGAGTCTTCTTTGTATCTCCTCAAGGAGAAAATGTACCCCTTTTTATCAACAGGTGAATATCACTGCCAGACTTGGTCTCACATGCATCCAGTTCCAACCACATACTGTTGGGATTGCTAAATCCAATAAATAGCACTAGAGTTCCAGTACTCTTCCTCTTCAAAGAGGCCATTTGCCTACTCATCTAATTCTGAGCTTCTGTGATGTTTTAACTATATAGAAAGCCCTACAAAAAGTACTTGTAGCTAATTTCTTTTGAACAAGTACAAAGAGGTTCATGATGGCCATGGAATACACAAGACAAATGATCCATTGATTGCAGCCCCGGCTTCCATTTGATGCACCAATTCTGGTACTTTGCCCGGCTCTTCTCAATTTCCCTTCTGCCATGGCAATCAGAGTGATTTTGGGGAGGTTGATGTCAGCTGCATAATGTCAGCTGGCATCAAGCCCAGGGGTTAGTAATGGAGATGTGTCTATCAGACACCCCAATTACTAACCCAATAAGTAAAAAGAAAAAAGACACACACAAAAATAGTTTATTTGAATACACATTATCCCTCGTTCACCAATTTATTATCGAAAATGTTCCTGCAAAGCTTCGTCTTAATCTACAATCTTCAAATGCAGCTCAGGTGACTGTGAATAGCAATTAAGTACAGCTATTCACAGGTGCTGGGTAGTAATGACAACTTTCATCATAGGCAGCGGGTCTCGCTTAGTGCAGCTTTGAGCCAGTGGCTCTGATGAGAGTTGTCGACACTACTGGGTGTCGGTGAATAGCTGTACTTTATTCAAATAAACTATTTTTATGTGTCTTTCTTTCTTTTTACTTACTGGGTAATAAGCGGGCTTTACACACAGCGACATCACTAGCGATGTTGCTGGTGAAAGTACCCTCCCCCATTGGTTGTGCGTCACGGGCAAATCGCTGCCCGTGGTGCACAACATTGCTAACACCCGTCACACATACTTACCTGCCTAACGACGTCGCTGTCGCCGGCGACCCGCCTCCTTTCTAAGGGGGCGGTTTGTTCGGCATCACAGTGGCATCAGTAAGCAGCCTCCCAATACAAGCGGAGGGGCGGATATGAGCAGCCGGAACATCCCGCCCACCTCCTTCCTTCCTCTGCCGGCGGCCGCAGGTAAGGTGATCTTCCTCGTTCCTGCGGTGTCACACATAGCGATGTGTGCTGCCGCAGGAACGACGAACAACCTGCGTCTTGCAACAGCAATGATAATCGGGTTTAGAACGATCAATGATTAGGTGAGTAATTTTGATCGTTAACGGTCGTTCGTGCGTTTCACATGCAACGACGTTGCTAATAACGAGGTCGGATGTGCGTCACGAATTCCATGACTCCAACGATATCTCGTTAGCGATGTCGTTGCGTGTAAAGCCCGCTATAATAATGGGGATCTCTGATAAACACCTCTCCATTACTAATGCCAGGGCTTGATGCTAGCTGACATTACACACATCACATCAACCTCAAAAACCATTACCTCAATTGCCACTGCACTTGGGCAATCGGGAAGAGTCAAATAAAGTGTTAGAATTAGAGCATCTAATGTGAGTATTAAAAATAGGGTGGACCCCACACCTTTATAATTATTTATTTATATATTTATCAAGTTAAACAAGGCTAATAACACCCTTTAGTGTCACATGAAATGCACTAAAGGGTGCAAGTGTACAAACCCTGCTCTAATCCACACTCTCCCTCTTGCATCAGCTCTCCCTGAACTGCTTCCAGAGGACAGTATGCCCAGCATCGTGCCCCCAGATATCACTTAAGACCCATTGATGCGTTGCGACCGGCCAATCAGAGTAAAGTCAGCAGCCAACATTGCTATTGCATTATCGTGATTGGCAGGCCATCCCTGCATGTTGAATGGCTGTCTAACAGCTTCAAAACATACTGGGCGTGGACTTGAGTATTGTGCTTGAGCAACTTGTGATCCTTGGCTGAGTAATGAGTGTACCCGAGCACCCTGATGCTCGATCGAGTATCCAGCAGTGCCGAGCACACTCATTCATCACTTGTACAGCTGTCACTAACTTAACTTAAATTTTTTTTTCCATCTTTAAAAAGTGTGTGCCATAAGAATTATCATATAAATCTGTAAACCAGCCTCACATTCACATGCTGGGGTGTAACTATAGAGTCACCCCACTCATCAGATTATCATGCTTGTGGTGTTTAATCTACTTTACCATTATGTAACCTACATAGTAAAGAAAAAAATGGTAAAAACTAATAAAATAAAAAGAGAAAGAAACAGCGCTAAAGGGTGGTGACAGGAGTTGCTGGTAGCCAGATGGTTCTGTGTGTTAACCAACTGGGGATAAAGGTGAAACAATGATAGAGGGCTACCATGCTTCCTAAACAAAAAACATAAAAAGGAGTGGACAAAAGACCAAATGTACTAGGTATAGTCACAATCACCTGGTACTAAATCAATAAGGAGTTTTAGTACTTAAATACTAAATAATGAAAACAATTAAACTAGAATAGTATCAATAGAGGCTAATAGGATGGTGGAATAACCTGTTCAAAATTGCGATAAATTGACACTGCAGTTTGCCTGATTAATAGGTATTGAACCTGGCACTTACTTCAATGTGGCTGAGATGTTTGGTAAGTCCAGTGAAAATGGCTTTGTCTGCAGGGTGGTTTCACAGATTGCTTCCATGGGTACTGTGGGCCTTTTTCCTGCTGTCCTGCCATCCAAGATCAGTGGGGAGCGCTGGTACGTACTGCACAGGGGAGCGCCTCGGCCACCGGTGTCTCAGCTGTGTAGAATAGCAACATACATTGACTGCTGTGACGTTACACACTAATGCAAGCTCTCTATAGATCCCTGTACCTTGCAAAAATACTTACGCAAATCTACAGGCATCCGTAGTGAGTCTCCTTTAGTGCGTGACATCACAGCAGTCAAAGTACGGTGCTATTAACACAGCCAAGATTCCCCCCGCTGGGGCACTCCCTTGTGCAGTGCATACCAGCGCTCCCCACTGATCTTGCACGACAGGAAAGCAGAAAAAAGACCCACACTACCCATGGAAGCAATCTATGAAACCACCCTGTGGACCATGCAATTTTCACTGGACTTGCTATAAATCTCTCAGCCGCATTGAAGTGCCAGGTTCAATACCTACAAGTGCATCTTAATAAATTAGAATATCATAAAAAAGGTAATTTATTTCAGTAATTCAATACAAAAAGGGAAACACGTATATTATATAGAGTCATTACAAACAGCGTGAGCTATTTCAAGTGTTTATTTCTGTTAACATTGTTGATTATGGCTTAAGCGGGCTTTACACGCTACGACATCGCTCAAGTGATCTCATTGGGGTCATGGATTTTGTGACTCACATCCGGTCGCTTTAGCGATGCCGTTGCGTGTGACACCTATGAGCGATTTTGCATCGTCGCAAAAACGTGCAAAATCGCTCATCAGTGACATGGGGGTCCATTCTCAAATATCGTTACTGCAGCAGTAACAAAGTTGTTCCTCGTTCCTGCGGCAGCACACATCGCTCCGTGTGACACCGCAGGAACGAGGAACCTCACCTGCGTCCCGGCCACAATGCGGAAGGAAGGAGGTGGGCGGGATGTTACGTTCCGCTCATCTCCGCCCCTCCGCTTCTATTGAGCGGCGGTTCATTGACGCTGCTGTGACGTCGCTGTGACGCTGAACGAACCGCCCCCTTAGAAAGGAGGTGGTTCGCCGGTCACAGCGACGTCGCAGGGAAGGTAAGTCCGTGTGACGGGTCTGGGCGATGTTGTGCGACACGGGCAGCGATCGGTACCGATATCGCAGTGTGTAAAGCGGCCTTTAGAGACAATGAAAACCCAAAAATCGTTATCTCAGAAAATTAGAATAATTACCACAAAACACCTGCAAAGGCTTCCTAAGTGTTTAAAATGGTCCCTTAGTCTGGTTCAGTAGGCTACATAATCATGGGTAAGACTGCTGACTTGACAGATGTTCAGAAGGCAATCATTGGCACACTCCACAAGGAGAGTAAACCACCAAAGGTCATTGCTAAAGAAGCTGGCTGTTGACAGAGTACTGTATTCAAGCATATTAATGAAAAGTTGAGTGAAAGGAAAATGTGTGGTAGAAAAAGGTGCACAAGCAACCAGGATAACTGAAGCCTTGATCGGATTGTTAAGAAAAGGCCATTCAGAAATTTGGTGGAGATTCACAAGGAGTGAACTGCTGCTGGAGTCAGTGCTTCAAGAACCACCACACATAGACATATCCAGGACATGGGCTACAACTGTTGCATTATTTGTGTCAAACCACTCATGACCAATAGACAATGCCAGAAGCTTCTTACCTGGGACAAGGAGAAAAAGAACTGGACTGTTGCTCAGTGGTCCAAGGTGTTATTTTCAGATGAAAGTAAATTTTGAATTTCATTTGGAAATCAAGGTGCCTGTAACGGGAACAGTAAGGATGATGCAGGGGCTACTAGGCTAACCCTAAATCTGGGGACCCTGTGCTGTCCTTTATCCCGATGTTAGACTAGAAGGTAGTCAGGGTCGAGTCTCCAGTGTAGTCCTGTCTCCTGTCCAGGCCCTGACAACTATGTCCCCACCACCCAGGGAACTAACCGGGATGGGGATCCCCCAAAAACCCAACAAGGTAAGACAAACAGGGGCCAAATAAAACACATACACACCAAAAAACCTACACCAGGACAGGAGCAACATAGGTAATACGGGTAAGGAATAACAAGGGAAGGAAGGTAGAACAAAAACAACAACTTCCACCAACCACAGCAGACAGTACAGCAGCAAGCTCCATGTCCTCTCTGCTCCTAGACCAGCTTCCAAGTGAATAGAATAACCAGCACCATACCCAGGAAGCAGAGGGCTTAAATCCAAGCTGACAATTGATTAATTGTTGCCAGCTGAGCAGTTTGCTGTTGCAAAAGAAAGTGACAACCCGTTTAAAGTGTATGGTCTAGATGAAAAGATGAGAGCTAGCCCTGAGACTGTCGCTATGCACATGACGATGTGACAGTCCCAGAGTCTGTAGGAAGAGTGGAGAGGCACACAATCCAAGCTGCTTGAGGTCTACTGTGAAGTTTCCACAATCAGTGATGGTTTGGGGAGCCATGTCATCTGCTGGTGTAGGTCCACTGTAGTTCCTCCATCGTTGCGATGGTTACCCGATACACATCCTGTACCGGCGAACTACAAGAACCATGAGGCTGGCGATAGAATGGAAGGTAAGATGAGCATAATATGTGTCTGTTTGTGCGTGTTTCTGCGTGTTTGTATGTGTTTGTGCGGACTGCAAGAGCGGATCAGAGCATGGTGAAAGAACGGAACCGGAAGTGTGTGCGGTATTTGCTCATACAGCAAAGCTTGCTTGTAAACTGATTTACAAATTTACAGCAAGCTTTGCTCATATAGTAAAATGCTCGCCAACCGGGTTACTCATAAACTAAGGTTCCACTGTATGTGTTTTTCTTTTAGTATTGAATTATTGAAATTGACTTTTTGATGATATTCTAATTTATTGAGATGCACTTGTGGGTATTGAACCTGGCACTTCAATGTGGCTGAGAGATAAGTCCAGTGAAAATGCCATTGTCTACAGGGTGGTTTCATAGATTGCTTTCATGGGTAGTGTGGGACTTTTCCCTGCTGTCCTGGAACTGGTTATCACAATTTTGAACAGAGTATTCCACCATCCTAATACCTCTATTGATACTATTCTAGTTAAATTTTTCATTATTTAGTATTTGAGTAGTAAAAATCCTTATTGATTTAGTACTAGGTGATTGTGACTGTACCTAGTACATTTGGTCAGTTGTCCACTCCTTTTTAGGTTTTTCATTTAGGAAGCATGGTAGCCCTCTATCATTCATTCATAAAATAAAAAGATTTTTTTAAGTGATTTTAATAAGAAAAATTTACAATTTTATGTCTTTGTAATTGCACTGTATAAAGTTACACTGAGCTATACAATAAACTTTTATTGTGTATTTATGTATTTTATTCTATACAGTAACTGCTGTTTAAAAAATTTCCAGAATTGCTTTTTGTTCATCCCAACTGCTTTAAAAAGGAATAAAAAATGATTTAAGATCCTAGGTACCCAAGTTATTGTAAAGTAAAGCCTATACTAATGTTGATAGAAAAAAAAAGTCTGTCATAAAACTAATTATTTTTAAAGTATATTTATACTCAAAAGTATTAAAACTTTTTTATATACATTTTTCTTTACACAATATTTGTGCTTCAGTATTATCACATATCTATTATGCTGAACAACACAACATCTTAAGTAGTACTGTACCTTGGTAATTCAGTCCACCAGAACACTGACAGCATCAAAGCAACTGCACAGTGCTGGACAAGATAATAAGAAGAAAACACCGATTTCTGAGTTTTTGTAGAAATATCTGGGAAGCAAATGTAAGCATTTTATTGTGTTTTTATAAGGTTTGTACAAACCATAATGTAGTTTCAAAGCTTTAAGAAAGAAAAAAGACACAAATCCATTGAGTTCAACATTTATCCTGGCATGTTAATCAAGAGGAAGACAAAAAGTCCATGTGGCAGATACTAACTGTCCTACATGAGGGGAAAAATTGTTTCTGGACCCCACATTAGACTAGTTCTCGGGCTCAACATTCCATCACAGAATCTAGTACCTACGAGTTATAACCTGTAATATTATATTTTTCAAAATAGGCATCCAGGCCCTCCTTGAAATTTTTTAGTGAATCAACCATTACCACATGTTGTGATAGAGCGTTCTTTCATCTCACTGCTCATACAGTAAGAATCATCCTCGTCTGATGATTAAATCTTATTTCCCTGGAAGATGTCCTCTTTTCATAGTTGCAGGCCAACGTGTAAAGGGATGATTAGTAACATCTCTGCATTTTTCCTTCATATTCAGTTGGGTGGACATCCATGGAAGACAATAGTACTGAATAATCGTAGAATCCTTTCCATGGTGAAGAAAAACCCCTTCACAACATCCACCTAAGTGAAGAACACTTTCCAGGAAGTAGGTGTTTCTGTCTACCATAAAGAGAAGACTTCATGAGAGCAAATACAGAGAGTTTAGTTCATCACAAGCTGCAAACCAGTTATCAACCATAAACTAGAACGGCCTTATTAGACTTTGCCAAAAACATCTAAAGAAGCTAGCTGAGTTCTGGAAAAGTATTCTCTGGACAGATGAAACTAAGAATAATCTGTACACTGGATCACTAGTGTTAATGTTACAATGACTTTGGGATAGCGGGGAACCCTTGGGGGTTCTATGCTATCCCTATTCTCAGGGATACTCCTAATGGTTGAGAGGCCTCTGAGTCTTCTTCCTGGCCCTGCTCCTGACCAGTCTGTTCTAATCCCCCCTCCCCCTCCACCATCCCCCCCAGGGAGTGACGGGACAAGTATGATGAATCCAGGGAAAAAGCTAGACCAGGGAAATCCTAAAAATCAGTCACACAGCACAGACACAGGATAAGACAATAAGGGATTCAGGAGGAAATTAAGAGCAGGAAAAAAGTACAATACAGGGGTACACTACACAACCGCACCAAGCAAACAGCACCACTAAACACAACTTTCACCAAAGAGATTCTGGGACACCATACCTCACAGACCAACAAAGAACAAACTATACCTGGAATGGGCAGAAGGATTCCAACAGTATAACTAGGAGAGGAGCAGATGTGATAAGTCTCCCTACAACATGTGATTACAGGAGCATCCAGACTAGCAGAGATTAGCTCTTGCTCGCCTGCCTATGAATCAGCACACAAAAGGTCTGCCTGTGTTGATCCCAGACACCAGGGAAACCACTGGGCAGAGTGTTAGAATCTGCAATCTGAACAGTCAAATGCCACCATGACAGTAAGCGAAGTTTGTGCAAAACTACACGTGACAGTTTATTGATGATGGGACTGCAGACAGAAACAGCTGGATGAATTCTGAAGTGTACACAGTGATACTTTCTGCTCTGATTCAACCAAATGCAGCAATGTTCATTGGACGGCACATCACAGTACAGATGGACAAAGACCCAAAACATACTGTAATCGTAACCCAGGCGTTTTTTAAGTCAATGAAGTGGAATATTCTGCAATGGCCGAGTCAGTCACCCTATCTCAACCGCATCAAGCTGCATTTCACATGCATAAGACAAAATTTAAGGCAGAAAGACCCACCAACACACAACAACTAATATTAGCTGTAGTAAAGGCCAGCAAAGCATCACAAAGGAGGAAACCCAGTGTTTGGTGACATCACTGCCTGCAACAGATTCTCTACAAAGTATTGAAAATGAACATTTTATTTATGGTAAAGTTAATTTGTCCAATTACTTTTGAGCCCCTGAAATGAGGAGGCTTTGTAGAAAAATAATTGCAATTCCTAAATGTGTTACAGGATATTTTAGTTCAATCTCTTTTAATTAAACCTGAAAGTCTCCACTTCAATTGCATCTCAGTTGTTTCATTTTAAATATAAAATAGTGACATGCAGAGCCGAAATCACAAAGATTCGGTCACTGGCCAAATATTTATGGCCCTAACTGTGTTTGTACAATTTAATAAGATCGCCCCTAAGCATTTGTTTTCCCAAACTGAATAACGGCATGTTTAATAACTTGTATTAATACTGCAGGTTACCTTAATAATCTTGATTGCTCTTCTCTGCACCCGCTGTAGTTCAGCTCTCTCCATATGCACTGTAACCCAAAATTGTACACCGTATTCTAAGTGTGTTAGTACCCTGTTACCCCGAAAATATGACCTGACCTGAAAATAAGCCCTAGTAGAATTTTTGGGGGGTTTTGGAGTATGTTTAAAATATAAGCCCTACTCCAAAAATAAGCCCTAGTTGCAGTTCCATAAGGAAGTGTCCAAGCAGCTAAAAAGTTAAAGAATACAGAAGGACTCTATATCAAAGAAAGCAAACATTCCCAAAATAAAGCAGACACCCCTCAACCAAAAAAGGAAAAAAAAAATCACATTCACCAGACCTTAAACAAGTAAAGTTGGCAAGTGCTCATGGTGGATGGCTCTCACACAGATCTGCGTCACTGTCAGGTCCCTCGCTGTTCCAGCTGCATTGCACTGCAGCTCTCACAGACAGATCTATTACCAGTATCAATTTTCACAAGTGATACTGCTTCCAGTCACCAGGGGGAGCCAATCGCTATAGAACACAGGGGGACCAGTGACACAGATTTGTATGTGAGAGACCATTCACTTGCCAACTCTAAGGCTATGTTCACACAGTAACGAAAAGGTAAGTATACAGCACCAATGTGAATAGAACTCAAAGTTTATTTCATCATTAAAATTATGATAAAACGCAGAACACTCCTGACTCATTTCGGACGACTAAGGACTGAAGTCCGAAATGTGTCAGCTGTTTTTCGTTTTATCATAAACTTTGAGTTTTATTCATATTGGTGTTGGATACTTACCTTTTCGTTCCTGTAACTTGTGGAAGCCAGCCACATGTATTCGTGCAACTGCAATGGAGTCCGGATGAATACTACCTGCCCTGATCATCTACTGCACCTACAGTGAGCTGATCCCCTCTTCTTGTTGTCCTTCATATGTTAGTGTGACGCCCTGACCAGCCAGGTAGTCACAGATAGGGCCCCGCACTACACCAGTCCCCTAACAAGGTGACAGCAGCCAAACATTTAAAACCCTAGTCACCCCCTCAGAGCTTGATGGACACACAAGGGGGGTGGAACCAGGTGGTTGGAAGACGCTCACCGAGGAGTCTCAGACAGCCTGGGGCGGGAAAGCACAGAGTCTGTTAGTGAAGGTGAAGTGAGGTGGAAGCAGGCCCATGTGTCAGGCCTGAAACTAACTGACAGGTGCCAGGGTAGGAGCCCTGGTACCTTTGGCTAGGAGGCAGACGGAGGCCTCTGTATGCAGGAGCCGGGAAGACGGCTCTGTGGAACCGTGGTGGACCGGGACACGGTAGAGGCCCGCCGGTACCGACCCGGGGAACCGACTCGGAAACTGGAGCACAAAGGGGGGTACTCCAGAAGCTACTCTGGGCTAGCTAATTAACTGATTGAGGCCAGGACTATAGGTCCTGTCCCACCTAAAGTCCTGGCTGAAGGCAACAGCCCAACGAGGAGGATAGAAAGCCACCGCCACGGCAGAGAGATCCCACGTGCCAGCGTCTGCGGGCAAAGGGCTCCTCAGGCAACCACAAGCCGGGGAGCGGACTCCTAAAGTTGCAAGTGCAGGTAGTCCACCATCACAAAACAGGTGCAGGAGAAAGGCAGAAACCACCAACCGGGTGGGGGACCAGACTGCAGCCGGCTACGGGCACCGACCACCATCACCTTGGTTTACCAGAGACTCGTGTGTTTACTAATCGTGAGTACATCAGTGCCCTCCGGCCGTCCATCTCCCTGCACCACCAAACATCCCCCACTGGGTCCCGGGGCCACCATCCCTACCCACGGAGGGGTTAACAACTTGCTGCGCAACATCTCCCCCGGGTTCCCCGTAACTGCAGCGGTGGTGTCCACCTTCGCCACATCCCGTGGGTGGCGTCACGAACTTAACCACAGCTACGGCCGTACACCTACGTCCCCAAACCGCCAACCCCTTTTTGATCGACGTGACTGCAGGACCCCCGGGTCCGGAGACCCTCGAGCCACCCACTGAAGGTCCGGATCCGAGCGGCTCAGCTGCTGCCGAGCACGGGGCGGCACATTCACACAGGACGTTTTTGCAGCGTTTTTTTCCCTGACCAAAACCTGATCTTGTGGCAGGATGTCTCCTGGGAGTCATCTGCGGTTTTTGCATTTTTTGGTGCGATTTTTGTGGTGTTTTTTTGTGGTGTTTTTGCAGTTTTTTTTATTCTGTGGGTGGTTTTCAGTGCAAAACCATGGTAACAACGCTGCAAAGAATTGACATGCTCATTCTTTGAAAAACGCTGCAAAAAACACAGCAGGTTGACAAAACAGTCAAAAAAATCCGGAGGTGATTTGTGTGTGCATGAGATTTCTGAAATCTCAGACTTTGCTGGAACTGTAAAAACCTGCTTTTTATTTTCATGGGTTTGCTTAAAACTAAGGCAAATCCGTATCTAAGGCCCCCTTCACACTTCCGTGAAAAACACGCACGTGTGTTACGGGCTGTTTTTCGGGTCCGTATCCCGATTTTGTGTCCGTTTTTATGGTCCGTGTGGCATCTGTGTGAATTGCGTATGCTAGCCGTGTTTGTGTGTAGAACGTCCGTGTGTGCATGTGGAATTAACGTGTATGTGTACGTGGAATGTCCGTGTGGAATGTCCGTGTGAAATGTCCGTGTGTGTGATGCACAATGTCGTTTATAAATGTCGGCTGACAGCCGACAGAGTTGCGCGATGAGAATGAACTCGGGTGAACTTCACCCGACTTCATCCTCATACCGCGGCTCTGTCTGTGTCGAGTACTGATTAGCGGTCACCTGTGAAGGATTCACCGGTGACCGCTAATCCCCCGAGTGACTGAAGTTTCCCCCCCTCTCTCATACTCACCGATCCCCGATCACCAGCGCGGCGCTGCACGGCATTCACACTGCTGCGGCGGCTTTTACTATTTTGAAAAAGTTGGCCGCTCATTAAACAATCTCGTATTCCCTGCTTTCCCCGCCCACTGGCGCTTATGATTGGTTGCAGTGAGACACGCCCCCACGCTGAGTGACAGCTGTCTCACTGCACCCAATCACAGCAGCCGGTGGGCGTGTCTATACTGTGCAGTAAAATAAATAAATAATTAAAAACAACTGCGTCCGGTCCCCCCCCCAATTTCAATACCAGCCAGATAAAGCCATACGGCTGAAGGCTGGTATTCTCAGGATGGGGACCTCCACGTTATGGGGAGCCCCCCACCCTAACAATATCAGTCAGCAGCCGCCCAGAATTGCCGCATACATTATATGCGACAGTTCTGGGACTGTACCCGGCTCTTCCCGATTTGCCCTGGTGCTTTGGCAAATCGGGGTAATAAGGAGTTAATGGCAGCCCATAGCTGCCACTAAATCCTAGATTAATCATGTCAGGCGTCTCCCCGAGATTCCTTTCATGATTAATCTGTAAATTACAGTAAATAAACACACACACCCGAAAAAATCCTTTCTTAGAAATAAAAAACACAAACATATACCCTGGTTCAACAATTTAATCAGCCCGAAAAAGCCCTTCATGTCCGGCGGAATCCAGGATGGTCCAACGTCGCATCCAGCTCTGCTGCATGGAGGTGACAGGAGCTGCAGAAGACACTGCCGCTCCTGTCAGCTCCACGCGGCAAATGAAGACAATAGCCCGATTAGCTGAGCTGTCACTGAGGTTACCCGCTGTCAACACTGGATCCAGGTAACCTCAAGTGGTTGCAAATTCCTTCTGTCGCCATCAAAATGCATGTTGGTGCCTGTTCACACACAGCCACCGCCTCCTGTTCCATAGGCATTAGTACTTAAGCACCACCTGCCTGGGGCTGTTCCGCCCTTCATCCATGTCTGCAGGTCTGACACTGTGGGGGCTAGTTCAGACATTGTGCTAGTGGCAGGCACCTGGACTGCCTCTCTACTCGCAGTTGTCAGCCCTTGCAGCATGGGAGCGGTTCTGACACTTCTCAGGTAGGTGGTGTTCCTATATGGTCCTGCACATCACACGAGACCACATGGTACATATGTATATTATATACTGTAGTGTAGGGACCCCCCTTATAGAGATTTGCCGTGACGGGGCAGGGGGGCTCAAATCATTGATCAATTATTTGCTAAAAATCTCATTGAATTGATACAGTAGGAATGAATTTCTGAATGTTACACTTTTTATCTCGTCATAATTGCATCCCACTCATAAGCAGTGCTGGCTTCCCCCCCATTTTCTTGTATACTGGTCAAGTGGTTGACCACCACTATGCCGTGCACGCCCAGTGTGGTTTGCAAATTCCTTCTGTCGCCATCAAAATGCATGTTGGTGCCTGTTCACACACAGCCACCGCCTCCTGTTCCATAGGCATTAGTACTTAAGCACCACCTGCCTGGGGCTGTTCCGCCCTTCATCCATGTCTGCAGGTCTGACACTGTGGGGGCTAGTTCAGACATTGTGCTAGTGGCAGGCACCTGGACTGCCTCTCTACTCGCAGTTGTCAGCCCTTGCAGCATGGGAGCGGTTCTGACACTTCTCAGGTAGGTGGTGTTCCTATATGGTCCTGCACATCACACGAGACCACATGGTACATATGTATATTATATACTGTAGTGTAGGGACCCCCCTTATAGAGATTTGCCGTGACGGGGCAGGGGGGCTCAAATCATTGATCAATTATTTGCTAAAAATCTCATTGAATTGATACAGTAGGAATGAGTTTCTGAATGTTACACTTTTTATCTCGTCATAATTGCATCCCACTCATAAGCAGTGCTGGCTTCCCCCCCATTTTCTTGTATACTGGTCAAGTGGTTGACCACCACTATGCCGTGCACGCCCAGTGTGGTTTGCAAATTCCTTCTGTCGCCATCAAAATGCATGTTGGTGCCTGTTCACACACAGCCACCGCCTCCTGTTCCATAGGCATTAGTACTTAAGCACCACCTGCCTGGGGCTGTTCCGCCCTTCATCCATGTCTGCAGGTCTGACACTGTGGGGGCTAGTTCAGACATTGTGCTAGTGGCAGGCACCTGGACTGCCTCTCTACTCGCAGTTGTCACCCCTTGCAGCATGGGAGCGGTTCTGACACTTCTCAGGTAGGTGGTGTTCCTATATGGTCCTGCACATCACACGAGACCACATGGTACATATGTATATTATATACTGTAGTGTAGGGACCCCCCTTATAGAGATTTGCCGTGACGGGGCAGGGGGGCTCAAATCATTGATCAATTATTTGCTAAAAATCTCATTGAATTGATACAGTAGGAATGAATTTGTGAATGTTACACTTTTTATCTCGTCATAATTGCATCCCACTCATAAGCAGTGCTGGCTTCCCCCCCATTTTTTTAGGGTATATGTTTGTGTTTTTTATTTCTAATAAAGGATTTTTTCGGGTGTGTGTGTTTATTTACTGTAATTTACAGATTAATCATGAAAGGAATCTCGGGGAGACGCCTGACATGATTAATCTAGGATTTAGTGGCAGCTATGGGCTGCCAATAACTCCTTATTACCCCGATTTGCCAACGCACCAGGGCAAATCAGGAAGAGCCGGGTACAGCCCCAGAACTGTCGCATCTAATGTATGCGGCAATTCTGGGCGGCTGCTGACTGATATTGTTAGGGTGGGGGGCTCCCCATAACGTGGAGCTCCCCATCCTGAGAATACCAGCCTTCAGCTGTATGGCTTTATCTGGCTGGTATTGAAATTGGGGGGGGACCGCACGCCGTTTTTTTTTAATTATTTATTTATTTATTTTACTGCACAGTATAGACACGCCCACCGGCTGCTGTGATTGGGTACAGTGAGACAGCTGTCACTCAGCGTGGGGACGTGTCTCACTGCAACCAATCATAGGCGCCGGTGGGCGGGGAAAGCAGGGAATACGAGATTGTTTAATGAGTGGCCGGCTTTTTCAAAATAGTAAAAGCCGCCGCAGCAGTGTGAATGCCGTGCAGCGCCGCGCCGGTGATCAGGGAACGGTAAGTATGAGAGAGGGGAGGAAACTGACCGACAGACTGTGAGAGAGGGACAGACAGACAGAGAGACCGACAGAGAGCCAGAGAGACCGACCGACGGACTCAGGGAGATTGACCGACATACACAGAAATAGAAAGAATGGCCGAGATCACTAGAAATAAAAACACCAAACGGACACGGACTATAGGTAGATGCATACGTGTTTACTAACGTGTGTGCACATACCCATAGACTTTCATTGTGTCCACGTGTGCGTGCTCCGTGCAGATAACGGACATGCATCCGTGCAAAACGCAAACACATACGGATCACGGACACGCACACACGGACATAATGAAATAACGCACGTGTGACCACAATCATAGATTAACATTGGTGCATGTTTGTCCGTGTCTCCGGTATATACGGAAACGGAACAAACACGCACGTGTTTCACGGACATGTGAAGGGGGCCTAAAGAACACTGCAAAAAACACCTTGTGTGAACATAGCCTAATTGTGTGGGGTCTAGTAAATGCGATTCTTTTAGGGGGTGTCTTCTTTCTTTTGGGGTAAATTTAGGAGTACATAGAGAATAATAAATGTAAGCAGATAATTTAAACCATAGTAAATATCGTATGTACACACCACTATTGGACTGGTTCTGCACCATAAGAATAGCGGATCAGATAAGAAAATGTGCATCTGACCAGTAATAGGATTACCACAAAATGTTGATGTTTCAAAATGTGATGACATGATTAGATTTCAATAAATGTTGAGTTTTTGCTCAAGAATAAATGTGGATTGTTGTTCCTGGGAAAATATAAGACATCTCCTGAAAATATGCCCTAGTGCATATTTTGGAGCAAAAAGTAATATAACCCCTTAACGACCACGGGCAGTATTATTACGTCCTAGCGGTCATAATGTTTCTGCCCGCGGTCAGTCGCCCGCAGCATGCCGCGATCGGCGCACATCTCAGCTGATTTTCATAGCTGAGATGTGTGCCTGCTAGGCACGAGCAGAATCGTTATCTGCTCCTGCCGTTTAACCCCTTAAATGGTGCTGTCAGTATGTGACAGCGCCATTATGATCGCAATCGCGGTAAACTTTTACTTACCGCCCGATTCCGGAAGTCACGTGACGTAGTCACGTGACTTCCGGTGGTTGTCATGGTAGCACAGGGTCATTTGATGACTTCTGTACTAGACGTGAACTACTTTCAGTTTCACTCAGTCCGGAGCCCAGTGAAGTAGAAAGTGAGCGTATCTGCTGTTTACATCTGTATAGCTGTGATCAGCAGATAGGGCAGAGCGATCGGATTGCTGATCGCTATATACCCCTAGGGGGACTAGTAAGATAAAAAAAAAAAAAGTTTAAAAAATGCAAAAAAACCTAAAAAAAAAGCAAAAAAACCTAAAAGTTCAAATCACCCCCCTTTCGCCCCATTGAAAATGAAAAAATTGAAAGGGTTAAAAAAATAAAAAATATACACATATTTGGTATCACCGCGTTCAGAAACGCCCGATCTATCAAAATATAAAATCAATTAATCTGAACAGTAAACGGCGTAGCGGCAAAAAATTTCCAAACACCAAAATGACGGTTTTTTGTCGCCACAACTTTTGCGCAAAATGCAATAACAGGCGATCAAAACGTAGCATCTGTGCAAAAATGGTACACTTAAAAACGTCAGCTCAAGATGCAAAAAATAAGCTGTCACTGAGCGATAGATCCCGAAAAATGAGAACGCTACGATATTTTTTTAACCCCTTATATAAAAGTAAACTTATACATGTTTGGTGTCTACGAAAATCACACTGACCTGAGGCATCATACCCACACATCAGTTTTACCATATAGTGAACACAGTTAATAAAATATCTTTCGCACTTTTTTTGCAATTTTTCTGCATTTGGAATTTTGCCATTTTCCAGTACACTATATGGTAAAACTTATGGTTTCATTTAAAAGTACAGCTTGGTCTGCAAAAAATGAGCCCTCTCATGACCATATTGACTGAAAAATAAAAAAGTTACATCTCTCAGAAAAAGAATGGCGGAAAAAAAAAACGGAAAGCGAAAAATCGGCCGGTCGTGAAGGGGATAAGACCCTGTCTGATTTTCAGGGAAACGCGATACTAGTGAATTGTACAGAAGTAAAACTATGTTCTTGTCCTGAGCATCTATGCCTCTTTTAATGCATTATATGATATTATTTGCTGGGGCAGCACCTCCTTTGCACTGGTCACTAGAATGTAATTTTTTGCCCTACCATATGACTGTCTTTTTCCACCTATAGTTTTACCCAGTGTTTTAACATTTAGTATATAATTGTGCGTTTTATTTCCTCAGCCCAAGTTCATGACCTTACATTTATATGCATTAAATTCCAATAGCCATTTCTCATTCCAAGCCTGCAGCTTACATAAATCCCTCTGTAATATTAAATTATAGTCTTCTGTATTGATTACCTTGAGGAGTTTAGTATAATCTGCAAGGTAGTGTGATATTAAAATTCTACCATCATGTCCTCCATAAGGTCATTAATAAACATATTCACTAAAGGAGGACTGGAGAAGAGTGGATCAGGCAAAATTGGAATTCTCCTGTCTACTCATCATGGCATCATTCATGACGTGTCCTGTGCACATGCCCAGAATCCTCCTGGGCCTTATGAAAGCTGGAAATCCCATTTCATCATGAGAGACCTGGGAATTCCAGTGAGAGTGGCGTAGGATCAGAAAATGCAGCGAGGACTGAACATAAGGCGGTGATGAGTGAATGACCCTTTATGGTTCCGAAAAATGGTGCACAGCAGCTACCATTTTGTTGAATCTATGCAGAAGTTAATAATAAAAAGTCCACATTTTGGCAAATGTGGATTTTTGTAAAGTTTGAGTAGGATTCAGTTACAATCCAATTGATTCGCTCATATCTAGAGAGAAAGGAATACTGACCCCTTTAATATTTGACTGCTACACTGCTAATTGTGGCTCCATCAGAGAGTGTTCCATTAAAGGGGTTATCCAAAACGTTTAATATTTTTGTGCATTGGGTTACAGAGAACCAACCACCAGGATGCTGCTGTATGAAGTAAAGGCAGTGTCATACCGGCTCTAGGATGCTGAATACAAGCATATATTTTGTTGAAAGATCGGATGCTTGTTTGCTGAAATATCTTTAATCAAAGTTTGAGAATTGCACTGCACTTTCCTTGACATGTGCATTGGGGGCAGGCCTTTATGGGCTGGGTCCTCAGCGTTTCTCCCTTCTCTTGCATCCTCTATGGTGTGCCCCTTTTCTTTACAATATGTCTTCATTAAAATGGCGCTGGAGTCTGCACATGTGTGTATTGCGATCTCCAGCGTAATTTTATTGAAGACACTGTGGAAAAGACTAGGAGCGGCATCGGTGTGTGCTCAAATTTTTTTCCATCTGCGCATGTGTCGAGGGCGGAGGAGCCGCGCTCGCTATGCTCGGGTCCGGGGCTGCTGCTGCTCGGTGGCTCGAGCGGTGGGCCGGACCCGGGGACTCGAGCAGCGCTCCTCGCCCACGAGTGAAAAGGGGGTGGTTTGTTTGGGGGAGATAGTCCGTGACGCCACCCATGGGTCGTGGTGATGGTGGGCACCACCGCTGCTGGTGACGGGTATCCCGGGAGCGATGGCAGGGAGCAGCTAGGATGTTGGTTCCCCCTCCGTGGGTAGGGGTTGGTGATCCCGGGGCCCGGTGGTGGTATGGGGAGGCAGGGTAGCTGGGGTGCAGGGTTGCGGAGGCAGCGCGGCACGGTGCCGGATGGCAGAGTTGTACTCACTCAGGCACAGATTCACAGAGTCTCTGGTAAACCAAACGGCTGGATGGACGGGTCCCGCAGCCGGTTGCAGTGTCTTTGCTCTCCCCGGACAGGTTGATGGTGGCTGTCTTTCTCTGCATCGTGGTGGATGTATTGACTCCGATGGTTGCCCAATGGTAGTCCGCTCCCCGGCGTGTATGAACCGAAGGAGCCCGTTTTGTCCGCAGGCGCTGTCCCTTGTATCTCTAGCCTATGGCGGTGGCTTTTTATCCTCACTGTGTGGACGGTTACCTTCTGTCGGGTCTTGGGTGTTAGGGAACCCCTGGGATTCCGGTCATTATCGGATTTGATCGTTGTCGGCGGCTCCTAGCCTGGTCGGGGTCTGATGGCCCTGCCTTTGTGCTTGGTGCAGATCTGCTCCCCGGCTCAGTACCGGCGGGCCACCGCCCGTCCCCGGTCCTACGGTTCCGCTGACTTGCACTACCTCCTGCAGACGGCCACCACCGTCTGCCGACCTTGCTGACTGCCTGGGCTCCGACCCAGACACCAACAGTTTCTGTCCTGTCACTTTCAACTCCAACTCGAATCTGTTACTTTTCCCGCCTCCAGGCCTGTGAACTCCTCGGTGGGTGGGGCCAACCACCTGGCTCCGCCCCACCTGGTGTGGACATCAGACCCTGGAGGAGGCAACAAGGATTTTGTTTGACTGGTGTTGACTATCCAGGGGAGGGGGTGTGTGTGTGATGTTATGTTTGTGACTACCTGGCTAGTCCAGGGCATCACACATGCCATCCTGCAGCTCATATTCTTCACCACAGTGTCTTCAATAATATAGTCCTCCTCAAGTCTGGTCTGTTGATGGGGTGTTACTGCAGATATCATGACGATTGACAACTGTCTTCCTACCATTAGGTAGCGGGTAGACGGCTCTTAATCAGCATGACATTAGCAGAGATATCCCATTGACAGAGCTGAGTGGAAGAGAAGGGGCTGCTCTATCAACGTTAAATCAGAAGCAGAAGAATCGCCGGTAGAAGTGGTCTATGACAAGGCTATCTTTCTCAAACCATTAATAATCTAGGGCTTAGTAGCAGCTGTGACCTGTCCTTAACCCCTTATTACCCCAATTGCCACCCCGCCAGGGCAATCTGGATGAGCTAAGTAAAGTGCCGGGTTTGTTGCATCTAACGGATGGAAGAATCCTGGGCGGCTGCTATTTTTTGACTGGGAGGCCCAATAAGCATGGGTCTCCCCAGCCTGAGAATACCAGCTCCCAGTTGTCTGCTTTATCATGGCTGTGTATCAAAATTGGGGGAACCACACTACGATTTTTAAAAGTATTTATTTAAATAATTAAAAAAAAAAAAAAAAAAAAACAACACGGATACAGTTCCTTTAATTTTGATACACAGCTAAATTAAGCACACGGCCGGTGGCTGTAGGTGTTGGGCTGTATCTGTGCTGGGTATCGTAATATGGGGAGACTCTACACCAATTTTTTTTATTTCTTTATTTTTACACCAATATAGATGCACACATCATGTGTATTTGAAAGCAGTCAGACACGCTGTCACACAGGCTGGGGACACTGTCTGACTGCAACCAATCAGAGACACAGGGACTGCTGATGGGCAGGGGAAGCAGTGTATATACATGAAGATAAGGAGCACCCCCAGGAAGTAGTGAGCGGCCCTGAAAGCAGTGTTCAGCCACGCGCAGACTGCTAAGAAGCGCTTGCTCCAATCTCCCTATTCCTTCTACCATCATTTTTAAGTGCTTAATTTGGGTTCCTATAGACTTATATGGGGACCCGCGTCTGGCCACCAAATATCCAGAATCAATACCTGGCCCAAATCAGTTTTTTTATTAAAACCCGGTTGAATGTGCTAATCCCAAGCATCTGCGGGTCCACCCATCACTACTTATTATGTTATGGTTACTATTACCCAAATACAAATGACCTCCAACCCTTACATTTGACATTTGTTAAGTTTTTACTTTTTTTATTTCATTGTAAATCTGCCACCCGGTTCCAGTAAAGATTGCCTTTTTATGTATTTCTATTTGTTATGGTCTTTACCAATAGGCAGTGCTCGCAAGATTGTCTCAGGATGTCCCTTTAAAGTGTTCTACATAATTACTAGGGATGATCGAATACCTAAAATATTCAGATTCGCGAATATTTACCGAATACCTCGCCGCTATTCGACTATTCGCGAATATTCGATGCGCAATGTAAGGGGTACTTTACACGCTGCGACATCGCTACTTATATATCGTCAGGGTCACGTCGTTAGTGACGCACATCCGGCGCCGGTAACGACATCGCAGCGTGTAACACTAATGAGTGACGATCAAGGATCGCAAAATCGTTCCAAAACGGTGATCGTTGATACGTCGTTCATTTCCTTAATATCGCTGCTGCCACCGGTACGATGTTGTTCGTAGTTCCTGCGGCATCACATGTCGCTATGTGTGACACCGCGGGAGCAACAAACATCTCCTTACCTGCGTCCACTGGCAATACGGAAGGAAGAAGGTGGACGTGATGTTTCGCCCCGCTCATCACCCTCCCCTCCGCTTCTATTGGCCGGCCGCTTAGTGACGCCGCAGTGATGTCGCTATGATGCCGAACGCACCTCCCCCTTGAAGGAGGGATTGTTCGGCGGTCACAGCGACGTCGCTGACCAGGTATGTGTGTGTGACGCTGCTGTAGCGATAATGTTCGCTACGGCAGCAAGCACCAAATGTAGCACAAGCGACGGGGGCGGGAGCTATCGCGCTTGACATCGCTAGCAATCGCTAGCGATGTCGCAGAGTGTAAAGTACCCCTAAGTCTATGGGAAACCCGAATAACAACTATTCGGAACTTTTCGGGCTTCCCATAGACTTACATTGTTCATCGAATATTCGCATAGCAGCAAACTATTCGTCGGATATTCACAAAGCCGAATGTTTGAGGTATTCGATCATCCCAAATAATTACCCTTTGAGCACTGACTCTTTGGCAAAGACCATGAAAATTACCACTAAATAAAAAGACCCATATTTGTGGAACCATATGGAGAATTGAAAAAACCTGGCTACTCAGGTAATTACCGGTAGCTGGAATAAGATAAGACCAAAAACTGGTTACTTTTTAATCATGCTTTCCCCCCCCGTCCCTCCCTCGTTATTTCTGACACTTTTAGATACCTTCTTGTCCTCAGCTTCAATACTGTCTGCAACTCACTGCAATTTAAAAAAAAAAAAAAAAGTATTCTCAAGAACACAGATCCTGTCAGACAGCATTACAGTGTCCACTTATTCCCGATATTTTCTGACAGCCAGACAGTTCTTAAATGTTTAACAAACTGTATCATAAATTATTTAGATGTGTATAATGTATGATTGTCGGTTAGAAGCAAACAAGGCAGCCAGACATGTCTCCTGTGGTCCTGCTGGGGAAATCTTACGACTTAAGATTGTCCTTTCTGCGCTACTTTCCTGCGATAATGCTGTTCTGAATTGCTTGGACCACTGTATTTTAATGGATCTATGAATAAAAAGAAAGAAACATTTTTTAACAGCATCCTGGATTGCTCACGTTATTGCTCGACTCTGCTTTGTCGTTGTTCACATTTGTATGGATGGACTCCTACATCATGATCCGGGCACAACGGAGTTAACCAGGTCAGCTGAGGTTCCAGGTGATTCACAGGAGTGAGCTGGTCTACATTGTTGGACCAGATCCCCGACATTATCTGAGTTGATTGACAAGCTACCCACCCATAATATCTATGAATGTAATAATTCTCTAAAGAATAGCTACTTTGAGAAATATTCGAGAATATGGTTCCCTTGGTTTAAACTATTCACACTTTAACAAAAAACATTTGATCCTACTTGATTTTTGTTTTCTAATTACCTGTCCAGGGAATATTAACTATAATTCCTAATAAGTTGTATTATTTATTACATTGCTTGATTGTAGAAATATATATTCTACAAGTTTGTAACAATTAATTGTGTATCTTGTAACCAACCAGTTTGGGCATTCCCTATCCCCCAATTTTTCCACCCCTACCTACCTCCCAATACCTCACATTTTATGTTCCCCTCCACCCTTTACACTTCCATTCATTTTTTCATTGTTAAGAAAACTTAAATAAAGATTGTTTGAGTGAGAAACAGGATGCCAATCATCCATAAATTCCTTGTCTAACAATAAAATAGGAGACTATTGCCATTTGCCTTGAAAATAGTTGATGCACTGGTAATTTATTTTTGAGATGAGAGTGTACGTCATTGTAATAATTATCATCATCTTACAGCTCACTGTTAGTAATGCTATCGTTATATATCACTTATAATCTTCATCATTATTGTGAATGACAGATCTAACCGGCATCTGTGTCTAGCAGCAGTGTTTAGCCGTCTTTAGCAGTAATGACCAGAGCTGAACTCTGATTGCTGCTGTTAACCATTTAAGTTCTGCTGTCAATCCATTTAAATGAGAGGCACTCCAGTGATCATCGGCCCCAAGCAGCACGATCGATTAGTTACCATGGAAGGTGCCTGCTGAATGCCTTGTCATTGCCATATCTGTCCTCCTGTAAAGCTCAGATCAAGATTTTCAACTGATCACTTTTGAGGTCCTCTTGACGGTAATGATGGTTGGAATGGAGGTCTAGCCTTTTCAGGATTGAATCCCACTTTTGTTTTATATGCAATGATAGCTAAAGATTTGTCTGGAGATCAGGGGCTAAGATTGCATTTAACGTGGCAAAACATTCCTCAGATGACTATTAATAATCGCATATGTATGTAGTAGGAATCCATACGAGCACTTGCTCCAAGTGCTTGAATCCAAGGGTGCCAGCCCCACACAGTAGCAATAATTTAGGATCGATACTCACATTTATTTTGTCTTCTTATAAAAATTTATTTCAAATCTTTCAATTTTAGCAGTCACAGATATGATGCGTTTTGATTTGTATCCTCAAGCCTTCACACTATTTGAGAAAAGCTTGAGGATTCAAGCCAAAATGCATCATATCTGTGACTGCTAAAATTGAAAGATTGCAAACACATTCTTATAAGAAGACAAAAGAAATGCAAGTGCCAATGATTTCACTGATATCATGCTAAGGCAGTAAGTGCAGCGATTTCTGCATGTGGCACTCAAACTCAATAATGAATTATTCAATATGTTTTCTACAAATTTGTTTTATTTTTTTATCATTTGAATATCATTAACATGTCTGTCGATCCTGTGATATCCATAATTCCACAACTTTTTCTTCTTGGTGTTTCAATGTCAATGTTGAGGATTGTAGTTCTGCAAATATTAGTTTAAAAATAATTATTTAAAAAGAGCTTTATTTCCTAAAATATGTAAACCTTGAAAAAGCTAAAAGTATGCGCGCAATTACAGTCTCACTTGAGTTTTGGGTAAGGGACTAAGATTTAAATATTAATTTGAGTGCAAATATTTCTAACTTACAAACACTATGTACATTTTTACACATGCTACAATTATTTCCGTTTCATGTAATTTAGGTCCTCGGGAGGTTTTTCTCAGCTCATAATTCAGACCTGAAAACATTTCAGTAACAGCAACAAACAGTTGATAACAGTCTTTAAAATGAATATTATTTTGAGTTTCTCGCAAGTCATAAATCTTGGAAGGTGTTTGGTTTAACAAGGTCTAGCTTATTTAAGCTCACTGTATCTTGTAAGGGAAGTAGAAGGTCAGTGGAAGTAATAAATAAACGGATAGTTGAAATGACAAAAAATAAAGCCAAATGACTAAATATTTAAACCATATGGTTTTTTGTAAAATGCGCTTACATTTTAGCCTGGCTTGCATGTTATTGCTGCAGGTTCTGGTGAGTACACATTTTTTTCGGAGTATACTTAGAATGATATTAAAGTAATACATTGTTCAGAAAACTAAATGCAAGTAAAATGCATAACTATAGAGTGTATAGAAGTAGCCACAACCTGGCCTCTCTACCCAAATAGCTAGTTAGGTGGGGGGCTTTACACATTTTGCATTGGGCTCAGGAATTTCAAGTTACATAGAATTACATTAGCCAACCAAATGAACATTGGAGGAATCTAATCCTGCAGTTTAACCTCTAAGCACATAAACATGTACATGTAATATACATCTTGTGTTTAGGTTGACTGTGTGTGGAAGGGATTCAGGGCTCTGATTGCTGCTATTAACCATTTAAATGACACAGACAGTCTCTGGCACAGTTGTTTAAATGGACCAGGTACCGGTTAAAAGTACTCTTATTGGCTCCCCGCCTGCAATCATTGGGCACTGATGGGTAATCATGGCAGTCGGAGGCCTGCTGACAGCCCCTGTCACTGCCATCTTAGTTTTCCTGTGATCCTCAGCCACAGGACAAGGTTAAGGGAATCTGTCAGCAGGTTTTTGCTATATAATCTGAGAGCAAAATAATATAAAGTAAAAAAGCCTTACTTGAATGCTAGGGGTAGTTTTAAAATCTGTTTTGTCTGCTTTAACTGTAGAACCCAACCCACACCCCTGACTGGCAGCTTTCTGAGTACACTGTGCAATGAGAGCAAGCTGACCAAAAGGGATGGGTTTGGGGTTACACAGACTAGCTGAATTGCATTGCATGTGAGACATAGTCAGGACATGATATCTAATGCTGATAAAAATACTGCTTGCTAGAGATGAGCGAACCGGTCCCGGTTCGGCTCGAGGCGGTTCGCCGAACGGGGGGTCTGGCTCGAGTTCGGCTCGTCGAACGTTCGACGAACCGAACTCGAGCCCATAGGAAACAATGGCAGGCAATCACAAACACAGTAAAACACCTAGAAAACACCCTCAAAGGTGTCCAAAAGGTGACAAACAACTCACAACACAACACAAACACATGGGAAAGTGACAAGGACATGTACTCATGCGAAAACAAAACAGCTGGACAAGGAAAAAGAGGAGGACACACAGATATAGGCATGGCACGCCCTTCTAAAGTCATGTAAAACACCGCAAGGTGACTCCAAGCGGAGTCTCCCTTTTTTCCAAAAATTGGGCCCCACACACCCACCCCTTCAGTGGCAGCAGTTGTGCCCCAGTTGTACACTTCACAGCTAGATTTGCATCAAGCACATTCAAAAATACGCCATTCTTATCCGTCCCCAGGATGACACCGGGGTAGGTAGCAAAGTCTTTCCTGATCCCAGCTCTGTTCATCTTGGCTTCTTTTAAAAACACAGCAAGCAAGGGTTACTCCAAGCGGAGTCTCCCTTTTTTCCAAAAATTGGGCCCCACACACACCCACCCCTTCAGTGGCAGCACTTGGGCCCCAGTTGTACACTTCACAGCTAGATTTGCATCAAGCACATTCAAAAATACGCTATTCTTAACCGTCCCCAGGATGACACCGGGGTAGGTAGCAAAGTCTTTCCTGATCCCAGCTCTGTTCATCTTGGCTTCTTTTAAAAACACAGCAAGCAAGGGTTACTCCAAGCGGAGTCTCCCTTTTTTCCAAAAATTGGGCCACACAGACACCCACCCCATCAGTGGCAGCACTTGGGCCCTAGTTGCAAACAGGATGTTTTGATTTGCATCAAGCACATTCAAAAATACGCTATTCTTAGCCGTCCCCAGGATGACACCGGGGTAGGTAGCAAAGTCTTTGCTGACCCATGACTTGTTCATCTTGGCTTCTTTTAAAAACAATGTAAGCAAGGGTTACTCCAAGCGGAGTCTCCCTTTTTTCCAAAAATTGGGCCACACAGACACCCACCCCATCAGTGGCAGCACTTGGGCCCTAGTTGCAAACAGGATGTTTTGATTTGCATCAAGCACATTCAAAAATACGCTATTCTTAGCCGTCCACAGGATGACACCGGGGTAGGTAGCAAAGTCTTTCCTGATCCCAGCTCTGTTCATCTTGGCTTCTTTTAAAAACACAGCAAGCAAGGGTTACTCCAAGCGGAGTCTCCCTTTTTTCCAAAAATTGGGCCACACAGACACCCACCACATCAGTGGCAGCACTTGGGCCCTAGTTGCAAACAGGATGTTTTGATTTGCATCAAGCACATTCAAAAATACGCTATTCTTAGCCGTCCCCAGGATGACACCGGGGTAGGTAGCAAAGTCTTTGCTGACCCATGACTTGTTCATCTTGGCTTCTTTTAAAAACAATGTAAGCAAGGGTTACTCCAAGCGGAGTCTCCCTTTTTTCCAAAAATTGGGCCACACAGACACCCACCCCATCAGTGGCAGCACTTGGGCCCTAGTTGCAAACAGGATGTTTTGATTTGCATCAAGCACATTCAAAAATACGCTATTCTTAGCCGTCCACAGGATGACACCGGGGTAGGTAGCAAAGTCTTTCCTGATCCCAGCTCTGTTCATCTTGGCTTCTTTTAAAAACACAGCAAGCAAGGGTTACTCCAAGCGGAGTCTCCCTTTTTTCCAAAAATTGGGCCACACAGACACCCACCACATCAGTGGCAGCACTTGGGCCCTAGTTGCAAACAGGATGTTTTGATTTGCATCAAGCACATTCAAAAATACGCTATTCTTAGCCGTCCCCAGGATGACACCGGGGTAGGTAGCAAAGTCTTTGCTGACCCATGACTTGTTCATCTTGGCTTCTTTTAAAAACAATGTAAGCAAGGGTTACTCCAAGCGGAGTCTCCCTTTTTTCCAAAAATTGGGCCACACAGACACCCACCCCATCAGTGGCAGCACTTGGGCCCTAGTTGCAAACAGGATGTTTTGATTTGCATCAAGCACATTCAAAAATACGCTATTCTTAGCCGTCCCCAGGATGACACCGGGGTAGGTAGCAAAGTCTTTCCTGATCCCAGCTCTGTTCATCTTGGCTTCTTTTAAAAACACAGCAAGCAAGGGTTACTCCAAGCGGAGTCTCCCTTTTTTCCAAAAATTGGGCCACACAGACACCCACCCCATCAGTGGCAGCACTTGGGCCCTAGTTGCAAACAGGATGTTTTGATTTGCATCAAGCACATTCAAAAATACGCTATTCTTAGCCGTCCCCAGGATGACACCGGGGTAGGTAGCAAAGTCTTTCCTGATCCCAGCTCTGTTCATCTTGGCTTCTTTTAAAAACACAGCAAGCAAGGGTTACTCCAAGCGGAGTCTCCCTTTTTTCCAAAAATTGGGCCACACAGACACCCACCCCATCAGTGGCAGCACTTGGGCCCTAGTTGCAAACAGGATGTTTTGATTTGCATCAAGCACATTCAAAAATACGCTATTCTTAGCCGTCCCCAGGATGACACCGGGGTAGGTAGCAAAGTCTTTCCTGATCCCAGCTCTGTTCATCTTGGCTTCTTTTAAAAACACAGCAAGCAAGGGTTACTCCAAGCGGAGTCTCCCTTTTTTCCAAAAATTGGGCCACACAGACACCCACCCCATCAGTGGCAGCACTTGGGCCCTAGTTGCAAACAGGATGTTTTGATTTGCATCAAGCACATTCAAAAATACGCTATTCTTAGCCGTCCCCAGGATGACACCGGGGTAGGTAGCAAAGTCTTTCCTGATCCCAGCTCTGTTCATCTTGGCTTCTTTTAAAAACACAGCAAGCAAGGGTTACTCCAAGCGGAGTCTCCCTTTTTTCCAAAAATTGGGCCACACAGACACCCACCCCATCAGTGGCAGCACTTGGGCCCTAGTTGCAAACAGGATGTTTTGATTTGCATCAAGCACATTCAAAAATACGCTATTCTTAGCCGTCCCCAGGATGACACCGGGGTAGGTAGCAAAGTCTTTGCTGACCCATGACTTGTTCATCTTGGCTTCTTTTAAAAACAATGTAAGCAAGGGTTACTCCAAGCGGAGTCTCCCTTTTTTCCAAAAATTGGGCCACACAGACACCCACCCCATCAGTGGCAGCACTTGGGCCCTAGTTGCAAACAGGATGTTTTGATTTGCATCAAGCACATTCCAAATCCACAAGCATTTACTCTCCCCAGGATGACACAGGGGTAGTAAATTCCTTCTGGATCCATGACTTGTTCATTTTGATGAACGTCAGTCTGTCCACATTGTCACTGGACAGACGCGTGCGCTTATCTGTCAGCACACACCCAGCAGCACTGAATACACGTTCAGAGACAACGCTGGCAGCTGGACACGACAAAATCTCCAAGGCGTAAGTTGCGAGCTCTGGCCATTTTTGTAGGTTTGAAGCCCAAAAGGAGCAAGGCTCCAGTTGCACAGTCATGGCATCGATGTTCATTTGGAGATACTCCTGTATCATCCTCTCCAGCCGTTGACTATGTGTCAGACTTGTTGTCTCTGGTGGCCTTGCAAAAGAGGGTCTAAAAAAATTATGAAAAGATTCCATAAAATTGCTGTTACCGGCACCAGAAAAGGTCCTACTGGTACGGGTAGACTGTTGAAGATGACGAGACCGTCCCATGTTTGTCAAGTTACAACTGGGAGATTCACTCCCTGCACCTGCACGGTTGTTTGGTGGAAAAGCCGAGCTAAGATCTAGTAACAGCTTCTGCTGATACTCCTGCATACGTGCGTCCCTTTCTATGGCTGGAATTATGTCACAAAATTTGGACTTGTACCGGGGATCTAATAGTGTGGCAATCCAGTAGTCATCATCACTTCTAATTTTGACAATACGACTGTCATGTTGGAGGTAGTGCAACAAAAAGGCACTCATGTGTCTTGCGCAGCCATGCGGACCAAGTCCATGCTGTGTTTGTGGCATAGAGGTGCTACCCGTTCTTTCTTCCTCTGACATCTGACCCCAACCTCTTTCAACTGAAATTTGACCAAGGTCTCCCTCATCCGCTGAGTCTTCCATGTCCATGGACAGTTCGTCCTCCATTTCTTCATGTTCTCCTGCACCTTGCTCAACATTTCGCCTGCTACTATGCGCCCTTGTCGATCCCTGTCCCCCATGGTCCCATGCCTGCTGCGTTGGTGATGATGAACGTCTGGACCTTCGTGATGTTGTTGTCCCTTGCGCATATGAATCCTCCTGTAGTTCCTCCCCTTCATGTTGTCCCACCCCCTGACTCCGAATAGTGTTTAGCGTGTGCTCCAGCATGTAAATGACTGGAATCGTCATGCTGATAATGGCATTGTCAGAGCTAAACATATTCGTCGCCATGTCGAAACTGTGCAGAAGGGTGCATAGGTCCTTGATCTGAGACCACTCCATCAGGGTGATCTGCCCCACCTCTGCATCTCGTTGGCCCAGGCTATACGTCATGACGTATTGCACCAGGGCTCTGCGGTGCTGCCACAGTCGCTGTAACATGTGGAGAGTTGAATTCCAGCGTGTCGCCACATCGCATTTCAGGCGATGAACCGGCAGGCCGAAAGACTTCTGGAGCGATGCAAGTCGCTCTGCTGCGGCGCTTGAACGGCGGAAGTGAGCTGACAGTTTTCGTGCCCTGTTCAGAAGGCCATCTAGGCCGGGATAGTGTGTTAAAAATTGCTGCACGACAAGGTTCAACACGTGAGCCATACAAGGTACGTGTGTCACCTTGCCCAGGCGAAGTGCCGCACCCAGGTTTGCAGCATTGTCGCACACGGCCTTACCAGGCTGCAGTTTGAGTGGAGACAACCATTTATTAAACTCGGACCGCAAAGCTGACCACAACTCCTCAGCTGTGTGACTCTTATTACCAAGACATGTCAAGCTAAAGACCGCCTGATGCCGTTGCGCTCTGCTGCCAGCATAGTAATGAGGGGTGCGTGATTCCTTCTGCGCAGTGAGAACGCTGGTGGCCTGACCAGGCAGGCTTGGGGCGGAGGTGGAGGACCCAGATGAGGTGGAGGATGCAGAAGCAGTGGCGGAACTTGGACAGACAGAGGATTGACACACAAGTCGTGGGGACGGCAAGACTTGTGCAGCAGACCCTTCACCATCTATCACCATAGTTACCCAGTGCCCAGTCAGCGACATGTAACGTCCCTGTCCATGCTTACTGGTCCAAGTATCGGTGGTGAAATGCACCCGTTCACACACAGAGTTTCTCAAGGAAGCGGTGATGTTGTGTGCGACATGCTGGTGTAGCGCGGGCACACCTTTCTTAGAGAAGTAGTGGCGACTAGGCATCTGGTACTGGGGCACAGCGACAGACATAAGGTCTCTAAAATCCTGTGTGTCCACTAGGCGGAAAGGCAGCATTTCGGTAGCCAACAGCTTACAGAGGGATAGAGTCAACCTCTTAGCTTTGTCATGGGTCGGAGGAAGTGGCCTTTTATTTGACCACATCTGAGGGACAGAGATCTGGCTGCTGTGTGTAGACGGTGTTGAGTAGGGTGTCCCTTGAAAAATGCAGGTTTGTGAGGAAAGTGCAGGCGGAGACATGATGTTGCCTTCATCCAACGTTGGTGCTATCGATGTCTGAGAGAGCTGTACACACTCACTTGTTTCCCCTTCCAAACCAACTGACGACCTTACAAGCAAACTGCCTGTTGCGGTTACAGTGGTGGAAGTTTTGCGTGGAAAAACAGGTGTGGCAGCTGTCCCCACAGTCCTAGAAGATGAAGAGCGCGCGGATGCAGTGGAAGGGGCGGGCGGTGGATGGTTCGCTCCACTAGGCCGCATTGCAGCACGGTGAGCTTCCCACCGGGACTTATGATATTTAGTCATGTGACGATTCATGGAAGAAGTTGTCAAACTGCTGAGGTTTTGACCTCTACTAACAGAATCATGACAAATGTTACATATCACATGAGTTGGGCGATCTTTTTCGATGTGAAAAAAGGACCAGGCTAGGCAAGGCTTAGAGGCCATGCGACCTGTTGATCCACCCCGAATAATGCTCATAGGCAGAGTGGTGGCTGAGGATGCAGTTGTAGACGTGCTACCAGTGCTCCGACTCTGTCCAGGAAGGCGCAAGGTAACTTCGTCGTCGGTTGCATCCTCCTCCACCGCCTCTGTTGACCTCCTCGAGTGCCTGACTGGGGGTTGACAGTAGGTGGGATCTAGAACGTCATCATCAATTGTTGTGTTTGCACTCCCCTCCCCCTCAGACCGAGCCTCTTCTTGCCCTGACGGAATATTTAAGTTGTCATCCCAATCGGGTATCTGCGTCTCATCTTCATCAGTATGTTCCTCATTGTCTATAACCACAGGTGTTACAGTTTGTGACAAAGGGTCAACATTATGCTCAGAAACTTGGTCCTCACGGCCTGAATCTGAGTCACAAAGGTTCTGGGCATCACTGCAGACCATTTCCTGTTCTGTACTCACTGTAGCTTGGGAGCAGACCTCTGATTCCCAGGCTATAGTGTGACTGAACAGCTCTGCAGACTCAGCCATCTCAGTTCCACCATACTGTGCAGGGCTGATGGAGACTTCAGAGCTGGGAGAAAGCAAGTTTGATTGGGATGACAACTCAGAGGACTGGTGTTTTTTGGATGCGGTACTTGAAGTGGCAGAGAGGGCACTTGTTGGACCACTTGAGATCCATTCAAGCATTTTCCTTTTTTGCCCATCATCTACCTTTGTTCCTGTTGTTCGTGTCCGTAACAAAGGGAGCACATCGGATTGTCCACGGTAAGTAGTAGACATCTTACTTTTGCTGGTAGATGGTCTATCTTCAGCAGATGATAATGGAGCTTTGCCACCTTCCCCACGGACAAAACCTTTTTTGCCTTTTCCACCACGCCTCTTCCCCTTTCCACCAGCATCTGTCATTTTGCCACTCATGTTGATTGCGACAAGATTGTGGACTGAAAATGTGGTAGTAAAAATTGAGAGGTGGTGAAGATTGCAGTGGTGGTCTAGCTTTATTAACAGCAGAATAATAAAGAATAAATATCCCTGACAATGCAACTTAGTTATAATTAGTTGGAGTGTGCAACGCAGGCAGACGTGCTGCAAATGTCTTTGCACTAGTGGGACTATAGCAAAGTCCAATAGCCACGTATAGGATGCCACTAGGTACACTGAGTGTTTGCTAGTATAATGGCTTGGTTAGAATGAGTTGTAGTGTGCAACGCAGGCAGACGCGCTCTGCAAATGTCTTTGCACTAGTGGGACTATAGCAAAGTCCAATAGCCACGTATAGGATGCCACTAGGTACACTGAGTGTTTGCTAGTATAATGGCTTGGTTAGAATGAGTTGTAGTGTGCAACGCAGGCAGACGCGCTCTGCAAATGTCTTTGCACTAGTGGGACTATAGCAAAGTCCAATAGCCACGTATAGGATGCCACTAGGTACACTGAGTGTTTGCTAGTATAATGGCTTGGTTAGAATGAGTTGTAGTGTGCAACGCAGGCAGACGCGCTCTGCAAATGTCTTTGCACTAGTGGGACTATAGCAAAGTCCAATAGCCACGTATAGGATGCCACTAGGTACACTGAGTGTTTGCTAGTATAATGGCTTGGTTAGAATGAGTTGTAGTGTGCAACGCAGGCAGACGCGCTCTGCAAATGTCTTTGCACTAGTGGGACTATAGCAAAGTCCAATAGCCACGTATAGGATGCCACTAGGTACACTGAGTGTTTGCTAGTATAATGGCTTGGTTAGAATGAGTTGTAGTGTGCAACGCAGGCAGACGCGCTCTGCAAATGTCTTTGCACTAGTGGGACTATAGCAAAGTCCAATAGCCACGTATAGGATGCCACTAGGTACACTGAGTGTTTGCTAGTATAATGGCTTGGTTAGAATGAGTTGTAGTGTGCAACGCAGGCAGACGCGCTCTGCAAATGTCTTTGCACTAGTGGGACTATAGCAAAGTCCAATAGCCACGTATAGGATGCCACTAGGTACACTGAGTGTTTGCTAGTATAATGGCTTGGTTAGAATGAGTTGTAGTGTGCAACGCAGGCAGACGCGCTCTGCAAATGTCTTTGCACTAGTGGGACTATAGCAAAGTCCAATAGCCACGTATAGGATGCCACTAGGTACACTGAGTGTTTGCTAGTATAATGGCTTGGTTAGAATGAGTTGTAGTGTGCAACGCAGGCAGACGCGCTCTGCAAATGTCTTTGCACTAGTGGGACTATAGCAAAGTCCAATAGCCACGTATAGGATGCCACTAGGTACACTGAGTGTTTGCTAGTATAATGGCTTGGTTAGAATGAGTTGTAGTGTGCAACGCAGGCAGACGCGCTCTGCAAATGTCTTTGCACTAGTGGGACTATAGCAAAGTCCAATAGCCACGTATAGGATGCCACTAGGTACACTGAGTGTTTGCTAGTATAATGGCTTGGTTAGAATGAGTTGTAGTGTGCAACGCAGGCAGACGCGCTCTGCAAATGTCTTTGCACTAGTGGGACTATAGCAAAGTCCAATAGCCACGTATAGGATGCCACTAGGTACACTGAGTGTTTGCTAGTATAATGGCTTGGTTAGAATGAGTTGTAGTGTGCAACGCAGGCAGACGCGCTCTGCAAATGTCTTTGCACTAGTGGGACTATAGCAAAGTCCAATAGCCACGTATAGGATGCCACTAGGTACACTGAGTGTTTGCTAGTATAATGGCTTGGTTAGAATGAGTTGTAGTGTGCAACGCAGGCAGACGCGCTCTGCAAATGTCTTTGCACTAGTGGGACTATAGCAAAGTCCAATAGCCACGTATAGGATGCCACTAGGTACACTGAGTGTTTGCTAGTATAATGGCTTGGTTAGAATGAGTTGTAGTGTGCAACGCAGGCAGACGCGCTCTGCAAATGTCTTTGCACTAGTGGGACTATAGCAAAGTCCAATAGCCACGTATAGGATGCCACTAGGTACACTGAGTGTTTGCTAGTATAATGGCTTGGTTAGAATGAGTTGTAGTGTGCAACGCAGGCAGACGCGCTCTGCAAATGTCTTTGCACTAGTGGGACTATAGCAAAGTCCAATAGCCACGTATAGGATGCCACTAGGTACACTGAGTGTTTGCTAGTATAATGGCTTGGTTAGAATGAGTTGTAGTGTGCAACGCAGGCAGACGCGCTCTGCAAATGTCTTTGCACTAGTGGGACTATAGCAAAGTCCAATAGCCACGTATAGGATGCCACTAGGTACACTGAGTGTTTGCTAGTATAATGGCTTGGTTAGAATGAGTTGTAGTGTGCAACGCAGGCAGACGCGCTCTGCAAATGTCTTTGCACTAGTGGGACTATAGCAAAGTCCAATAGCCACGTATAGGATGCCACTAGGTACACTGAGTGTTTGCTAGTATAATGGCTTGGTTAGAATGAGTTGTAGTGTGCAACGCAGGCAGACGCGCTCTGCAAATGTCTTTGCACTAGTGGGACTATAGCAAAGTCCAATAGCCACGTATAGGATGCCACTAGGTACACTGAGTGTTTGCTAGTATAATGGCTTGGTTAGAATGAGTTGTAGTGTGCAACGCAGGCAGACGCGCTCTGCAAATGTCTTTGCACTAGTGGGACTATAGCAAAGTCCAATAGCCACGTATAGGATGCCACTAGGTACACTGAGTGTTTGCTAGTATAATGGCTTGGTTAGAATGAGTTGTAGTGTGCAACGCAGGCAGACGCGCTCTGCAAATGTCTTTGCACTAGTGGGACTATAGCAAAGTCCAATAGCCACGTATAGGATGCCACTAGGTACACTGAGTGTTTGCTAGTATAATGGCTTGGTTAGAATGAGTTGTAGTGTGCAACGCAGGCAGACGCGCTCTGCAAATGTCTTTGCACTAGTGGGACTATAGCAAAGTCCAATAGCCACGTATAGGATGCCACTAGGTACACTGAGTGTTTGCTAGTATAATGGCTTGGTTAGAATGAGTTGTAGTGTGCAATGCAGGCAGACGCGCTCTGCAAATGTCTTTGCACTAGTGGGACTATAGCAAAGTCCAATAGCCACGTATAGGATGCCACTAGGTACACTGAGTGTTTGCTAGTATAATGGCTTAGTTATCAGTTGGAGTGTGCAGAGGACAAGAGGGTACAGTGGCAGGATTGTGGTGCTCTGGGTAGAGGAATGGAAGCCTGCCTTTCTATTCCCTCCTAATGGTGAAATGCAGGTAGGAAATCCCTGACCTGGGCTACACAGACGCTGTTGCTGTTTGCAGGACCTGTCACCTATGGCTCTCTGACCCTGCCGGTTGGAGCCCTTAAAAGGACTGCTATAAAGTGCTCTCCCTAAGCTGTCTAACGCTGTGTATGCAGCGCATACAGCTGTATCGGCTATAGGACTCAGGAAGACGGAGCTGCGACAGTGATGTCTGACACCAAAGACGCAGAAGGCAGATAATGGCGTCCGTGAAGAAAATGTCCGGTTTTATAATGCAGGGACATGTGACATGCAGATCCTATCACACATGCCGTTGCTTCTCTGGCTCAAAGTCCACTTAGCTGTGTGTGTGTCTGGGATTGGCTGACATGCTGGCCCGCCCCACAAGACGCGCGCGCTTAGGGAAGGAAGACAAGAAAAAAAAAAAAAAAAAATGGCGATCGCCATTATAGAAACAGCAGTGATCTGAAGGCGCTGTTCACGCACACTATACACTGAAATGTGATAATAGTTTGATTCACAGAGTGACTTACACTATTACAGCAGAAACCAAGCTATGATTTAGCTGTTTTTTGGCTGCTAGAACCGTTCTCGAACGTTTCTAGAACTACCGAGCTTTTGCAAAAAGCTCGAGTTCTAGTTCGATCTAGAACATGCCCCAAAATCACTCGAGCCGCGAACTGGAGAACCACGAACCACGAACCGCGCTCAACTCTACTGCTTGCATTGTAACTACAACACACAACATAATAAGTTGCAGATCCCTGTAATCAGGCTGTTGTGTCCTATACTATGCTTCCCTGAGATTAAATAGCAAAAGTCTGCTGACAGATTCCCTTTACTAGGAGAATTTTGTTTTTTTTTGTATGTGATATTGCAATATATACTGTAGTATAAGAGATCAAACAATTGCAGATTCAAGTCTATTAATCCTTTACCATTGAAGCTGTTTTTCACTTTTGTAACTAAGCCTAATTTTTCAAATATGACATGTCACTTTACTGTGACTAAAATGGTAACAATATTTTGATCTTTTGAATTTCAGGCTCAATATCTCATCATCCACTACATCTTTGAGCATGAGACTGCCTTCATTTTATAGACAATCATCTTTAGCATATGATTGTTTATGCAGATTCTTGTCATGCCACGGCATTGTTACTGTTTTGCTCCTGGTGTTTGAAAAATCGAACACTTGTGGGTAGAGTTGAAGAAAAAAGCAGTATATATACCCAAGTGATTTGACCAGTATGCACCAACATTGGGACCGTCTAAAAGAGACCTGGGATTAGATTTGATTCAAGACATGCTTGAATCTGATGAAGAGCATGCCAGAAGCATTCAGGCGGTGTTGAAAGCTAGAGGTGGATTTACAGAACACTAGCAAAATATTAAAAATAAAAATTTAAAATTTTAGGAGTAAAACAGTAACATGACAAGAATCTTCATAACTAACCTCATATGCTAAATATTTGCAAATCAAATTTGTATATGAGATAGCGAAGATTATTATCTATAAATTGAAGGTGGTCTTATACTCAATCCTCCAGTGGATGGTGAGATATGTAACCTGAAAATCAAGATTTCAAAACATTGTTACCCTTTTGCCTGTTAGTGTATATGGTAGCAACTTTAGAATACTATTACATAACCTAATCATTATGAGATTGTTTTTTCAAGAAACATTGTACTTCATGATAGTAGTGATTTGTGTTCAATAAAATTTGCATTTTTTTCTATGCATATTTTGTAAAATTTGCAATTTACAAACTTTGAATTTTTGTACACTTTTAACAGAAAGTCATACCACACAAAATAGTTCATAAACAACATCTCACATGCCGTAAGTCTACTTTACATCAGCATTACTTCTGAAACAACCTTTTATTTGGTAGGATGTTAGAAGGGTTAAAAATGTAGTAGCAATTTTCATTTTTCAACAAGACCTATTTAGTTATATATGTGAAAACTCTCAAAGTGATACCAACTTAAAAAGTGCATCTTTCAAAATATTCCAAACTGCATTCAGGAAGTTTGTTAACCCTTTGTATGATTCACAGGAATTAATGCAAAAGAGAATGAAAAAAAAATGTCCTCAAATTTTTCATTTTTACAAACTGTAGTTAGAAATAATACACTGGAAAATGTGTTACGCAATGTCTTCTATTTAACTTTTGGAGCTCAATTTTGGCTGCACACCATCTCACATTAGCAGAGGCCTTACGGTGCTGAATCAATAGAAAACCTTCACTACAGTTTATAACATTGGGACGTGAAAATGAAAAAAATACATTTTTTTCCCCAAAAAAGTTTATAGAGCAAATTTTTTTTCTCACAGGGCTAGCAAGAGAAAATCAACCACACAATTTATAAATCAATTTCTTCTGAGTTCAATGATACCATTGGCAAATACTATTTGGGCACATGACAGCAATGAAGGGAAGGTGCGCAATTTGACTTTTCTAGTTAACTTTGGTTTGAATAGATTGCAGACACCATATCTCTGTTATGAATGTAAATACTCTCACACATGGGTCATGAAAAAGAGAAGACCCATTACAGGGAGACTGTACCCACACCCAATTGGTCCTTCTACAGACTAGAAAGACTCAAAAACACTACCTCGGACCTGACTCCCTAAAAAATCATGAAGGGTTGTCTCGTAAAGGACCAGAAGGGAGTCCACAACACACTGCCAACAGGGGCAGAAGAAGGTATGCAGGAAGATACAAAAACCAAGAATGAGAAAACTAAAACAAGTTCAGGTAGGGTAGAAAGGGAAAGCTAAAGAGAGCTATAAATAAGCGGATCAAGTATAAACTCCCAGAAACCTGCAAGATGTGATAGGAAAAGGTACTGGAAAGGAAAACAGACCAAACTCACTACAGGCATTATACAGGTGTTTACGAAATAAGGTAAACCACTTAGTTGAAGGGCTGGAACTCCTAAAAACAAGTCTACATAGATGTATAGCCAGCAAGGAAGTGCAGTGAAAGGTGAACATATAAAACCAAACGCAGAATGTGATGGATCAAAAAGGGAAAATGAGAAACACCTGGAGAGGAGCGAACAAAGAAGAAATAACAGACAATTGGAACGATCAGCCTTTGGACAAGGAAAAAAAGGCAATGGATCATCAGACAATGGAACCGACCATGCAGAAACAGGTCACTGGATTGACTCCCCAAACCAAGCCATGAAAGTTCCATTTACAGACCTTACAAGGTGCCAAACAGCAGAACCCCCCCCCTGCAAACAACCTCAGCTTGTAAACTAAACTCCTCAAAGAAGGAGCTGTAGTCACATTTTGTGATTCACAGGTCGTTCACAAAAGTTTATAACATTGGGACGTGAAAATGAAAAATGATGTTTTTTTCACAAGAATTATTTTAGCCCCAATTTTTTTCTTTTGCAAGAGCAATAGGTGAAAATGGACAGCACAGTTTGTGAAGCAATTTCTCCTGAGTATGATGATACCCAATATGTGGTTGGTAACTACTGTTTGGGCACACACAGCATGGCTCAGTAGCAAAGGTGTGCAGTTTGACTATTGGAGCACAATTTTGGCTGGAATAGATAATTTATGGCATGTTGTATTTTCAGTGACCCTGGAAATGAACCACAATTGACCCTGTTTTAGTCTAAAACCCTTAAACAATTTATTTAGAGGTAAAGTGATCTTTTTTTGTCTCTCAAAAGTTTATAACATTAGAATGCACTAACCCAGATTATCCGACTAACATCTAGCCCCCACATTTTTACGCATGATTTAAAAACACATATGTTGAAGCAGGCCTTTCACCTTAACTCATGAACCTAACTCAACCCTGTTACCTCTTTATAAATTTTAGTCAGATTCTTCTCCCTCCTATTCATCTATGTCCACATTCTCCATGTACCCAATATCACATGGCAACTGTACTTAAGCATATACTGGCCAATGACTGAATTATGCAGCTGTTGAAATGCCCTATCTAATATATAAAGCTGAATGTGTGTATGTGTGTGTGTGTGTGTGTGTGTGTGTGTGTATGTCCGGGATTGGCATCCGCACCGTCGCAGCTACAGCCACAAAAGTTTGCACACTCACACTTCTGGACCCCGAGAGTGTCATAGGCTATGTTTTGAGGGGAAATTTTAACCCCACGCTTTACAGTTATTCGCCAAAAAAACTGCCTTTATTAAAGCGAATGGAGCTGGGAGCCACAGTGCAGCCAGAACTTCAGAAGAATGCGCAGCCACGCCCTTATATGGAATGTTGGCGTGTCACAATGCAGCCAGGGAAAGAGACAGACACAGACAGGGAAAGAGGTAGACATAGACAGGGTAAGAAACAGACATAGACAGAGTAAGAGACAGACACAAAGAGACAGACAAAGAGACAGGCTGACAGGGAAAGAGACAGATAGGGAAAGAGAGGGAAAGAGAGAGATGGGTTAAGAGACAGACACAGACAGGTAAATAGACAGACACAGACAAAGAGACAGAGAGACACAGGGAAACAGACAGACAGGGAAAGAGGTAAAGAGACAGACAGGGTAAGAGACAGACAAAGAGAAGTAAAGAGAGACAAAGAGACAGACACAGGGAAAGAGACAGAGGGAAAGAGGGAAATAGACAGGGAAAGAGAGGGAAAGAGACAGACAGGGAAAGAGAGGGAAAGAGACAGACAGGGAAAGAGACAAACAGGGAAAGTGACAGAGATAGATAGACAGACAGGGAAAGAGATTGAGACAGACGGCGAAAGAGACCGAAACAGACAGACAGACAGGGAAAGAGACAGACAGACAAAGAGATAGAGAGAGAGAGACAGAGAGATATATACAGAGGGGGAGTCAGACAGAGAATGGAAGAGAAACAGAGAAACTGTTACTATCCCGGGCGTTAATACATTCTATTTATACATTCTATCCCAGGAATGTTAATACATTCTATTTTGTTAACAACAGTTATTAACCCGGGCGAAGCCAGGTAGTACAGCTAGTTTATTATAATGATGGCTGAACCATACAGAATGAACACTTTTTACCTATTGTGTTCTCCCTATTTCCTTATAGATTGTAAGCTTGCGAGCAGCGCCCTCACTCCTCCTGTAACTATTGAACAATGTATTACTTTGTATTGTCTTTATTGTCTAAACATGTACCCATTAAATTGTAAAGTGCTGCAAAATATGTTCATGCTATATAAAGAAACTTACTACTATAACATTGGGATTTGGGACACAAAGAGGAAAAATTTCATTTTTCCACTGAAATTTTGCTTTAGCCCTAAATGTTTCTTTTTTGCATGATTTGTAGCAGAATTTGGACTCCATCATATGTCAAACAAACTTTTTAATAATGTAGCATAGCCCTATTGTGGTAAAAAACAAACAAACAAAAACCACCAAAGGCTATTTGGAGACATGGTAAGCACTAAGGGAAGAAACGCTATTTAGCTTTGGGAGTGTAGATGTTTCTGAAATAGTTTGCGGGTGCCACTTGCATATTTCTCAACGTGCCAGAACGGCAGAAACCGACTCAAAGTAACCCCATTTTAGAAACTACATCCCTCGTGAAATTAGTCTAGGCTTGTGATGATCATTTTGAACACACAAGTGCTTCACAACATTTTATAAGTCTTGATCTTTGAAATTAAAAATATTTTTTCCCATGAAAATGTTTAAGCCCCTAATTTTTCATTTTTACATGGAATAATAGGAGGAAATAGACCCCATCATTTATAAACCACTATTCTTCCGAATGTGTTAATAACAAATATGTGGTCAGAAATTACTATATCTGTAAATTAAGGTGCTCAGGCAGTAATAGTTTGTGGGCACCACTTGCTGCAAACGCAAAGTGCTAAAACAACAGAAATCTCCCGCAACTGACCCCATTTTGCAAATTTGCCCCACAAGTAATTCATCAAGGAGTATAATGAGTATTTTTATGCCATAAGTGTTTCTCCAATTTCTTTAGCATTAGACTGTGTGAAAATGAAAAATGTAATTAGTTACAATACTTAAGGCTGCTTTACACACAGCGACATCGTTAGCGATGTTGCTTGTGAAAGCACCCGCCCCCGTCGTTTGTGCATCACGGGCAAATCGCTGCCCGTGGCGCACAATATCGCTAACACCCGTCACACGGACTTACCTTCCTAGCGACGTCGCTGTGGGCGGCAGACAACCTCTTTGTTAAAGGGGCAGTTTGTGCGACATCACACAGCGGCCGACCAATAGAAGCGGGGGGGCGGAGACTAGCCGCATTAACGACACGCCTACCTCGTTGCTGGAGGACGCAGGTAAGCTGTTGTTCGTCGTTCCCGGGGTGTCACACGTAGCGATGTGTGTTGTCTCAGGAACGACGAACAACCTACGTCCACAACGACCAACGTGATTTTGAAAATGAACGACGTGTCAACGATCAACGATTAGAGTATTTTTGATCGTTAACACTCACTCGTAGCTGTTACACGCAATGATGTCGCTAACGACCCCGGATGTGTGTCACGAATTCCGTGACCCCGACGACCTATCGTTAGATATGTTGTTGCGTGTAAGGGGTGCTTTACACGCTGCGACATTGCTAGCATTTGCTGGCGATGTCGAGCGCGATAGCACCCGCCCCTATCATACAGCCGATATATGGTGATCGCTGCCGTAGCAAATATTATCGCTACGGCAGCGTCACACGCACATACCTGCCTAGCGACGTCGCTGTGACCGGCGAACCGCCTCCTTTCTAAGAGGGCGGTTTGTTCGGCGTCACAGCGACGTCACTAAGCGGCCGCCCAATCAAAGCGGAGGGGCGGAGATGAGCGGGACAAATATCCCGCCCACCTCCTTTCTTCCTCATTGCTGGCGGGATGCAGGTAAGGAGAGGTTCCTCATTCCTGCGGTGTCACACGTAGCGATGTGTGCTGCCGCAGGAACGACGAACAACATTGTTACTGCAGCAGCAACGATAATTGGGAAGAGGGGGTGATGTCATCGATGAGCGATTTTGAACATTTTTGCGACGATTCAAAATCGCTCATAGGTGTCACACACAATGACATCGCTAAAGCGGCCGGATGTGCGTCACAAATTCCGTGACCCCAACGAGATCGCGTTAGCGATCTCGTAGCATGTAAAGTCACCTTAAAGCCCCCTTTAGATTGAGCTAAAAATATTTAATCTTTATTATGGCTTCAAAGAAAGAATGTACCCAATAAATTATTACACTAATCGCTTAGAGCCCCTAAGCATCCAAAACAGAAGAAATAGCCAAGTGACCCCAATTTGAAAATTACACTCAGGGAAATAATTTATGGGTGTAGTGACTTGTTTGACCCCACTAGCGTTTTCCAGAGATTAGTAGTGTGCAATGGATGGTACGGAGTGAATATTGCAAATATGCCATTTTTGTGGTCAATACATAATGAACAACTTATGTTTCTGGAGAAATTCAACCCATAGATTGTTAAAAAGGTCATCCAGCCCTAACAGTTGATGACACATCTCACTGATGAGATTGATGGGGCCTCTTCAATCTCATGATCAGCTGAAACTGCTTCCACAAAGGTCCAAATTAAGACTAGGTCAACACTGTATTTGTGGACACTGTCAGATGTTTATGCTCAGGATGGATGCTGAAGCATCTGTCCACCACAGGGATGCACTTTAAAAGGGACATGTACTGCATACCGCGCTTTCCTATACAGCTACACAAGTACATGCCGGCCAGACGGAGGGTGAATGCACACACTTTTTGCCTGCATCTAGTGATTGATAGCCTATGGCAATGTTACAGTATACATCTGGAAATGGTTACAGATGTATACTGTAGACCTTGTGTGCACCTAGCCTAAGCGATCGAGAAACCCCATGTATTGCTTGTACTGCAGTACATTCACTTCAATGCAAGATAAAGTGCAGTACTTGGAAAACATTTTTCCCTTTTGTTTTTTCTAATTTCACTTTTATTTTTTAACATTTTTACAAACTTTATTTGACTTTTTTTACTTACTCTCATTATAGTACATACACTTTTACTGCTCTGACTGCTGTTGAAGTACAATTGAATGAAATTCAGGTGTAATTTTTGTCCCATCATCAAAATCAAATATTTTTTTCTTTTGTGTATAATTTGCGTATATAAAAAGCTGCATGAAAATTTTAAGTAATAGTAGAAATTTAAAAGCATCGTCTCATTAGAACTATATATATATATACTCGCTGTAGTACCCGGGCGTTGCCCGGTATAGTAACTGTCTCTCTGTCTCTCTCCCAGTCTCTGTCTGTGTGTCGCTGTCTGTCTCTCTGTCTGTCTCTTTCTTTGTCTGTCTGTGTCTGTCTCTGTCTGTCTGTTTCTATCTCTCTGTCTGTATTTGTATCAGTCTATCTGCCGCCATCTCTGTGTCTGTCTGTCTCTCTCTATTTCTGTATCTGTCTCTGTGTGTGTCTGTCTCTCTTTCCCTGACTGTTTCTTTCGCCATCTGTCTCTTTGCCCGTCTGTCTCTTTGCCCGTCTGTCTCTTTTCCAGGGCTGTCTCTTTCCAGGGCTGTCTCTTTCCAGGGCTGTCTCTTTTCTCGGCTGTCTCTTTCCTTGGCTGTCTCTTTCCAGGTCTGTCTCTTTGCCCGTCTGTCTCTTTGCCCGTCTGTCTCTTTGCCCATCTATCTCTTTCCAGGTCTGTCTCTTTGCCCGGGCTGTCTCTTTGCCCAGGCTGTCTCTTTGCCCGGGCTGTCTCTTTCCAGATCTGTCTCTTTCCCCGTCAGTCTCTTTCACAGTCTGTCTCTTTCCCTGTCTGTCTCTTTCCCCGTCTGTCTCTTTGCCCATCTGTCTCTTTCCCCGTCTGTCTCTTTCCCCGTCTGTCTCTTTGCCCGTCTGTCTCTTTCCAGGTTTGTCTCTTTCCTCGTCTGTCTCTTTCCCCGGCTGCCTCTTTGTCCATCTGTCTCTTTCCCCGTCTGTCTCTTTCCCCGTCTGTCTCTTTCCCCGTCTGTCTCTTTCCCCGTCTGTCTCTTTCCCCGTCTGTCATTTTTGCCCGGCTGTCTCTTTGCCCTGCTGTTTCTTTGCCCAGCTGTCTCTTTCCAGGTTTGTCTCTTTCCCCATCTGTCTCTGTCTGTCTCTTTGCCCATCTGTCTCTTTGCCCGTCTGTCTCTTTCCCCAGCTGTCTCTTTGCCTGTCTGTCTCTTTCCCCCTCTGTTTCCTTCCCCGTCTGTCTCTTTCCCCGTCTGTAATTTTTTCCCAGCTGTCTCTTTGCCCTGCTGTTTCTTTGCCCAGCTATCTCTTTCCAGGTTTGTCTCTTTCCCCGTCTGTCTCTGTCTGTCTCTTTCCCCGTCTGTCTCTTTCCCCGTCTGTCTCTTTCCCCGTCTGTCTCTTTGCCCGTCTGTCTCTTTGCCCGTCTGTCATTTTTGCCCGGCTGTCTCTTTGCCCTGCTATTTCTTTGCCTAGCTGTCTCTTTCTAGGTTTGTCTCTTTCCCTGTCTGTCTCTGTCTGTCTCTTTCCCCATCTGTTTCTGTCTGTCTCTTTTCCCGTCTGTCTCTTTGCCTGGCTGTCTCTTTCCAGGGCTGTCTCTTTCCAGGGCTGTCTCTTTCCCCGTCTGTCTCTTTCCCCGTCTGTCTCTTTGCCCGTCTGTCTCTCTGCCCGTCTGTCTCTCTGTCTGTCTGTCTCTCTCTATCCGTCTCCCCACCGACATCTTATTACCTCACACATAAGCTTCTTATAATAACAGTTTATTTTGTTCCTATAGCAACCACTGATAGTTGCTATAAATAGCCTGTAGCTTCCACCTCCATTCAGTTTAATGGAGGCAGGAATTTGGAGAGTAACTGTAAAGCGCAGGGTTAAATTTTCCCATCAAAACATAGTCTATGATGTTCCCTGAGTCACATGATGTGTCTGTGCAAAATGTGGTGATTTTAAATGCGACAGTGCAGATTCCTTTAGTGGACATACATACAGTTAGGTCCAGAAATATTTGGACAGTGACACAATTTTCGCGAGTTGGGCTCTGCATGCCACCACATTGGATTTGAAATGAAACCTCTACAACAGAATTCAAGTGCAGATTGCAACGTTTAATTTGAAGGTTTGAACAAAAATATCTGATAGAAATTGTAGGAATTGTACACATTTCTTTACAAACACTCCACATTTTAGGAGGTCAAAAGTAATTGGACAAATAAACCAAACCCAAACCAAATATTTTTATTTTCAATATTTTGTTGCGAATCCTTTGGAGGCAATCACTGCCTTAAGTCTGGAACCCATGGACATCACCAAACGCTGGGTTTCCTCCTTCTTAATGCTTTGCCAGGCCTTTACAGCCGCAGCCTTCAGGTCTTGCTTGTTTGTGGGTCTTTCCGTCTTAAGTCTGGATTTGAGCAAGTGAAATGCATGCTCAATTGGGTTAAGATCTGGTGATTGACTTGGCCATTGCAGAATGTTCCACTTTTTTGCACTCATGAACTCCTGGGTAGCTTTGGCTGTATGCTTGGGGTCATTGTCCATCTGTACTATGAAGCGCCGTCCGATCAACTTTGCGGCATTTGGCTGAATCTGGGCTGAAAGTATATCCCGGTACACTTCAGAATTCATCCGGCTACTCTTGTCTGCTGTTATGTCATCAATAAACACAAGTGACCCAGTGCCATTGAAAGCCATGCATGCCCATGCCATCACGTTGCCTCCACCATGTTTTACAGAGGATGTGGTGTGCCTTGGATCATGTGCCGTTCCCTTTCTTCTCCAAACTTTTTTCTTCCCATCATTCTGGTACAGGTTGATCTTTGTCTCATCTGTCCATAGAATACTTTTCCAGAACTGAGCTGGCTTCATGAGGTGTTTTTCAGCAAATTTAACTCTGGCCTGTCTATTTTTGGAATTGATGAATGGTTTGCATCTAGATGTGAACCCTTTGTATTTACTTTCATGGAGTCTTCTCTTTACTGTTGACTTAGAGACAGATACACCTACTTCACTGAGAGTGTTCTGGACTTCAGTTGATGTTGTGAACGGGTTCTTCTTCACCAAAGAAAGTATGCGGCGATCATCCACCACTGTTGTCATCCGTGGACGCCCAGGCCTTTTTGAGTTCCCAAGCTCACCAGTCAATTCCTTTTTTCTCAGAATGTACCCGACTGTTGATTTTGCTACTCCAAGCATGTCTGCTATCTCTCTGATGGATTTTTTCTTTTTTTTTCAGCCTCAGGATGTTCTGCTTCACCTCAATTGATGATGATTATAGCAATAAGAGGCTAAAATTTAACTTTTAATTCTATTATATTAAAAGTCCAGATAGGGTACATGTAACCATAAAACTCTCCAGTGCTCTAGGATCTCAAATGGCACCTTATCATAGCACCGGGAGTCAATAATGTATAACAAACACAACAAAAAAACACAATATACATAAATCATAAATTGAGTAGATTATATCCACCCATGGACAGTGGTGGATATAATCTACTCAATTTATGATTTATGTATATTGTGTTTTTTTGTTGTGTTTGTTATACATTATTGACTCCCGGTGCTATGATAAGGTGCCATTTGAGATCCTAGAGCACTGGAGAGTTTTATGGTTACATGTACCCTATCTGGGCTTTTAATATAATAGAATTAAAAGTTAAATTTTAGCCTCTTATTGCTATAATCATTACCATTTGATAAGTGGCCTCCCTCTGTATGAGGTTTGCTGACAGCATTCACCTCAATTGAGAGTTCCTTAGACCGCATGTTGTCTGGTCACAGCAACAGCTTCCAAATGCAAAACCACACACCTGTAATCAACCCCAGACCTTTTAACTACTTCATTGATTACAGGTTAACGAGGGAGACGCCTTCAGAGTTAATTGCAGCCCTTAGAGTCCCTTGTCCAATTACTTTTGGTCCCTTGAAAAAGAGGAGGCTATGCATTACAGAGCTATGATTCCTAAACCCTTTCTCCGATTTGGATGTGAAAACTCTCATATTGCAGCTGGGAGTGTGCACTTTCAGCCCATATTATATATATAATTGTATTTCTGAACATGTTTTTGTAAACAGCTAAAATAACAAAACTTGTGTCACTGTCCAAATATTTCTGGACCTAACTGTATATGAAACTGAAATAGCTGTTGCAAAAACCCAAATTGTTATAAAGAAAAAAGGTTAACATTAATAGGGGTGCCCAAACTTTTTCATATGACTGTATATATATATATATATATTTTTATTTTTTTTTTAACATATACGAATGCCTTGAAAAAGTATTCATACTCTGTGAACTTTTCCAGATTATTTTTCACGTTACAGCTACATACCCAAATGTATTTTATTGGATTTTATTGGGATTTTATGTGCTATTGGGATTTTATGTGCTTTTATTGGGATTTTATGTGCTAATTAGTAAGTATTTGTGAAGTGTAAAGGAAATGGTACATGGTTTTCTAAATATTTAAAAAAATATAAATTCGACATTGTGGCATGCATTTGTATTCAGTACCCAAAGAGGTGATTCTGTGTAGGACCACCTTTTGCTGCAACTACTGCGTCAAGTCTTTTGGGGTATATCTCTACTAGTTTTGCACATGTACATGCTGAAATTTTTGCCCAATCTTCTTTGCAAAATAGCTGTAACTCAGTGAGTTTGCATGGAGACGTCTGTGAACAGCAATTTTCAAGTCTTGCAACATTCTCAATGGGATTTAGGTCTGAACTGCGACTGGACCATTCACACACATGAATATGCTTTGATGAAACCATTCCATTGTATCTCTGTCAGTATGATTAGTGTTGTCCTGCTTGATGTGAACCTATGTCCCAGTCTCAATTATTTTGCAGCCTCTAACAGGTTTTTTTCTAGGATTGTTCTATATTTACCTACATCTTCCATCAACTATGACCAGCTTCCCTGTTAGGGTTGCCAACTGGCCAGAAATTCCACGACAGTACATAAAAATAGGGTAAGAAAGTTGCCCCATCTGTAAAAATATTTCAAGTCATCTGTGATTTTTTTTTTGTAGCTGAAAAAACACATACACGTGTAATAATCCTCAATTTACAGTTTTTAGTGAATACATCTAATGTCTTAATATCAGAATTATGGGCTGTAGACCTGGATCATTGATAATCATAATTATTAATTAAGGTTTTACAATGAGTCTTAAAAAATATTGTTTGCCCATTATTATTTTATACGTTGTCCAGAAAAAATAAAAAGTCAAGTTGTCAATGGTCCCAGGCATGTGTTGAACAGGGGAGTCGTGGTCACGGCCAATGCCTGGTTCTGTGACCCTGGAGGTCGATGTGAAAAAGGGGAAAAATAAAAGTAAAATAAATAAGAGTTTTTGACTGCGCCACTTGCAGGTTGGGGCTATTTTGGAGGAGCCGCCGCTGCGTGGTCTTTCTGGGGCAGGTAGTATAATGCAGCTCAGGTGTTCTGGCCTTCCGCAAGTAGGGCTAGGCCTCAGAAGAGGATGATGGTGGTTGTAGTGTGCAGTGTGAGCTGATGATTCACCAATGTAAAAAGTATTCAAGCCACACAGGGACTGCAGTTTAAACTGGTTTTTACTCACTGTTCTGGTACCAGTGCCCTGGTGGTGCTGGTTTTCAGCTGTTCCCTCACCCTTTGTTCCCAGTGCCAGTTCGTGACCTGGTGAGCTGTCCTCCGTGCACACTTTAGTTTTTGATGGGTCCCCGTGGCCTAAAGCGTCTTGGGATGCCCACCATTTCACAGTTTTGGCCTGTATAGCAGGCAGCCTGAACAATTTTAATGGGTTGGATTCCTGTCCCTGTCCGCAGGTCCCCTCTTTGGTGCTTTGCTCCGGACATTTAGGTTTGTGAGGGGCCCTGATGATCCCCTCACCTGGCAGATTTAACAGTTAGCTTGAAGTGTACTTCCGTTCAAGGGTTCTGCTCCCCACCTGTTCTGGATTCTGTGAGTCCTGGTCCCGCACTCCTCTGGTAACCCTAGGTTTCTTGAGCACTGGTTCCTTACTCCACAGCAACCCTTCTCCTTTTTAGCTCCAGTTCTTTCTTCAGGTTTTAACAACTAGGACTACTGTCCTAAAACACTTCATTTTCTCCTTTCTCTCACTTCTGACTCCCTCAGAGTCTCTCATCCACCAACAGCTGACGTTTCTCCTCCCGCCAACTCCCCACCTAAAAACTAGCCCCACCCCTTTTTGGGTCTCTCCCTAGCAGATTGGATGCTTACCAACCAATAGGTGGCCATCCTTTAAATCTGTCTCTAGGCAGTTTTCCCAGGTTGGACATGGGGTTTAGTGTATGTGTGATGGTGTTGGTGTGTTTACCGGCACTGGTATTCCAGGGTTTGGGTTGTCCACAGTTGGTTACATGTTTTGTGGCACCTGATACCTCAGGGGTGCTACATCAACTCTGTTTCCTTTCCCTGCTGAAAAAGTAACCCCACTGCATGATGCTGCCACCACCATGTTTGACAGTGGGGATGGTGTTTTCAGGGTGATATGCAGTGTTAGTTTTCTGCCATTCATAACGTTTTGCATTTACCCCATAATGTTGTACTTTGGTCTCCTCTCACCAGAGCAGCTTCAGTCACATGCTGGCTAAATGGCAGAGACTGGAGTAAGATTTCTGACTTGATGCATGAAGGCGCACGCCACTTCTCAGACACTCCAGATTTATGAAGAGGTGTTCATATGTTCATGAATCAAGAGCGTCTGATACGACCATGCTCCCTCATCAAGACTGGTGAGAAAATCACAAGTCTACTCTTGATGAATTCAGGTCTATATGTCCATTATCCTCGAGAAAGTGTTAAGTATGTGGATGTATAAAGCAAATATATAAAGCTAATTCAGAGAATTAACCTCTAAAAACAGGGAATAAGAAACGTTTCTTGGCCCATATTACAGTAGACCTTATTAGGAAACCACACACCTTCACAGTTTACCAGGTTCCTAAAATTAGAACTACCGGTATGTACCCAATATATATATAAATTCAAAAGATTTATTATTTGCACCCTCCAACTCCATTTTTTAGATAATAATTCCATTGTACAGTTACTGTTTGTAAGTCTCTTGAGAGCAAAACATTTTTTTCCTTATTACTTTTGACTCAAGGCCCCAAATTTAACAGTTTCCAGAACTTTATTGTAAACATGAGGTTACCTCCATGTATTGATTAAAACAGGTCCCACATGTTCTGTGCTGTTTTAGTGCCTTCTAGCTTTTGGACAGGTCACATATTTTTGCATATTAAGCAAAACACCGCTGTTTCATGGCAATGCAAATTCGGATGTATTTATATTGGGAGAATTGTCAAACTCCGAGAATATAAAAATAATAACATAATGAAGGGCAAAATTATGGTCTTATCAATTAATATTTGTAAATGACTACATTTTCCATTAAAACTCTTCTGTGACATGATAAATAGTCGTTCTACATATAAACTGCACTTTGTGTACATGGCCATAATAAAATACAATTCTGTAATATGAATATATCGTTCATATCCTATGGTATGAAACTGAAAACTCCCAATATTAATTTAGCTTCTCAAATTATTTATTTTATTTCCTTTATTTTTTTTTTTCAATCGTTTATAAAGCACAGATACCTTCCTCAACACGGTAGCCAAAAGTGACTGTTCACTTTATTCAGTTTCTGAATGAATAGACTTTTTTTTTTCTTAGACACGTAATAAGACCATTTTATATAAACACCATCAAACTATCTAACCCACTGATGAAGGTCTTCATACCGAAACGGCCGTCCGGCTGTTTGCTGTTACCCTGCTTTCTCCTGCTTCTTTGCTCAGGTGACTATATTTCAACATTATCTGTGAGACCTTTGCTCCGTCTTTTTCACATGAGCAATACTATGCTGCCTCTTTAACTGTGGACTTCTATACCCCCTTTTTTCTGCATCAGTTTATGTGGCCCCATTGAATATCAGTTGGCCCACTTTTACGCATTTTTTGGATTTTTGCCTCCATGATTTGGGTATGGTGCTATTGAGGTGTATATATATCTTGGGCATATGTACAATATTTTGATATACTTTTTGTCCCTGGTATTTCTATTTTTTATGCCTTTTTGTATTTTTCTCCATCATTAGTCCCTGGTAGCAAACGAGATATATACAGTGGGTGCGGAAAGTATTCAGACCCCTTTAAATTTTTCACTCTTTGTTTCATTGCAGCCATTTGATAAATTCAAAAAAGTTCATTTTTTCTCTCATTAATGTACACTCTACACCCCATCTTGACAGGAAAAAACAGAAATTTAAATGTTTTTTTTCAAATTTATTAAACAAGAAAAGCTGAAATATCACATGGTCATAAGTATTCAGACTCTTTGCTCAGTATTGAGTATAAGCGCTGTTTTGAGCTAGTACAGCCATGAGTGTTCTTGGGAATCATGCAACCAGTTTTTCCACACCTGGATTTGGGGATCCTCTGCAATTCTTCCAGGCAGATCCTCTCTAGTTCCATCAGGTTGGATGGTGAACGTTGGTGGACAGTCATTTTAAGGTCTCTCCAGAAATGCTCAATTGGGTTTAGGTCAGGGCTCTGGCTGGGCCAGTCAAGAATGGTCACAGAGTTGTTCTGAAGCCACTCCTTTGTTATTTTAGCTGTGTGCTTAGTGTCATTGTCTTGTTGGAAGGTAAACCTTTGGCAAAGTCTGAGGTCCAGAGCACTCTGGAAGAGGTTTTCTTCCAGGAGATCTCTGTACTTGGCCACATTCACCTTTTAATTGCAATCAGACGTCCTATCCCTGCAGCTGAAAAACACCGACATAGCATGATGCTGCGACCACCATGTTTCACTATTGGGATTGTATTGGGCAGGTGATGAGCAGTGCCTGGTTTTCTCCACACATGTTGCTTAGAATTATCACCAAGAAGTTTTATCTTACATAGTTACATAGTTACTTAGGTTGAAAAAAGACCTAGGTCCATCTAGTTCAACCTTCCTCCACCAGTTCTACATTTAGTCACTAAGTCATTTATAACCAACAATGTTTTGTGTACTGAGGAAATCATCCAGCCCTTTTTTAAAAGCTGTTATAGTATCTGCCATTACTACCTCTTGTGGTAGTGTATTCCACAGTCTGACCGCTCTAACTGTAAAGAACCCTTTCCTATTTAGGTGTCGGAATCGCTTTTCTTCCACTCGCAGTGAGTGCCCCCTGGTCCTTAGTATTGTTTTTGGAAGAAATAAGTCATGTGCCAGTCCTTTATATTGACCACACATGTATTTATACATATAAATGAGATCTCCTCTGAGACGTCTTTTTTCTAATCTAAACATATCTAACTTTTTCAACCTGTCATCATATGGGAGGCCTTCCATTCCTTGTAATAGTCTAGTTGCCCGCCTTTGAACTGACTCTAACTTCTGAATGTCCTTTTTAAAATGTGGAGCCCAAAACTGGATCCCGTAGTCCAGATGTGGTCTTACAAGTGATTTATAGAGGGGTAACAATACGTTGGGATCACGGGATCTAATCTCTCTTTTTATACACCCTAAAATCTTGTTTGCTTTAGCAGCTGCTGCTTGACATTGAGTGCTGCTGCTCAGCTTATTTGTAATGAGAATACCCAAGTCCTTCTCCTGTTCTGTAGTCCCGAGTTTACTTCCATTTAATGTATTCGCAGCTATAGGATTACTCCGTCCTAGGTGCATTACTTTACATTTATCAACATTAAATCTCATTTGCCAAGTATCTGCCCATTCTGACATCTTATCCAGATCTTTTTGTAATATTGTACTATCCAGGTCAGTTTTTAATATCCTACATAGTTTAGTGTCATCGGCAAAGACTGACACTGTACTATCAATCCCATCCACAAGGTCATTAATAAAGAGAGTAAAAAGAATCGGTCCAAGCACAGATCCCTGCGGCACCCCACTGCTGACTATAGCCCATTTAGAGAATGTACCATTTATGACTACTCTGTGTTTCCTATCTCTTAGCCAATTCCTTACCCAGTTGCATATTGTGTCCCCTAGTCCTTGCTTCTGGAGCTTTAGTATAAGGCTATTATCTGGTACAGTATAAAATGCCTTTGCAAAGTCCAAATAAATCACATCAGCTGCATTACCAATATCCAGGTTTGAACTTACCCCCTCATAGAACCCCAACAGGTTGGTTAGACACGACTTATCTTTCATGAATCCATGCTGTTTGTCAGTTATCATATTATTTTCTGCAATATATTTTTGCATGTCATCCCTTAAAATGCCCTCAAAAACTTTGCATACTACTGATGTCAGGCTTACTGGACGGTAGTTGCCTGGATCTACCCTCTTACCTTTCTTAAATATCGGTACCACATCAGCAATCCTCCAATCCTGAGGCACCAACCCCGTTACAAGTGAGTCTAAAAAGATGAGATACAGCAGTCTGTCGATTACGGAGCTCAATTCCCTCAATATTCGTGGATGAATGCCATCTGGCCCTGGGGATTTGTCAATGTTTAATTTACTCAGACGTAGGCGTACTTCATCTTGTGTTAAATTAATTATATCGGGTGGTGGACTTTGATTTTTCACTTGTTGAATGATCCCTGGTACAGTCAGTTCCTTGGTGAATACAGATGAGAAATGCCTATTTAATATCTCAGTCTTTTGTTTGTCCTCTATAACTAACTTGTTATTATATTTTAAGGGTCCGATACTATCCTTTGTTTTCCTTTTGGCATTAATGTATTTATAAAAGATTTTGGGATTTATTTTAATGTCATTGGCGATTTTTGTTTCAGTAGCTAGTTTTGCTTGTTTGATTTCTTTTTTGCATTGCCTATTGATATCTTTATACTCCTGCAATGCTATTTCTGTATTCTCAGCCTTTAAGATTTTAAACGCCCTTTGTTTTTGTTTTATTATACTTTGTACAGTCTTATTTATCCATAGTGGTTTCTTTTTATTCCTGGACATTTTATTACCAGAGGGTATACGTTTTTTACAGGACTCTAGTAGTATATCCTTAAACTTACCCCATTTATGTTCGGTATCCCCAGTTACCATGACTCTGTCCCAATCTACACATTTAAGCTCTTCCCTTAATTTGTTGAAATCAGCTTTCCTAAAATTCCAGGTTTTAGCATTCCCCCTTTGAAATGTTCTATTGAATATTACGTCGAAGCTTACCATATTATGATCGCTGGTGCCCAAGTGCTCCCGGACCTGTAGATCTGAAATTGTATCCGGTCTATTTGACAGGACCAGATCTAGCAAATTATCTCCCCTGGTCGGTTCACCTACCATCTGAGAGAGGAAATGGTCTTGAATGGTAGATAAGAACTTACAGCTTTCAGCAGAACCAGAAGATTCTATGTCCCACTGTATGTCTGGATAGTTGAAATCCCCCATAATAAGAACCCGATTATTATTATTAGCTGCCTTTTCAATTTGTTCCAGCATTTCACCCTCTATTTGTTCAGGTATGTTTGGAGGCTTATAGCAAACTCCAATTAGCATTTTTCCATTATTCCCCTCCCCATGTACATTTACCCATACTGACTCTACATTGTTGCTGTACCCCTCAATGTCATCATACAACACAGGTTTTAGGTTAGATTTGATAAATATACACACCCCACCACCTTTTTGGCCTTTCCTGTCCTTCCTAAATGTACTATAACCCTGTATGTTTGTCACCCAGTCATGGCTTTCATCCAGCCAGGTTTCCGTAATGCCCACCACATCATAATCCATGGTTGACATAAGAGTCTCCAATTCATTCATTTTGTTTGCAAGACTTCTTGCATTTGCCAGTAGACATTTAATCCTATTAACACCTTTATTACTCCTAGCCTCCCTACGTTCCTTGTATGTCCCATCCCCCCCTAATACTTCATTGACCCCTACCGTTTCCCTGTCTCTATCTGCTCTATCTATCCCCTTATTTGCTCCACTACCCTCCCTCCCCCCCGATCCTAGTTTAAAAGCTCCTCCATCCGTCTGACCATTTTCTCCCCCAGCACAGCTGCACCTTCCCCATTGAGGTGCAGCCCGTCCCTACCGTAGAGCCTGTAGCCGACTGAGAAGTCGGCCCAGTTCTCCATGAACCCGAACCCTTCCTTCCTGCACCAATTTCTAAGCCACATATTTATCTCCCTAAGCTCCCGCTGTCTTTCTAGTGACGCTCGTGGCACCGGTAGTATTTCTGAAAACACCACCTTGGAGGTCCTGGACTTCAGCTTCTCTCCTAGTTCCCTGTAATCATTTTTAAGGACCTTCCACCTGCCTCTAACTTTGTCATTAGTACCAATGTGCACCATGACCGCTGGGTTTTCCCCAGCCCCACCCAGCAATCTGTCTATCCGATCCACAATATGACGAACCCGAGCACCCGGCAGACAACACACTGTTCGGCATTCATGGTCTCGGCGACAGATGACCCTGTCTGTCCGCCTAGTTATAGAGTCCCCTACCACCAACATCTGTCTGGGCTTTGCTGCACTCCTATTTCCCACCTTCCTACAGCAGTTGTTTTCCTGGTTGCTAGGAGCAACATCCTGCTGTAGTGACCCTAGTCCTGGCCCTTCATTCCTAATATCAGCCAAACAGGCATATTTACCAGGTTGTGCCAGGTCAGGACTAGGCTCCCTGACACTTTTCCCCCTACCTCTTCTTCTAACTGTTACCCAGCTACCTACCTCTGGGTCCTGATCTTCCCCACTTCCACCCTCCTCCATATCACTGGCCCCAGCCAGAGAAAGCTCAGTGAGCTCTAAACTCCTCTCCAGGTTTGCAATGCCCCTTAGTGTTGCAAGCTGCTTATTTAGATCAGTTACCTTGGCTTCCAAATACGCAACATGCTTGCATCGAGTGCAGACATATTCACCCTCGAACGGCTGCTCAAGGCATGCATACATCTGACAAGATACACACCTGGTAGCATTGTCCATGGAGCACCTATCAAATGAGGATCAACAGTAAAGTAGAAAAACAAAGAGAAAAAAACTAAAGAAACCCAATGGAAAAAGTATAAGGATAAATTCAAACTATGTTCTTGTGTCAAACTATGTAATTGTGTTGAAACTATGCACTTATCTTAATTTCAGCACTTTACTTCAATTCAGCACCTCGCTCGCTCAGAGCCTCGCTAGTACTGGCTGGTTTATATAGATGTACAGTGACTATCAGAAGCTGCTGGAAGCTTTCTAGAAACAGGTGTGACTAATCCTACTAATTAAATCACAAGACTAACTTTTTTTTTTTTTTTTTTTTCCCTTTTCACAGAATCACAAACAGACACACAATTCCCTAATGAAATTCAACAATTACAGTTATCACCACTATGTAATTGTGTTGAAACTATGCACTTATCTTAATTTCAGCACTTTACTTCAATTCAGCACCTCGCTCGCTCAGAGCCTCGCTAGTACTGGCTGGTTTATATAGATGTACAGTGACTATCAGAAGCTGCTGGAAGCTTTCTAGAAACAGGTGTGACTAATCCTACTAATTAAATCACAAGACTAACTTTTTTTTTTTTTATTTTTCCCTTTTCACAGAATCACAAACAGACACACAATTCCCTAATGAAATTCAACAATGACAGTTATCACCACTATGTAATTGTGTTGAAACTATGCACTTATCTTAATTTCAGCACTTTACTTCAATTCAGCACCTCGCTCGCTCAGAGCCTCGCTAGTACTGGCTGGTTTATATAGATGTACAGTGACTATCAGAAGCTGCTGGAAGCTTTCTAGAAACAGGTGTGACTAATCCTACTAATTAAATCACAAGACTAACTTTTTTTTTTTTTTTTTTTTTTCCCTTTTCACAGAATCACAAACAGACACACAATTCCCTAATGAAATTCAACAATTACAGTTATCACCACTATGTAATTGTGTTGAAACTATGCACTTATCTTAATTTCAGCACTTTACTTCAATTCAGCACCTCGCTCGCTCAGAGCCTCGCTAGTACTGGCTGGTTTATATAGATGTACAGTGACTATCAGAAGCTGCTGGAAGCTTTCTAGAAACAGGTGTGACTAATCCTACTAATTAAATCACAAGACTAACTTTTTTTTTTTTTTTTTTTTCCCTTTTCACAGAATCACAAACAGACACACAATTCCCTAATGAAATTCAACAATTACAGTTATCACCACTATGTAATTGTGTTGAAACTATGCACTTATCTTAATTTCAGCACTTTACTTCAATTCAGCACCTCGCTCGCTCAGAGCCTCGCTAGTACTGGCTGGTTTATATAGATGTACAGTGACTATCAGAAGCTGCTGGAAGCTTTCTAGAAACAGGTGTGACTAATCCTACTAATTAAATCACAAGACTAACTTTTTTTTTTTTCCCTTTTCACAGAATCACAAACAGACACACAATTCCCTAATGAAATTCAACAATTACAGTTATCACCACTATGTAATTGTGTTGAAACTATGCACTTATCTTAATTTCAGCACTTTACTTCAATTCAGCACCTCGCTCGCTCAGAGCCTCGCTAGTACTGGCTGGTTTATATAGATGTACAGTGACTATCAGAAGCTGCTGGAAGCTTTCTAGAAATAGGTGTGACTAATCCTACTAATTAAATCACAAGACTAACTTTTTTTTTTTTCCCTTTTCACAGAATCACAAACAGACACACAATTCCCTAATGAAATTCAACAATTACAGTTATCACCACTATGTAATTGTGTTGAAACTATGCACTTATCTTAATTTCAGCACTTTACTTCAATTCAGCACCTCGCTCGCTCAGAGCCTCGCTAGTACTGGCTGGTTTATATAGATGTACAGTGACTATCAGAAGCTGCTGGAAGCTTTCTAGAAACAGGTGTGACTAATCCTACTAATTAAATCACAAGACTAACTTTTTTTTTTTTTTTCCCTTTTCACAGAATCACAAACAGACACACAATTCCCTAATGAAATTCAACAATTACAGTTATCACCACTATGTAATTGTGTTGAAACTATGCACTTATCTTAATTTCAGCACTTTACTTCAATTCAGCACCTCGCTCGCTCAGAGCCTCGCTAGTACTGGCTGGTTTATATAGATGTACAGTGACTATCAGAAGCTGCTGGAAGCTTTCTAGAAACAGGTGTGACTAATCCTACTAATTAAATCACAAGACTAACTTTTTTTTTCTTTTTTTCCCTTTTCACAGAATCACAAACAGACACACAATTCCCTAATGAAATTCAACAATTACAGTTATCACCACTATGTAATTGTGTTGAAACTATGCACTTATCTTAATTTCAGCACTTTACTTCAATTCAGCACCTCGCTCGCTCAGAGCCTCGCTAGTACTGGCTGGTTTATATAGATGTACAGTGACTATCAGAAGCTGCTGGAAGCTTTCTAGAAACAGGTGTGACTAATCCTACTAATTAAATCACAAGACTAACTTTTTTTTTTTTTTTCCCCTTTTCACAGAATCACAAACAGACACACAATTCCCTAATGAAATTCAACAATTACAGTTATCACCACTATGTAATTGTGTTGAAACTATGCACTTATCTTAATTTCAGCACTTTACTTCAATTCAGCACCTCGCTCGCTCAGAGCCTCGCTAGTACTGGCTGGTTTATATAGATGTACAGTGACTATCAGAAGCTGCTGGAAGCTTTCTAGAAACAGGTGTGACTAATCCTACTAATTAAATCACAAGACTAACTTTTTTTTTTTTTTCCCTTTTCACAGAATCACAAACAGACACACAATTCCCTAATGAAATTCAACAATTACAGTTATCACCACTATGTAATTGTGTTGAAACTATGCACTTATCTTAATTTCAGCACTTTACTTCAATTCAGCACCTCGCTCGCTCCATCTCATCAAACCAGAGAATCTTATTTCTCATAGTCTGGGAGTCCTTTATGTGTTTTTTGCAAACTCTATGCAGGCTTTCATATGTCTTGCACTGAGGAGAGGTTTCTGTCGGGCCACTCTACCATAAAGGCCTGACTGGTGGAGGGCTGCAGTGATAGTTGACTTTGTGGAACTTTCTTCCATCTCCCTACTGCATCTTTGAAGCTCAGCTACAGTGATCTTAGGGTTCTTCTTTACCTCTCTCACCAAGGCTCTTCTCCCATGATTGCCTAGTTTGGCTGGACGGCCAGGACTAGGAAGAGTTCTGGTGGTCCCAAACTTCTTCCATTTAAGGATTATGGAGGCCACTGTGCTCTTAGGAACCTTGAGTACTGCAGAAATTCTTTTGTAACCTTGGCCAGATCTATGCTTTGCCACAATTCTGTCTCTGAGTTCCTTGGGCAGTTCCTTTGACCTCATGATTCTCATTTGGTCTGACATGAACTGTGAGCTGTAAGGTCTTATATAGACAGGTGTGTGCCTTTCCAAATCAAGTCCTATCAGTTTAATTAAACAGAGCTGGACTCCAGTGAAGGGGTAGAACCAGCTCAAGGAGGATCACAAGGAAATGGACAGCATGTGACCTTAATATGAGCGTCTGAGCAAAGGGTCTGAATACTTATGACCATGTAATATTCAGTTTTTCTTGTTTAATAAATTTGCAAAAATGTCTACATTTCTGTTTTTTTTTCTGTCAAGTTGGGGTGCAGAGTGTACACTAATGAGAGAAAAAATGAACTTTTTTGAATTTACCAAATGGCTGCAATGAAACAAACAGCGAAAAATGTAAAGGGGTCTGTATACTTTCCGTACCTACTGTATATTATAAATGTCATCCTCTATATACATACTGCCTTGATGTCAAGATATCGTACAGTTATATATTTATACATTATATCTTTTTTCTATTTAAAAATTTGTGTATATACAGTACATAGATATATTTACATCTTTGCAGGTTAACAGCTATTTCTTTTCCACCACTGACTGTATTGTATTCCACCATTGTTCACTGGTTTCTTATTAATAATTATTATATCTATATGGACGTTTGATCGCAATTTTCTTTTCGTTAACCAATATTGTGGTAGATTACCTAAGAACGCAGGAAAACCCAGTCAAACTAAAAACATACAAACTATATGTATTTGCGCTAACCTTTGAACCACCATGTGATACAGTATGTGGATTATTATGAATCCCACATATAACAAAAACCTGAAAATGTTGAATGAATGTTGAAAGAAAATTTCTCTTAAATATCTATTTTAATTTTGTTGTTGATATTTTCCATACTGCTATAACTGGTTTCAGGTAGAAAACAAGAGGTTGGTCAATCCCACCAATAGTAATGAGATCAGCCTTTAGTCTCATGTGTATGGGGTCCTTCCTGGGATAAAAGGAATAAAGAGATAAATGGCGGTACTGTTAAAGTTGTTTTATTTCCTTCTCCCCTTTAAAATAAATATGTATGTTCATGGTGCTGGCTTAAGGAGTATGGCCAACTCTACAGATGCGTTTCGCAATCATCAGCTTAGATGTATTGTCCATTACTCGGATAACCACATCTTCATACTATAGTCTGTAGTGTAAAATAAAAATATCAGATAATATCCAGTATTGGCACTGATCCAGTGATGTCAAAACCATGACTTGCTTGGCATTAATTTCTAATTATCACAGTAGACCTGGCAATGACATAACTCGATCGGCCCTAATGCAGAAGGTTAGTTGTTTTTACTTCACACTGGTGAAAACTGTATTTAAGAAGGGAATAAATAAGTAAATAACCTCTTTAAAAGGAACATATCACCAGATTTGGTGACTAAAAGCTGCGGCCACCACCAGTGGGCTCTTATATATAACATTCTAACATGCTGTATATAAGAGCCCAGTCCACTGTGTAGAAAGTAAAAATCACTTTATCATACTCACCTAAATGCTCAGTGCAGTGCAGACTGGTTGGATGGATGTCTCCGTTTTCCGGGGCCGACACCTCCTCTTTCGGCCATCTTTGTCCTCCTTCTTTTGAAGCCTGGGTGCATGATGCATCCTACATCATGCACACAGGCTGGCATTGAGGTCCCGCACATGCACACTACAATACTTTGATCTGTGCCTGCGCAGGACTTCAATGCTGGCCTGTGTGCATGACGTACGACGCGTCATGCACCCAGGCTTGAGAAGACGGAGGAGAAAAATGGCCGAAAGAGGAGGTGCCGGACCCGGAGAACGGAGACATCCATCCGACCAGTCTGCACTGCACCGACCGTTTAGGTGATTATTATAAAGTGATTTTTATGTTCTACACAGTGGCTTGGGTTCTTATATACAGCATGTTAGAATGCTGTATATAAGAGCCCACTTGTGGTGACCGCAGCTTATAGTCACCAAATCATGTGACAGGTTCCCTTTAAGGATGTTCCACATGAAATATAATGAGTAATGGGAAATACATTTACCTGTGTTATTTCTATATTTGGTATTCTGTGTAATACAATCTAAGGGGTAAATATATTAGCTGGCAAGGCTTAGGCTCATTTTGGAAAATATAAAAAATCAATAATACAAGTTACAAATTGAGCCAGGTTACTTCAAAGGAATAATGTTAGGAATTCATAAGAAGTTAATACAGTTTTGAACACAAACAGTTGTCGAAATATAATCATTATCCTTCAAAGAGGTTTTACAGGCCAGTTAGCCACCTTCATTTGAGAAATATATTTATTTAGCGTACTTATATAGTGTCTTAATATTCCACAGTGCTGTACAGAGATCATCATTACTGTCCCCATTGGAGCTCACAATCTACAGGCCCTATCAGTTCTTGAGAGAATCTCTGACTACCACTTTCTGATTGGCATTTCCTATGAAATGGTTGGTAAAAACCAAGAATAAATGGGAATGTTGAGGCCTCTGTAGAAAAGAGACATAGCTAAAGAACTGCATCACTGAATACTAATGTGAAGATGATCAATAAAATCTTTGTCCAATAAATCCTAGGAGAGATCACATTTAAGAGAAAAAATAGAAGATTTATATTTTACAAAGTAAGCACATTTAAGCTATTTTGCACCATTTTACACTACAGTTTCATGGTTTGTTTCAGTTTATTTTTACAGTCACTTACTAAATAAACAAGGGCAACTTTGAGTCAGGAGGGATTTTTACCCTTTGAGGCTAAATAAATTGATTGACTTTAGGTTTTAATTAGTGATGCACAAGTGTACTTGACACTGCTCGATAATCGATCAAACATTGGGGTGCTCGGACATGGTCAGTACTCGATAATCATGCTACAGTCCCCCACCACATATGTTTTGCAGCTTTTAGACAACCAATCTACATGCGAGGATTGCCTGCCATATACTGTAGCCATGTTGGCTACCAGTATTATTATGTTTGGTTGACCACATTGCATCACAGGGTCTTATATAATACCATGGGGTGCGATGCTTGGTACACTTCAGTTCAGGGGGAATTAGTCTAGGAGGGAGAGCGTACAGTAGAGCAGGCATATAGGCAGGGTTTATATCAAAACAGTCCTTCTGTACTTATACTGCTGTTGAAACCTATAACCAAAAGTCCTTTTCAAGGCTAAATACTGTCCTTTCTTGTAGTAACACTGCTGTTACCTACAGTCACTGTAGCGATAGCTGCTGGAGAAGGGATAGTTCAAGATTAGAGCAGACATATAAACAGGGTCATAGCAAAACAGTCCTCCTATACATACATATTTTATTTTCCCTATTAATACCAAAACGTTTGCAGGCATATATGGTACCTACCAAATTTAAAATGTGTAAGGTGTACAGTAATGGATGGAGAAGTGGATGGGCTGCTGATGGTGCACGCAAAGGCCAAGGCCATGGGCCACATGAAACTGTGCCTGCTATGGGAGCACAACAAACATGCTCATCAATGAGACCTATCTTCCTGTCCCAGTTTGCATGGGAGCGTGGGACACCACTCTTGAAGCCAGAATAGTGTGAACAGGTGGTGGGTTAGATAGCAGATAAAGCTTCCAGTATGTTTTCCAGAACCACTCTGTCTTTCACATGGTCCAGTCTCACTAGTCAGGAGCCTAGACACCACCTAATCCTCACCCTGATCCTCATTCCTCCCGCTATAGCGAGTCCCAGGAGACAAGTGATCCCATACTCGGACACTCTGAGGAGCTCTTTATTAGAGATGAGCGATGTTCGAGGTTCGCCAATTTCATGTTCGAGTGATTTTGGGGGGTGTTCACGTCGTTCGATGAACTCGAACGATTTGCTAAAAGTTCGGCAGTTCGCGTTATGTTCGAGAATGGTTCGAGCACCAAAAGCATGGCTTTTCACAGTAAGTATGTGCGCGCCTTTCATATCTGCATGCGTCCTGCGTCCCCAGCACAATCCCTCTCTCTTTCCTACTTACCGATCATGGGCGTCTCACTGCACGGCTGTCACAAATCTCCAGCGGCATTTCCTCTTTTGAAAATGGCTGCCGCTTCATTATTCAATTAGTTATTCCGTGCTTTCCCTGCCCACCAGTGCCCATGATTGGTTGCAGTCAGACACGCCCCCAAGATGAGTGACAGCTGTCTCACTGCAACCAATCACAGCCGCCGGCGGGCAGCTCTATATCGTGCAGTAAAATAAATAATAAATAAAAAAAATGTGGTTCCCCCCCATATTTGATACCAGCCAGGATAAAGCCACACGGCTGGAGGCTGGTATTGTCAGGATGGAGAGCGCCACAACGTCAGGAGCCCACCACCCTAACAATATCACCCAGCAGCTGCCCGTAATTGCCGCATCCATTAGATGCGGCAGTCCCGGGACTCTACCCAGCTCATCCTGAATTGCCCTGGTGCGGTGGCAATCGGGGTAATAAGGAGTTAATCATGGCAGGCGTATCCCCGAGACACTTTCCATGATTAAACTGTAAGTGAAAGTAAATAAACACACACAACAAAAAATCCTTTATTTTTAATATAAGAAAAAAAAAACCCTCTTTCACCATTTTATTAAAATCCCCAAATACCCCTCCAGGTCCGAAGTAATCCACACGACACTGTCAGCTCTGCTACATGAAGGTGACAGGGAGCACCGTAGAACACGATTGCTGTGTCCTCTCCACGCAGCACCTGAAGTGAGCTGCGCTGTCACTGGAGACTTCAGTCTGCAATGCAGATGTCAAGATTACCAAATCTGCCTATGTTTCTCATTAGAGGCAGTGGCTGAATGGTTAGAGCTCTCGCCTAAGATGCATTAGTTCACGAGTTCAAGTCCCAGCCGTCCTGGGAAAGAATTTAATTTATTTTTAATTTTAAATTATTATTTATTTATAATTATAATTTAATTTAATTATGCACTGAGGGAGGATGATGGGGGTTGTAGTGCCTGCGGTGATGATGGTGGTTTTAGTGCCTGCGTGTGTGCGGTGATGAGTGCGGTACTGCCGGTGTTTGCCCGCCCATCCGCCTGCCCATCCATCCATCCCTCTGCCCATCCATCCATCCCTCCGCCCATCCATCCCTCCGCCCATCCATCCCTCCGCCCATCCATCCCTCCGCCCATCCATCCCTCCGCCCATCCATCCCTCCGCCCATCCATCCCTCCGCCCATCCATCCCTCCGCCCATCCATCCCTCCGCCCATCCATCCTCCCATCCATCCATCCTCCCATCCATCCATCCTCCCATCCATCCATCCTCCCATCCATCCATCCTCCCATCCATCCATCCTCCCATCCATCCATCCTCCCATCCATCCATCCTCCCATCCATCCATCCTCCCATCCATCCATCCTCCCATCCATCCAGCTGCACAATCTGCTTCTAAATTCTCTACTGCAGTATAGAGCTAAAGACTACCAAATCTGCCTATGTTTCCTATTAGAGCCAGTGGCTCAATGGTTAGAGCTCTCGCCTAAGAAGCATTAGTTCACGAGTTCGAGTCCCGGCCGCCCCGGTAAAGAATTTAATTTATTTTAAATTATAATTATTATTTATTTATAATTAAAATTTAATTTAATTGAATTATGCACTGAGGGGAGGAGCCGGACATCAGCTGTGAGCCGCGGGACACACCTCTAAAATCGGAGCAGTTCACGGAATGAGGCTGCATTGCTCTCTCCTCTCTCTCTTCTCTCTCGCTCTCTCTCTCCCCCTCTCTCTCTTTCTTTCTCTCTTTCTCTTTCTCTCTCTCTCTTTTTCTCTTTTTTTTTCTCTCTCTCTCTATCCCTCTCTCTCCCCTCTCTTTTTTTCTCTCTTCTCTCTCTCTTTTTCTCTCTCTCTCTTTTTCTCTCTTTTTCTCTCTCTTTTTCTCTTTTCCCCTCTCTCTTCTCTCTCCTCTCTCTCTTCTCTCTCTCTTCTCTCCTTTTCTTTCCTCTTCTCTGTCTCTCCTTTCTCTCTCTCTTCTCTCTCTCTTCTCTCTCCCCTCTCATCTCTCTCCTCTCTCCCCTATCATCTCTCATCTCTCTCCTCTCTCCTCTCTCTCCTCTCTCCTCTGTCTCTCGTCTCTCTCTTCTCTCTCTCTTCTCTTCTCTCTCTTCTCTCTCTTCTCTCCCTCTCTCTCTTCTCTTTTCTCTCTCTCTTTTCTCTCTCTCTTTTCTCTATCTTCTCTCTCTTCTTTCTCTCTTCTTTCTCTCTCAGACCTGGCTATGATCAGTTGATGAGGTCACCTGACGGAATCAGTTGACACTATAAGTCGAGCGGTGAGGCCGGCTTTTTACCGCCCGGCCGGCTAAGCTATCAGCTGCTGTCTCTCTCTCTCTCTCCCTCTCTCTTCTCTCTCCTCTCTCTCCTCTCTCCTCTCTCTCCTCTCTCTCTTTTCTCCCTCTTTTCTCTCCTCTCTCTCTTCTCTCTCTTTTTTTCTCAATCTCTCTTTTTCTCTCTCTCCTCTCTCTCTTCTCTCTCTCCTCTCTCTTCTCTCTCTCTCTTTTCTCTCCTCTCTCTCTTCTCTCTCTCTTATCCTGAATCTCTCTTTTTCTCTTTCTCCCTCTCTCTCCTCTCTCCTCTCTCTCTTCTCTCTCTTCTCTCTCCTCTCTCTTCTCTCTCTTTCCCTCTCTCTTCTCTCTCTTTCCCTCTCTCTTCTCTCTCCTCTCTCTTCTCTCATTCTCTTCTCTCTCTTTTCTCTTTCTTTTCTCTATCCTCTCTCTCTTCTTTCTCTCTCTCTCTTTCTCAGACCTGACGATGATCAGCTGATGCGGTCACATGACGGAATCAGCTGACACTATAAGTCGAGTGGTGAGGCCGGCTTTTTACCGCCCGGCCAGCTAAACTATCAGCTGATGCTGTCGGACAGGAGTCTGCACTGAAGTGTGTAGTTTGTTTGTTTTCTTTTGCACTGATGCATCAGCTGATTGTATAAAAGCTGTTTATACAATTAGCTGCTGTGTCATGTGATTCAGGCCCTTGAACCTGACACATCATCTGATCGCTTTGCCTTCCAGCAAACCGATCAGATGATATTGGATCCAGATTGGACGGAACGGGATCCTTGACCCAGGATTACTGCGGAGGGGGGTTCTTTATTTCAATAAAGATGGAGTCACTAATTGTGTTGTGTTTTATTTCTAATAAAAATATTTTTCTGTGTGTTGCGTTTTTTTTATCTGTACTAGAAATTCATGGTGGCCATGTCTAATATTGGCATGACACCATGATTTTCGGGCTTAAGGCCAGTTGATAATATAAAGCTAGCCTTAACCCCATTATTACCCAGCGAGCCACCAGTCACCAGGGCAGCTGGAAGAGTTGGATACAGCTCCAGAAGATGGCGCTTCTATGAAAGCGCTATTTTCTGGGGCGGCTGCGAACTGCAATTCGCAGCAGGGGTGCCCAGAAAGCTTGGGCACCCTGAGCTGCGGATTCCAATCACCAGCTGCTTAGTTGTACCTGGCTGGACACAAAAATTGGGCGAAGCCCACGTCATTTTTTTTTTAATTATTTCATGAAATTTATGAAATAATTAAAAAAAAAAAGGGCTTCCCTATATTTTTGGTTTTCAGCCGGGTACAAATAGGCAGCTGAGGGTTGAGGGCAGCCCGTAGCTGCCTGCTGTACCTGGCTAGCATACAAAAGGTGAAGCCCACGTAATTTTTTGTGGGGGGGCAAAAAACTCCTGTATACAGTCCTGGATGGAGTATGCTGAGCCTTGTAGTTCTGCAGCTGCTGTCTGCTGCCTGTCTGTATAGAGGAGAGAAGTCAGCAGCTACAGAACTACAAGGCTCAGCATGCTCCATTCACTAGTGTATGCAGGAGAGCAGACAGCAGCTGCAGAACTACAAGGCTCAGCATACTCCATCCAGGACTGTATGCAGGAGTTTTTTGCCCACCAAAAAAATGACATGGGTTTCGCCATATTTTTGTATGCTAGCCAGGTACAGCAGGCAGGTATGGCTGCCCCCAACCCCCAGCTGCCTATTTGTACCCGGCTGGGAACTAAAAAAATAAGGAAGCCCTTTTTTAATTATTTGATGAATTTCATGAAATAATTAAAAAAAAAAAATCAACATGAGCTTTGCCCCATTTTTGTGTCCAGCCAGGTACAACTAGGCAGCTGGGGATTGGAGTCCACAGCACAGGTTGGCCTGAGCTTTCTGGGCTTTCTGGGCCCCTCTGATGAGAATTGCAGTCTGCAGTCCCCAGAAAATGGCAGTTTCATAGAAGCGCCATCATCTGGCGCTGTATCCAACTCTTCCAGCAGCCCTGAAGCCGGGTGGCTTGCTGGGTATTAATGAGTTTTACTAGCTAGTATTAAGCCAGAGATTCTTAATGTCAGGCAAGTTTGACCCGGCCATTCAGAATCTCCAATAAAGGGTTAACAAAAAGACACCACACAGAGAAAAAATACTTTAATAGAAATAAATACACAGACACACTTAGAGACTCCATGTTTATTACTCCCTCTCATCCCTCTTCTGTCTTCTTTCTCCTTCAACCCATGCAGCTCTGCTACATCAGACAGCACAGCATGGGAGGAAGACGGTGCTGCTCCCGTGCAGTCTATTCACTCAGTGAGTGAGCAAAAGCTGCGGGCTGTAAGCGGTGACGTTACTGCTGGTTACAGGCTGGTTGCTATAGCATCTGTGATCTCCGTTATTCACCGGCTGTGGTAACCAGTCCTTGCATGTGGGCTGACTCTGTAAAGAGCGCACACATGCAGGAACGGGGAAGCCGACCATGTGCCAGAGCATTTCGCCGGTACACGGAGATGCTGGAACGATCACCGCGTACCGGAGAGATGCACTGACAGGACCTAGCATGATGTCTAGCCATGTGACCAGTCTGTAGCCAATGAGATAATAGACACGTGACTGGACACATGCTATTTTGACATCACGATAGGTCCTATCATCAGTGCTGGTTACCGGGAGGATGCAGTGATTATCGGAAGGAAAAGCGGCGGGAGACAGAGTGCAGGATGAGTCGCGGGGACCTGTAAGTGTTATGGCAATGTTTATTAACTGTATACATACATGTATAATGTGTTTTTATGTGTTTGTGTTTGCCTCCCATTGTTTTCAATGAGGTTCAAATGGTTCGTCGAACGGTTCGTGGAACGTTCGGCGAAAGGAGCCTCCATTCGATGAAACGAACTCGAACGCTAGGGGGGTAGCTCATCTCTACTCTTTATATTTCCATTCATTGATTCTGGCCTTTCATCCTGCATACTTCAAGAGGGACCTGAGAAGATTGTGTGTAGTGATGCCCAAATATTTGAGCAGCTATGGTCAAAAGAAGGCAACGGTAAGGAATGTCAATTAGTGTCACACAAGGTAAATGATGATGAGACACAGTTGCCAACAAGTGATCATGTTTAGTCAACAAGTTAGGAGGATCAGAGTGTGGAAGTAGAAGATAAGGTGGTGGACAATAAAGATATTGACCCAACCTGGGAAGTTGCCATACAGAGTAGGGACAGCAGCATAGAGGGTGAGGGATCTGCACCACCGCAAGAGGCAGGAAGAGACAAAGGGGTGGCCAGAAGGAGAAGACAGGCAATTGTGTCCTATAGCACCCACACACAAGAAGTTCCTAGGCCAAGGATTAGGAGTTCACAGTCTAGTGCTTTTTTAAAGAAAGTGCCTATAAAAAGAGAATGGTCATTTGCAACCTGTACTGTCCCAAGATCAGCAGGAGGCTGCCTACTATGCGCCCTAGCACTACTTATTCTGTAACTTCCTTTTAGTGTAAACTTATTTGGCAGAACAAACCTGCCAGACTGAAACTTTATTATGTAGACCCAAGAACATTGGCAGTCTTGTGCTCCCAGATTTCAAATCTTATCACCTGTCCTCACATCTCACAAGATTTCTAGACTATTGTCGACATCCACCGTGGGTGAATATTGAACAAGGTTTTGCCTCATCTTCCCTTTTGGCTCTACGTTGGCTAGACTGAGCCCTCTTACTCTGTCGTAAGCAGCATCCTACAATCTATTCCACATCCACAATTGCTTGCATTGCCTAATTAATGCTCTTTCATATATTGGCATCACTTACCCACACAGTTACTCACTTTTAGGAAAACCCAAATTCTCACATTCTTATTTTCTGCTTCTGGACAAAAGTGAACCATTTGAGTCATGTAAAGAATGACTCATCCCCCCTCCCAAACCACATACTGTATAAGGGAATGCAGGTTTTTGAGACAGACATTCATCAACACCTTGATATATTCGATCTGTTGCTGCATTCCATGCAAACATTTCTCTATGATAAGTGTGAAAATGATGGCTACACATCACCTTGGTCTACACTTTAAGAAAACAGATTTAGACAGTGAGAAGTAATAGCAATATTATTCGTGGATTATTTTACTGTCTACGGCATGGTATATACATAAGATGGTAGACTTTTTATGGCAGTCAGAGAAATTTATAGACGCACTGTGACATTTTATTTATGTCACTCAGCCACACAAGTCTTCAAGCAGAATGCCCTCTGTACAAGTTTAGGCAGAAACAACCTTGTTTGGTGCTGGATGTTTACCTGTTATGTCAATTCAATACAATGATCATATGTCATATGGGGCTTGTAAAAGTGACTTTCTTGGTATGTGAAAAGGTGAGCGCAGTAGATGGGAACAGCTGTCTTGCAATAAACCTTGGTGTTTTCTATGAAGAATAACTGTTTTCCTCTGCTAATTATAGAGTACATTAATTAGTTTCAGGTGTGGAAATACGACTGGCCAAGGGCAAAACGGATAAACGGAAATAAACTGTTATTTTATTGTCCTGACCAGCTTGTACAGATAAGATGTTTTATGGGGCCTGGACCGGCTATACACTGTAGCATGGCTATATACTGGTATGTCATGTCATGCTTACTGGAGTGCCATTAGGGCAAATAGCGTCACCTGCTTTATAATAATTATATCTTCATCTTGTCCATCTTCATAATGCCCTAATAAAACCGGTTGAGATGTCAAATGGATTTGTCTCTATAAGCTTTGAAAGTCTTCAAAATGAAATAAACTGTCTCATCATTTCTTTCATATGGTTGTAAGTTGTAAACCTCCATTGAGATTACTTGTTTACTTATCCTCTGCCATAACCAAAAGATGAAAGGAAGGAGGCTGACATTCATGGTGCATTAGAAAGAAAGCGATGGGACATGTTTAAACCCAACGGGACAAATCTCTCACTGTAAATATGTTAAAGCGGTTGTGCTTGCAAAGGCTGATATTTTAAATTTTCCAACTTGATTAACCAGAATGCTTATTAGCATTTTCATATCATTTCAGCTTTCAATGGCCGAAAATCAAAAACTCAAAATAAAAAATAAAAATGGCAGATGTAGAAAAAAAGCTGGAACCACATGAACAAGTATCATTTTTCTAGATTTGATTTCTGTAATACTCTACTGCTGCTTTTGAGGATTCCAACAAATTTTTTTCAATGTGGGATTTTTTTTTTATTATTGTTGTCAATTTAATGTCATAATGTCATGGTGGTGATTTATCTAGGTTTCGCGCAATCATTGCTTTTTTTTTTTTTTTTTTTAAATTTAAATAAGACCTAATAATAATCCCCCCACAAATTTAATTGAGCAATTTACCATTAGAAATGTATACAAATTCTAAACATTAATTTCATGATCTTTTTGTTTTCCTATGCAAGTCTCTTTAAAAAAAATAAATAAATAAAAAAAATCCATATAGAAAATATCAAGCAATTGTGACTTTATTTTTATGTTTTTCCATTTTTTTTTTTGTAAAATTAGCATACTATCAAAATACCCTACCTTACCAGAAAAAAAAGATGAAAATAATTTAATTCATCAAAGTGTTTACTCCAGAAATAGGACATAAAACACTTTGAAAAGTCGAATTTTTTTGTGTGATGTGAAGTTGCGCAAAAACTTGGCAATTTTAGGCATTTTCACAACGATTTTGGCCGCTCCATGGGCAGACCTGGGGCAGGATGGGGGCAGAATGGAGTGTGGTGGCACCTGCTCATCTAACTCATAATGAGTTATAATGTGCCTTACACCACACATCTTACACCAGTCATATAGTGGAGTAACATTTTGGTGAGCTGAAAGAAGGAGCATACAACTATTAAAAAGGTGCCTGATTTATTAAGATGTGTGTGTATTTGTCTCCAACACATGTGAACATCAGTCTTGATGAATCTGCTCCATAGTGCACAGCTTAATGTCAAGCAGCTCAGCCAATAGACCCTGTCCAAGTGTGCGCAGTAGCTATATTCCAGGAGAGGAGTTAACTGTTAGTATCCCAGTCAGCTCTCTCCAGCCTATTGATTTTTAGACAGAAATTAGCTGCTCTCCTCCCTCTCCCTCTCTCTTAGCTGATAACAGGGCTTTTATCAGTCCTACATAATGTTATAGCCAAAGCAGCTGTGACGGGGTTGTACCCACTGTACCTCAGAACCTGGGCTTACCCAGGAGGGGCATGACTAAGCGGCTACCTTGTCTTCTCTAGAACCTCTAGTGGTGAGGTTAGGTTTGTGGTGCAGGTAGTCGCCAGGTACCACTCCAAGGCTGTCTCTAAGTCTGCAGTAACTCAGCCGAACAGCAGCAAGCGAGACAGAGTCAGAGCCATAGGCAGGAGTCTGGACTGGTAGCAGGCAAGATGGAATCTAGGCCACAGGCTGGAGTCCTGACTGACACCAGGCAAGACAAAGGTGGAGCCATAGGCAGGAGTCTGGACCGGCAGCATACAAGGCAGAGTCCGAGCCACAGGCAGGAGTGTGGATTAGTAGAAGATGAGATGGCGTTGGAACCTAACAGGCCAGACAGGAACAGAAACAGGTACAGATTCAGACAGGACAGATGGTACAGATCACATGGCTAGTTTAGGAACTGAAAAAGACAGGTTCAGGAACACAAGATGGGAACTGGAACACAGACTGGACGGGTACAGGAGCATAGCCTGGATGGGTACAGGAACACCATTTTGACGGGTTCTGGAACACAGGCTGGATGTCAAAGGAACACATGCTGGATGGGTACTGGAACACAAGGAACTGACATCAATCTAGTAGATGACTGACACACTAGACACTGAAGACAAATGTTTCTCAGGCACCTCCTTAAGGGGAAGGGTGCCTTAAATACTGAGTGCCTCCAAGCAGTAGGCCAGAAACACTTCAGGAGTGTATGAGCTGCCCCTTTAAGAAGCGTGGAGTGTGCTTTGACGACATGGACTTTGTCAGTGCCTGCCAAGGGTTAAAGTGTCTTAACATTCAGCTGGACATGAAGACATTTTGTTTATAAACGGGAATAAGCCCTCATTGTTTGGTTTCATTGAGTCTAGTGTTAAAGTTCTTGTTGACTCATGTAATTACCTTGACCAGAGAGGATCAGATACCCAGATAAATCAATTGTGTGAACCTCCATTGTATTGTTGGATGCGATGTGGCTGGGCTGTCTCCCTTGTACTGTCAGAGACGATTACTAATAGAGATATTTTATATGCGGCTTGAGATCTAGCCAATAAGAGCCCAGTAGTATCCACCAATCGTGAAGACCCCAATGGTCTGAATGGAGAGCTCAGGGTTATAAGAAGGAGGACTGTGCATTGCCCAGGTAGACTCTTGCTACATGCTACCAATCTAGGACCTGCGGATCCAATTGGCAAGCCATAGCTGAACTTTGATTATAACACTACATGGACTTCAGCATCGAATGCAAGGATTCGGCTGTGACATCAAGGACTACCTAAGGAAGGAATCCAGCTTGGGACAATACAGTCACCGGACTACAGACTTTGCGGACCTCAGCCAGCTTCCTAAATCTGGCGTTATTCCATACTTGGTGGGTGCCCGCCGAAAGCGGGGTGCTGCTGGTTTGGAGTAAGTAGCCCTGGAATCTCTGAGGCACGGACATTCTAATCCCTGGTGAGCCAGCGGAAGGGGGAGAAACTGTTGCCGGTTATATTCTGTGGTTTTGCTGGTTATGTGCCATATGCTGTTAATTGTTTGGGGATCCAATAAAGTCTTAATATTATGATTCCCTCACCCTGTGTTGTCTGAGTAGTGTTCTGCCCACGGTTAAGGAGGTCGGGTGTTCAGTTGGGATGAGCCCTGGGTCATGCTGTCTTTCTAAAGGCGGCCAGGCCAGCGGACGAGAGCACCCACTGACCCCCGTGTCTCCACAATTGGTGGCAGCAGTGGGATACTACTCAAACACTAGGCTCAATGAAATGAAACAATGAGGGCTTATCCCCCGTTTATAAACAAAATTCTTCATGTCCGGCTGAATGTTAAGAAACTTTAACCCTTGCTAGGCACTGACAAAGTCCATGTCGTCACATGCGCGCACCCTAAATATGTTACCAAGACATGTGTGGTGTGCTCAGGCCCTAGAATCAGGGAGCCACAGCATAGACGAGAGCGGAAGCAGGAGATGGGGAAACACGTGGACAACCACTGTGATGAGTGCGTCAGCGTCTCTGCCAGATGGAGACAGCTGGACAGAGCAAAGATGCCGGCGTAACACAGAATCACAATTCCCAAGCAGTCAGCATCAGCAGTTTCCAAATTTCTTCTCAGAAACACGGCGCTCACTTTCCTGAACCATTTGTTTGTTCAAATGTTAATATAGTGGTAACAGTGTAGACTCAGAACAAACACAGATAGACCATTACTATGTAGTAGAAGGACAGAGTTCCTGACCAGAAATGTTATGCAAGGAGGATCTTACACCCCCAACCAATCAAAAAGTAAGGGGACTGCATAGCGGTGAAGTCCTCAAAAGATAACCTGAGAATACCCCTCTTAAGGATTTTCTAAGCAATAGAGCCTGGATATCTAGAACTGGTCTTAGAACTGCATTTACAAATTCTATACAGATAATTAAACTTGGTTATTAGAAAGATGCGTTTCATCTAATGCAAGCTTTGAGTTTAGTTAGCTGTAGACACCTTTTTTAATATCATATCAGTAGTTTCACTCTTCCCACGGAATCATATAGTTGAATATTTTGTGAAGACAGATAAAATTCAGTCAAGTTCTGTTAATTGTATTTTTTGGTTTATTATTCTGTTTACAGACGCGGTAATAATTAGTCTTTCCCCAGTAATATTCGTATTTTCAGGTTCATTTTGCTTTCTTTGCTATTTTAATACACATAATAATAATAAGAAGTTGATCACAAAGAACTACATCAGTTCAGTGAGGAGTGGTCTTAGGCTAATTAATTAATGGGATTATCCAGTACACATAGGTCATCACTATGAGATTGTGAAGCTGGGCAGCCATCAGGGCATTACAACCATGACTGGTGTACAGAGCCCGGTGAAGTGGGGGGGGGCAGGGTAATTACTTAGCTTTATTATGCCCGGGCCTGCGGTGCCCCCTTTTCACTGTGCCCCAGTCACAGCCGCAGCAGAGGGGCCCGGCCATGTGGCTCCTGCCACTACACATCGCTAACTTGCATCGCATGCAAATTAGTCATGTGTGCTGGAGGCAGGGGAGTCAGTGGGGCAGAGCGAAGCTCTGCATGCAGCAGTGTGATGAGATCCTCACACTGCGACCTCACCACACTTATGCACAGTAGTGTAGCTTCCGCAAACCTGGAGGGGCCCACCCGGAGCTATTGCTACTTAGGGCTGAACTGGAACAATTCGCTGTGCGAGCACTGCAGGGGCAGAGTAGAGCTATTCAGCGCTTGCCCAGACGGAAAACAATACCTGCTATTGGTAAAGCACCTGCAATGATGTCATGCACATGTGACCCAAATGAGAGGAAACACAATGTTTTGCTGGTCAGTAAGTGCAGCAGGTAGTGAAGAAGAAGCTGGAGGAGATACAGAGATGTTTGACAGATAATGAGAGAACAGGGGGACATGGGGGGTGCAGGCTGAGTGGCATATGGGGGGTGCAGGGTAAATATCATATGGAGGGTGCAGACTGTGACAGAGGAGTGTTTGAGAGAAGTGTAAGGGATGTAGGGTGCATGGTATTTGGCGACAGTGTGTGAGATGGGGGTGCAGGATGTGTGGGCTATGAGGGGCATGATATGTAAGACAGGGGGAAGAGTGTGTGGGGTATGAGGGTGCAGGCTCTGTAGGGGATATGGGAGTGTAAGGTGTGTGGGATATGGAGGTGCAGGGTGTGTGGATATTGGGGTGCAGGCTGTGTAGGATATTGGGGTGCAAGTTCTTTAGGGGATTTTGGATTGTAAGCTTTGAGGGATATTGGGATGAAGCATGTGTGAGAGAGAGCATCACAAAGGAGGTGAAGATGAGGGATAAGGTAAATGCTCCACCATGGAGATGAAGATGCGAGGAACTTTTACAGTAAAGGTGGGAAGGGGAATAGGGGTGTTCACTTAATATACAAAGTGACGGTGCATTATGGGAGGCAGTAAGGACAGTGTGAGGGGAGTAATATAGAAGTGGGCACATTATGGAGGTTGTACAGGTGGAGGGAAAGGTGGCACACAGTATGGAGAGGGGGCAGTGTGATGAGGGGCACAGAACAGGTGAACTATGGAGGCAATGATTCATATCACAGGTACATTATGTTGTATGGACAGCATATAGGCCATGGTTAATGAGGGGGGATGGTTTGATGTATATTTTTCACAAGCAAAGAGAGTGTGGCAGCCATAATTCTTGGTGGAGGGATGGTGTAGTGGCCAGTATATGAGAGGGACAATATGGAGGCCATGTATCATAAGGGGGACCGTGTGGGAGTCATTTTTTAGGCAGGGAGCATAGTGGGGCAAATATTTTTTTCAGGTGCACAGTATACGGGCTATTTACTGCACAGCATGTGCAGATATCTTTTATTTGTGTGTAATTATAATGACACTGTTATTTTTTAGGGCCTCACATTGGGATGTGCTGCAGAAGACCGGAGAAGATGGAAGTCTGCAGAGACGAGCTGTGCAAGTGAAAAGTCATCATGGCGTCTGGACAATGAATGAATGATACAGCAATTCTCATAAGGGAAGAAGCCACTTATACAATAGTATGAAAAAGCAATTATTAAGAGGCTAAAATATAACTTTTAATCTAGTCACAATAAAAGCTTAGATTAAGATATGTGAGTAACCCAAAACTCTCTGGATTGCTGACAAGTCAGCCACAAACACAAATCCAGGGAGCCTATGATATATAACAAAATGAACAAAAAAACAGAACATACATAACAAAAAATTGAGTATGATAATTATTACTCAAGGGGTGAGTAATAATTATCATACTCAATAAATGTGTTCAGCTTCTCTCAATGAATTGAGGGAAGCCAGCTGAATCTAGTAAGGCACGTGACCGTAAGTATGCAAATCACATGTATGAGGTCAATGGACCCCCAGTTTGCACGGGGAATCGTGATAGTGTGCACACCACACGCTATACAATTCGTCAGTCTGCAGTCACATACAGTCTGTGTCTTGACTGTCTGCACCATTAATGTGAAGGAACCCGTCAATGAGATTTTTTAAAATTTCTTTTAGGCTGGAAACACACTTATGCATGTAAAATCAATCCGAGTTGCATGAAAAAAAACTCGGCCGATTTTAGTTCACGTTAGATCATTGTGCAATGCAACTGCACTGCGATCCTGAGATTTTTCTGATGATTGCAGTGCGTGTCCAATGCGTGTTTGATGCTTATGGGATCCGTTTTTTTTCTCAGCAGCTGTCATTTGCCAATCAGCTTTGCTACATGGCCGCTGACAGCTGACACAGACAGAGCCATGTAGCAGAGCTGAATGGCCGCTGACAGCAGACACAGACAGAGCCGCACGGTTAGAATGAAGTCGGATGACCTTCACCCGACTTCATTGTCATCCCACGGCTCTGTCTGTGTGGCATGGCCTGATTTTCGGTCTCTGGTGATGGTGACTGCAAATCCCCTGAGTGACCGCAGTGAGCCGCGCTATCAGCGGTGCCGTTACTAAGGTTACCTGCGGCCACAGCAGAAGTCCTCCCGCTGAGATCTGTGGCCGCGGTTAACCTAAGTGACGTCATCGCTGATAGCGCGACTCACTTCAGTCGCTGCGGGGAGCTCACAGAGAGCGGTCGTGCTCTGTTACCGATCTCTGTCAGCTTCTGATGTAGCAGAGCTGACAGCGTCGAGGGACCTCTGTGGATTACGTCAGACATGGAGGGATATTTGGGGACTTGAATAAAGTGGGGAAAGAGGGTTGTTTTTTTTTGTTATTTATTTCAAATAAAGGATTTTTTGGTGTATGTCTTCATTTTCTTAATCTTACAGGTTAATCATGGAAGGTATCTCGGGGAGACGCCTACCATGATTAATCTAGGATTTAGTGGCAGCTATGGTCTGCCATTAACTCCTTATTACCTCGATTGCCACCGCACCAGGGCAATTCGGGATGGCCGGGTACAGTCCTGGGACAGTCGCATCTAATGGATGCAGCTATTCCGGGCGGCTGCTGGCTGATATTGTTAGGGTGGGGGGCTCCCCATAACGTGGGGCTCCCCATCCTGAGAATACCAATCTTCAGCCGTGTGGCTTTACCCTGGCTGGTATTAAAATTGGGGGGAACCGCACGCCGTTTTTTTAAAATTATTTATTAATTTTACTGCATGATATAGACCCGCCCACCGGCAGCTGTGATTGGTTGCAGTGAGACAGCTGTCACTCATCGTGGGGGCGTGTCTGACTGCAACCAATCATAGGCGCCGGTGGGCGGGTAAAGCAGGGAATACAAGATTGAATAATGAGCGGCCGGCTTTTTCAAAAGAGGAGAAGCCGCCGGAGCAGTGTGAACGCCGTGCAGCGCCGCGCCGGTGATCGGAAATCGGTGAGTATGAGGGGGGGGAGAGGAATAGACCGACATGGACAGAGCGAGAGAGACCGACAGAGAGAGAGACCGACCGACAGAGAGAGAATAGAGACTGAGAGGGAGAGACCGACTGACAGAGATATAGATTGACCGACATTGTGAGACCTCAATCATTTACAGTGTTTTGTGAAACAAGCGATAAATGTAGTTAGAAAAACGGATGTCACTAGGAAGGTGTGAGTGCCGGTCCGTGTGACATCCGTTGATTTACCCGCTCCTATAGAGTTGCATTGGAGAGACTCGCGCGAGAAACTCTCCAAAATGCAGCATGCTGCGATTTTTTTCTCAGTCCGATTTGGACTGAGAAAAAAATAGCAGATGAGAGCTGCCTCATTGCTTAACATGTGTCCAAGTGCAATGCGAGAATTTCTCGCATTGCACTACTGCGAGAAAATCGCAAGTGAGAAGCCAGCCTTAGGCCTTTTCATTCTGAGCAGGTCCTTGGAAATCCGTGGCCTGAGACACCTACAAATTTGCTAAGAATAACAGATCCTAAAACATGTTAAAAAATCTACTAAAATGTAATTTGCATGTACTCTTTAAATGTTTAACATCTCCATCATTCTTCACCATTTTTAAGGTGATACTGTAGGGGTTGTGTGTGTGTGTGTGTGTGTGTGTGTATATATATATATATATGTATATATATATACAGCTGAATGTGTGTGTGTGTGTGTGTATGTCCGGGATTGGCATCTGCACCGTCGCAGCTACAGCCACAAAATTTTGCACTCTCACACGTTTGGACCCCGAGAGCGTCATAGGCTATGTTGTGAGGCGAAATTTTAACCTCGCGCATTCAATTTACCAATCAATTTTGCCCCTACATACATAATGAGGAAAAAGTGAACCGAAAAGTGTTGGAGGCAAATTTACAGCTGCCAGATGTGAGCAAGGGGGACTTAAAGAATGAGAGCGATGGCGCCAAAGAGTATATACCATACAGTTGCTAAGGTGGGGCCCCGACATGGGATACTCACCACACTTGGGGATATGAACACACACACAAAATGCGCCACACACTACCACGTGCTTGAACACATATACCACCCTCAGCACACATTTCACTACACATACACCAACGCTAAAAGACACACAAATTTGGTATTCTCCTTCAAAAATAAAAATCTGATTAATAAGCAGCCAAACTACAAGAACAACAAATGTACCACATAGGAAATACGGCAGCTGTCAGTCACATGACCTGTCTATTATGTGTATGTGTGAGCTAATATATACTGTCAGGGGCAAGGGCTTTATGTTGCCTGTTGATTTATCAGGCTGCCAATAGCAACCAATCACAGCTCATCTTCTAGTTTGCTACAGTTAATTAATCTGAGCTCTGATTGGTTAATATAGGCAACAAAGGACATTCTCAGTATAACAAAGCTTGTGTGAGGTAATAGGATGCCAGTTAGGGTGTGTTGGTGGAAAGGCTGATGTCAGTCACATTACCTCCTTGTGAGAGGATATAGCAACTCTCAGTTACAGACTATTTTAACACAATAATGCCTCATAAGAAAAGGAATTCCTTGGCACGAATGTCAGCTGATGCAAAAAGAAAATCTGCATTACGGGCCAATGAAAAATGTGAAGACCGAGAAACAAGGCTGACACACATGAGAATAGCAGATGCTTCCTCAAGAGCCAATGAACTTTCTGAGAAGAGGGAAGCGAGGCTTGCAGACAAGAGAACAAGAGCTGTTTCCTCAAGGGCCAATGAACTTTCTGAGGAGAGGGAAGCAAGGCTTGCAGATATGAAAACAAGAGCTGCTTCCTCAAGAGCCAATGAACTTTCTGTAGAGAGGGATGCAAGGCTTGCAGACATGAAAACAATAGCTGCATCCTCGAGGGCTAATGAACTTTCTGAGGAGAGGGAAGCAAGTCTTGCAGATAAGAGAAGAAGAGCTGCTTCCTCAAGGGCCAATGAGTCATCTCAGCAGAGAGAAGGCCAACTTGCCACTAAGAGAATTGCTATTTCTTCCACCAGGGCACAGGAAATGGTTGGAGATTTGAAACATGCTGCCTTTTGTTACCAGTCAGACATAAACTATCAGGATCATCCTAAAGTTCAGATAGGAAAAATGGATGTGGTCTGCATGTACTGCAGTGCCCTGAAATGGAAAGATGAACCGCCAGGTTTATGCTGTGCAAATTGCAAGATAAAACTTCCACCTCTCCTGTCACCACCAGATCCCCTAAAGTCTCTGATGACAGGTACCAGTACAATATCAAAGCATTTCTTGGACAATATTAGGAAGTACAACTCCTGGGTCCAAATTAAATCATTTGGTGCACCAAAAGAAATGTTTACAACAGGATTTATGCTGACATTTAAAGTTCAAGGACAGGTTTACCACTCAATTGGGTCATTGCTTCCATTACAAAGAGAATAACCTCAATTTCTTCAACTCTTCTTCATGGGAAATACAGAAGCAGAGGCTCAGCGGAGATGCTCTTTAATTCCTAACACTCGCCTTGATATTGTCACTATTTTGCAGCAGTTCCTTCACTCCAACAATCCATATGTTCAACTTTTCAAGACTGCACTTGAATGCATGCCAAATGACGATTACAAGGTTGTCATTCAAGCTCACAAAACACCACAAGGTGAACATCAGCGACCTTTCAATGCTCCCACAATTGATGAGGTAGCCATCTTGATTGTAGGTAATGATTTTCAAAGCCGTGACATTGTGCTTCAGAAACGGAACAATAGTTTGCAACGAGTAGCAGAAACTCACAAGTCCTATGATGCTCTACAATATCCAATCATCTTTTGGCAGGGACAGGATGGCTATCCCTTTGGAATACCTCAGACAGATCTTACAACAGGCAACCCTTCAGGAAAAAAAGTGTCTGCCATGGACTTCTATGCATATAGGATCATGACAAGATTTGCAGAGGAAAATCACATCTTGAAATGCAGACACCTCTTCCACCAATTTATTGTTGACATGTATGCAAGGATTGAGAGTGAACGTCTTTTATATATCCAACTAACCCGGGCGAAGCCAGGTAGTACAGCTAGTATATACATATATTATATATATATATATATATATATATATACACATACATACTGGCAGCAGACTGTGGAAGGTTTGAAGGGTGGAGGCCGAGCGGAACTTCAAGGGGGCCCCAAAATATTGCCAGTATGGGGCCCTGAAATTCCTAGTGGCTGCTGGTTACTCGTACACACTGTACATGTCTAGAACAGAACAGCTCCATACATTATGGCCGGAATAATCATTACTGTTTCTCCACTTTTCTGGATTCATCTGCTCCTTTTCAGTATCTTTAGTATTTACGCCTTATTATCATATAAGGTTTTTTTTCTGTTTCCTCGACAACTTTACTTATCCTGTTGTTCAAAACAGCTTCATAAAATATAACTTTTATCAATTGGCGCATCGGCGCATCTCATTCCACCTCCTACCCAGAGTAGAGTTTCTGTAGGGGTTTTCTATATGATTCATTTTTGCTAATTTTGAAAGTATTTGTGACTTTTGGTGCTGAAAAGTCACAAAATCCTGTCAAACAAAAATAAATAGCTTTTTTATTTTGCAACTAATTCATGAACTGCATGCGCCATTTTGAAGAACTTGTCGGAAAAAAATGTTAGCAAATTCAACATTACGAAAAAGAAAAGGGACTTCAATAAATCACAAATTATGACTCAGGCCCTTTGTTGTGGACGATTTCAGGTACTGTAGCTCAGATGCCATCAAAAGGGACTGTAGCTAAGATGAACTACCTGAGAACAGTCATCAGTATGCATAAGAAGCAGAGAATCTGGACAGTCTACACTTGTCTACATTGTACCATTTGGTGTCAGAGATATATATATTTTTTAATATTGAAATAATTACTGTAGGACACATCCCAAATATGAAAACAGGACTCCAATCCACACAATTTTTATGAGAAATGCATCAATGTCAAAAGTATAAACAAGGATTGGGACCCTAATATTAATAATTATACTCAACTCTTTCTGCGCCTAGGCCTTGTATGATTTGGGGAAACACGGGAAACAGATAAAATTTGTTCTAATTAAAAAAGGTCTTGGATACATGTATGAGTATGTGCCGCCCCAGCAGCGGATCAAACCGCTCGGATCTGTGGGCAGTGTCCGTTCGTGGCTCGAGGGTCTCCGGACCTGGGGGCTTAGGGGCCACACTCTAAAGTAAAGGGGGATATTTACAGGGGAGTTATAGTTCGTGATGCCACCCGTGGTGTGCGGCAATTGAGTGTACCGCCGCTGCTGTTGGGAGTACCCGGGTGATGGAATGGGGCAGCCAGGTGTCGTTCCCCTCCACGGGTAGGGGTAGGCCCCGGGGCTCTGGAAGATTATACAGGGTGCCGCGACGGGGAGATCACTCAGGTACTCACTCAGCCAGTAAGCAGACGCTGACAACCAGGTAAACAAAGTCTGTAGGTGCCACTGCCTCTCAAGGGGAGCTCGTCCGGGTCCCGTCCCCTGCAGTGCTGCTTGGTGATCCGTGACCTGCCTCCTGGCACAAACGTTTAGATTCACTGTAGTGGCCCGGTAGTCTGGAACTTGCCAGGCCCCGCTCCCCACTGTGGCTAAGTGGGGGAGCCTGCTCTCAGGGCTCACGCTTGGAATTTTAGTGGGCTGCGTATATGGAAGGCCCTATCCCCCTCGTTGCGCTAGTGCCCCGATTCTGGATCTAGTGGGAACAGTCCATAAAGGCTCCGCTTGAATCATAGTTATATTCCCTTCCAGGCCCTCTAGCAGGTAACTTATGACTAAGGACTCTTCTGATTTTAGATAATTTTCTCGTCCGAAACGCGTAAAGTTTCACCTGCTATACATATTTTTGTACAGTGAGTTCCCCGACATTATTTTAACTGGATACCAATAAAAGAATATTTTTTATATTTTATTGAATTGGTGCTGAGCCCATTCCTTCCTTTTCTAATCTTCTGCCTGAAGCTTCTCCCCAACCTGGGGTCCGTGTACCCTGCCGTGCCTTCGGTCCCAGACCGGTGATAGGACCAGGCTGCGACCATTCACTTTAACAGGTCCAGGCACCTTGCCTCAATCCCCTGCAACTGGGGGTCTGACTCCTCTAGGTCCAGACCATCGCCTGCAACCTAGACAGCTACTCTGGGGAGCCACCGCTCCCTGCTTCCTCCACTTCACTCCACTTCCTCTACTTCACACTACTTCACTCTACTCCACTGACCTTCCCTTCCTGACCCCTAGGTAGGTGACCCTATTCCGCTTAAGCCGCCCACTGGTGTGTCTGGTGGGTGTGGTGCAGGGTGTTCCTAGGATTTGATTTGCTGTTGGAGGCAGCACTGTAAGATGGGGACCCAGAACCATGAGGGATTTGAATACTGCAGGGGAAACTAAGGGGAAAAAGCGTGCAGTACCCTGTGATGACTCGATAGTCCAGAGACGTCACAAGTAGAATGTATGACCCTGGAGGTAGCCACAACCCCCAATGCAGATTGCAGAAATAGGTTAAGGCCAGCACTATTGTATTTTTAAAGGCTTGCTATAAGAGATGGTGCAAAATGATTTGGAGAACCAAGTAAACCAGCCATGTTAGTTATCTGTGCCGATGGACAGGAACCCTGACAACTACCCCCTGCCTGGCGGCATCTGCTGCTCTTCTTTTGTTTAGCAATTCAGTCATGATGTCATATGTCTGTCACTCAATAACAGTGATGTAGCGCCAATCTGCCAATCAAAAGAGGAGCTAATTTGTCTTGGTAGTACCACGAGAGTAGTCTTCTTTCTTTCAGGTGTCAAGAGATCACAGGGCATAGCTACACAAATGCTTCTACTGGTTGGATCTGCTTTGCTTTCCAGTTAGCTGTACAGATTGTGCAACAAGGGTTCTGAGTTTTCAACTCCCCTATGCTATAAGTACCCACCTCTCAGTTTCGGTAGTTGCCAGTGATAGCTTGCTATATCTTGGTGCAGTGATGTTATCTGTAGACAAAGAAGTCATTGAACCCATTCTGATCAGCTGACATGTGCAGCTAACAGGCGCAAGTGAATCTCTGTTAACCGCTTAGATTGTCAAACCCTGACAGTGTGCTCTAATGTGCTATGGTGGTACGGTGGGGCCTGCGCCGTTCCCCGCCACCATTTGTGCTCTCTTTATGCGATAATAGGGTGTCAGTGGGTTGCCAGATAATGACCCTGTAACTTTCATGACTCACTTCCTGTGAATGCTGGCAGAGCGCCGTCACTCACAGGAGATCAGCATTTTTGCTGATCAGTGCGATGCTGAAGCATCTCTGTAATCAGGAGAAGCAATAGAGTGGTGCAGGCAAAAAGTTCCCTAGGGGAACTAGTAAACAATATGAAACACCCCCCCAAAACCTAAAAGTTCAAATTATCCCCCTTTTGTCCCATTGAAAATAAAACAATAAAAAAATACACATATTTGATATTGCCAAGTTCAGAAATGCCCAATCTATGTAAATATAAAATCAGCTAACCTGATCAGCAAAGAGCTTAGCAAGAAAAATAATTAAAAGGCCAGAATTACATGTATTTGGTCGCCGTAATATTGCATTAAAATGCAATAACAGGCGATCGAAACATCGGATCTACCCAAAAATGGTATGATTAAAAATTTCAGCTCAAAACGCAAAAAATAAGCCATCACTGAACCCCAGATCCTGAAAAATGAGAACACTACAGGTCTCGGAAAATGGCATCAAAAGCGCAATTTATTTATTTATTTATTTTCACAAACTTCTGGAAAAATTTTTTCACCACTTAGATAAAAGTAAAATTATACATGTTTGGTATTTACAAACTTGTACTGAACTGGGGAATCATATTTTCCAGTCAGTTTTACCATACAGTTAACATGTGGAATAAGAAAACAAACAACTATCGTGAAATTGCACTTTTTTTTGCACTTGTATTTTTTTTTCCCATTTTCCAGTATAATATAGGGCAGGATGAATGGTATTCTTCAAAAGTACAACTCGTTCTGCAAAAAACAAGTCTTCATGAGGCTGTATTGATGAAAAAAATAAAAAAAAAAGTTTATGGCTCTTAAGCCTGCTTTACACCTTACAATTAAGCATACAATATCGTATGCGATGTGACATGTCTCCATCGTATGTACGACAAGTTCAATTTGTTGACCGTGTCGCACAAACGATTATTTGCCGTCACACGTACTTACCCTTCCATACGACCTCGATGTGGGCGGCGAGCATCCACTTCCTGGAGTGGGAGGGACGTTCGGCGTCACAGCGACGTCATGCGGCAGCTGGCCAATAGAAGTGGAGGGGTGGAGATGAGTGGGACGTAAACATCCCGCCCATCTCCTTCCTTCCGCATTCCAGGCGGGACACAGGTAAGATCTCTTCATCGTTCCCGGGGTGTCACACACTGCGATGTGTGCTGCCTTGGGAACATTGAACAACCCGACGTGCAATTTTTAGCAAATGAACGATGTGTATGTGATGAACGGTTTTACGTTCAATAGCAATCGCACGTAGCTGTCACACGCAACTACGTCACTAACGATGCCGGATGTGCATCACTTACGACGTGACCCCGCCGACACATCGTTAGATATGTTGTAGCGTGTAAAGCCCGCTTTAGAAGAAGACAAGGAAAGAACAAAAACGAAAAATTGCCCTGGCGTGGAGGGGTTAGGGAGCCTTATCTGGAGATTGCTTTTTGGAAGTTTGCTCGGTGTCCTCCCATCCTTTTTTCCCTTTTTGGTTTGCCTCACTAAAACTTTACCTTTACTCCTGCTTGTAGTCTGGTTTGCATTGTATGCTTCCTGTTTCTCCTTGTCTATCTCTTCCCCTTTGTGTCTTTATCCTACAGTGGGACTAGTGTTCCTGCTGCCCTGCGCATTAGTCAGGGTTGCGCTCAGAGAAAGACTAGGAATGTGATCACTGCACAAAGTGAAATAACCAACCTAGGGACGTCACTGACCTCATGGTTGCTCAGGGAAAGTGTCAGGGGTTGTCCCACCTTATTCTTCCCTAGTGGCAGGTCATCCCTTCCTCCCATCACGTCTTACACCAATCAGCCCCTTTGTGGAGCCTATAAACCATGAGCTGCCCCAAAGTGGTACCTGGTGCCTATCGTCAGCTAAATCCAGCCTCGCAATCAGAGGCTCTTGTGATGACTGGGTGGGCACTTAGTCACACCCCTCATGGTTAAGCCTGGTTCTGGTAGCAGTGGGTCTACATCCCTCTCTGACAAAGGGATGTGGGGAGGTATATGATGGTTCTCAGGGCTCCTGTCCATCAGCTACAAATAACTAATGTTGACTAATGGACTGAGTCCTGAGAATAGATTTTCCCAACTCTAATGATTATCTTTTATTCTATTTTACTTTTTGTGAGAGCATTTTATTACTTTACTTATTGAGCATTATTCTCATTTGCTTGAAGCTATAGCAAATACCCATGGCCACTGATATTCAAGTGATTGCATTCTAGAAATATATAGAACATAATAGTACAGCATACATTTCATACTGTAGTTTTATGTTCATTAATGAATGGTGGCATTGTATTTCTATCCAAACAAGCCAGGTTTGTACAGTGCATAATATTATTCAAGGATCCTGCAGTAAGGAGAATCACATATTGGATATACTATTAATGTACAGTAGCTACTGATATTGAGGTGTTGTTTTTTTTTTAACAAGCACCATATGGTAAGATACCCTTTGGTATTTCCAGATATCGTCCTTCCCACAAAGCAGATTACAGACCCCGAGGATCTCCAGGTATTTCACAGAATCGCAATATAACTAATTTGTATATCTAACATCTGTGGCTGCTTCCTCTGAGACCAGACTATGTCAGGAGCTCATAGATAATATAAACCCTAAAGAACTTGCTCATGGTCTGATATTCCTGTATGATTTTCCCTCCGTGCCCAAGGGTAAGTCAGCGTTGACAGTGTATGTTAGTAAAACCAACTCTTGCTGCTGATATTGGTATAATAGCAAGACGCACATTTAGAAGTCTGCTGCTATCTGAATCCACACTGAACATTTTATGCATTATTAATGATCAGACTCTACATGTTTTTACATTTTCAATGTCAGAACTAATGAGCAGAACAGCAAACTGTGTTTCACGGATTCAGTCTAGTCATTTCAGCAACAGCAGAATGCATACGTTGTGTGTGACACTTCCCATATCACATTTAGATTCAAGAAATTAAAGGACTAAAATGAAAGTTAGTGTGTGGTTGAGTGTGTACTACAAAATATCACTTCTGCTCATTCACTCTCTATGGAGATAAAAGTAAAACGGTCAAGTAGGAGCGCTAAGGAGCAGGATATATAGGATACAGGGAAAACAAAGTTTTTGATGTAAAAAACTTTTTTTATTAGATTAAACAACCCTCTAATGGCCACAACGCGTTTTGACAGCATATGTTGCTGTCTTCATCAGGTGATTGGATCACCTGATGAAGACAGCAACATATGCTTTCAAAACGCGTTGTGGCCATTAGAGGGTAGTTTAATCTAATAAAAAAAGTTTTTTACATCAAAAACTTTTTTGTTTTCCCTGTATCATATATATCCTGCTCCTTAGTGCTCCTATTTGACCATTTTACTTTTATCTCCAATCCATTTTTCCCCTTGAGGGATTGACCTCAGGAGCAGCTCTGGAAACAGTGAATCCCCTTAATCCCCTTAATTTCCCTAATCCCTGTCAGTTTTCCCTCCCTGGCTGCTGCATTACCAGGCAGCTCACATCTTATCACAGCTTTGTGATTCTAATCACTGGGTTGTTCACATTCCTGCTATCCCTCTGGAAGGTTTGACTCCCTGTGACTGCATATAGCTCCGGACTTCAGTGGGACTCCGTCCGCTTCTAATCACACTAACCGGGGTTGTGCACGGGTGCACAACCCTCAGAGGTAAGCAGCTTTGGGTCAATATTAACTTTCCCTGTTACCGGGTACTACTCAGCGCGTCTCCTTCCTCTCTCTCTTTCATTCACTCTCTATGACCTTTATGTTTAGTGACCTTGAAAAGCAAAACACATATTAGAGAAACATTTGAGTGGAATTTTGCTATAATTATATACATACATGGTAGAAACTTAAAGGGGTTGTCCACTGCTAGGATAACACTTAAAGGGGTTGTCCACTGCTAGGATAACACCTTCTGATTTCATGTGTTTCCACCAGGTAAAATACTTATCTCCATGCCTGATGCACCTCCAGCGATGCCGGAACCCACGGTGTTGGGGCTCACGCGAATCCCTTGTCCAATCAGCACTGGCTTCCATCTCCCTGCCTTCAGACAAACGTGTTAATCAACAGGAAGTGAGCGCTGTGGCTGCCACTCACTTCTTTTCATTGTTCCTGTGTCTGAAGGCATGAAGGCAAAAGTCGGCCCTGAATGGAAGTGAGGCTCACTTGACGTCACAATGACACGTGAGCCCCGGTACCTTGAGCCCCGACACTGCGTCAGCCATGTAGATGATTATAGGATTTTTTTTTTACCTAGGCGAAATGTGGAATGAGAAGGGGTTGGCCCAGTAGTGGACAACCCCTTTAAGCACCCTAGTGATGGAGAAAAGGTTGTAATAACCTTCATGAACTTTACAGTGGTTGTCACCATCAATTGGTAATGCTAACAGTAAGAGAATAAGATGCATCTTGAATATGCCTAATGAAAAACACCAGAAATGTCATTGTATATTTTCTGTTATTTCGCTGTTTTTAACAGAAAAATAGCATAAACCGTCAAACATCTTCAATTTGTGATTGAGAGAACATAATAACATAAGAGGATAACGTTTGCCCAATATGTAACAAAGAAGGATTCATTCTCATTCATGCAAGCATAATTGTGTACTGAAACAATTTATAGTGCTAAAAAAAGCCTACAAAAGACAGTAAGGTGTCTGTCTTACTATGAAAGAATGTCAGGAAAATAATTTTTAGAAGTAGTGAGGATCAGATATATTGTAATTTGCATTCTCCATAATCAACCATTATCACCTTACCAACATATGGCCTAATGGTCCATCATATGTCTGCCCCCGTCTATAATGTGGGCTCAAGAGCTGAGCTATCATCTGCTCTTAACCTGTTAGATTACACTGAGAATATCTGACAGCAGCATCTACAGCACGTGGCTCGGTAATCTAACTGTCCATCACCTAATCTGCAGAGAAATTGTGGGGTGCCAATAGGTTGCCATGATGACTGAGGGTCTGCTGTGTGCCATGACAGTACTCCTGTAAAACCCATTCCGTATCATTCATTCACCGAAGAGTGTGATTTTTCCTATATACAGCAATAATGTAATATTCATATATATATATATTGCAAGTTATCTTGCGATCACATGTTCAAATTCCCTAAGGGGACTAGAAAATACATTGAAAAGTAAAACAAATGTTTTTTTTTTAAAAAATGAAGAGAATAAAAAAAAATCAAAGTTCTGAACATGCCCATTTTCCCCATTAAAAATAAGCAAGTAAAAAAAACCATATATCTTGTATCTCCATGTCCATAAAAGTCCAATCTATGAAAATATAAAATTAATTAAACTAATCTATAAGTAGAAAAAAAATCAAAAACCATAATTACATTTTTTTAACCACAACAATACTGCAGACAAAATGTAATAAAAGGCAATCAAAACATTGTATCGTCCCCAAAATAGCATTGATAAAAGTATCAGCTCGCTGCACAAAAGTAAGTCTTAATTCAGCCAAATGAAACAAAAATGGAAAAAGTTATGGGACTCAGAATTTTGCAACAAAAGGAAAATATTTTTGTAATACATTATGTTTTAAAAAAAAAATTACCTCTCAAATCAAAAATAACAGGCACGTTTGGTATCAGCGTAACCATACTGGTACGGAGAATTATATGGAGAAGAAAAAGAAAAAGCCAGCACTAAATGTGCACTTCAGCACTAAAAATTCCAAACTGTACTTATCATAAAAATTTGAGATTTTTGGCAAAAAATTGCAATTTCTTGAGCTACCCCGCCATGTCGCGGAAAATATCTTTGGGGCAGTCCTACACTAAAATATTTTTATAAAATGTGCCATGTGGCCTCACATATGAAATAGTAGAACTGCTCTTACCAGCACTTACTTGGTCTTTTTCAATCCCGTACCCATGAGTCATGGCTGTGTGCGGGACAGCCCCAAGGAAATGCTGCATGAAGTAAATAGCCCGTGGACAGGGCCCGATGACTGAATGTGAACAGCCACCAACTGCCAAAATCTAGACAGGTGGAATACATCCTAAATTGGGGTGCACGGCAAGGTGGGGGTCAGCCACCAACCAATTCAATGAAGAAAAACCAAAAGCCAGCACTAAATGTGCACTTCAGCACTAAAAATTCCAAACTGTACTTATCATAAAAATTTGAGATTTTTGGCAAAAAAATTGCAATTTCATGTTTCTGACGAGAGTGGAAGTAGATTGCAATTGGCCATGGAATGTTCTATAGTGTGACAAAGCACATTTTTACCTGAATGGAGTGGTGAACACACAAAACTGTCGCACGTGGACTACCAAAAATCTGCATGCGGTCAACAGAGTTCCGCTGCATTCGCCAAAGGTTACCGTTTGGTGTGGCTTGAACTAATCATTCATCCTCGGGCCGTTCTTTTAGAAAGAAATTAGGCCAACTGGGGTTGCTACTAGAGATGAGCCACCCCCCTGGTGTTTGAGTTCGGTTCAGATCGTCGAACGGAGGCCCCGTTCGACGAACCACTCGAACTTCATTGAAAACAATGGGAGGCAAACACAAACACATAAAAACACATTATACATGTAAACATACAGTTAATAAACATTGCCATAACACTTACAGGTCCCCACGACGCATCCTGCACTCTGTCTCCCGTTGCTATAGCAACTCGCCTGTCAGCGGTGATGTCACCGCTTACAGCCCGCAACTTCTGCTCACTCACTGAGTCAATAGACTGCACAGGAGCAGCAGCGTTCTTCCTCCGATGCTGTGCTGTCTGATGTAGCAGAGCTGCATGGGTTGAAGGAGAAAGAAGACAGAAGACCATGGATCGTGGAGGGATGAGAAGGGAGTAATAAATATGCAGTCTCTAAGTGTGTCTGTGTATTTATTTCTATTAAAGTATTTTTTCTCTGTGTGGTGTCTTTTTTATAACCCTTTATTGGTTATTGGAGATTCTTAATGGCCGGGTCAAACTTGCCTGAAATTAAGCATCTCTGGCTTAATACTAGCTAGTAAAACAAAGCTAGTATTAACTCATTATTACCCAGCAAGCCACCCGGCTTCAGGGCAGCTGGAAGAGTTGGATGCAGCGCTAGATGATGGCGCTTCTATGAAAGCGCCATTTTCTGCGGTGACTGCGGACTGCAATTTGCAGCAGAGGGTCCCAGAAAGCTCGGGCTAACCTGTGCTGCGGATTCCAATACCCAGCTGCCTAGTTGTACCTGGCTGGACACAAAAATGGGGCGAAGCTCATGTAATTTTTTTTTAATTTCATGAAATTCATGAAATAATTAAAAAAAGGGCTTCCCTATTTTTTTAGTTCCCAGCCGGGTACAAATAGGCAGCTGGGGGCAGCCGTACCTGCCTGATGTACCTGGCAAGCATACAGAAATATGGCGAAGCCCACGTAATTTTTTTGGTGGGCAAAAAACTCCTGCATACAGTTCTGGATGGAGTATGCTGAGCCTTGTAGTTCTGCAGCTGATGTCTGCTCTCCTGCATACACTAGTGAATGGAGCATGCTGAGCCTTGTAGTTCTGCAGCTGCTGACTTCTCCATACAGACAGGCAGCAGACTGCAGCTGCAGAACTACAAGGCTCAGCATACTCCATCCAGGACTGTATGCAGGAGTTTTTTGCCCCCCTCCCCAAAAAAAAATTACGTTGGCTTCGCCATGTTTTTGTATGCTAGCCAGGTGTAGCAGGCAGCTACGGGCTGCCCCCAACCCCCAGCTGCCTATTTGTACCCGGCTGGGAACCAAAAATATAGGGAAGCCCTTTTTTTTTTTAATTATTTCATGAATTTCATCAAATAATTAAAAAAAATGACGTGGGCTTTGTGTCCAGCCAGGTACAACTAGGCAGCTGGTGATTGTTATCCACAGCTCAGGGTGCCCAAGCTTTCTGGGCATCCCTGTTGCTGATTGCAGTCCGCAGCCGCCCCAGAAAATGGCGCTTTCATAGAAACGCCATCTTTTGGTGCTGTATCCAACTCTTCCAGCTGCCCTGGTGACGGGTGGCTCGCTGGGTAATAATGGGGTTAGGGTTAGCTTTTTATTATCAACTGGCCCTAAGCCCGAAATTCATGGTGTCACGCTAATATTAGATATGGCCACCATGAATTTCTAGTACAGATAAAAAAAACACAACACAGAAAATATTTTTGTTAGAAATAAAACACAACACAATTAGTGACTCCATCTTTATTGCAATAAAGAACCCCCTTCCGCAGTAATCCTGGGTCAAGGGTCCCGCGCCATCCAATCCAGATCCAATATCATCTGATTGGTTTGCTGGAAGGCAAAGTGATCAGATGATGTGTCAGGTGCAAGGGCCTGAATCACATGACACAGCAGCTGATTGTATAAACGGCTTTTATACAATTAGCTGATGCATCAGTGCAAAAAGAAACCAACAAACTACACACTTCAGTGCAGACTCGTGTCCGACAGCATCAGCTGATAGGCGGTAAAAAGTCGGCCTCACCGCTCGACTTATAGTGTCAGCTGATTAAGTCAGGTGACCGCATCAGCTGATCATCGCCAGGTCTGAGAAAGAGAGAGAGAGAGAAAGAAGAGAGAGAGAAGATAGAGAAAAGAGAGAGAGGAGAGAGAGAGAAGAGAGGGGAGAGAGAGAGGAGAAAGAAGAGAGAGAGAGAGAGGAGAGAGAGAAAAAGAGAGACTGAGAAAAAGAGAGAGAGAGAAGAGAGCGAGGAGAGAAAAGAGAGAGAGAAGAGAGAGAGGAGAGAGAAGAGAGAGGGAGAGAGAGAGACAGCAGCTGATAGCTTAGCCGGCCGGGCGGTAAAAAGCCGGCCTCACTGCTCGACTTATAGTGTCAGCTGATTCCGTCAGGTGACTGCATCAGCTGATCATCGCCAGGTCTATGAGAGAGAGAAAGAAGAGAGAAAGAAGAGAGAGAAGATAGAGAAAAGAGAGAGAAAAGAGAGAGAAAAGAGAAGAGAGGGAGAGAGAAGAGAGAGAGAAAAGAGAGAGAGTAGGGAGATGAGAGGAGAGAAAAGAGAGAGAGAGAGGAGAGAGAAGAGAGAGAAGATGAGAGAAGAGGAGAGAACAGAGAGAGAGAAGAGAGAGAGAAGAGTAGAGAACAGAGAGAGAGAGAAGAGAGAGAGAAGAGAGAGAGAAGTGAGAGAGGAGAGAGGAGAGAGAGGGGAAAAGAGAAAAAGAGAGAAAAAGAGAGAGAGAAAAAGAGAAAGGGGGGAGAGAGAGAGGGAGAGAGAGAGAAAAAATGAAAGAGAGAGAAAGAAACAGAGAAAGAGAGAGAGAAAGAGAGAGAGAGAGAAAAAGAGAGAGAGGAGAGAGCAATGCAGCCTCATTCCGTGAACTGCTCCGATTTTAGAGGTGTGTCCCGCGGCTCACAGCTGATGTCCGGCTCCTCCCCTCAGTGCATAATTAAATTAAATTATAATTATAGATAAATAATTATAATTTAAAATTAAAAATAAATTAAATTCTTCACCGGGACGGCGTAGTATGGAGTATGCTGAGCCTTGTAGTTCTGCAGCTGCTGTCTGCTCTCCTGCATACACTAGTGAATGGAGCATGCTGAGTCTTGTAGTTCTGCAGCTGCTGTCTGCTCTCCTGCATACAGACAGGCAGCAGACAGCAGCTGTAGAACTACAAGGCTCAGCATACTCCATCCAGGACTGTATGCAGTAGTTTTTTGCCACCCCAGGTAGCCAGGTACGGCAGGCAGCTACGGGCTGCCCACAACCTCTAGCTGCCTATTTGTACCCGGCTGGGAACCAAGAATATAGGGAAGCCCTTTCTTTTTTAATTATTTCATGAATTTCATGAAATAATTAAAAAAAAAATGATGTGGGCTTCGCCCAATTTTTGTGTCCAGCCAGGTACAACTAGGCAGCTGGTGATTGGAATCCACAGCTCAGGGTGCCCAAGCTTTCTGGGCACCCCTGCTGCAAATTGCAGTCCGCAGCCACCCCAGAAAATTGTGCTTTCATAGGAGCGCCATCTTTTGGTGCTGTATCCATCTCTTCCAGCTACCCTGGTGACGGGTGGCTCGCTGGGTAAAAATGGGGTTAGGGATAGCTTTATATTATTAACTGGCCCTAAGCCCAAAATTCATGGTGTCACGCTAATATTAGACATGGCCACCATGAATTTCTAGTGCAGATAAAAATATTTTTCTGTGTGTTGTGTTTTTTTTTTATTAGAAATAAAACACAGCACAATTAGTGATCCCGAATTTATCATGTATTTTTGTCACATTTTTGTACAATATCTTTGTGGATATTATTATTATGATTCTTTCATACGTGCATGCATATATATGTATACATGGATTCATTTAGCATCTTATATGTTAATCTTTATATACATCATTTTAGAACCATATGGAGGTATCATTAATAGTAACTCATTTGTATATGAGCAAATTTTTCTCCTCCTCCTTCCTAGTCATGATTACATGTGTGCATGTATGTGTATGTTTCATGTGAAAGTTCCTTATTTTGCATACGTTTTTTGTTTATTTCACCTCCTTGTTTTTCCAAAAAAAATATTTTTTTTTTTGACATACCCACATTGGAGTCCTACATCAGACATTTGTTTTCAGCCTATTTTTCTTGAAGACCAGGTTTATACTCACCTGATACGAATAATTAAGGGATCCCTCCCTCAGTTTTGCTTGCTGCCTCTCAGAATTTCCTTTTCACTGGCAGATACACATATATACTCTGATAATAGCTCTATACACGTAACTTATGATTAAGGACTTACTTGTTTTTAATACTATGTCCGAAACGCGTTAAGTTTTTCTGTATCACGCTTAGTGCAATGCGTTTGTTGGCTGATTTTTAATGACATTTTTCAATAAAGGATACAAGTGATTTTTAAGGATATTGTGCCGGGTCCATACTCTTTCACACTCCTGTTGCTTCACCGGCGTGGACTGGCCGGAGGACTCCGTGCACCCTGAGGATTCCCATGGCGTCGGATGACAGGTGAGTGGAAAACCTTTTTTCTATTTGTGTTTCAGTCCTCTTTCTGGCACCCTGTCATCCTTCCACCAATATATGTCCTAAAGAAATCTCCCTTGGACATTCAACAGCCTCAGTTACAACGCAGACAAATTTTTGTGATTTTCACGCACCTAAGCGATTTTTTTCTGCCTGAAATCAGGACTTCATCCTGCTGCACTGCGCTCCACTATACCACGCCACATTGCTCATGGATACAGCGGCTTTGTTGGATAATGAGGAACGCAGTAAACGAGTGGACTCTGTCTTTTCCGATAATATGGACATACACCCTGCTGCTACAACCTCGGAGGGAAATACCTATACATTCTGGGACCTAAAAAAACATCCGTTCAGCGTTTAAAAACCTGGTGGGACTCCAGAACCCTCGAGAAATATGTAGAAAAGTGTATGATCCCTAGAGTGCTGAGATTAAAAAAGGTGCCTACCTTCAAATTTAATGAAAAATTCCTAGAGGACTGGAACTCCATTCTTACCTCCTGCTCATTGAAGTTAATGGAGCTAATCATCAAGGAGGAAAAATTACGTATAATGGAGCTGGACAAAAACATCAAACATACATGAATATCTCATTAAAACTTATGACGCCTCAGATTTTGATAAACTCAATACCAGGCTCATGGACACCATCGCCAAGATGGAAAGCAACATAATGGAATTAAAACACAATAAATATAAGCGAGATGCCAAAGATTATGAATCAAACGAAGTTTACTCATGGCACATTTCTCGCAGAAACAAATCCATCTTGAGGAAACAAGGCAAGTTACCTCACAATGACAAATCTGTGTATTTTTCATCAACAGACTTGGATTCTACAGAGGAGAGTGTTTCTTCCCATGATTCTAATAGAGATACCTATACCCCCAGAACCCATAAGAACGGGTCAAAAAACGCAGGTCGCGCAGGGGGGGAAGGCGACACAATAAGCACAGGAAACAGATATCAACTTCGTCCCAAACGCAACAGATATTGGAGACTTTGAACCAGTCCGTACCCCAAGATTTCTCTGTACTCAATTTGTCTGCCTGCACCTTGAATTTCCACCAACTTCGTGTCCTTGAAAAGGGATTGAATTTTGCCCCTACATCTAGGGCGAACCTCTTCCAAACAATTAAAAATATAAATTGTTTCATTAGGAACATCACAGTTAGGAAACATTTTCTAAATGTCTCTTCTGAGGAATCTGAGATAGTTCCACAACAACCTATGGACAATAACATGGTTTCCATTCCTCTGCATATGAATCTCAGGGACCAAATAGCTATCATGACTTTACAAGAATTAGGGGAGCAGAATGTGACTATGTCTAAAATCCCTACATACCGCTCTAAAAATCCTTCTTTCTATCCAGTGGCATCAAGAACCCCAGCTATGCTGGAAACAGAGGTTCGCAATATCATCTCCTCTGAACCCACCATGCCAGACAATTTGTCCAGGCAGGAGAGATATGCACTAAAGGATCTTGCTAATAATACGCACATTTCAATCCGGGCGGCAGATAAGGGCGGCTCAATAGTCGTATTGGATAGAGCCCTTTATGAAGACCAGATCATGAATATTCTGGATGACAGCCATACATACAAACGTCTCAGCAGCAATCCCACGGACATTTTCTCTAATAAATTGAAAAATATTCTTCAGAAGGGTTTTGATTGGGGTATTTTGACTAGGAAAATACAGGAACACCTTACTGTGGACACCCCCATATGTCCCATTTTCAAGGCCTTCCAAAGGTCCATAAAAATATTTTCCCACCCCCATTGTGACCTATTGTGGCGAGTATTGGCTCACTGTCCAGCCATCTATCTGACTGGCTGGATGGCATCTTACAGCCCCTTGTCGGGCGTACCACCGGATATGTTAGAGATACTAAGAGTTTGCTGCAGAATCTACATGACATTGATTGGACTGAACATTCGTTTTGGATCATGGATGATGTCAATTCACTCTATCCCAGCATCCCCCATGACCAGGCACTACAGGCACTACAATTTTATCTTGAGAAGTATAGCTCCCTGGACTGTGTCCATAAGGAATTTATTTTAATGACAACCGATTTTTTATTAAAACATAATTTTTTTCAATTTAAGGCTATGTTCACACTAGAAAAATGATTTTTCTTAAGAAATTTCTTAAGAGTGCACCTGTGTTAAAAAACGCACCAAAAACGCACCTGCGTTTTTGCCGCGTTTTCGGTGCGTTTTTGGTGCGTTTTCGGTCCGTTTTTGGTGCGTTTTTACCGCTGGTTGCTCCCTGCGTTATTGTGCCAATTATCTATGGCAAAAAACGCAGTTAGCTGCAGAAAAGAAGTGACATGCTCATTCTTTTTCTTAAGAAAATCTACTGAAAGAATTTTCTTAAGAAAAAAACGCAGTGTGTGCACAGCTAATTTTTTTTGCCATAGGTTTTGCTGGGGAATGTCTGCAGAAAGGTTACAAGAATTTCTCAAGAAATTTCTGCAGCAAAAACGGACCCAAAACGCAGGTAAAAAACGCAGTGTGTGAACATAGCCTTATAATGTTTATTATCTTCAGATCTCTGGTTGTCCGATGGGAGCTAGCTTCTCATGTGCCTAAGGCTATGTTCACACTAGAAAAATGATTTTTCTTAAGAAATTTCTTAAGAAATTTCTTAAGAGTGAAGGATTAGTGCACCTGCGTTAAAAAACGCATCAAAAACGCACCTGCGTTTTTGCCGCGTTTTCGGTGTGTTTTTGGTGCGTTTTCGGTGCGTTTTTGGTGCGTTTTTACCACTGGTTGCTCCCTGCATTATTGTGCCAATTATCTATGGCAAAAAACGCAGTTAGCTGCAGAAAAGAAGTGACATGCTCATTCTTTTTCTTAAGAAAATCTACTGAAAGAATTTTCTTAAGAAAAAAACGCAGCGTGTGCACAGCTAATTTTTTTTGCCATAGGTTTTGCTGGGGAATGTCTGCAGAAAGGTTACAAGAATTTCTCAAGAAATTTCTGCAACAAAAACGGACCCAAAACGCAGGTAAAAAACGCAGTGTGTGAACATAGCCTTAGCCAACCTTTATATGTCATTCTGGGAGGAACATTTTATGCATACCTGCAGCAACCCTTATCTCGGACACATCCGGTGGCACGCCAGATATATCGACGATTTGGTGTTTATCTGTGACAAACAAGCTGGCATGGACCCATTAAACCTATCTGTCGCCCTAAATGAATATCTAAACAATAATCAACTTAATTTGTCATTTACTGTCAACTATTCTGAGAGCACAGCACCTTTTTTAGATGTTCTCCTTTCCGGAAATTTGACTATCGGCAAAATAGATACATCATTATATCGCAAAGCTGTCAGCGGTAATACAACTTTACACGCTGACAGTTGCCATACCACCCATACGATATGCAACCTGCCAGTAGGAGAATATCTACGAGCCAAAAGGCTCTGCTCATCAGAGACCTCTTACCACAAGGAAGCAGCTAACATAGACAGTAGACTTAGGAGGAGAGGTTATGGGAGTTCATCCCTCAGGAGAGCACGAAGCATTACGGATGGCAAATCCAGAGGGTCGCTATTGATGGACAAAATTGAGTCACATGAATATACAGGTCGCATTACGTTTTCCACCCATTATAGTATTGATTTTCCATCTATAAAAAAGACCCTTTTGAAATTTATCCCCATTTTGCAGCAGGACAAAGAAGTGGATTTGGTTTTGTCCAGAGGCATCAATGTGGTTGCCAAACGTGCTAGAACCATCGGTAATATAATTTCTCCTAGTTTTTATACTTCCGGAAATAAAAAACAAACGTGGCTTAGCACAACTGGTTCACACTGATGTGGGTCCCAGAGATGCAACCTTTGTCGCTTTATGAAACCGACTCAAACTTTCCAGGGAAAGAATGGTGATATCTTCAAAATTACATCTTTTCTTAATTGTTCTTCTATATATGTCATTTATAAGGCTTCTTGCCAAATTTGCAACAAGGATTAGATAGGTTGCACCTCTAGGGCCCTCAGAACATGTATATCGGAACACACAAGACTCACACCGTCCACTCCATCTGTATTGGACAGTGAACCAAAGAGAAAAAAACGTTCCTCCTCAGGTTTGACACGTCATTTTCAGGACTTGCATGATGGAGATTTTTCCTCTCTGCACGTAACGGCTATTGAACATATTTCCAAACCTCCGAGAGGGGGCGACTGGTTTGCGCTCCTATTACAGGCAGAAGCAAAATGGATCCTTAAATTGGACACACGGCAACCAGTGGGTTTAAATTTTCAATCAGATTTGCGGTTTATAATTTAGACTCCATAGAATACATCTGTAACCCAGGAGTTTTTTTTTTGTTACAAACTTATATTATTGTGGACAACAGGGATATTCATTAATTATCCAGATAGTAGAAATATATCAATTTTTTATGGTTTGTTAAACTACAGGGAAGTAAAGGGCATGCATATTATCTAACAATGTTACCAAATATGGAACTATGGCCACACTTAAGATTAAGATGACATATGAGTTCTCATATTAACAATCCCAAATTTATCATGTATTTTTGTCACATATTTTTGTACAATATCTATGTGGATATTATTATTATTATTCTTTCATACGTGCATGCATATATATGTATACATGGATTCATTTAGCATCTTATATGTTAATCTTAATATACATCATTTTACAACCATATGGAGGTATCATTAATAGTAACTCATTTGTATATGAGCACATTTTTCTCCTGCTCCTTCCTAGTCATGATTACATGTGTGCATGTATGCGTATGTTTCATGTGAAAGTTCCTTATTTTGCATACGTTTTTTGTTTATTTCACCTCCTTGTTTTTCCCCAAAAAAATTTTTTTTTTTTTTTTTACATACCCACATTGGAGTCCTACATCAGACATTTGTTTTCAGCCTATTTTTCTTGAAGACCAGGTTTATACTCACCTGATACGAATAATTAAGGGATCCCTCCCTCGGTTTTGCTTGCTGCCTCTCAGAATTTCCTTTTCACTGGCAGATACACATATATACTCTGATAATAGCTCTATACAGGTAACTTATGATTAAGGACTTGTTTTTAATACTATGTCCGAAACGCGTTAAGTTTTTCTGTATCACGCTTGGTGCAATGCGTTTGTTGGCTAATTTTTAATGACATTTTTCAATAAAGGATACAAGTGATTTTTAAGGATATTGTGCTGGGTCCATACTCTTTCACACAATTAGTGACTCCATCTTTATTGAAATAAAGAACTCCCCTCCGCAGTAATCCTGGGTCAAGGGTCCTGCGCCGTCCAATCCGGATCCAATATCATTTGATCGGTTTGCTGGAAGGCAAAGCGATCAGATGATGTGTCAGGTTCAAGGGCCTGAATCACATGACACAGCAGGTGATTGTATAAACGGCTTTTATACAATTAGCTGATGCATCAGTGCAAAAAAAACCCAAAATTACACACTTCAGTGCAGACTCCTGGCCGACAGCAGCAGCTGATAGTTTAGCCCGGTGGGCGGTAAAAAGCTGGCCTCACCGCTCGACTTATAGTGTCACCTGATTCCGTCAGATGACCGCATCAGCTGATCATCGCCAGGTCTGAGAGAGAGAGAGAAAGAAGAGAGAGGGAAGATAGAGAGAAAAGAGAGAGAGAAAAGAGAGAGAAAAGAGAAGAGACAGAGGGAGAGAGAAGAGAGAGAGAAAAGAGAAGAGAGAGAGGGAGAGAGAAGAGAAAGAGAGAAGAGGAGAGAGAGAAGAGAGAGGTAGAGAGAGAAGAGAGATAAAGGAGAGAGAAGATATCGAAAAGAGAGAGAAAAGAGAAGAGAAAGAGAGGAGAGAAGGAGAAGAGGAGAGAAGAGAGAAAAGAGAAAAAGAGAGAGAAGAGAGAGAGCAGAGAGAAGAGAGAAGAGAGAGGAGAGAGAGAAGAGAGAGAGAGAGGAAAGAGGGAGAGAGAGAGCGAGAGGGAAAAAGAGAAAAAGAGAGACTGAGAAAAAGAGAAAGAGAGAGGGGTGAGAGAGGGAGAGAGAGAAAGAAACAAAAGAGAAAAAGAGAGACAAAGAAAGAGAGAAAAAGAGAGAAGGGTGAGAGAGAGAGAGGAGAGAGCAATGCAGCCTCATTCCGTGAACTGCTCCGATTTTAGAGGTGTGTCCCGCGGCTCACAGCTGATGTCCGGCTCCTCCCCTCAGTGCATAGTTAAATTAAATTATAAGTATAAATAAATAATATTTATAATTTAAATTTAACAATAAATTAAATTCTTTACCAGGGCGGCCAGGACTTGAACTCGTGAACTAATGCTTCTTAGGCGAGAGCGCTAACCACTGAGCCACTGGCTCTAATAAGAAACATAGGCAGATTTGGTAATCTTTAGCTCTATACTGCAGTAGAGAATCTAGAAGCAGATTGTTAAGCTGCAAGGATGGATGGATGGATGGGCGGATGGATGGATGGATGGATGGGCGTGTGGATGGGTAGGCAAACACCGGCAGTACCGGTAAATTTATTTATTTATTTTAGCTAAATACAAGGCTAAGCACCCCTTTAGTGCCACATGAAAGGCACCAAAGGGTGCAAAATTACAAAAATGACAGAAAAGACTGATATGAAGTGTACAAGCACAGGAAAATCACCAGAGCGCTCTACACTGTGAAAAACAGTAGAAAATGGCACTGGAGTGAATATGTAGGTTGAAGCAATGGATCCTGGGTAAATTTATGTATTTTCCCTCCTTCAGTTTTTTTGCAGTACGCAAAAAAAACGGAAGGCACAGGGATGACATACGGACCGTATACGAAACGGAAACGGATGCCACACAGATGCACCCGTGAAAAAAAACGGACCGTTTTTTGCGGACCGCAAAAATGGATCGGTCGAGTGAATGTAGCCTTATTCTGATCTGCCGTTTATAAACAGCAGGCAGAAATAAGTGAATAGTGCCCCCCAGCATCAGAAATTCTCCGGGGTTTCAGGGGGTAGCTGAGAGCCTGGAGATCATGATTCAGGCCAGTTTTTCTGCTCACGTGATCACTAGTATACACCATATACCGATGATCACGTTACAGTAAATGACAGCGCCGGTAAAAAATTATTTATCTCCCATCTGGCATGAACAAACATGTCAGATGGGAGATAAATCTCCTCCCCGGTCCCCTCTGGTCCCCCGGTGTCGCCAAAGTGCCCCCCCCGGCCCCCTCCCGGAAATCCAAGATGGCCGCACGCACAGCAGCGCGCCGGCCGCATTCACCCTACTCCTCTGATTTCTGTCGCATGTGCCATGACACATGTGACAGAAACCCCCTCCCCAGGCCCTGCCAGGTCACCCCCTATAACCACACCAGTGTTCCCCGGTGTTCCACGGTACCTGTGCAGCGTTGATCCCCCCGCGGCCCACTCCTTCACAATAGATGCTGTCGCATGCACAGAGCGTCTGTCAGCTCAGCTTCCTATGTTCAGACACAGTGAGTCGTGGTAACCATGCATCTGTAAGCTACTGCAATGCCCTGCTCATGAGGTAAGGAACATAGTTGATCAGGAGAGCTATACTACATTTCCAAATGGAGGTATTTGATTTTATAGTTGCCCTGCTGAACGACTACCAAACATGAGAGTCCGTTCTACGCCACAAGAAAACATGTCTAAATAGCGAGCTCTGTTGTTTAGTATTCATTCAGCTGGATAACTGGACTTAAAGGGGTATTCCATCTCCAAAAATCCTATCCCCAATATATAGTAGGTGGAATAGCAATAATATCAGCAAATACCAATATTTGGAAAATGTAGAATAGTTCTCCTGATTAGGCATGCCCTTACCTCATGAGCAGGGCATTGCAGCTTTGGTAGCAACAGTTACGACGACATGGACTCTGCTGCTGTGGACCCGGGGAGAGTGGGTGCAGATTCATTGCACCCACACTCCTCACATGGAGGGTCTGCACTCCTAGAAAATGGGGGATACGTTCCCTGAGCGTGACCTCCCATATTCTAGACGGTCCAGAGTCATCGTGGGACCCCCTTATTTTTTTTCCTTACAATAAATTGGTGAAAAAGAGAATGTTTTGGGGAGTGTTTTTTCAAATACATTTTTTGTTGTCTATTTGTTTTGTTAGTACTGACAGTTTGTGATATCGGGTATCTGATAGACGCCATGACATCACAAACTGCTGGGCTTGATGTCAGGTGACCTTACAGCTAGTATCAACCCCATTTATTACCCCGTTTGCCACCGCACCAGGGCACGTGAAGCGCCAGGATTGGCGCATCTAGTGGATGCTCCACTTTTGGGGTGCCTGCGGCCTGCTATTTTTAGGCTGTGAAGGGCCAATAACTATGGACCTTTCCACCCTGAGAATACCAGACCACAGCTGTCCGCTTTACCTTGGCTGGTGATCCAATTTGGGGGTGACCCTACTTTTTTTTGTAATTATTAATATTTATAAAATAATTATAAAAAAAAGAGCCTGGGGTGACCTCCACATTGGAACAACAACCTCGGTAAAGCTGACAGCTGTTGTTTTGAGGCTACAGCCGTCTGCTTTACCCTAGCTGGCTATCAAAAATGGGGGGACCCCACGTCATTTTTTTTTTAACTATTTTTTTAAATAAAAAAAATTAATGGGCTTCCCTTTATTTTGATTGCCAGCCAAGGTAACGCCAGGCAGATGGGGCTGGCAACCCGTAGCTGTCTGCTTCATCTGCGCTGAGAATCAAAAATACCGCGGAGCGCTACATCATTTTTTTTAAAGATTTATTTTTACAGTACTGTGATGTCAGCCAATCAAAATACAGGGAAGCCCTTTTTTTTTTAGTTATTTAAGTAAATAATTAAAAAAAATATATGGGCTCCCGCTGCATTTTTTGTATTGCTAGCTAAGGGTAATCGAAGCAGCTACTGGCTGCTAAACCCCACTGCTTGGTTTTACCTTCACTGGCAATGGAAAATCCAGGGAAGCACTTTTTATTTTTTTTTGCCAAAAAACTACAAAAAAAATGACGTGAGCTTCGCCATGTTTTTGTATGCTAGCCAGGTACAACAGGCAGGTACGGGCTCCCCCCATCCCCCAGCTGCCTATTTGTACCTGGCTAGGAACTACAAATATAGGGAAGCCCCTTTTTTCAATTATTTCATGAATTTAATGAAGTAATTAAAAAAAAAAAACGACGTGGGCTTCGCCCCATTTTTGTGTCCAGCCGGGTACAATTAGGCAGCTGGGGATTGGAATTCGTAGCACAGGTTAGCCCGAGCTTTCTGGGCACCCCTGCTGCGAATTGCAGTCCGCAGCCACCCCAGAAAATGGCGCTTTCATAGAAGCGCCATCATCTGGTGCTGTCTCCAACTCTTCCAGCTGCCCTGATGCCGATGGCTCGCTGGGTAATAATGAGTTAATACTAGCTTTGTTTTACTAGCTAGTATTAAGTCAGAGATTCTTAATGTCAGGCAAGTTTGACCCAGCCATTAAGAATCTCCAATAAAGGGTTAAAAAAAAAAGACACCACACAGAGAAAAAATACTTTAATATAAATAAATACACAGACACAGTTAGAGACTCCATGTTTATTACTCCCTCTTATCCCTCCACGATCCATGGTCTTCTGTCTTCTTTCTCCTTCAACCCATGCAGCTCTGCTACATCAGCAGCACTGCATGGGAGAAAGAAGCTGCTGTTCCCCGTGCAGAATTCACACCGTGAGTGATCAGTGCTGCTGGCTGTAAGCGGTGACGTCACCCCTCACAGGCGCGTTTCTATAGCAACAGTGATCTCCATTATTAACCGGCTGTGGCAGCCGGTGAATAACGGAACGGGGAAGCAGAACGGGGAGTCGACCGTGTGCCAGAGCATGTCGCCGGTACACGGAGATACACAAACGATCACCGCGTACTGGAGAGATGCACTGACAGGTCCTAGCGTGATGTCAAAGCCATGTGACCAGCCTGTAGCCAATGAGATAATAGACACGTGACTGGTCACATGCTATTTTGACGTCACGATAGGTCCTATCATCAGTGCTGGTTACCGGGAGGATGCAGCGATTATCAGGAAGGAAAAGCAGCTGGAGACAGAGTGCAGGACGGATCGCAGGGACAGGTAAGTGTTATGGCAATGTTTATTAACTGTATGTGTACATTTATAATGTTTTGTGTTTCTGTTTGCCTCCCATTGTTTTCAATGGGGTTCGAGAAGTTCGTCGAACGGCTCGCCGAACCGAACTCGAACGCGGCCTCTGTTCGACGAACCAAGTCAAACTCAAGCCTCTAGAGGTTCGCTCATCTCTAATTGTGACATCTCCAATTATTGGCACACAGTTTTTGGGCCGCTCGCTCTCTGTACAGTGCCACTTTTTCACCTGGTGGAGAGTTTTGTTAGAAATGTTTTTAAGATGCCTTCCGTTTCCCCATGCCTTGAATAGCACACATACCAATTTTCAGCCAATTCTGCCCACTGGGTCAGTCTGCACACGGCTCCAAACATCTTAGGTTAGTTTATGGCCACCTTGTAGTAGTGCTTCTCCCTGAACAGCTAATGCCATTAGTGGTGATTCTGCTGTTAGCAACTCCCACATTCTTAGCCTTGTGATGGGTTCTATTTCTTTTACACCTCCCTTTTGATTGCTATTGTCACTTTTTTCTTAACATACATTTTGTATAACACTATAATTAATTTTTGACAAACTTTTCAATTCTAATTATTCAAGCCTTGCCAAAAAGACATAATATATGCTAAGTCAGTAGGTAAATTTACAGAGAGCAAATGGTGCAGCAGTACATTGATTAGGTTTTAAAGTGAACCTGTCAGGTCCCATATTCCCTTTAACCTTGCAGCAGGGATATGTGTGGGCTAAAAAACCCTGTCTAATAATATTGTGTAAAAGCAAAGTATAAAAAAGGTTTATAACGTATGATTTCCCTATGCTAATGAGCACTGCTACTAGTCACAAGGGCGTTAATTTGCCCCAAATTGTCTGCCCTTTTTCCGTGGTATCACTCCCCTGTGGGCGTGATACCATGATGTCAATGAGCGAACGTCACCACTGGCTTATGGAAATCTCATGCATGCGTGCGTCTTTTTAAGAACAGTGGCTCTCTCCTTTCAATCCTGAAATACATACCCTTGTTGTTCAGCTCATTTGGAAATTAACTGTAAGTGCTCTAGGGTAGGACATTGCACTTGCAGCTCTCCTGCCCTGCTTCACTATCACCCAACTGACAGATCATTCTTTTTTTCAGTGATTGCCTATCGTGCTATTTCAGTTTGAGGCCCCCTTCACATGCGCACATAAAGAAACACATGTGTGCCATGTTCCGTTTTGACCATCCAGCCGTTTTTTTCTTTGTTTTTCTTCAATTTGTGTGTCATCTGTTTGCTATCAGTATGTCATTAGTGTTTCATCAGTGTGTCATTTGTGTGTCATCAGTGTGCCGTCCGTATGACACGTACCAGAATAAAATGCATTCAATAACCTACTGATTTTTATAAAGATGTGCAAAGATAATGCTAGATAGATAGGTAATAGCTAAGTAGCTAGTTAGATGATAGCTGGATAGATAAATAGCTAGCGTAGGATTACGTTTTATTTAATAAAGTGGTGAATGAGGGTAAAGGTAGGGCAGTGTTTTTTTTCAATAAAATATTTTTGTGTGTGTTTTGTGTTTTGTGTTTTTCCTTTTTATTCCTGGGCTAGTAATGTCTGATAGAGAACTATCCATTACCAGCAACAGGGCTTGATGCCAGCTGTGTTTTTGGACACTTCACAGCTGACATCAACCCCAATTACCATTACCCCGACTGCCAAAGCACCAGCACTTTGGGAAGAGCCAAGGCAAAGTGCCAGAATGGGAGCATAACATGAGATGCTCCACTTCAGGGGTGGCTGTGGGCTGGTATTTTTTGCCTGCGAAGGGCCCAATAACCATGGCCATTCCCAGCCTGATAATATCAGCTCACAGCTGTCTGCTTTACCTTTGATGGTACAAAAACTGGCGGAACCCACATATTACATAGTTACATAGTTACTAAGGTTGAAAAAAGACCTAGGTCCATCTAGTTCAACCCTCCTCCACCAGTTCTACATTTGGTCACTTAGTCATTTATAACCAACGATGTTGTGTGTACTGAGGAAATCATCCAGCCCTTTTTTGAAAGCTGTTATAGTATCTGCCATTACTACCTCTTGTGGTAGGGTATTCCACAGTCTGACTGCTCTAACTGTAAAGAACCCTTTCCTATTTAGCTGCCGGAATCTCTTTTCTTCCAATCGCAGTGAGTGTCCCCTGGTCTTTAGTATTGTTTTCGGAAGAAATAAGTCATGTGCCAGTCCTTTATATTGACCACACATATATTTATACATATAAATGAGATCTCCTATGAGACGTCTTTTTTCTAAGCTAAACATATCTAACTTTTTCAACCTGTCATCATATGGGAGGTCTTCCATTCCTTGTAGTAGTCTAGTTGCCTGCCTTTGAACTGACTCTAACTTCTGAATGTCCTTTTTAAAATGTGGAGTCCAAAACTGGACCCCATATTCCAGATGTGGCCTTACAAGTGATTTATAGAGGGGTAACAATACGATGGGATCCCGAGATCTAATCTCTCTTTTTATACACCCTAGAATCTTGTTTGCTTTTGCAGCTGCTGCTTGACATTGAGTGCTGCTGCTCAGCTTATTTGTAATGAGAATACCCAAGTCCTTCTCCTGTTCTGTAGTCCCGAGTTTACTTCCATTTAATGTATACGCAGTTATAGGATTACTCCGTCCTAGGTGCATTACTTTACATTTATCAACATTAAATCTCATTTGCCAAGTATCTGCCCATTCTGACATCTTATCCAGATCTTTTTGTAATATTATACTATCAAGGTTAGTTTTTAATATCCTACATAGTTTGGTGTCATCAGCAAAGACTGACACTTTACTATCAATCCCATCCACAAGGTCATTAATAAAGAGATTAAAAAGAATTGGTCCTAGCACAGATCCCTGCGGCACCCCACTGCTGACTATGGCCCATTTAGAGAATGTTCCATTTATGACTACTCTTTGTTTCCTATCTTTTAGCCAATTCCTTACCCAGTTGCATATTGTGTCCCCTAGTCCTTGCTTCTGGAGCTTTAGTATAAGGCTATTATGTGGTACAGTATCAAATGCCTTTGCAAAGTCCAAATAAATCACATCAGCTGCATTACCAATATCCAGGTTTGCACTTACCCCCTCATAGAACCCCAACAGGTTGGTTAGACACGACTTATCTTTCATGAATCCATGCTGTCTGTCAGTTATTATATTATTTTCTGCAACATATTTTTGCATGTCATCCCTTAAAATGCCCTCAAAAACTTTGCATACTACTGATGTCAGGCTTACTGGACGGTAGTTTCCTGGATCTACCCTCTTACCTTTCTTAAATATCGGTACCACATCAGCAATCCTCCAATCCTGAGGCACCAACCCTGTTACAAGCGAGTCTAAAAAGATGAGATACAGCGGTCTGTCGATTACGGAGCTCAATTCCCTCAATATTCGTGGATGAATGCCATCTGGCCCTGGGGATTTGTCAATGTTTAATTTACTCAGACGTAGTTTTTTTAATTTAATTATTTGTTTATATTGGTTAATAAAAAGCTGTGAGCAATCTATCTAGCTATTTATCTGTCTATCTATCATCTAACTATATATCTATTATCTATCTATAATCTTTGCACATCTTTACACATAAAGATCAGTCATTTAATTCTGGTACATCACACATATGGCACACGGTTGCCATCCATGTTCAGTATGTGTTTTGCATGGACCCATACATTTGTATTGGCCCTTGTCATCTATGCTGCCAGTAAAAATGGAAATGTCTCCGTGTGGCACACACAGTCCATGTGAAAACATAGACATGTAAGCAGAACCATAATATATAACGCGTACACATATATACATGTGTATATGGATGCCACATGTACCGGAATCACGGACATGTGAAGGGGGCCAAACACAGGAGGCCGGCGGTGAACATTTGATTTCAACGTTAGATTTCTCCAAAACTGTAATACAGATGTTTAACAAAAAGGTATGGGTTTAATCACCATGAAAGTTTCTGTAAATAAATGCCATTAGTGTGAGGTATAAAATCCTCACGACAGGTTCCTATTAAAGGGTGCATAAAAAAAGGCTATTACATTGCACACACAGTATATAGCCACTAATCTTAGCATATTTTAACAAGTTTTCTGCTTTGAATTGCAATATGTATATATCAATTTATAAACCATCATCTGCGCCACCTTGGCTCCAACCGTCGTTCTCCTGACCTGAGCTACGTTACTGTTTTAACCAATTGTATTGTAAATTGTTACATATTGTAATAGTCATGTAATATTGAGTTCATATGTTAAAACGTCAGGTTTCCATGAGTAATGAAATGTAATTAACGAGGTGGCCTTTCCTTCCATTGTAAAATGCAATGTTTTCCTCTGTTTCATGTAGGTGATAAAATGTGCATTACTATAATGTGGATCTGATGGTTTTCATTCTAAAAACTATAGACCTTCTCCGACAAGGGTAGTTAACAATGAATTTGAATTTATAGGCATGGTATACAGTGTGTTGTGCTGACACTTATTCAGCCATATTTATTATTTATGGATTTTTTTTCTTAATCAAAGGCAGCTTTGAGATGTTAGCTTCCTTACCCCAGCTTGAAGGAAGCCACTATAAGAAGCTGGCAGCAGTTATTTCATAGAGTCCAAATCTGTTCTGCAATCTGTGTAGCCTTGTGTCTGTGATAGTGTGAATGACACTCAGTAAGTGAAATGGCAGAGGGACATCACTGTTCTAATGATGCCCAAGACCTCAGGGAGCAAAGTGGTGTCTATCCATCTATATATGTTCATACTATCCAACAAAAATAAAAAGACTCATGGTCTATAGATAGTGTCTCAAAGTGGTCATGCTTAATAGAGAGCACAAATAGGCCCCAAAGGATGACCACAAGATGGAACACTCCCCAAGATCAAATATAAACAAAACAGAGCAGGAATGTAAAGTGCATATAAAAGGGGCTTGGCTTGCTATTGGCCAGGTAGGATGCGCGCGTCTTGAGCTATCCCTGGCATTCACCAATACCGTCACTATAACCAGAGCCGCCATTACCCTGATCATATGGGCAGTCCCAGTTAACCCTCCGGAGCAGGCACTAAGGGAGAGAAATTCCCAGCGCACATGGACCGCTACCTAAATCAAGGTACACCGCAGAGCACGCGGAGGCCGCATACAGGAAGGAGCTGCATTCTCTAAAGGCTGCATTCACCTTCAGGGTGGAGAAGGGGGAGAAATCACAAGAGGCTGTGTTAAGTGAGCTCCAGGACCACAGAAAGATTATCCTCAATAATACAAATAAGCTGGAGGATCTTAAGGGTCTTCATAACTGGGGGGGGTGGTATATGTCTCACCACTATATGCCTTTTTCCCAGGATTGTTACCTCTAGTGTGGGCTGTGAAAATTATTTCTGGTACTTATTATTACTGATAGTATTTTTGACACTCTGTTTACCAGACTATACATTATTGGTACCCCCTGGGAATTCTTCTCATTTGGCACATTCACTTGCACTTTATGAAAGAGGTATATCGGCATATTTATCATATACCCCTTACCCCATCACCCACAAGAAGCCATTACCATGAATTTTACATGCTCACTGTCCTTTTGTCATATGTTTGTCTGATTCTTCTGATACTTTGATAAATGAAAATTGATCAAATCACTTTTTAAATATCAATAAAAAAAAAAAAAAAAATTGCATGTTATGCTCCTTATCCTCCTCTTTTTTATTGTCAATTATGGAGTTATGCATCTATCCCTCTGACCTATAGGATATAGGCTCTCAGGGGTTAATTTATGATGGTTTCCCCTCCTTTGTAGTAGTTATCGCCCGATATCTCTTATCAATACAGACATCAAACTATATGCAAAACTAATAGCTAATAGGCTGTGGTTGCTTCTTCCAATGCTCATAAATCTGGACCAGGGGGGATTTGTCCCCAGCAGAGAGGCGAGAGATAATATCATTAAGACGGTCTCTTTGGTGGATTGGGTAAAGAAAAGGGACATTCCTATGTGCACCTTGTTGATCGATGCCGAAGAGGCCTTCGACAGGGTGCATTGGGAATTTATGTTCCAGACACATAAAAAGTGTGGGTTTGGGAGAAGGTATGCTTAACAGAACTTCAGCCCTATACGCCTCGCCAACCACACAAGTTAGGGTAAACGGTGCTCTATCACGCCCTTTCTGCATATGTAATGGCACTAGGCAGGGATGCCCACTCTCCCCATTGCCCATTGCTATATGTCCTAACTATGGAATTCCTGGCTGGGGCGATCAAGTGTAATCCATCCATAAGAGGGGTTACTATCGGAACTGGTAAACATAAGTTGGCCCTCTTTGTGGATGATTTGCTACTCTAAATTACATCACCCGTCACCAGTATTCCGAACCAGCTTTCAGAGTTCTCTAGGTTTGGACACCTCATCAATTTTAAGATCAAGTCACACAAATCAAAATGCTTAATATATCACTAGCATCTCATATGGTGACGCAATTGCGTTCCTCTTTGCCCTACAAATGGCAGACAGATTCTCTTACCTACCTAGGCATTATACTTTCGGCAGACATATCTAGTGTGTTTACCGTAAACTTCTATAAGATGTTACACATAGCAGAACAAGATCTGGCAAAATGGAACACACTGAACCTTTCTTGGTTTGGCAGGATCATTGCCATCAAAATGGAGCTTTTGCCCCGTCTTTTACACTTTTTTTAGGCTATTCACATTTGCCTCCCAGCATCCTTCTTCTCTCATCTTAAGTTGCTGATAGGTAAATTTATCTGGGCCAATAAAAGACCCCGCATATCTTTCCAGATACTATGTAGAACTAAGAGGGAGGGCAGAGCTGGTCTACCTGACTTTTGTCTTTAAAGTTATGCTTCACTAGGTACTTGTCTTTTAGATATGTCCCACCACAAGGGTAATAAACAGTGGGTAGATATTGAGATTGCCAAGTCAGACATTAGTCCATTTGCAGAGATCTGGTCTCCAGGCGTACCCCAAACAACTCATCAGACGCATTCTTTTCTGGTTCAGAACATATCTAAATGGGTTAGGCAGAGTTTCAGGACAGTCCACCTCACAACATTACTGGGCCCCCTCACATCTCTATGTGGGAATCCCATGTTTCCAGCAGGTTTGCATAACATCGCTATCCTTCATAAACGAAGATATCAGCACCCAATTGTCAATGATTATATTCTTCGCTCAGATGAAAAAACACTCTCTTCCTTTTTTCTTGGGATGGACATTCCTCCGGGTGCGTGGCTCCTTTATGAACAAGTAAGGAATTACATTAAATCTCTATCACCTCATAGCAACCTCTTTTGGACACTTACACCCTTCGAACATTTATGCTTAGGTAACGAGCCTCCGGCCCACACTGTCTCATTGTTGTACAGCTTGTTCTTGGTAGATTTTTCAGCAAGGAGTACCCCGCTCTACTTCTTCTCTAAGTGGGAGGAGTATTTGGTAAGACCTCGCTCCAAGGAGGATCATGCCAAGATCTTGCTATTTACACAGCACTCATCAGTGTGCAAACTAACACAGGTGAGGAGCTATAAAATTTTAACCAGATGGTACAGATGCCCGACGACCATTAGGGCGATGTTTCCCGGGGATCCTGACACCTGTTGGAGATGTTTGAGGGGAAGGGGTTCTTACATACACATCTGATGGTGCTGTCCTTTTATCAGAACATTTAAGGAGGATGTGTTTGATCTATTCAATATGGTCTCAGTGTCTCGGGTTCAGCCCTCCCCCAAGCTTGATCCTTTGTTTTTGAGTGACTTCTCTATCTTCAAGTACAAGAGGAACCTGCTCCGACACTTCCTGGTGGCTGCTAGGAGGCTGATTCCTAGACTATGGAAACAGTAGAAGCCCCCCTCTAAGACTAAACTCGTGGCAGAGCTCCTTGAGCTCTTCCGAATGGAGGAGATGATAGACCAGGCAACGGATACTTCGAAGAAGGTTCTTGACACTTGGACCCCTTGGGTACTGTTTAGAGATTCTCCGGAATTCGGACTCTGGATTGTCAGGTGACCCGGGAATCTGGCTGAGGGTACCAAAACATGCGGGGGGTTAAGCTATCCATGCAGGACTACTCTTTTCTTTCTTCCCTTTCCTTTTTACTATTCTTGATTCCTTTCTTTTACTGTATTCTTTTTTTACTGGTCTGTTTACCTTAGTCATTTGTTTACAGAATCAAGCTTCCTTGTATTTTGACCTTGATTAGCTCAATCTTTCTGTTTCAAATGTGATCTGGTATCAAGACATTTTCTGTTAAATATGTAATTCAACAAACCAATCTATGATTTGTAGTGTACTTGCATTTTGACGGTTTGTCTTCGTAATAAAATTTGATTTGAACTAAAGTGCATATAAAAGAATATTTTATTTAATATAACACAATAAAGACATCATACACTCTTCCTGGAAGAAGCGGGTGTTCTCCCGCGAAACGGCCATTGGAGGTCACGCTACCCCTGTACCTCTGAATCACCAATTTTGAAGGGGTAAGTGTTATCTTTAGGTGCCTTACCACCCCCTTTTTTGTTGCATATTACTGACACTGGTCATTTTATTAGATTAGATTACTATATTTGCATAGCAGCACTTTCTTTACCCCAATATCTGATGTCTTCCTTTAAGAGGTTAGTGATGTCTTAAGATACCTTTACATCTTTTGCATATTTTTGATACTGGTCAACTTATCAGATTATACTATTTTTTTTTTTTTTATATATATATATATATACTAGAAGGTGGCCCGATTCTACGCATCGGGTATTCTAGAATTTACGTATTGTGTAGTTCATGTATGATTTTTGTTATATATATATATAGATGTTGTTGTGTGTAGTTACCAAGTGTTTGTGTAGGGCGCTGTACATGTTCTGAGTGTCGCGGGGGGTGAGAGCGGTGTTGTATGTGTGTTGCGTTGTTTGTGGAGCGCTGTGTGTCTGTAGCGTTGTGTGTGTGTGTGTGTGTTGTGCGGTTTGTGTGGGTGTGGTGTGTTTTGGGGGGAGGTATGTTTTGAGCAATGTGTGTGTTGTGCAGTATGTGCGTATATTTGTGTGTGCAGCGTTGTCTGTGTGTGTGGGTGTCTGTGTAGGGCGTTGTTTGTGATTCCTAGTGTGTGTGTGTGTGTGTGTGTGTTGGGGGGAGGTGTGCACCTCCCATCGTGCTCCATCCCCCATGCTGCGCACCCCCCATCGTGCTGCATCCCCCATGCTGCGCACTCCCAAACGTGCTCCATCCGCCATGCTGCGCACTCCCAAACGTGGTCCATCCGCCATGCTGCGCACTCCCAAACGTGCTCCATCCGCCATACTGCGCACTCCCCATCGTGCTGCATCCCCCATGCTGCGCACTCCCAAACGTGCTCCATCCGCCATGCTGCGCACTCCCCATCGTGCTCTATCCGCCATGCTGCACACTCCCAAACGTGCTCCATCCGCCATGCTGCACACTCCCAAACGTGCTCCATCCGCCATGCTGCGCACTCCCAAACGTGCTCCATCCGCCATGCTGCGCACCCCCTATCATGCTCCATCCACCATGCTGCGCACTCCCAAACGTGCTCCACCCGCCATGCTGCGCACTCCCAAACGTGCTCCATCCGCCATGCTGCACACTCCCAAACGTGGTCCATCCGCCATGCTGCGCACTCCCAAACGTGGTCCATCCGCCATGCTGCGCACTCCCAAACGTGCTCCATCCGCCATGCTGCGCACTCCCAAACGTGCTCCATCCGCCATGCTGCGCACTCCCCATCGTGCTCCATCCGCCATACTGCGCACTCCCCATCGTGCACCATCCGGCATGCTGCGCACTCCCAAACGTGCTCCATCTGCCATGCTGCGCACTCCCAAACGTGCTCCATCCGCCATGCTGCGCACTCCCAAACGTGCTCCATCCGCCATGCTGCGCACTCCCAAACGTGCTCCATCCGCCATGCTGCGCACTCCCAAACGTGGTCCATCCGCCATGCTGCGCACTCCCAAACGTGCTCCATCCGCCATGCTGCGCACTCCCAAACGTGCTCCATCCGCCATACTGCGCACTCCCAAACGTGCTCCATCCGCCATACTGCGCACTCCCCATCCTGCACCATCCGGCATGCTGCGCACTCCCAAACGTGCTCCATCCGTCATGCTGCGCACTCCCAAACGTGCTCCATCCGTCATGCTGCGCACTCCCAAACGTGCTCCATCCGCCATGCTGCGCACTCCCAAACGTGCTCCATCCGCCATGCTGCGCACCCCCCATCATGCTCCATCCGCTTGGGAGTGCGCAGCATGCCGGATGGTGCACGATGGGGAGTGCGCAGTATGGCGGATGGAGCACGTTTGGGAGTGCGCAGTATGGCGGATGGAGCACGTTTGGGAGTGCGCAGCATGGCGGATGGACCACGTTTGGGAGTGCGCAGCATGGCGGATGGACCACGTTTGGGAGTGCGCAGCATGGGGGATGCAGCACGATGGGGAGTGCGCAGTATGGCTGATGGAGCACGTTTGCTCAGCCTCTCTCCTTCCAGCCTCCCTCAGCATCAGCCTCCCCCTCCCAGCCTTCCCCAAGATCAGCCTCTCTGCTCCCAGCCTCCTCCAGCACGCCGTGCTCCTCTGCCGACACTCACCCACACCCGATCGCATCCACTCACCCACACAACCGATCGCATCCACTCACCCACACAACCGATCGCATCCACTCACCCACACAACCGATCGCATCCACTCACACACACAACCGATCGCATCCACTCACACACACAACCGATCGCATCCACTCACACACACCCGATCGCATACACTCACACACACAGACACTGACGATATTGCACATACGCGCTGATACTCACAACATCCGGGGATATCACATGCTTCTGGCCATGTGATCCTCCGTCAGGTCCTGGAAGCTCACAGCACAATATCGCCGCCGAGAAGCAAGCGATATCCCAGGATGTTGTGAGTATTTGGATGCGATGTGATGTGTGTGTGTGAGTGAGTGTGATCTGATTTGTGTGTGTGTGTGTGCTGTTATGTTATGTATGTTCCGCAGCTGCAGGACCTTGATGTGTGGATGCGATGTGATGTGTGTGTGAGGTGTGTGTGAGAGTGAGTGTGAGCCGGTGTACACTGGTAACTATGATACACATCGGGTAACTAAGGGACCTTAGTTACCCGATGTGTATAATGGTTACCAGCTTTCACGGCCTCCGTTAAGATCCCAGCATCGCAAGGTTATGTCTGGCGCTGCCGGGATCCTGACGGAGCCGGTGTAGAAGCAAGCGATATCCCAGCATGTTGTGATGTGTGGATGTGATGTGTGGATGTGATGTGTGAGGTGTGTGTGAGAGTGAGTGTGATCTGATGTGTGTGTGTGTACTCACCTGGGAATCAGAGCCCCGTGTCAGTTGGGCCACAGCGAGCGTGCATTGCGTGAGGGGGGCGGGGCCTGCAGAGAGCCGGGGCGAGAGGCCAATCCGTGTGGGGGGCGGGGCCATGGCGAGCCCAGCGGCCAATCAGCTTTGTGTCACCGTAAGGACACAATTTCGGAGCATGACAGACAGACAGACAGACAGACAGACAGACAGAATAAGGCAATTATATATATAGATATATATATATATATGTATATGTACAGTGACACCTTATCATTATCCCTATATCTGATCATTTGTTACTAGCCTACCCAGTGGTTCTTGGGATAAGAGTGTTAAGGGTACTTTACATGCTGCGACATCGCTAGCGATTGCTAGCGATATCGAGCGCGATAGCACCCGCCCTCGTCGTTCGTGCGACATTTGGTGCTCGCTGGAGTAGCAAACATTATTGCTACGGCAGCGTCACATGCACATACCTTGTCAGCGACATCGCTGTGACCGCCGAACAATCCCTCCCTTAAGGGGGAGGTGCATCTGGCGTCATAGCGACGTCACTGTGGCGTCACTAAGCGGCCGGCCAATAGAAGCGGAGGGGCGGAGGTGAGCGGGACGTAACATCCTGTCCACCTCCTTCCTTCCGCATTGCCGGTGGACGCAGGTAAGGAGATGTTCGTCGTTCCTGCGGTGTCACACATAGCGATGTGTGATGCCACAGGAACGACGAACAACATCGTACATGTGGCAGCAGCGATATTAAGAAAAGGAGTGACGTGTCAACGATCACCGTTTTTAAACGATTTTGCGATCTTTGATCGTCGCTCCTTGGTGTCACATGCTGCGATGTCGCTACCGGCGCCGGATGTGCGTCACTAACGACGTGACCCCGACGATATATCGGTAGCGATCTCGCAGCGTGTAAAGCACCCTTAAGTCTTGTATCCTATGCAATTGTTTGTAATTATATGATGTCTCTATTGTGTTATACTGTATTAAATCAAATATTCTTTTATATGCACTTTAAATTCCTGCTCTCTATTTTGTTTATATATGTTCATACTAGTAGTAACTTACTAGTGATACTGTATTTACATTGCTACACATACTGAATACAAGCTCAAAGTGAAAAACTAAGGTATGCCAAACATAAATGACCATGATAAGTATACGTGATTATTACATATCTGTGGGTAATAGGGATGAGCGGACTCTCAGATAACCGGGACCAACTGATCACGGTTATCCAGTTTCTAAAATCCTGTTCCGAGTCGGATTCCCATCCTCATATAAGTCTATGGGGATGGGAATCCGGTGATTAAAAATGTTGGTAGAAGGGATAGGGGGATGGGAGCAGGAGCGCTGCTCTTACCGAGGCTCCGGCATGGCTGTATACTGCTCTCAGGCCTCGCATTTACTTAGCTTAATGGGTGCAGCAGTTCTGACAAAATCAGAGTTTTCAGATTTAGAAGTGCAGCAGAGCTGAGAAAGCTGCTCCCATCCACACCAGGCTCTGTATGAACATTGTCTATAGATAGTGAGCTGCTAATCACAGCAGGGGTCGTGCCGGACTACCTGGCAGAAGGCTATGTAGTCCAGCAATGATAATCTCCTGTTGCCAAAACAAACATTGCAGGTAAACAATGGCACAAACCTTGATAAGAGACCCATCTCTGAAATCTGTGTTTTAACCCCTACAGCATGCTTTCCTCAGTTTACAAAACAAAATCCTGCTGACAGATTGTCTTTAACAGGTTATCATTTACTTTGTGATCTTACATGCAAACATGGAAAATCTATTCACATTTAAACACACATTTCCTTTATGTTTAGGTCATTACTTCAAAGCCCCACACAGTTGTAGCTCTCTTTTGCTATTTAGCATCTTTTCACATAAAGCAATCTTTAACTTTAATTTTCTGATCAGCTGATTCATATTTATCACAATCTGCTTAGTCTTACTTCCATTTCATTGTTTCTTAACATATCATTTTGCCATTTCAACATCTCTGTGGTTCACTATGCATGAATATCAGCACAAAAACGGCATACAAAGAGAAGCATTGAGGCTTGATGTTTTCATTAGGAGTCTATATTGCCTCTTGGCATATGCACAGAGTTATCTAATTGATGGTTATGATTTAAGATATGGATATTGTGTTTCCAGTTACTTATATAGTGCCATGATATTCTGACTGATCAGGCAACAGCTATCTCTCCCATCTCCCCCATACACAGAGCTGATTCTAGATTTTCCTGCTGCTTGAGACGAGAATTCAAATGGAGCCCCTCCCCACAGTGCAATAAACCTATGGTAAATAAGCACAATTCCTTCATTGTTTTGGGGATTTTGGTTTTTTAGTATGCATTCATTTATATTTAGTCCCCTTAGTGGCTTTAACCTGTAATCATCTGATCGATTATACAATACTATATACTGCAATACCACAGAAATATAAGCTTGCGAGCAGGATCCTCACTCCTCTTGTAACTGTTGAACTATGTGTTTCTTTGTTTTGTTTGTATTTTGTGTACATGCCCCCTCTTAATTGTAAAGGGCTGCTGAATATGTTGGCAGTATATAAATAAAATGTGTTATTATATCATTAGAAGTTTAGTATATAAAACAAATCACTGTATCCTATGTAATACAGCACCAGAATCAGAATTCGTACATGAATATATCACCAGAAGTAATCAGTACATGAATACAGACCAACAACACCATCAGTACATGAATACAACATCAGAATCATTAGTAATTTATTAAATCACCATAACCATCATCAGTACATGCATCCAGCACCAAAACCATCATCAGTACATTAATGCATCACCAGAACCAATATCAGTGCATGAATACAGCATCAGAACCATCATACTGTGTGTGGTTCTGTTTGGGCAACATACTGTGTGAGGGGCTATGGCAGGGGTGGGGAACCTTTTTACTGTCGGGGGCCATTTGGAATTTTCTACCAACCTTCGGGGGCCGCACCAAATTATCAACTTGAAAACGACCAGGCTATATTTGGTCAAACAATTAATTAACTCACCCCTAATGTGGTGACTGGAGCGGCTGTGATGTTCGGTGATATTGATCATTTTGTTTCTCACAACTGCTTTTCCAGGTTTGTCTTGGTCTGGAGAGGCTGGGGGCATACATATCCCAGGAGAAGCTGGGGCATATACATCACAGAAGACACTGGGGCGCATATACATCACAGGAGACACTGAGGCATATACATCACAGGAAACATTGAGGCATATACATCCCAGGACAGGCTGGGGCGTATACATCACAGGAGGGGTGTATACATCACAGGAGATGCTAAGCATGGACAGCACTAGTGGCGGGCACAGACAGCACTAGGCGACGGCACAACGGACAGCACTAGGCGGTACAACGGACAGCACTAGGCGGCACAACGGACAGCGCTAGGCGGCACAACGGACAGCGCTAGGCGGCACAAAGGACAGCGCTAGGCGGCAGCACAGAGAGCGCTAGGCGGCAGCACAGAGAGCGCTAGGCGGCAGCACAGAGAGCGCTAGGCGGCAGCACAGAGAGCACTAGGTGGCAGCACGGACAGAACTAGGTGGCAGCACGAACAGCACTAGGCGGCGGCACAACGGACAGCACTAGGCGGCATAACGGACAGCACTAGGCGGCACAACGGACAGCACTAGGCGGCACAACGGACAGCACTAGGCGGCAGCACAGAGAGCGCTAGGCGGCAGCACAGAGAGCGCTAGGCGGCAGCACAGGGAGCACTAGGTGGCAGCACAGGGAGCACTAGGTGGCAGCACAAAGAGCACTACGTGGCAGCACAAAGAGCACTACGTGGCAGCACAAAGAGCACTAGGTGGCAGCACAAAGAACACTAGGTGGCAGCACAAAGAGCACTGACAGTGACAGCACTAAAAGGCAGCATGGAGAGCATTAGGTGACAGCACTAGGAGGCAGCAGGGAGAGCACGATGTGGCAGCACTGACAGCACTAGGAGGCTGCACAGATTACACAGCACTGAGGGGTTACACACAGTACTGGGGGGTACACAGCACTTGGGGCAACACATAGTACTAGGGGGTACACAGCACTTGGGGCTACACACAGTACTAGGGGGTACACAGCACTGGATGGGGGGGGGCAGCGATGGGTTGCATACTCACAGTACAAGGGGAGGAGGAGGAGTCACATAGCACAGGTCTGGGAGGCATGTACAGCAGGAAGGCATCTGCTGCACCTCTTCTGCTGTGACTGGAGCACAGCGCGCTGTTTACCTCGCCCTCAAGGTAAACCCTCAGCATGCGAGCACAGTCCCGGGTTCAGTCTAGAATGTATGGGCTGTAGTCAGGTCCCAAAAAGAGCCCGTACATTCTAGTACGGGCTGCAATCAGGATCTGTAAATAGCCCGTACATTCTAGCATCTACCCATAACGCACTGGGATTTTAAAGGGCCAGCGGCTGGCAAAAGCGCAAGTGCCGCTCGAGCACTGGGGTAGCCTGGAATGTGCCCGGGGGCCGCATTAAATGTCATCGCGGGCCCCACCCCTGGGCTATGGGATCCATTATATTGTGTGTGATATGAGCTGTATGAACATTATAAGGTGTGGGGGTGACTGATTGCATCATACTGTGTGTTTGGGTTGCTATGGGGGCATCATACTGTCTGCGGGGAAGCTGGGACCTTTTGATCAAAATACATCTATACTTATCATATATACTTTTGTTTAAATAGCAGAATAAGTATTTACAGCCTTTTAGAGCCTTTATAAAAAGCAGTGAATTATATGGTTTTAATTAGCTGCTACTGGTATGAATACATGTTTAGAGATGAGCGATGTTCGAGGTTCGCCAATTTCATGTTCGAGTGATTTTGGGGGGTGTTCGAGTCGTTCGACGAACTCGAACGATTTGGTAAAAGTTGGGTAGTTCGAGTTACGTTTGAGAACGGTTCGATCAACAAAAAGCGTAGCTAGTTACTAGCTGGCTTCTCACTTTAATAGTGTGAGTCACTGTGAATCATGATATTATCAAAATTCAGCGTATAGTGTGCGGAGGGGGACGGGGTTTAGATCAGTGCTGCTGCTGAGTGCTGAAAGAATGCCGATCGCCATTTTTTTTTTCTAACCGCGCGTACAGTGGGGCGGGCCAGGCTGTCAGCCAATCACAGACACATAGACAGCAAAGTGGATTTTTGCCAGACAAGCAAGGGCATGTGTCATAGGCTGTGCATGTCACATGTCCTTGCCCTATAAGACCCAGCCATTTTCCCAGTCGCCGCCATTATCTCTCTGCTGTGGGTGGGTGACAGTCACCTCTCCCGCTCCCGCTGCACTGCTGCTGTGTGCGCTATAGACATACAGTGCAATTTACACAGCGCTTTAGGGATTAGGGACTACTTGTAATTTCAGCCCTTTTCAGAGCTACATTACAGCCATTCATAGGCATTGTTGCTAGGCAGGTCCGTGCCAACGCTGTGCAGGGCTTTAGATAACAGCGTCTGGCTACATCAGCTCAGGCAATTAATTCCTTGCTGCATTTTTTCTTTGGCAGGGATAGAAACTGAGGCTTCCTTTGCTGTCCTGCTATCTACAGCACCTCTGCATTCTACACACCTGCCCATTTTTGCTACGCAATTTTTATAGCAAACAGTAGAGTTGAGCGCGGTTCGTGGTTCGTGGTTCTCCAGTTTGCGGCTCGAGTGATTTTTGGGCTGTTCGAGATCGAACTAGAACTCGAGCTTTTTGCTAAAAGCTCGATAGTTCTAGATACGTTCGAGAACGGTTCTAGCAGCAAAAAGCAGGGCTTTTTACAGCTACAGTGAGCAGGAGCCATCGCTGGCAGCCTGCCACAAGCTGGTAACCAAGATAAACATCGGGTATCCAAGCAAAGCGCTTTGGTTAGTAACCCGATGTTTATCTTAGTTACGTGCAGGAAGCCCACACTTTCCCGCTCAGCTCGCTCCACCCCCTCCTGCCCGCGGCATGTACACATACATACACATACACAAACACACACACACACACATCCACCCCCCCCCCGCCCGCCCGCTCGCTCGCTCGCTCGCTCGGCTTACCTGCGGTGATGAAGTCCCGCCATCCCGACCTCAGCGCTGTCACTGTCCTCCATGGCCGCCGCTTGTCACATCACCTATCGCTTCCGACCCGAGACTGACACTGGCGGTGACGTCACGGACCTCTCGCGATACTTGATGTGAAGGCGCCGGTCATTGACCTCAGTGACAGGGGCTGTCAGTGTGCTGGAGATCAGCGCAGGTAATGTACCTCGCTGACAGCAGCACTTGTCATCCCCTGCAGTGACCTGGGCTGACCCATTGATGTTAGCTCAGGTCACTGCACTGCTCTCCCAGCCAATGGGGAACATCCTGCTCTTCATTGACTGGGACAGTGTGCATCGTCATGGCAACCCCTTGGATTTCACCAGACCTGGATTTGTTTTTCAATCTAATAAATTGGTTAAAGAGGGAATGTTTTGGGGAGTGTTTTTTCAAATAAAAATGTGTTTGTCGTGTATTTTTTTTTTATTACTGACTGGGTTGGTGATGTCGGGTATCTGATAGACGCCTGACCTCACCAACCCCAGGGCTTGATGCCAGGTGACATTACACATCTGGTATTAACCCCAAATATTACCCCGTTTGCCACCGCACCAGGGCGCGGGATGAGCTGGGGCGAAGCACCAGGATTGGCGCATCTAATGGATGCGCCACTTCTGGGGCGGCTGCGGCCTGCTATTTTTAGGCTGGGGAGATTCCAATAACCATGGACCTCCCTAGTCTGAGAATATCAGGCCCCAGCTGTCTGCTTTACCTTGGCTGGTGATCCAATTTTGGGGGACCCCTACGTGTTTTTTTTTTAAATTATTTATTTAATTTAAAATAACAGCGTGGGGTGCCCTCAGTTTTGGATTACCAGCCAAGGTGAGGTTGCCAGCTGTGGTCTGCAGGCTGCAGCCGTCTGCTTTACCCTAGCTGGCTACAAAACTAGGGGGAACCCTATGTCATTTTTTTTTCATTTTTTTGGCTAAATACAAAGCTAAGCACCCCTTAGTGCCACATGAAAGGTACCAAAGGGTGTTCCACTTTTTCTCCATTTTTTTCTCCACTTTCTCTCCACTTTTTCTCCACTTTTTCTCCATTTTTTTCTCCACTTATTCTCCACTTTTTCTCCTCTTATTCTCCACTTTTTCTCCACTTTTTCTCCACTTTTTCTCCTCTTATTCTCCACTTTTTCTCCACTTTTTCTCCACTTTTTCTCCATTTTTTTCTCCACTTTCTCCACTTTTTCTCCACTTTTTTTCTCCACTTTTTCTCCTCTTATGCTCCACTTTTTCTCCTCTTAATCTCCACTTTTTCTCCACTTTTTCTCCACTTTTTCTCCACTTTTTTCTCCACTTTTTCTCCTCTTATGCTCCACTTTTTCTCCACTTTTTCTCCACTTTTTCTCCACTTTTTCTCCTCTTAATCTCCACTTTTTCTCCTCTTATGCTCCACTTTTTCTCCACTTTTTCTCCACTTTTTCTCCACGTTTTCTCCACTTTTTTCTCCACTTTTTCTCCTCTTATGCTCCACTTTTTCTCCACTTTTTCTCCACTTTTTCTCCACGTTTTCTCCACGTTTTCTCCACTTTTTTCTCCACTTTTTCTCCTCTTATGCTCCACTTTTTCTCCACTTTTTCTCCACTTTTTCTCCTCTTAATCTCCACTTTTTCTCCACTTTTTCTCCACTTTTTCTCCACTTTTTCTCCACTTTTTTCTCCACTTTTTCTCCACTTTTTCTCCTCTTATGCTCCACTTTTTCTCCACTTTTTCTCCACTTTTTCTCCACTTTTTCTCCTCTTATGCTCCACTTTTTCTCCACTTTTTCTCCACTTTTTCTCCTCTTATGCTCCACTTTTTCTCCACTTTTTCTCCACTTTTTTCTCCACTTTTTCTCCTCTTATGCTCCACTTTTTCTCCACTTTTTCTCCACTTTTTCTCCACTTTTTCTCCTCTTATGCTCCACTTTTTCTCCACTTTTTCTCCACTTTTTCTCCATTTTTTTCTCCACTTATTCTCCACTTTTTCTCCTCTTATTCTCCACTTTTTCTCCACTTTTTTCTCCACTTTTTCTCCTCTTATGCTCCACTTTTTCTCCACTTTTTCTCCACTTTTTCTCCACTTTTTCTCCTCTTATGCTCCACTTTTTCTCCACTTTTTCTCCACTTTTTCTCCATTTTTTTCTCCACTTATTCTCCACTTTTTCTCCTCTTATTCTCCACTTTTTCTCCACTTTTTCTCCACTTTTTCTCCTCTTATTCTCCACTTTTTCTCCACTTTTTCTCCACTTTTTCTCCATTTTTTTCTCCACTTTCTCCACTTTTTCTCCACTTTTTTCTCCACTTTTTCTCCTCTTATGCTCCACTTTATCTCCTCTTAATCTCCACTTTTTCTCCACTTTTTCTCCACTTTTTCTCCACTTTTTTCTCCACTTTTTCTCCTCTTATGCTCCACTTTTTCTCCACTTTTTCTCCACTTTTTCTCCACTTTTTCTCCTCTTAATTTCCACTTTTTCTCCTCTTATGCTCCACTTTTTCTCCACTTTTTCTCCACTTTTTCTCCACGTTTTCTCCACTTTTTTCTCCACTTTTTCTCCTCTTATGCTCCACTTTTTCTCCACTTTTTCTCCACTTTTTCTCCACTTTTTCTCCACTTTTTCTCCACGTTTTCTCCACGTTTTCTCCACTTTTTTCTCCACTTTTTCTCCTCTTATGCTCCACTTTTTCTCCACTTTTTCTCCACTTTTTTCTCCACTTTTTCTCCTCTTAATCTCCACTTTTTCTCCACTTTTTCTCCACTTTTTCTCCACTTTTTCTCCACTTTTTCTCCACTTTTTTCTCCACTTTTTCTCCACTTTTTCTCCTCTTATGTTCCACTTATTCTCCACTTTTTCTCCACTTTTTCTCCACTTTTTCTCCACGTTTTCTCCACGTTTTCTCCACTTTTTTCTCCACTTTTTCTCCTCTTATGCTCCACTTTTTCTCCACTTTTTCTCCACTTTTTCTCCTCTTAATCTCCACTTTTTCTCCACTTTTTCTCCACTTTTTCTCCACTTTTTCTCCACTTTTTTCTCCACTTTTTCTCCACTTTTTCTCCTCTTATGCTCCACTTTTTCTCCACTTTTTCTCCACTTTTTCTCCACTTTTTCTCCTCTTATGCTCCACTTTTTCTCCACTTTTTCTCCACTTTTTCTCCTCTTATGCTCCACTTTTTCTCCACTTTTTCTCCACTTTTTTCTCCACTTTTTCTCCTCTTATGCTCCACTTTTTCTCCACTTTTTCTCCACTTTTTCTCCACTTATGCTCCACTTTTTCTCCACTTTTTCTCCACTTTTTTCTCCACTTTTTCTCCTCTTAATCTCCACTTTTTCTCCACTTTTTCTCCACTTTTTCTCCACTTTTTCTCCACTTTTTCTCCTCTTAATCTCCACTTTTTCTCCACTTTTTCTCCACTTTTTCTCCACTTTTTCTCCACTTTTTCTCCACTTTTTTCTCCACTTTTTCTCCACTTTTTCTCCTCTTATGCTCCACTTTTTCTCCACTTTTTCTCCACTTTTTCTCCACTTTTTCTCCTCTTATGCTCCACTTTTTCTCCACTTTTTCTCCACTTTTTCTCCTCTTATGCTCCACTTTTTCTCCACTTTTTCTCCACTTTTTTCTCCACTTTTTCTCCTCTTATGCTCCACTTTTTCTCCACTTTTTCTCCACTTTTTCTCCACTTATGCTCCACTTTTTCTCCACTTTTTCTCCACTTTTTTCTCCACTTTTTCTCCTCTTAATCTCCACTTTTTCTCCACTTTTTCTCCACTTTTTCTCCACTTTTTCTCCACTTTTTTCTCCACTTTTTCTCCACTTTTTCTCCTCTTATGTTCCACTTATTCTCCACTTTTTCTCCACTTTTTCTCTACTTTTTCTATGGTCGGTCTACCCATTAGCTCTGCCATGCATAGTGTAGCTCTACACCTACTGCACATGTTACTTTATGATTGACATCTCTTTCGTACCAGAGCTGTCTAAGTCTACTCTGACCCCATATTTGTCATTACTATATTGTCCTTGTACTGTATTATGACATTTGTATCATGTGTTTCATTTCTTGCTGTGTTGCAATTTTTTTGCTGCATCCCAATTGTACCTCTACATTGTTCGAGTTTATGTTATTGTTCTCTCACTCTTATGTGATACTGATTATTGTCATTTTTCATGATTACATGCAGATAAGTCCAATCTGACGAAGGCTCAGGCCGAAACGTCATTTGTAACTTGTTTTGGACAAAAACATATATGCTTATGAAAAAAAAATTTTCTTAATACGGACCAATAAAGAGTGATTTTGCATTACTATCCGTTGTGACTTACTGACTTAGTCTGGGAGATATAGAGTGCCGAGGTTACTCACTAATTTTATCTATTATTACCTCTGAGCACCTATATACCAGTGAGCAGAGCTTCCTCTACAGTAGTTCTCCTGATTAGGCATGCCCTTACCTCATGAGCAGGGCATTGCAGCTTTGGTAGCAACCATTACGACATGGACTCTGCTGCTGTGGACCCGGGGAGAGTGAGTGCAGATTCATTGCACCCACACTCCTCACATGAAGGGTCCGCACTCCTAGAAAATGGGGGATACGTTCCCTGAGTGTCTCCCCCCCATATTCTAGACGGTCCAGAGTCGTCGTGGGACCCCTTTATTTTTTTTCTTACAATAAATTGGTGAAAGAGGAAATGTTTTGGGGACTGTTTTTTCAAATAAATTTCTTTTGTCGATTTTTTGTTTTTGTTAGTACTGACAGTTTATGATGTTGGGTATCTAATAGACGCCATGACATCACAAACTGCTGGGCTTGATCTCAGGTGACTTTACAGCTAGTATCAACCCGATTTATTACCCCGTTTGCCACTGCACCAGGGCACGGGATGAGCTGGGGTGAAGCGCCAGGATTGGCGCATCTAGTGGATGCGCCACGTCTGGGGTGCCTGCGGCCTGCTATTTTTAGGCTGTGAAGGCCCAATAACTATGGACCTTCCCACCCTGAGAATACCAGACCACAGCTGTCCGCTTTACCTTGGCTGGTGATCCAATTTGGGGGTCCCCTACTTTTATTGTGTAATTATTAATATTTATAAAATAATTATAAAAAAGAGCCTGAGGGGACCTCCACATTGGATCCCCAACCACGGTAAAGCTGCCAGCTGTGGTTTTCAGGCTACAGCCGTCTGCTTTACCCTAGCTGGCTATCAAAAATGGGGGGACCCAACGTAATTTTTTTTTTTTAACTATTTTTTAAATAGAAAAAATTAATGGGCTTCCCTGTATTTTGATTGCCAACCAAGGTAACGGCAGGCAGATGGGGGTGGCAACCCATAGCTGTCTGCTTTATCTGCGCTGAGAATCAAAAATACCGCGGAGCGCTACGTCATTTTTTTAAAGATTTATTTTTACAGCACTGTGATGTCCAGCAATCAAAATACAGGGAAGCCCATTTTATTTTTAGTTATTTAAATAAATAATTAAAAAAAATATATGTTAGCTCCCACTGCATTTTTTGTATTGCTAGCTAAGGGTAATCCAAGCAGCTACTGGCTGCTAACCCCCACTGCTTGGTGTTACCTTCACTGGCAATGGAAAATCCAGGGAAGCATTTTTTTTTTTTTTTGCCAAAAAGCTACAAAAAAAGGACGTGAGCTTCGCCATATTTTTGTATGCTAGCCAGGTATAGCAGGCAGGTGCTGGAAGAGTTGGATACAGCGCCAGAAGATGGCGCTTCTATGAAAATGCCATTTTCTGAGGTGGCTGCAGACTGCAATTCGCAGCAGTGGGGCCCAGAAAGCTCAGGCCAACCGGTGGTGCGGATTCCAATCCCAGCTGCCTAGTTGTACCTGGCTGGACACAAAAATGGGGCAAAGCCTACGTCATTTGTTTTCTAATTATTTCATGAAATTCATGAAATAATAAAAAAAGGGCTTCCCTTTATTTTTGGTTCCCAGCCGGGTACAAATAGGCAACTGGGGGTTGGGGGCAGCCGTACCTGCCTGCTGTACCTGGCTAGCATACAAAAATATGGCGAAGCCACATAATTTTTTCAGGGGGCAAAAAACTTCTGCATACAGTCCTGGATGGAGTATGCTGAGCCTTGTAGTTCTGCAGCTGCTGTCTGTCTGTATGGAGAAGAGCAGACAGCAGCTGCAGAACTACAAGGCTCAGCATACTCCATCCAGGACTGCATGCAGAAGTTTTTTGCCCACCAAAAAAATGACGTGGGCTTCGCCATATTTTTGTATGCTAGCCAGGTACAGCTGGCAGCCACGGCTGCCTCCAACCCCCAGTTGCCTATTTGTACCCGGCTGGGAACCAAAAATATAGGGAAGCCCGTTTTTTTTAATTATTTCACTTATTTCATGAAATAATTAAAAAACAAATGACGTGGGCTTCGCCCTATTTTTGTGTCCAGCCGGGTACAACTAGGCAGCTGGGGATTGGAATCCGCAGCACAGGTTAGCCCGAGGTTTGTGGGCGCCTCTGCTGCGGATTTCAGTCCGCAGCCGTCCCAGAAAATGGCGCTCTCATAGAAGCGCCATCGAGCCGGGTGGCTTGTTGGGTAATCATGAGTTAATACTGGCTTTGTTTTACCAGCCAGTATTAAGCCAGAGATTCTTAATGTCAGGCACGTTTGACCCGGCCATTAAGAATCTCCAATAAAGGGTTAAAAAAAGACACCACACAGAGAAAAAATACTTTAATAGAAATAAATACACAGACACATTAGAGACTCCATCTTTATTACCCCTGTCAGCCCTCCACGATCCTGCTCTTCTGTCTTCTTTCTTTCTAGTGTAGTAGTAGTGACGATTGTAGTGAGGGGCATCACTTGGGGCTGGGGAACCTCCATCCTAACTACAATGCTCACTACAATCGGGAAGCAGCGTGCAGCCTTCACTCCGTGAGTGATCACTGCTGGCTGCTAGCGGTAACAGCGGTAACGCTGACAGACGCGTTACCATAGCAACGGTGCTCCCGGAGCCGCGGTTAGCGGTGACGTCACCGCTAACTGCGTTGCTATGGCAACGGTGATCTTCGTTAATGACCGGCTGTGTCAGCCGGTCCCTAACGGAACGGGGAGTCGACCGTGTGCTAGAGCATGTCGCCGGTACACGGCGATACACATATGTGCACCGTGTACCGGAGAGATGCACTCGCAGGTCCTACATGACGTGTCATAGTCATGTGACCAGTCTGTAGCCAATGAGATAATAGCCACGTGACTGGTCACATGGCTATTTTGACGTCACGATAGGTCCTGCTTCTCTGCTGGCAGTGCAGGTCACCGGGAGGATTCAGCGATCATCGGATGGAATAGCGGCAGGAGACAGAGTGCAGAAGGGATCGCGAGGACCGGTAAGTGTTATGGCAATGTTTATTAACTGTTTGTGTACATTTATAATGCATTTTTATGTGTTTGTGATTGCCTCCCATTATAGCCTATTGGTTCTAGTTCGGTTCGTCGAACGTTCGACGAACCGAACTCGAACGGGACCCCCGTTCGGCGAACCGGCCTCGAGCCGAACCGGGACCGGTTCGCTCATCTCTAGCAAACAGTGCTGACACTTAGTGGCATACTAAAAGATTCTGGGATACTAACTTAGTGTTCCTCTGGTGCCACGCAGGGTACACCACCTCTGCATTATACACACCTGCCCATTTTTGCTACGCAATTTTTATAGCAAACAGTGCTGCTAGTTTTTGGGCCATAGTTGCATTGTCAGGGATAGTCAGTGTTGGTTCTTCAGCTGTCAATAAAGCTAGACCACCTCTCCATTTTTGCTACGACATTTTAAGTGTCCAATCTGGTCACAAGCAAAATGAGTAGCAAAAGGACAGATGCTGATGGAAAGTGGAACAGGCGTGTTGGAGAGGGAAAAAAGGTTTGTGTCTGTGGGGGAGGTGGTAAAGCTACAGTAACATCTGCTGAAGAAAGGCCATCTTCAAGCAAAAGTAAGATGTCTACTACTTTCCGTGGACAATCCGATGTGCTCCCTTTTTTACGGAACCGAACTACTGTAACAAAGGTAGATGATGCACAAAAAAAAATAATATAGAAAATGTGCAATCTGCATTTAAACTAAATTTGACAGGTGCATAAGTATGGGCACCCTTATCAATTTCTTGTTTTGAACACTCCTGACTACTTTTTACTGACTTACTGAAGCACTAAATTGGTTTTGTAACCTCATTGAGCTTTGAACTTCATAGGCAGGTGTATCCAATCATGAGACAAGGTATTTAAGGTGGCCACTTGCAAGTTGTTCTCCTATTTGAATCTCCTATGAAGAGTGGCATCATGGGCTCCTCAAAACAACTCTCAAATGATCTGAAAACAAAGATTATTCAACATAGTTGTTCAGGGGAAGGATATAAAAAGTTGTCTCAGAGATTTAAACTGTCAGTTTCCACTGTGAGGAACATAGTAAGGAAATGGAAGAACACAGGTACAGTTCTTGTTAAGTCCAGAAGTGGCAGGCCAAGAAAAATATCAGAAAGGCAGAGAAGAAGAATGGTGAGAATAGTCAAGGACAATCCACAGACCACCTCCAAAGACCTGCAGCATCATCTTGCTTCAGATGGTGTCAATGTGCATCGGTCAACAATACAGCGCACTTTGCACAAGGAGAATCTGTATGGGAGACTGATGCGAAAGAAGCCGTTTCTGCAAGCACACCACAAACAGAGTCGCCTGAAGTATGCAAAAGCACATTTGGACAAGCCAGTTACATTTTGGAAGAAGGTCCTGTGGACTGATGAAAGAAAGATTGAGTTGTTTGGTCATACAAAAAGGCGTTATGCATGGAGGCAAAAACACACGGCATTCCAAGAAAAGCACTTGCTACCCACAGTAAAATTTGGTGGAGGTTCCATCATGCTTTTGGGCTGTGTGGCCAATACCGGCACCGGGAATCTTGTTAAAGTTGAGGGTCGCATGGATTCAACTCAGTATCAGAAGATTCTTGACAATAATGTGCAAGAATCAGTGACGAAGTTGAAGTTACGCAGGGGATGGATATTTCAGCAAGACAATGATCCAAAGCACCGCTCATAATCTACTCAGGCATTCATGCAGAGGAACAATTACAATGTTCTGGAATGGCCATCCCAGTCCCCATACCTGAATATCATTGAACATCTGTGGGATGATTTGAAGAGTGCTGTCCATGCTCGGCGACCATCAAACTTAACTGAACTGGAATTGTTTTGTAAACAGGAATGGTCAAAAATACCTTCATCCAAGATCCAGGAACTCCTTAAAAGCTACAGAAAGCGACTAGAGGCTGTTATTTTTGCAAAAGGAAGATCTACAAAATATTAATGTCACTTTTACGTTGAGGTGCCCATACTTATGCACCTGTCAAATTTAGTTTAAATGCAGATTGCACATTTTCTGTTAGTACAATAAACCTCATTTCAATTCAGACATATTACTGAGTCCATCAGTTATTAGATATATGAAACTGTAATAGCTGTTGCAAAAATCCACATTGTTATAAAGAAAAAAGGTTAACATTAATAGGGGTGCCCAAACTTTTTCATATGACTGTATTTTGGGAGGGGAAACAGGTGCTGTTGTAGAGCTCTCTCAGACATCGAGAGCACCAACTTTGGATGAAGGCAATATCATGTCTCCGCCTGCACTTTCCTCACAGACCAGCAGTTTTCCATTGTCACCCTACTCCATACCATCTCCGCACAGCAGCCAGATCTTGGTCCCTCAGATGTGGACAATTAAAAGGCCATTTCCTCCGAGCCATGACAAAGCTAAGAGGTTGACTTTCACCCTCTGCAAGCTGTTGCCTACAGAAATGTTGCCTTTCCGCCTGGTGGACATAGAGGATTTTCGAGACCTTATGTCTGTCGCAGTGCCCCAGTACCAGATGCCCAGTCGCCACTACTTCTCCAAGAAAGGTGTGCCTGCGCTACACCAGCATGTTGCACACAACATCACCGCTTCCTTGACAAACTCTGTGTGTGACAGGGTGCATTTCACCACCGATACTTGGACCAGTAAGCATGGACAGGGGCGTTACATGTCGCTAACTGGGCACTGGGTACCTATGGTGCGAGATGGAGAAGGGTCTTCTGTACAAGTCTTGCCGTCCCCACAACTTGTGCGTCAATTCTCTGTATGTGGAAGTTCCTCCACTGCTTCTGCCTCCTCAACCTCGTCTGGGTCCTCCACCTCCAAGCCTGCTTGGTCAGGCCCCCCGCGGTTTAACTGCGTACAAGGAATCCTGCACACCTCCTTACTATGCTGGCAGCAGAGCTCAACGGCATCAGGCCGTCTTTACGTTGAAATGTCTGGGAAATAAGAGTCACAGAGCTGAGGAGTTGTGTTCAGCTCTGGAGAGCGAGTTTAGTAAATGGTTGTCTCCACTCAACCTGCAGCCAGGGAAGGCTGTGTGCAACAATGCTGCAAACCTGGGTGCAGCCCGACGCCGGGACAAGGTGGCACACGTGCCTTGTATGGCTCACGTGTTGCACCTTGTTGTCCAGCAATTTTTAATCCACTATCCCGGCCTAGATGGGCTTCTGCACAGGTCACGGTCACTTTCTGCTCACTTCCGCCGTTCAACCGGCGCAACTGACTGACTTGCGTCGCTCCAGAAGTCTTTCGGCCTGCCGGTTCATCGCCTGAAATGCGATGTGCCGACACGCTGGAATTCGACTCTCCACATGTTGCAGTGACTGTGGCAGCACCGCCGAGCCCTGTTGCAATACGTTATGACGTATAGCCTGGGCCAACGAGATGCAGAGGTGGGGCAGATCACCCTGCTGGAGTGGTCTCAGATCAGGGACCTATGCACCCTTCTGCACAGTTTCGACGTTTCGACATGGCGACGAATATGTTTAGCGCTGACAATGCCATTATCAGCATGACAATTCCAGTCATTTACATGCTGGAGCAGACTCTAAACACTATTCGGAGTCAGGGGGTGGGACAAGAGTAAGGGGAGGAAGTACAGGAGGATTCATATTCGGAAGGGCTACCAAAATCTGCAAGTCCAGACCTTCTGCATCACCAAGGCGGTAGGCATGGGACAGTGGGGGAGAGGGATTAACAAGGGCGCATGGTAGGAGCCAAACTGTTGAGGAAGGTGCAGGAGCCCAGGAAGACATGGAGGACGAACTGGTGATGGGCATGGAAGACTCAGCAGATGAGGGAGATCTTGGTCAAATTTCGGTTGTTTGAGGTTGGGGGGAGATGTCAGAGGAAGGAAGCACGGTTATCACCTCGCCACCACAAACACAGCAAGGACTTGGTCCGCAGGGATGCGCAAGATACATGAGCGCCTTCTTGCTGCACCACCTACAACATGACCCTCGGATTGTCCGAATTAGAAGTAATGATGACTACTGGGTTGCCACACTCTTAGATCCCCGGTACAAGTCCAAATTTGGCGAAATAATTCCAGCCATAGAAAGGGACGCACCTATGCAGGAGTATCAGCCGAAGCTGTTACGCAATCTTAGCTCGGCTTTTCCACCAAACACCAGTGGTGCACAGAATGAATCTCCCAGTTGTAACTTGCCAAACATGGGACTGTCTTGTCATTATCTGTCAAACCGTACCAGCAACACCGTATCTGGTGCTGGTAACAGCAATTTTATGGAATCGTTTCATAATTTTTTTTGACCATCCAATGCAAAGCCACAAGAGACAAGAAGTCTGACACATAGTCAACGGCTGGAGAGGATGATACAGGAGTATCTCCAAATGAACATCAATGCCATGACTTTTCAACTGGAGCCTTGCTCATTTTGGGCTTCAAATCTTGAAAAATGGCCTGAGCTCGCCACTTACGCCTTGGAGATCTTGTCGTGTCTCGCAGCCAGCGTTGTCTCTGAACGTGTCTCCAGTGCTGCTGGGTGTGTCCTGACAGATAAGCGCACGCGTCTGTCCAGTGACAATGTGGACAGACTAACGTTCATCAAGATGAACAAGTCATGGATCTGCAAGGACTTTACTACCTACCCCGGTGTCATCCTGGTGACAGTTGAGGCTGGCGTATTTTTTAATGTGCTTGATGCAAATCAACCTGTCCAGTTTGCAACCAGGGCACAAGTGCTGCCACTGAAGTGGTGTCTGTGGGGCCAAATTTTTGGAAAAAAGGTAGACTCTGCTTGGAGTTCCCTTGCAGTGTTTTTAAAAATGATCCAAGATGAACAGATCTGGGATCAGCAAAGACTTTGCTACCTACCCCGGTGTCATCCCGGGGACAGTTAAGGCTGGCGTATTTTTGAATGTGCTTGATGCAAATCAACCTGTCAAGTTTGCAACTGGGGGACAACTGATGCCACTGAAGTGGTGTGTGTGGCCCAATTTTTGGAAAAAAGGGAGACTCTTCTTGGAGTCCCCTTGCTGTGTTTTTAACAATGAACCAAGATGAACAAGTCATGGTTCAGCAAGGACTTTGCTACCTACCCCGGTGTCATCCTAGGGACAGTTATGGCTGGCGTATTTTTGAATGTGCTTGATGCAAATCAACACATCCAGTTTGCAACTGGGGCACAAGTGATGCCACTGAAGTGGTGTGTGTGGCCCAAATTTTGGAAAAAAGGGAGACTCTGCTTGGAGTCCCCTTGCTGTGTTTTTAACAATGAGCCAAGATGAACAAGTCATGGTTCAGCAAGGACTTTGCTACCTACCCCGGTGTCATCCTGGGGACAGTTTAGGCTGGCGTATTTTTGAATTTTCTTGATGCAAATCAACACATCCAGTTTGCAACTGGTGCAAAAGTGATGCCACTGAAGTGGTTTGTGGGGCCCAATTATTGGAAAAAAGGGAGACTCTGCTTGGAGTCCCCTTGCTGTGTTTTACATGATTTTAGAAGGGCATAACATGCCTATATCTGTGTCTCCTCCTCTTTTTTCTCGTCCAGCTCTTTCGTTTTCGCATGAGTATATGTCCTTGTCACTTTCCCATGTGTTTGTGGTGTCTTGGGAGTTGTTTGTCAACTTTTGGACACCTTTGAAGGTGTTTTCTATGTGTTTTTATGGGTTTGTGTTTGCCTGTCATTGTTTTTAATGGGGTTCGAGTGGTTTGTCGAATGGTTCGTCGAACGTTCGTTGAACGGGGCCTCCGTTCGACGAACCGAACTCGAACGCCAGGGGGGTGGCTCATCTCTATACATATTACAATAAACCCTACTATAGTATGAATTAGCAATAGCAGCCAGTCAAAACATTCTTATTTCTGCTCAATATTCATTCAAATGATTTTTATTAGGTTTTGTAATTTCTGCTCAATATTAAGCAACAAAAAATAATAAATAATAATAATAGCAATAATAAAAATAATAATAATTTTTCTCAATGCCATTATTATTCTTAGGTTCAGCATGTTAGTTTTGCCCTCCATATCAGTCACAGTCTTTCATGTGGCCCCTTAGGAAAATTAGATGCCCAACACTAGCATACAAGGAAGCAGGAGAACCTAGGGAAAGCCTCAAAATACCAACTATATGCAAGTTCTGCCATTCATCAGATAAAAAAAACCTTGGTTCTAGGTGTTACTAATTGGCTTCTTAGGGTTTTTCCATTCAATAGATGCTCCAGAGTCTAAATTTAAATCTGCTATTGTCATATAATTTCTCAAAATTCGCAGAATTATAAGGCAGCTTGTTTTCCTCAGGCAAAATGGGCCGAAAAAAAGATTTAACTGACTCAGAAAAGTAAAAAATTGTTAAAAGTCTTAAAGATAGATGCAGGACTCTTGAACTTGCTAACATATTGGAGCAAGATTAGAGAATCAACAAGTTTTACTGCAATTAGTTAACAGATCGCAAAAATATTGTTGCGAAAAAAAGATTTGTATCAATTGGCAAGAGTTTGAGAAGAATCAAACATGAAGTGACCATTAACCCATTATTATCTAGTGCTGTCATATTAAGAGTGCCAAAAACTACAAGTTGTTCAGTGCTCAGAGACACGGCCATGCTAAGGGAGGCCGAAACCCAACCACCACTGAGCAAGACATAGAAGATGAAACGTAAACACCGGACCAAGAAATATCAGAAGACAGAATTTTTAAAGGTTTTATAGATAAGAGTGACACTAGATGGACCAGATGAATGGGCTCGTGGCTGGATTAGTAACAGGCAAATGCCTCAACTTTGGCTCAGATTAGAGTAAGGTGGAGATGTGCTCTACTATGGGCTCTTATTATTAAAAATTAGCTAGATGAACCTTTTCAAGTTTAAGATGAAGCAATATCAACTCCCAAACCTACAGTCAATTTTTAGAACAGATTTTTTTCAAGCAGTGGTACAGGAAAAAGTCTGCATCTTTCAAGAAAAGCACAATTTGTATACATGACAATGTTTTGTATTGTAGTACTCTACTGCTTAGCTACTCAGTAAAGTTCTCTATTGAGAACTGTCTTAAACAGATTTATGGTGAAGGAAAATAGTCACCTCTCTGATCAGTGTCTGGAAGGCTATGGTTGGTGCTGCCCAAAGAGGTGATGGTCAACAGGTTAGGAAACTGAAAGACTATATGAATGAAAGGCTTATGACTTGTTACGGTTCGGGGTCCTTCTGAGTCCCGGACCGGTCCAGTCCCGTCATTGACTCCCAAATTGGGATCAGTCGACTCCGCAGCGCCACCTGTCCGTCGCTCGAGGTGTCTGACTCGCATCCGGTGGCTAGAGTCTTTTACCGTTTTGAGCCTAAGTGCTCATCTAGCACTACCGCGCATGCGCGGATTCCAGCAGCCTCTCCAGGCACTAAGTGCGGGATTACCGCTATCGTGCATGCGCGTGACATCATCGCTGAGGTGGCGGCCGCTGATTGGCTCACAGTGACGTTGGCAATGATGCGGTGGCCACTGATTGGTCGCGGTGATGTCAGCGGTGACGTGGCGGACGCAGGTTGGCCGCAACCAGCTCCATTGCCACATTCCATGTGGCCTGGGCCAGGGAGGCGGCTATAAAAAGCCCGTAACCATGCCAATTGGTGCGCGAGCGTCATTGTCTATTGCTGCAGCACAGTGAGCAGACTGTGCTGCATGTATGCTTGGGTTCCAGCGCCATCTGTCCTGCAGTGCTTGTGGCAAGTGTGTTTGGGATAGGACAGAGTAAATCAGGTCTAGGCGCCGGTGCCAGGTATTTGTATCTCAGTACACCTGTGTCTTGGCACAGTGAGGGTCAGTCTCTGTCCTATCAGTCCTCAGGCAACCAGTAACGTTAACTGGGTAGCCCACCCGGTCTGACGTGTCCCTACATACGTGACCGGTAATCTGCAGTGCCTGTGTCAGACTTGTGTATGCTAACCGGAATATCCTATCGTGTTCCCTACGCACGTGACCGTTTCAGCGTCTATGTCCTCAGTTTCCAGGTGACGCTAACTGGCTTACCTCTCGATCTGACATGTCCCTACACATGTGACCAATACCCGTGTACCTGTGAAGCTAAAAGGGACACGCTACATGTTTGGGTGTGCCCTCAAACATCCCCTTCGTTTTCATTTGGGTTCTCCTTAGTTGCTGTATCTGTCCACCAGTCCCGTAGTGGCCTTGTCATCTGCCCGGTGCACTTCGGGCGATGACTGGCATTACATTATTTTATATCCAATCATCCCCTCCATAACATGACTGTTATTGAAAAGATGAGTGGCTATATTGATTACTGATTTCTTTTTTTTTTAGTGTCAGAAATGATCAAAAAAAATTGAGATGGAAAATTTACATTTTCATTTCATTTAATAGCATAATAATTCTGCACATTAATATTTATACAATATTTGGAACACATAGCTATTCCCCTAAGAAAGACAAAACCTTTACTTTCTTAAATATCAAGGTTTCAGGGAGATTGTTCAATAATAAAATTATTTGTCAAAAATACAAATTGCCTAATTGTGCACAGAGTGTAGATTGCTTGCCAATTCTCCCCATCAGTCCCTGAATTCCCTTACTGGCTTAAGTCATCGACTACCTGATTTATTTTTGCTTCTTGAATCTAGTTGACCTCCTTTTGAATCTTAGTAAACATTCAAGACTTTGCACTTATATAAAATTTTGTCAATGCCCCTTCCTCTGTGGTTCCCAGCTTATTATTCTTCCTGAAACTTACTCCACTGGTCAGCAACAGGTCCGCATTTGCAATCCAATGGCTCTTGCGGCAAAGTTCAAATTCACCTGTTCGTTTCAAGGGTGAAAACCAGGGAACTCTTGTATCCTGCATTATAGGGGCATGTGCCATATCTAACCTTGGAAGCCCTCTTTGTGTTAAAGGATTCTCAGAGCAAGGGAAATTTTATAGAGACTTATATCTATAATTTGTCTTTAGTTACACAATAATCCTTTAATGACTACAGTAAGGATATTTTTATTTTTTGTACTATTTTTTTTCCTATGCTTCTTCCAAGAGCCATAAGTTTTTTAGAAGGCTTGTTGTTTTGTGAGACAATTGTAGTTTTGATTGACACCACTCATTTTACCATAAAATGTATTATTAATAATAATTAAATATAATATTTTCAATTTTAGCAAACTGGTTCCTCGGAGGGGAATTCTCTTTCATTTTTGCACTCTGCGAGGTGCCTTTTACTTCCATTCTTGGAACATATCCAATTTAATTGTAGCCTTCTTCCAATGTTCAGTTAACGAGTCAATTTTTATTCTCCTTCAAATCTGAAAAATTACTTTTAACCACAACATAAATATGGACAATACAGTTTGTTAACCATCTGAATAAACATACACACTTCAATATTGAAATTGCGACACCAAGATGGAAAAGAAATTAAATGATCTAAACCACAGGGTTTATAGACATGTTAATGATATTTAAATAGTGAAAAAATTGCAACTTAGTTTTCAAAACATGTCTTCTGAGGACTGTTCTGCAGATTGAATGCACTTAGGCATATAAATAACCAAGATCTACTGCTGGGTGCTCTTTTTGCACTTTCTGACCAACAACATGGGAGACAAGTCTGGAGATGTTGCAGGCTATGTTAGAATGCAGAGACCATGTAGGCTCACAGTATAAGTAACATAAGGCCTGGTGTTCTCATGTTAAAAAACAGTTGCTGGGATTCTTTTATGTTCCCTTGTGAAGGCCTTTTCATGATATTGCCCATTGTATCCAAGGAAAAAGTGGAACTCGGTAATTGCTGAAGAGGATACACCTCCATTTGACTCGCTATTGCGGTGTTGCTCTGCACCATGATAGCCTCTGAAAGCAACAGGGTGAGGTCAAAGAAACATCTGTAGCTGGAAGTCAGACTCGTAATCCAATGTCAAACAACTTCTAATGCTTTGTATAGACCTTGTTTGATGCATTAGACTTGGTATGTGTGATGTCCAATTTAAATTCTAGTATCTAAATTCTGAGTCACTATTTGCCATTCTTCAAGTTTGATGATGCCATATTGTCAACTCCCTGAAGAGGCCTTCACAAAGGAACGTCACACATGTCCTACTTAAATGCTTTTCACATTGGATTGGCATACCATAGAGTTGCCGAAATCCCTTATGCGGGCATTACATGTTGCGACATCGCTAGCAATTGCTAGCGATGTCGAGTGCAATAGCACCCGCCCCCGTCGTACATGCGATATCTGGTGCTTGCTGCCGTAGCGAATATTATCACTACGGCAGCTTCACAAGCACATATTTGGTCGGCGACGTCACTGTGACCGCCGAACAATCCCTCCTTCAAGGGGGAGGTGCATTCGGCGTCACCGCGACGTCACTAAGCGGCCGGCCAATAGAAGCGGAGGGGCGGAGATGTGCGGGACATAACATCTCGCCCACCTTCTTCCTTCCGCATTGACGGTGGACGCAGGTAAGGAGATGTTTGTCGTTCCTGCGGTTTCACACACAGCGATGTGTGGTACTGCAGGAACGACAAACAACATCGTATCTGCAGCAGTAACGACATTATGGAAATGAACGATGTGACACAGATCAGCGATTTTTAACGCTTTTGCGCTCATTCATCGTCGCAACTAGGATTTACACATTGCGATGTAGCTACCGGCACCGGATGTGCGTCACTAACGACGTGACCCCGACGATATATCGGTAGCAATGTCGCAACGTATAAAGCCCGCCTTATGCCTGCTCTACACGAGTCGATCTATCGTGCGATAGCACAAGCGATCTTACCCACCCCCTTTGTTTTTGCATCACGGGCAAATCGCTGCCCGTGGCGCACAAACTCGTTTAACCCCCGTCACACGCACTTACCTTCCAGACGACCTCGCTGTGGGCGACGAACGTCCACTTCCTGAAGTGGGAGGGACGTTCGGCGTCACAGCGACGTCACACGGCAGCGGGCTAATAGAAGCGGTGGGGCGGAGATGAGCCTCCTTCCTTCCACACAGCTGGTGGGTGCTGCGGGACGCAGGTAAGCTGTGTTCATCGTTCCCGGGTTGTCACACGGAGCAACGTGTGATGCCACGGAAATGATGAACAACCAGCGCCATTTTAATTAAACAATTTTATGAAACCTAGCAACGAGTACATGACTCACGATTTGTGAGCGATACTGCGTCGCTCTGAGGTGTCACACGAGACGACATCGTGTACGATGCCGGATGTGCATCACGAAAACCGTGACCCAGACGATGCATCGCACGATAGCTCACCTCGTGTAAAGCACCCTTTAGTTCCTCTAACCTTTGGTTATTTTATTATCCAAAGTATCCAAGGAGTAGTTATTCAACATGACAATGGTAGACAGCATGTTGTTTGTGCTTCTGTAATCAATCTACGTAGACTAAATTTGCTATCATGGTTTGCAGCTTCCCCTTACTTATCTCCAATTGAGCACACTAGTGCATCATTGGTCATCATTTGCAAAGGTAGCTGCCAGCAGCTAATTTTGATGATTTGTGTGCCCAAGTGCCTTTTTCAGACAACCAGTAATCACCTCATTGATAGATTGACAAGGCACATAAGTATGTTTACTTCTAAACGTGAATACACACTTGATACTGAGTAAATAAAGATGTTTTGAAAATTTTATTTCCATTTTTTCATCATTTGAATATCATTGACATAGCACTTGATCCTGTGATTTCATTGATCCAAGACTTTTTCTTCCTGCTGTTAAATATTGAGGTGTGTACATTACATAAATTAACAGAATAACAATAATAGTTGATTTGCAAGTAAGAAAAATGAACCAATTTCCTTTTTAAACAAATGGACAGATGAATTCTAAATGCCCAACGAAGATGCCTAGATTTGGAAATATATGCGTATTTAAGGCAACAAGGAAATGAGAATTATGTTAAATTGTAAAGCAGGTTTGTATACAACTGCAGACAGAAATGATCATTAAACATTTACTGTAGCTGAGATTCACTGTATGTTTTACACCTGCTGGTATTTACAGAAAACGCCATTTGGGTACTTTTCTAAGAGTAGCTATTTCTTCATTGAACATCAGCCATGGATGGTATGGATGATGGGAAAAATTGGATATAGCATCAAGTTAGATCTGCATGAACAGTTGAGAGAAAACGCAACAGAAATTTGGGGAATTACCAATATTACTGTATTGATAAGTAATTAAATATGGTCTGCTTAATATTGAAAGGTCCTTACACACATTAGAATAATGCCAGCCGAACCCACTGATATGGGCAGTTTGGCCAACAGTCTTAATTTGTATAATAGTGCTTGCCGACTCATCATCAGGGGAGATGTCGATTTGGTATGTTGGATTCAGAACTGCCGATCGCAGCTTTCTCATAAAGAACACAGGAGCGGTCAGCTGACTGGGTGCTTCTGTGTATGGGAGTATCGGCTTAGGTGGCAGATTGATAGAAGCATCGTTTGGCCAGCAGCCATCTAGTGTGTACAGTTGTCTATAGTTACTATTGTTGATAAACACATTCTAACTAAAAATGCAGTTAATCTAAATTCACATGAGCATATGAATAAGTGTCCAATTTGTATTCTGAAAAAATGATGATTTTTCATCTGTATTGTCGCCTCAATGCCATCCATATGCAACCTGTGTGCTATCTCTGTTTTGTGCATCCATATGACATCTATTTTAATACATCAGCAGCTAATAAAATTTACAAAACCAAATATAGTTTCCCATGTTAATAATTGCAATGTATCCGAAAAAATCAGATGCAGTATGGATTATCAGTATGGGATCCAATATTTTTTTTATTAATCCATAGACTTGAATAGGTGAGCCTCATCCAAAATACTGAAGAGACTAGTGTGCTGCAATTTTTTTTTTACCAGCGGTACCACTTAAGGTAACCTCATCTCAAGTGAATTGATTGAACCCGGTGACCTCACCTCAGGTGTACTTGGTTTAATCAGACCTACATCTCCAGGCAGAAAAGTGTGGTGGGGGGGTTGCCAAGAGATGCAGATTTGGTGCTGAAATTTCTACACCAAATTCCTGCACTAACACTGCATCTCCTGGCAAACAAAAAATGCATCACAACTGTTTGGGTGTATGGCAGGTCTCTGAAGGGAAGAAGCACCATTTGAATTTTGGAACGCAAAATCAACTGGTATCAATAGCGGACACCATGCCACATTTGCAGAGACCCTGATGTGCCTAAATACTGGAAACCACCCACAAGTCAGCCCATTTTGGAAATGACACCCCTCAAGGAATTTATCTAGATGTGTGATGAGCACATTTAAAGCCCCAGCTGCTTCACAGAATTTGAGATGAAAAAATAAAAAAAATCACATTTTTTCCCAAAAAAGTTTGCTTCAGCCCCAATTTTTTTTTATTTTCATAAGAGAAACAGAAGAAAATGCTCCATACAATTTGTTGTGAAATTTCTCCTGAGTATGCTGATAGCCTGTCCATCTACATAATATGCCAACACACTGCCCCTCTGTATAATATATCCCCTCACACAGCATCTCTGTATAATATACCCCACACACTGCCCCTCTGTATAATATCCTCTCCACACAATGCCTCTCTGTATAATATACCCCACACACTGCCTCTCTGTATAATATCCCTACACAATGCCTCTCTGTATAATATAACCCCACACACTGCCACTCTGTATAGCATCCCCCAAACACTTCCCTCTGTATAATATCCCCCTTAACACTGCCCCTTTGTATAATATATCCCCACATACTCCCCCTCTGTATAATATCCCCCACACACTGCCCCTCTGTATGATACACTGCCACACTGCCTCTCTGAACAGTATCCCCTACACACACTGTCCCTCTGCATAATACACCTCTACACGGCCTCTCTGTACAATATCCCCCTACACACTGACCCTCTGTATAATACACTCCCACACTGCCCCTTTGTGTAATACACCCCTCAACACTACCTCTCTGTACAATATCCTCCACACTGCCTCTTGTATAATATCCACCCCCACACACTGCCCTTCTGTATAATATCCCCCACACACTACCCCTCTATATAATATTCCCCCACACACTGCTCCCCTGTATAATATCCCCACATGCTGCCCCTCTGCATAATATCACTCCAACACTGCCCCACCAGAAAAATATCCCCACATACACTGCCCTTCTGCATAATACACCCCCACACTGCCTCTCTGTATAATATCCTCACACACACTGCCCTCTGTATAATATCCCCACATACTGTCCCACTGCATAATATCTCTCAACACTGCCCCACCGGAAAAATATCCTTACACACACTGCCCTTCTGTATAATACACCTCTACACTACCTCTCTGTGCAGGTGCTTCACAAAATTTTAAAATGTTGATCCGTGAAAATAAAAAATCACATTTTTCCCACAAAAATGTTGCTTTAGCCCCCAATTTTTTTTATTTCCACAAGAGTAATAGGAGAAAATGCACCATACAATTTGTTCTTCAATTTCTCCTGAGTACAACGATAGTGGTAAGGGAAGGAGTGCCATTTTGGCTACAATAGATTGAGAACGCCATGTCTCATTTGAAGAGCCCCTGGCATGCCGAAACTGAAGAAACTCCTTCAAGTGACCCTATTTTGAAAACTATACCTCTTGAGGAATTCATCTAGGGGATTAGTGAGCATTTTTAACCTTTAGGTAATTTACAGAGTTCCATAATATTGAGCTGAGTAAATGAAAATTATATTTTTTCCACTGTTTATTTGGCCCCAAGTTTTTAATTTTTAAATAGTGTAATGGGAGAAAACGAATGATAAAATTTGTTATTAAATTTCTTCTGATTATGGCAATACCCTATATGTGGTTAAAAACTACTTTTGAGGCACATTTCAAAGCTCAGAAACGAAGGAACACCATATTGGACTTCAGATTTTGCTGGAATGGTTTGTTACATTGGCAGAGCCCCTGAGATGCCATACAGCGAACCCTTCATTAGTGACCCCATCTTACAAACTACACCTCTCAATTATTTTATATAAGGGTGGGGGATATCATATTGACAACACAAGCATGTCACAAAATTTTATACCATTGGGTGATGAAGAAAAATTAATTACATTTTACCACAAAAAATTGTTTTAGCCGCAGGTTTTACATTTTCATAATACAAAAAGGAGATGAGTAAAAATGGCACAAAATTTTGTCACACAATTTATCCTGAGTGTGGCAATACCTCTATATGTGGCTCTACAGTATTGGTTAGCCAGAAGGCAAGACTCAGGAGGGAAGGAGCACTATTTGACTCTTGGAGTACAAATTTTTAGAAAAATAGTTTGCAAACTCCATATATAGAGAGCCTCTAGGTACCATAAGAGCAGAATCTCAATTGACCCCATTTTAGAAATGTCACCCTTCTATGCATTTATCTACAGATATAGTCACTTGCCAGTGCTCATTAGTCGATCGAGCATCCGAGTTTAAAAATGATCAAGTTTCCCATTGACTTCCATTAGACTTGGTACTCCAGTCGCACCTGGGAACCCTGATGCTCGATCGAGTAACAAGCAGTGACGAGTAGAGATGAGCAAACCTTTCAAGGTTCAGGTCAGGTTAACCAAATGACCTGGAGTTCACCGAATAGTTCAATGAACATACCGAAGAATATTGAATTCAATGGGAGGCAAAACTTATGTGTTATAAAATTGTGTAGGTGGACTGCAAATGGTGTAGGGGGGCTGCAAAAGGAAGAAAATAATACATAAAGCAGGACAGTTATACTTACTGAATCTCCCCGCGGCTGTAACACTACTTCCAGGTCTGACTATTATCCCTCATACATATTCACTGCTTTCCCTGCCCACCGTGAGTACCTATGTCTGATTGGTTGCAGTCAGACTGCTCCCCCACCCTCTCTGACAGTGTCTGTGATTGGCTAAAATCACACACGCTGTCTGCGTCCCTATAGTGGTGTAAAAATAAATAAAATGGCATAGGATCCCCCTATATATTGATACCCAGCACAGATAAAGCCCACAGCTACAGGCTGCTGCCCCAGATGTGTGTGATATCTTGGCTGTGTATCAAAATAAGAGGGACCACATACTTTTTTTAAAATTATTTAAATAAATAATTTTTTAAAAGTGTCCGGTGCCTCCAATTTTGATACTCATCCAAGATAAAGCCGACATCGTGTGCACATACCCTTATGGTGCACAAGTTATTCTTGCAACCAGATTCCCATTTGGTCTAACAGGAGAGTGCTACATATTAAGTACAAAAGTGCCGTATTATCTTTTATATTGATTTAGTTATTTATGAAATCTAACCTTTTCTTCATTTTATTTTTAAAAATAAGTTACATTTTTTATCAAAGGAAAAAAATATTTTTTTATTTATTTTCAGTTTGTACTATTCAAATTACCATCCGGTACGTGCCATCCAGATTATTAAAGTGGGCAAGCTCCAGCTACATCTTGGCATACTTCCTGAAGCTATGACTACACTCATGGAGGTTAGTACAATCTTCCACTTCTGATTAACTATTTTCAGATTATTGTTTTTAATTATTATAATTTACAGGACACATTAGGCATGTTATTGATTTTAATTATTATTATTATTATTATTATTATTATCATGTTGTTCTGATAATAACCACATGCTAAAAGTCATGCAATAAATCACTGTTATCAGTGATCTGATACTGGAGAATGCAGAGAAGCCATGGACTGTGTCTTCTCTGCATCCCATCTAGCCTTCTACAGAAAATACAGATGATGGATTAAATATGAAAACATGAGTAGATATTACAACCACTTTAGAGGATGAAGAGTTAGCACTTGAACCTGGGTCCTGTAGCCTAAAAGGGTTTTTAGAATGTCTCTGTGTCATATTGAAAGATAACAGCATTGTAAATGAAATTGTCATGCCACAGTGCACAGGTACTCAGCACGGAGCGCCACACAAGCGTGACAATGGGGATGGTATAGAAGGAAGGCCAATGGCGTTAGGGAGATAGGAGATGAGACATCTCCTGCAACTAGTCTCACCACTACAATAATACCGTACCATTTAAGTGAGACAAAAAGAGGGAAAAAGACACAAACAGGAAAACACTCTAAGTTTCTTTAATGCAGCAAAACACCACCGCTGCAATAGTCACAACTCCTCAGCCTCTCCCAGAGCCAAGCTTCAAGCTTCTTCTAAAGTGATCAGTTGAAGAATGAGATTCTATCATTGGCATCAAATGTTAAGAAGTGTGACTCTTTATAGCAAAGGGGAGTGGTCACAAAAGTTGAGGCTGCAAAAGACAGTCAGATAGGAAAGAGTCCTTAACACCTACAGCACTAAAAGCAAGTAGATTTCACTCAAATACAAGTAGTGAATCTGGGAGCAATGAGGCATTGTGACCTTCTGATCACAAACTCACCAGAAATCTCCCCTGAGCAGAACACACTCATGACAGAAATATGGCAAATATCATGTTGGCATCCAGATGCTTTAAGTTGCTTCATTCTAATGATATTGATGACTTGTCATTCGGATAGTTTAATATCAATATTAATTAGCTGTGCTCAGTACCCGCATCTACCAGATGTAAGGAGCTGCAGCGCTGAACAGCACAGCTAAATCAACCATTTAGTGGCAACTTCAGTGTATTGTAGATCCACTCCTATTCATTTTAGTATTAGTGGATCTGCAGATCCTTCAACAGAGCTTTGTTAACTCCAGCACAACTTTGTCAAACTGTTTAGTAACTGCTGCTATCAACACTGACTGCTGCTGGTGCCGAGTACAGCTGATTGGTGACGGGTCCCCACCAATCTGATATTGATAAGCTATCATAAGGATAGTTGATCAATATAATTGTAATGGAACATTCCTTTAAGTCTGTGGTGACAGACCTATCTAGCTTTTGATATTGTATGTAGGAAAATGCGGTGTGATCAGAGAGGGAACAGACACTGAATAACCACTTCATTAGAGAAACCTGCCCTTTCACAACTGGAGATTCCCAGTACAGAAACTGAACACTTGACCTGGTGGTGAAAGCATTAATTCAAGTGAATACTTTTACGATGGATCTGTTTCAGTGTGAATCCACATTAAGATGGGAAGAGCAAGAAAGTTGTGCAACTTTGAATGAGGCCTGATCATTAATGCTAGACTACCTAGGACCAGTAATTTAAAAAATATAAAGCTTGTGAGGTTTTGTCAAGAGTATACAAGGAATGGTGTGATGAAGGAATAGAAATCAGTGAAATGTAATCCTGAGGACATTAACAACTGATTGACAAAAGGGATCAGGGGAGGATGTTCGAACAAACAGTGTACCATCAAGTAACATACAGGTGAATACAATCGTGGAACATAGCCGAGCATCTAAGTCATTGTTCCTTTGCACATATAACAACAGATGACCACTAAAGTGCAATTGTTAAGAGAAATAGAAGTGGAAGACTGAAGTAAGCAAAAAGACACTAACATTTTATTCTTGAGCAGTTTAAAACATTACCTGGTCAGACAAATCAAGATTTCTGCTGCATCATGCCAATGGAAGGGTAAGAATTTGGCAGCAGAAATCGAAGAACCCTGACGAGTATCAACAGTTCAGGTTGGTAGAGGTGAAGCAACAGTGTGGGGAATGTTTTCTTTGGCACACCCTAGGTTCTGTGATACTTGTGGATGGATGTTTGGACAAAAGGGCTTACTAAAGGATTGTGACCAATCAAATTTATCCCTTCATGGCAGGTGTTTACCTGATAGCAGAAGGGCACTTTTAGCAGGACAATGCACATGGGTGGTAATCATGAATCAGTTCTTCAAACAGGACGGCAAGTTTATCTTGCTTCCCTGGCCTGGTCCCCAGATCTTAATTCTGTAGACAAATTAGAGGAGTCTGATCAAAGCATGTCAGTACCTCCTAATGTGCAACATCTGAAAACAGTATCACTAATACCATGGCGAAAAAGTGCACATTGATGAGCAAAAGGTGTACAATGTTTTGAATAGAGTTGAGCGCGGTTCGTGGTTCGTGGTTCTCCAGTTCTAGGCTCGAGTGATTTTGGGGCATGTTCTAGATCGAACTAGAACTCGAGCTTTTTGCAAAAGCTCGATAGTTCTAGAAACGTTCGAGAACGGTTCTAGCAGCAAAAAAACAGCTAAATCCTAGCTTGGTTTCTGCTGTAATAGTGTAAGTCACTCTGTGAATCACACTATTATGACATTTCAGTGTATAGTGTGCGTGAACAGCGCCTTCAGATCACTTCTGTTTGTATAATGGCGATCGCCATTTTTTTTTTTTTCTTGTCTTCCTTCCCTAAGCGCGCGCGTCTTGTGGGGCGGGCCAGCATGTCAGCCAATCCCAGACACACACACAGCTAAGTGGACTTTGAGCCAGAGAAGCAACGGCATGTGTGATAGGATGTCCATGTCACATGTCCCTGCATTATAAAACCGGACATTTTCTTCCAGGACGCCATTATCTGCCTTCTGCGTCTTTGGTGTCAGACATCACTGTCGCAGCTCCGTCCTCCTGAGTCCTATCTAATACAGCTGTCTGCGCTGCATACACAGCGTTAGACAGCATAGGGAGAGCACTTTATAGCAGTCCTTTTAAGGGCTCAAACCGGCAGGGTCAGAGTTAAGGTGACAGGTCCTGAAAACAGCGCCAGCGTCTGTGTAGCCAAGGTCAGGGATTTCCTCCCTGCATTTCACCATTAGGAGGGAATAGAAAGGCAGGCTTCCATTCCTCTACCCAGAGCACCACAATCCTGCCACTGTACCCTCTTGTCCTCTGCACACTCCAACTCATTATAACTAAGCCATTATACTAGCAAACACTCAGTGTACCTAGTGGCATCCTAAACGTGGCTATTGGACTTTGCTATAGTCCCACTAGTGCAAAGACATTTGCAGAGCGCATCTGCCTGCGTTGCACACTCCAACTTATAACTAAGCCATTATACTAGCAAACACTCAGTGTACCTAGTGGCATCCTATACGTGGCTATTGGACTTTGCTATAGTCCCACTAGTGCCAAGACATTTGCAGAGCGCATCTGCCTGCGTTGCACACTCCAACTTATAACTAAGCCATTATACTAGCAAACACTCAGTGTACCTAGTGGCATCCTATACGTGGCTATTGGACTTTGCTATAGTCCCACTAGTGCAAAGACATTTGCAGAGCGCATCTGCCTGCGTTGCACACTCCAACTCATAACTAAGCCATTATACTAGCAAACACTCAGTGTACCTAGTGGCATCCTATACGTGGCTATTGGACTTTGCTATAGTCCCACTAGTGCAAAGACATTTTCAGAGCGCATCTGCCTGCGTTGCACACTCCAACTCATAACTAAGCCATTATACTAGCAAACACTCAGTGTACCTAGTGGCATCCTATACGTGGCTATTGGACTTTGCTATAGTCCCACTAGTGCAAAGACATTTGCAGAGCGCATCTGCCTGCGTTGCACACTCCAACTCATAACTAAGCCATTATACTAGCAAACACTCAGTGTACCTAGTGGCATCCTATACGTGGCTATTGGACTTTGCTATAGTCCCACTAGTGCCAAGACATTTGCAGAGCGCATCTGCCTGCGTTGCACACTCCAACTCATAACTAAGCCATTATACTAGCAAACACTCAGTGTACCTAGTGGCATCCTATACGTGGCTATTGGACTTTGCTATAGTCCCACTAGTGCAAAGACATTTGCAGAGCGCATCTGCCTGCGTTGCACACTCCAACTCATAACTAAGCCATTATACTAGCAAACACTCAGTGTACCTAGTGGCATCCTATACGTGGCTATTGGACTTTGCTATAGTCCCACTAGTGCAAAGACATTTGTGTTACGAGGGGGACCCAGGGAAGGGTGCCAAGATGGGAAATGGACAGCTTCCGCCGGTCAAGGTCCACTGTGCGGTGTAAGGGACCGCTGCTATGGTCAGGAAAGAGTGAGCGGGTTGCTACTAGTGATCGTCTGGAACGTCACAGACGATCTATGTACACCGGTCCGCCCTAACCCGTGAGGGTTGTATGGCTCGGGGCTTCTCGTACGGTGTACCTGTTGCACGGGGACGCACAGAGGTGCCTACGCACGTGTGCCAGCGGGAGTCACAGGATATGGCACGAGGGTAGCACAGAGGTGCCCACGCACGTGTGCTTTCAATAACCAGGTGAGTCCGGTGGAGACTCGAGGAGCTCACCTGGGACAGGAACACGGCCTGTTGAAGGAGATACTGCCGGAGCAGCAAGGCAGGAACACGGCCTGCAAACCAGGTGCTGCCTGAGCAGCAAGGGCCAAGCCCACAGAAGATAATGCCTGAGCAGTGGCGTGGCAGCACGCTGCCAGACATCCAAACATAGAAGGACGGTCTCGCACCGCCATGATGGCAGGGGGAGCTTTTAAGGAGGTGTAGCTCCACCCAAGGGCGGGCGCGAGACGGGCGTGACTCAATCAGGGTTCGTGACGTCCTGGCCCAGCCAGTCAGGATTCAGCACATCACCAGCCTCGTCATGGGGCCGTGTGATATCAGTGAGCGAATCAGAAGACGTCACGTGGAGCACATGCTCATCCTCCTGCCTCTGGGTCATAAAGGCGGGATCCCCGGTTTCACAATGTGCAGAGACATGGGAAGTCTTGCTGCTTCCCTGAGCATCTATTGTTTGCACACTGCGCAACTTCCCAGAGCCTCCATGATGCTGAGCAGGAGAGCTCGTGGCAGGCAAGGGATGGGAGACCGCTCCATTCCCTGCAAGGGGAGAACCACTAGGTGTCACCCTTCTGCTGTGTCTCTGAGAAGGCAACTCCTGCAGACTGCACAGTCTCCCAGACCTTTGGTGCTGCTGAGCAGTAGGGCTCGTGGCCGACAAGGAATGGGGGACCACCTCATTCCTTGCAACAAGAGAGCCACGATGTGTAACATGGCCCCCCCCTCGCCTGCGCCTGAAGGCCGCCACCAAACCTGGGGCGCGGACATGCTTCTCCAATTCCCAGGACCTATGCTCCGGGCCACGATCGACCCACTCCACGAGGAAGTACCTCTTGCCCTGTACAATTTTTGTTCTTACTAGCTTCGCTACTTCAGGGTCGTCGGATGAGAAGCCAACCTGGGACAGCAGAGACCCCGAGGTTTTAGGTTGTACGGGTTTCAGGAGAGATACATGAAAAGTATTAGAAATAGCCCAGCGCGGAGGGAGCTGGAGTCGATATGTTACCGGGGTTACCTGCTCTATTACTGTAAATGGGCCAAGGTACCTAGGAGCAAACTCGGCTGTCTGTACCGGAAGGTTAATATGTTTAGAAGACAGCCACACTAGGTCACCAGGTGCGAAAGATGGCACAGGATATGGAAGACCCGCAGGCCTCCGCCTGAACGGTATATTATACGCACACGACGTACGGACTCCCATATTCTTCTGTACATCCTGAGCTACCGCCGGCCCCCAATAATGCCTGACCGCAGGGTCTCTGGTCCTGTCGACCCTGAAGTGACCCCTGCTTTTGGAAGCACGATCCCATGACAGCACATCATTCCGTGGGTCAGGGGGAATGAGGGTCTTACCAGGTGGCACCTGGTCTAGGGAAACGGAAGTGACCCTCCTCACGCTGACCGGAGGTGGAACAAGACACTGTGTTTCTTCCGATGGTTTCGAACATCGGGTGTCTACATGTCCCCTCTGCCCACAGGTAAAGCAATCGACCGACGGCCGAGAACCTGTGGTAGAGGAGACCACTGTGGAGATTTCCATGGGCTCCACAGAATCGTCAATAGAGCTGGCTGGGAGACCGGTCTGGTGGGGAAGGGAAGTCAGAGGCTCTGTAGACCAGGAAGACGTGGGTGCCGAAGAGACCTCGAGCCTCCGCTCCGCGTGGCGGATGTCTATGCGAGAGGCAAGCCGAATCAAGGCCTCTAAGGTGGTCGGCACGTCACGCGTGGCCAGCGCGTCTTTGACGAACCCTGCCAGACCCTCCCAGAACACAGGGACCAGGACTTTATCTGGCCAGTCCAGCTCTGCGGCGAGTGTCCTGAATTGTACTGCAAAGTCCCCGACTGAAGTGGACCTTTGCCGAAGGCGTAAGAGCCGCAGCGCAGAGTCGTGGGTGACTTGAGGCCCGAGGAACACCTTTCTCATGGCCTCAAGATAAACTGGAAGGTGATTCACCACCCGATCTCCGCGCTCCCACAACGGCGTGGACCACTTTAGCGCTTTCCCTGTGAGCAGGGACTGGATGAAGGCTACCTTCGCCTTCTCAGTAGCGTAATCAGTCGCGGACAACTCCAAGTAGGTGGTAACCTGGTTTATGAAACCACGGCACTCAGAGCTGTCCCCGCTGAAGCGCTCTGGGAGCGCAAGGCGAGGCGACCTTCCGCACAATTCCACCGCCTGAGTAGCCGCCTGGGTGGCGACTGTTGCTAGAGCAGCCTTATTGGGGGAAGACCGCTCCACTGCTGCCAATCGTGACTCCAACTGCTGCACATAACGCAGCAACTGCTGCTGCTCTTCCGCCATAGCCAGACCTTTGGCGCGACCGTAATGTTACGAGGGGGACCCGGGGAAGCGTGCCAAGATGGGAAATGGACAGCTTCCGCCGGTCATGGTCCACTGTGCGGTGTAAGGGACCGCTGCTATGGTCAGGAAAGAGTGAGCGGGTTGCTACTAGTGATCGTCTGGAACGTCACAGACGATCTATGTACACCGGTCCGCCCTAACCCGTGAGGGTTGTATGGCTCGGGGCTTCTCATACGGTGTACCTGTTGCACGGGGACGCACAGAGGTGCCTACGCACGTGTGCCAGCGGGAGTCACAGGATATGGCACGAGGGTAGCACAGAGGTGCCCACGCACGTGTGCTTTCAATAACCAGGTGAGTCCGGTGGAGACTCGAGGAGCTCACCTGGGACAGGAACACGGCCTGTTGAAGGAGATACTGCCGGAGCAGCAAGGCAGGAACACGGCCTGCAAACCAGGTGCTGCCTGAGCAGCAAGGGCCAAGCCCACAGAAGATAATGCCTGAGCAGTGGCGTGGCAGCACGCTGCCAGACATCCAAACATAGAAGGACGGTCGCACACCGCCATGATGGCAGGGGGAGCTTTTAAGGAGGTGTAGCTCCACCCAAGGGCGGGCGCGAGACGGGCGTGACTCAATCAGGGTTCGTGACGTCCTGGCCCAGCCAGTCAGGATTCAGCACATCACCAGCCTCGTCATGGGGCCGTGTGATATCAGTGAGCGAATCAGAAGACGTCACGTGGAGCACATGCTCATCCTCCTGCCTCTGGGTCATAAAGGCGGGATCCCCGGTTTCACAATGTGCAGAGACATGGGAAGTCTTGCTGCTTCCCTGAGCATCTATTGTTTGCACACTGCGCAACTTCCGAGAGCCTCCATGATGCTGAGCAGGAGAGCTCGTGGCAGGCAAGGGATGGGAGACCGCTCCATTCCCTGCAAGGGGAGAACCACTAGGTGTCACCCTTCTGCTGTGTCTCTGAGAAGGCAACTCCTGCAGACTGCACAGTCTCCCAGACCTTTGGTGCTGCTGAGCAGTAGGGCTCGTGGCCGACAAGGAATGGGGGACCACCTCATTCCTTGCAACAAGAGAGCCACGACGTGTAACACATTTGCAGAGCGCATCTGCCTGCGTTGCACACTCCAACTCATAACTAAGCCATTATACTAGCAAACACTCAGTGTACCTAGTGGCATCCTATACGTGGCTATTGGACTTTGCTATAGTCCCACTAGTGCCAAGACATTTGCAGAGCGCATCTGCCTGCGTTGCACACTCCAACTCATAACTAAGCCATTATACTAGCAAACACTCAGTGTACCTAGTGGCATCCTATACGTGGCTATTGGACTTTGCTATAGTCCCACTAGTGCCAAGACATTTGCAGAGCGCATCTGCCTGCGTTGCACACTCCAACTCATAACTAAGCCATTATACTAGCAAACACTCAGTGTACCTAGTGGCATCCTATACGTGGCTATTGGACTTTGCTATAGTCCCACTAGTGCCAAGACATTTGCAGAGCGCATCTGCCTGCGTTGCACACTCCAACTCATAACTAAGCCATTATAGTAGCATTTTTTGCTGCCAGTTTAAGGGCCGTAGTTGCATTGTCAGGGATATTTATTCTTTATTATTCTGCTGTTAATAAAGCTAGACCACCACTGCAATCTTCACCACCTCTCAATTTTTACTACCACATTTTCAGTCCACAATCTTGTCGCAATCAACATGAGTGGCAAAATGACAGATGCTGGTGGAAAGGGGAAGAGGCGTGGTGGAAAAGGCAAAAAAGGTTTTGTCTGTGGGGAAGGTGGCAAAGCTCCATTATCATCTGCTGAAGATAGACCATCTACCAGCAAAAGTAAGATGTCTACTACTTACCGTGGACAATCCGATGTGCTCCCTTTTTTACGGACACGAACAACAGGAAGAAAGGTAGATGATGGGCAAAAAAGGAAAATGCTTGAATGGATCTCAAGTGGTCCAACAAGTGCCCTCTCAGCCACTTCAAGTACCGCATCCAAAAAACACCAGTCCTCTGAGTTGTCATCCCAATCACACTTGATTTCTCCCAGCTCTGAAGTCTCCATCAGCCCTGCACAGTATGGTGGAACTGAGATGGCTGAGTCTGCAGAGCTGTTCAGTCACACTATAGCCTGGGAATCAGAGGTCTGCTCCCAAGCTACAGTGAGTACAGAACAGGAAATGGTCTGCAGTGATGCCCAGAACCTTTGTGACTCTGATTCAGGCCGTGAGGACCAAGTTTCTGAGCATAATGTTGACCCTTTGTCACAAACTGTAACACCTGTGGTTATAGACAATGAGGAACATACTGATGAAGATGAGACGCAGATACCCGATTGGGATGACAACTTAAATATTCGGTCAAGGCAAGAAGAGGCTCGGTCTGAGGGGGAGGGGAGTGCAAACACAACAATTGATGATGAAGTTCTAGATCCCACCTACTGTCAACCCCCAGTCAGGCACTCGAGGAGGTCAACAGAGGCGGTGGAGGAGGATGCAACCGACGACGAAGTTACCTTGCGCCTTCCTGGACAGAGTCGGAGCACTGGTAGCACGTCTACAACTGCATCCTCAGCCACCACTCTGCCTATGAGCATTATTCGGGGTGGATCAACAGGTCGCATGGCCTCTAAGCCTTGCCTAGCCTGGTCCTTTTTTGACATAGAAAAAGATCGCCCAAATCATGTGATATGTAAAATTTTTCATGATTCTCTTAGTAGAGGTCAAAACCTCAGCAGTTTGACAACTTCTTCCATGAATCGTCACATGAATAAATATCATACGTCCCGGTGGGAAGCTCACTGTGCTGCAATGCGGCCTAGCGGAGCGAACCATCCACCGCCCGCCCCTTCCAGTGCATCCGCGCGATCTTCATCTTCTAGGACTGTGGGGACAGCTGTCACACCTGTTTTTCCACCCACAACTTCCACCACTGTAACCGCAACAGGCAGTTTGCTTGGTAGGTCGTCAGTTGGTTTGGAAGGGGAAACAAGTGAGTGTGTACAGCTCTCTCAGACATCGATAGCACCAACGTTGGATGAAGGCAACATCATGTCTCCGCCTGCACTTTCCTCACAAACCTGCATTTTTCCAGGGACACCCTACTCAACACCGTCTACACACAGCAGCCAGATCTCTGTCCCTCAGATGTGGTCAAATAAAAGGCCACTTCCTCCGACCCATGACAAAGCTAAGAGGTTGACTCTATCCCTCTGTAAGCTGTTGGCTACAGAAATGCTGCCTTTCCGCCTAGTGGACACACAGGATTTTAGAGACCTTATGTCTGTCGCTGTGCCCCAGTACCAGATGCCTAGTCGCCACTACTTCTCTAAGAAAGGTGTGCCCGCGCTACACCAGCATGTCGCACACAACATCACCGCTTCCTTGAGAAACTCTGTGTGTGAACGGGTGCATTTCACCACCGATACTTGGACCAGTAAGCATGGACAGGGACGTTACATGTCGCTGACTGGGCACTGGGTAACTATGGTGATAGATGGTGAAGGGTCTGCTGCACAAGTCTTGCCGTCCCCACGACTTGTGTGTCAATCCTCTGTCTGTCCAAGTTCCGCCACAGCTTCTGCATCCTCCACCTCATCTGGGTCCTCCACCTCCGCCCCAAGCCTGCCTGGTCAGGCCACCAGCGTTCTCACTGCGCAGAAGGAATCACGCACTCCTCATTACTATTCTGGCAGCAGAGCGCAACGGCATCAGGCGGTCTTTAGCTTGACATGTCTTGGGAATAAGAGTCACACAGCTGAGGAGTTGTGGTCAGCTCTGCGGTCCGAGTTTAATAAATGGTTGTCTCCACTCAACCTGCAGCCTGGTAAGGCCGTGTGCGACAATGCTGCAAACCTGGGTGCGGCCGTTCGCCTGGGCAAGGTGACACACGTACCTTGTATGGCTCACGTGTTGAACCTTGTCGTCCAGCAATTTTTAACACACTATCCCGGCCTAGATGGCCTTCTGAACAGGGCACGAAAACTGTCTGCTCACTTCCGCCGTTCAAGCGCCGCAGCAGAGCGACTTGCATCGCTCCAGAAGTCTTTCGGCCTGCCGGTTCATTGCCTGAAATGCGATGTGGCGACACGCTGGAATTCAACTCTCCACATGTTACAGCGACTGTGGCAGCACCGCAGAGCCCTGGTGCAATACGTCATGACGTATAGCCTGGGCCAACGAGATGCAGAGGTGGGGCAGATCACCCTGATGGAGTGGTCTCAGATCAAGGACCTATGCACCCTTCTGCACAGTTTCGACATGGCGACGAATATGTTTAGCGCTGACAATGCCATTATCAGCATGACGATTCCAGTCATTTACATGCTGGAGCACACGCTAAACACTATTCGGAGTCAGGGGGTGGGACAACATGAAGGGGAGGAACTACAGGAGGATTCATATGCGCAAGGGACAACAACATCACCAAGGTCCAGACGTTCATCATCACCAACGCAGCAGGCATGGGACCATGGGGAACAGGGATCGACAAGGGCGCATAGTAGCAGGCGAAATGTTGAGCAAGGTGCAGGAGAACATGAAGAAATGGAGGACGAACTGTCCATGGACATGGAAGACTCAGCGGATGAGGGAGACCTTGGTCAAATTTCAGTTGAAAGAGGTTGGGGGGAGATGTCAGAGGAAGAAAGAACGGGTAGCACCTCTATGCCACAAACACAGCGTGGACTTGGTCCGCATGGCTGCGCAAGACACATGAGTGCCTTTTTGTTGCACTACCTCCAACATGACAGTCGTATTGTCAAAATTAGAAGTGATGATGACTACTGGATTGCCACACTATTAGATCCCCGGTACAAGTCCAAATTTTGTGACATAATTCCAGCCATAGAAAGGGACGCACGTATGCAGGAGTATCAGCAGAAGCTGTTACTCGATCTTAGCTCAGCTTTTCCACCAAACAACCGTGCAGGTGCAGGGAGGGAATCTCCCAGTTGTAACTTGACAAACATGGGACGGTCTCGTCATCTTCAACAGTCTACCCGTACCAGTAGGACCGTATCTGGTGCTGGTAACAGCAATTTTATGGAATCTTTTCATAATTTTTTTAGACCCTCTTTTGCAAGGCCACCAGAGACAACAAGTCTGACACATACTCAACGGCTGGAGAGGATGATACAGGAGTATCTCCAAATGAACATCGATGCCATGACTGTGCAACTGGAGCCTTGCTCCTTTTGGGCTTCAAACCTAGAAAAATGGCCAGAGCTCGCAACTTACGCCTTGGAGATTTTGTCGTGTCCAGCTGCCAGCGTTGTCTCTGAACGTGTATTCAGTGCTGCTGGGTGTGTGCTGACAGATAAGCGCACGCGTCTGTCCAGTGACAATGTGGACAGACTGACGTTCATCAAAATGAACAAGTCATGGATCCAGAAGGAATTTACTACCCCTGTGTCATCCTGGGGAGAGTAAATGCTTGTTGATTTTGAATGTGCTTGATGCAAATCAAAACATCCTGTTTGCAACTAGGGCCCAAGTGCTGCCACTGATGGGGTGGGTGTCTGTGTGGCCCAATTTTTGGAAAAAAGGGAGACTCCGCTTGGAGTAACCCTTGCTTACATTGTTTTTAAAAGAAGCCAAGATGAACAAGTCATGGGTCAGCAAAGACTTTATCTACCTACCCCGGTGTCATCCTGGGGACGGATAAGAATGGCGTATTTTTGAATGTGCTTGATGCAAATCAAAACATCCTGTTTGCAACTAGGGCCCAAGTGCTGCCACTGATGGGGTGGGTGTCTGTGTGGCCCAATTTTTGGAAAAAAGGGAGACTCCGCTTGGAGTAACCCTTGCTTGCTGTGTTTTTAAAAGAAGCCAAGATGAACAGAGCTGGGATCAGGAAAGACTTTGCTACCTACCCCGGTGTCATCCTGGGGACGGATAAGAATGGCGTATTTTTGAATGTGCTTGATGCAAATCAAAACATCCTGTTTGCAACTAGGGCCCAAGTGCTGCCACTGATGGGGTGGGTGTCTGTGTGGCCCAATTTTTGGAAAAAAGGGAGACTCCGCTTGGAGTAACCCTTGCTTGCTGTGTTTTTAAAAGAAGCCAAGATGAACAGAGCTGGGATCAGGAAAGACTTTGCTACCTACCCCGGTGTCATCCTGGGGACGGATAAGAATGGCGTATTTTTGAATGTGCTTGATGCAAATCAAAACATCCTGTTTGCAACTAGGGCCCAAGTGCTGCCACTGATGGGGTGGGTGTCTGTGTGGCCCAATTTTTGGAAAAAAGGGAGACTCCGCTTGGAGTAACCCTTGCTTGCTGTGTTTTTAAAAGAAGCCAAGATGAACAGAGCTGGGATCAGGAAAGACTTTGCTACCTACCCCGGTGTCATCCTGGGGACGGATAAGAATGGCGTATTTTTGAATGTGCTTGATGCAAATCAAAACATCCTGTTTGCAACTAGGGCCCAAGTGCTGCCACTGATGGGGTGGGTGTCTGTGTGGCCCAATTTTTGGAAAAAAGGGAGACTCCGCTTGGAGTAACCCTTGCTTACATTGTTTTTAAAAGAAGCCAAGATGAACAAGTCATGGGTCAGCAAAGACTTTATCTACCTACCCCGGTGTCATCCTGGGGACGGATAAGAATGGCGTATTTTTGAATGTGCTTGATGCAAATCAAAACATCCTGTTTGCAACTAGGGCCCAAGTGCTGCCACTGATGGGGTGGGTGTCTGTGTGGCCCAATTTTTGGAAAAAAGGGAGACTCCGCTTGGAGTAACCCTTGCTTGCTGTGTTTTTAAAAGAAGCCAAGATGAACAGAGCTGGGATCAGGAAAGACTTTGCTACCTACCCCGGTGTCATCCTGGGGACGGATAAGAATGGCGTATTTTTGAATGTGCTTGATGCAAATCTAGCTGTGAATTGTACAACTGGGGCACAACTGCTGCCACTGAATGGGTGGGTGTGTGTGGGGCCCAATTTTTGGAAAAAAAGGGAGAGTACGCTTGGAGTCACCTTGCGGTGTTTTACATGATTTTAGAATGGCGTGCCATGCCTATATCTGTGTGTTCTCCTCTTTTTCCTTGTCCAGCTGTTTTGTTTTCGCATGAGTATATGTCCTTGTCACTTTCCCATGTGTTTGAGTTGTTTGTCACCTTTTGGACACCTTTGAGGGTGTTTTCTAGGTGTTTTACTGTGTTTGTGATTGCCTGCCATTGTTTCCTATGCAGTTCGAGTTCGGTTCGTCGAACGTTCGACGAGCCGAACTCGAACGGGACCTCCGTTCGGCGAACCGACCTCGAGCCGAACCGGGACCGGTTCGCTCATCTCTAGTTTTGAACTGTTGACTTTCAGGCTCTATATCAGGGGTCTCAAACTCAGCTGGGTGTGTGGGCAACACTGAGAAAAAAATAATTTGGGGGGCCTCATTGATTGCAGGACAAAGTGACATTTTTATTGGTACCATATTTGTTTTCTCTACACCTTTGGATCACTGTCTTTGAACATCTTTTTTGCTTGTTTATTATAACAAGCGTGCACTTTTTTTGTTTAAATATATGTATGTATAAACATTTTTGATGGTAAAAAAATGTTCATGCTTTATTTTTTTTGTTTTTCTATAGTTTTACAAATAGCACCATATAGTAATTTTGACCATCATCTTTTAGTTATGTCACCTATCCTGGTCCCCATCGTGTAGTAATGTTTCCCATCCTTGTCCCCTTTTACAAATGCGCCCCATCCTCGTCCGCATCCTGTAGCAATGTGCCCATCCTTGTCCGCATCCTGTAGTAATGTGACCATCCTTGTCCCCTTTTACAAATGTGTCCCATCTTCAACCCCATCCTGTAGTAATGTGCCCCATCCTTGTCCCCATCCTGTAGTAATGTGCCCCATTCTGTTCCCCTTCTTGAAGTAATGTTCCCATCCTTGTCATCTTTTACTAATGTACCCCACATTTGTCCCAATCCTGTAGTAGTGTGCCCATCCTTGTCCCCTTTTGCTAATGTGCCCATGCAGGTCCTCTTCTTTTAGTAATGTTCCCTTTACTGATCCTCTTCTTGTAGAAATGTGCCATCCTGGTCCCTTATTGTGCCATTCTACACACACACACACACACACACACACACACATACACATACACATACACGCACACTAGCAATGTCCCATCGTGGTTCCCTATTGTGCCATTAAACACACGCACACACACACACACACACACACATACACACGTGCCGCCCAGTGCCCCGTTACCTTCAGGTTGTCTCAGGGTCTTCAGGGACGGCGCATCCTGGGTCCTTCTGGTCACAGGTAGGTTGACTTCTTTAGGATTCGTTACACCACTCTCGGTATTGCGGTCAGGGTGACCGCCACTGCATTAGGGGACGCCTGGGGCTGATGTTGGATGCAGCTAGATGTAGTGGCCTCCCAAGAGTGAGGCTAGCCCCAGGGCCTAGTGTGGGTGGGTGGAACCACAGGTTGCAGAATGACTCACACGCACGGCAAAAATGTCTTTCAGGGTTTTTACTCACTTCAGGTGGCAGGGGTGAGTAACCCGGGCGATGCTGTGATGCTCCAAGTGGGAACCAGGCTCCTTCAGGCTGACTTATGAGGGTGGCTACCGACTCGCCTTTCTAGCCATTGTGTTTTTGTGGTGACCCAGACTTGCAGTCCTACGGGGTCACCCAGGGAAGTTGCTTCTGCCTGTTCTCCCCTTTTTTGGCCCATCTGCTTGTAGCCTGAACCAGGTCACTCCAGCTACTTGCCTCTTGTGAACTATAGACCCTCTCGTTGCTACGTGGCTCCGGACTCTGTGGTGTTATGGTGGAGGGTATGAAGTACCCCCACCTGCAGGTTGAGCAGGCCAACTGAATGGGCCCCTGCTCTGGGACCTGCAACGCCGTGCGGGCCTGGTCCTTGCCTGGCAGTCCCCGTACTCAGCCACCCCTTTGCACTCCAGCCTTGGGTGGATTTTGGGCGGCACTACCAGGTGACAGTTCTCCCCCGTCAGTAACCACTTCACCTGCGGTGTCTTGACTAGTGACAGCGTCCAGGTTTCCTCCTTGCGAATGCTCTCCCTGAGCTCCATTAACTGACTGACTCACTACTCCCTCCCCTCTGTGCCTGCCTCCGCAACTTAGCAACCAGGCTCTCTACCACACCCCTTGAGTGGAGATTGAGGCCACGCCCCCTCCTGGATTCCCCAGGGGTCCCTTCAAAGTTCAATGTGGGAGACCTGGCTACTATGCGCCTGTGTAACCACACCCCGGTCAGCCTTCTGGATTACCTGTGTTGTACTGCCCCCAGCATGGGTGCAGTACTCAGTGGTGCCTGAACAGGTCAGGGGCTCCACACACACACACGCACATTCTTCTCACACATTCTTCTCACCTGTCCTCCACTCTCTCTGCAGGCAGGTGCCCACCCTGACAATCGCGGCAATTGTCAGAGCTTCATCTAAATTTCAGATGAACGTTTTGCCGCTGCTGCAGTCAAGCTCTCTCTGTACTATTCCAATGGCAGCCATCAGCCAATCAGAGGCAAGCAGGTGAAGTCATACGCATCAGCTGCTTGCCTCTGTTTGGCCAGCGGCTACCATTGAAATAGTGCAGAGAGAGCTTGACTCTTGACATGCCTGTGGGCCGCAAGAAGCAGCCCGAGGGCCACGTGTTTGAGACCTCTGCTCTATATCTTACAATCCACTACCTTAATTTTATAGACAATGATCTTGGCTATCTTATATATAAATATGACTTGCAACTATATAGCATATAATTAGTTATGCAGATTCTTGTCATGTCACTGCATTGTTACGGTTTTGCTTCTAAAAACCAAAATTGTATTTTTATTATTTTGTTAGTTATTGTAAATCCATCTTTGGCTTGAACACTGCCTGAATCCTTCTGGGCATGCTTTCCATCAGATTCAAACATGCATCAACCAAAATCTGACAGCAGGTCTCTCCTACACGTTCCCAATGTTGGCGCATACTGGCTGACTCAATTGGGTATGTATACAGCTTTTCTTCAACTCCACCCACAAATGTTTAATTTGATTGAGGTCTGGGGACTGTGTGGGACATTCCAGCACCTCTACATCATTGTCGTTGAACCATTTCTTTGCCAATCTCGACATATGCTTCAGGTAATTGTCCTGTTGGAACACTATGTCATCCTTTTCATACCCTTAGTACTCAAGTGTACTAAGTAACTTATCTTGTAGAATACTGACATATAGCTCTGCATTGAGATCACCATTGATCCTGGCCAAGTATCCAAAGCCTTTCGCTGAGAAACAATTCCATATCATCAGGCTTCCTCCACCGAACTTGACAGTTCCTTTAATTTCTGGATCCATTAGCCCCTTTTTCCTTTGTTTCTTCCAGACCCATTTGCTCTCATCAGAATATAGTCTTTTCACTTACATCTCATCTCTCCAAATTACCCATTTTTAATCTTCTACTGTCAACATTTCGTACTTATTTGTAAACTCGAGACAACGATTCTTATGACGAAATTGAAGTCAAGACTTTTACATCTTTTTTCGGGCCACCATTCCAGACTTGTGTAACATGTGTCACACGGTGATTGCATGGATGTCTGTGATTTCACTATTACAAAGCATATGAGCCACCTCTACTGCCGTGTTTTTGGTGCCAGAACTGATAGACCTTGTGATGAGCTGACTTGTTGACTCCAATATTTTCCTGGATGTTTACCTCTTGGCTTTTGAATGGATGGACGGACTTCACTTCATATGCTTCCAACTGCAATGGCACTCATATGATGCAGTTTGGCAATTTTCTTGGCCGAGAGACCACTATTGATGAGCTGGATGATGCTGTTTCTCTTTTCTTCGGGAATATCTTCATGGTTGCTCAAAGATTCGAACCAGTAATCTTTTGCTTGGGAATCAACCAGATAACACACGGATCTATTAGAGAATGTGAGAATAGGTTGTATTTTGTAGTATACAGGAAGAAAAAGATTTTTTAAACACCAGGAGATGTTCCTCTCTCCTGCGGTGTCACACACAGCAATGTGTGCTGCCGCAGGAACGAAGAACAACATCGCTAATGAGAGGTAAACGATTTTTTGTTTTAGGACGACCTCTCTGTGGCAAACTATTTTGGCCGCTTTTGCGATCGTTTTAGGTCGCACATAAGTGTCACACGCTGCGATATCGTTAATGACGCCGGATATGCGTCACTAACGACGTGACCCCGACGATAAAACATTAACGATATCATAGCGTGTAAAGCCCCCTTAATACTTGGTTGCACAACCTTTAGCCAAAATAACTGCGAACAACCGCTTCCGGTAACCATCAATGAGTTTCTTACAATGCTCTGCTGGAATTTTAGACCTTTCTTCTTTGGCAAACTGCTCCAGGTCCCTGAGATTTGAAGGGTGCCTTCTCCAAACTGCCATTTTGAGATCTCTCCACAGGTGTTCTATGGGATTCAGGTCTGGACTCATTGCTGGCCACTTTAGTAGTCTCCAGTGCTTTCTATCAAACCATTTTCTAGTGTTTTTTGAAGTGTGTTTTGGGTCATTGTCCTGCTGGAAGACCCATGACCTCTGAGGAAGGCCCAGCTTTCTCACACTGGGCCCTACATTATGCTGCAAAATTTGTTGGTAGTCTTCAGACTTCATAATGCCATGCACACGGTCAAGCAGTCCAATGCCAGAGGCAGCAAAGCAACCCCAAAACATCAGGGAACCTCCGTCATGTTTGACTGTAGGGACCATGTTCTTTTCTTTGAATGCCTCTTTTTTTTTCCTGTAAACTCTATGTTGATGGCTTTTCCCAAAAAGCTCTACTTTTGTCTCATCTGACCAGAGAACATTCTTCCAAAATGTTTTAGGCTTTCTCAGGTAAGTTCTGGCAAACTCCAGCCTGGCTTTTTTATGTCTCGGGGTAAGAAGTAGGGTATACAGAAGTGGGGACCATACAGTCCCTTTTCATTGAGACGTCGACGGATAGTATGGGTTGACACTGTTGTACCCTCGGACTGCTGGGCAGCTTGAACTTGTTTGGATGTTAGTCGAGGTTCTTTATCCACCATCCGCACAATCTTGTGTTGAAATCTCTCGTCAATTTTTCTTTTCCTTCCACATCTAGGGAGGTTAGCCACAGTGCCATGGGCTTTAAACTTCTTGATGACACTGCGCACCGTAGACACAGGAACTTTCAGGTCTTTGGAGATGGAGTTGTAGCCTTGATATTGCTCATGCTTCCTCACAATTTGGATTTTCAAGTCCTCAGACAGTTCTTTGGTCTTCTTTCTTTTTTCCATGCTCAATGTGGTACACACAAGGACACAGGACAGAGGTTGAGTCAACTTTAATCCATGTCAACTGGGCTGCAAGTGTGATTTAGTTATTGCCAACACCTTTTAGGTGCCACAGGTAATTTACAGGTGCTGTTAATTACACAAATTAGAGAATCATCACATGATTTTTCAAACAGTGCAATACTTTTGTCCACCCCCTTTTTATGTTTGGTGTGGAATTATGTCCAATTTGGCTTTTGACAATTTTTTTTTCATTGAAGACAAATTAAATAAAGATAATAATACCAAAGAATTTATGATTGCAATCATTTTCAAGAAGAAACTAAGTATTATCTGACAGAATTGCAGGGGTGCCAATACTTTTGGCCAGCACTGTATGGTAGTATTGTGTAACATATAGTATTACAAACTACTAGAATTAGTTTATTCATCAGTGTTATACACCAATACCCACTTAATTAGGGCAAAAATAGATAAGAAAACGTGTCCCTCCTCATATTAGCCCATAATAGTGCATCTCTGTGCTACTCCCATGCAGCCTTGGCTTCTTAGCAATTACACAAGGTAATTGTACCAATTTCTCTCAGAATTTTAATAAGCAGCAACTACTGCTCAAGTATCTTTTATTTTTTTATAGCAGTGAAAAGATGACAGTAATTATAATGGCCATTAGAAGACTCTGGTTAGACAATTACTGCAAGACATTTTTGTGAATTACTCTATACATAGAACAGACCTGTGTGGTTCCCCAAAACTGGATTATACCTCAGCACATAAAACTTCATTAAGAAGAATATAAATATTTGCATACTATTATGTTCTTCAGCTACTTTATACATTATATAATAGAAATCACCATCTTATGTGTTACGTAATTTCGCTGGTTGGTATCTAGTGGTGTAGCTCCATTTTTGTTAGCAGTAACCTTCTACAAATGAGACACCAGGAATATGAGACTTGCACATTGCTTATCTAAAGTTTGTGGTATGGTGTTAAAATTGATGACACATCGTTTTTCTGTCAGATTTCTGAGTTCTGGTTGGCCACATACAGGAGTATAAGTTGCATTACGTGACTGTGTGCAACGTAAAGAACCACTCCAGGTGGGGTTTTTTTTACCACAGAAGTGGTGCTTTGTATCTAAGTCCCCTGCCCCTAGTCTGATACTCATATTCCGGTGTCTTCATTTTTTTCAGTGCAGCTCTGGTCACATCTTGTGTCTATAACTTCTGACTGTCCGTAATTCAGAAGTTATATCACAAGCACTCAATACAAGCCTATTAGACCAAGAATGAGGCTCTCATAGACTTGTATTGAATTGCAACCTGTGGCGCGCTCCATGAAAAATTGAAGCAGCCAGCAGGTCACAAACTGCCCGAGATCAACTGGAACAACCCTGGAAACAGGTGAAGATACCGAAGGGTAAATATAAAACAGGGGGCAGGACACTTAGATTAAAAAAATAAATAAATAAACCGCTGGAGTGGTGCTTTAATGTGGGTGAAATTAAACCTGAAAGTGGCTTTCTGGTAGTATAACATTAATAGCCTGTCCTTAGGACAGACCATGTATGTTTAATAGAGCTGAAAAATGTAACTTTAACCCTAACAGTTTGAACAATAAAGGGGCTACAGCTCTATACACCTTCTGCCTGGTTCCATTGCTTTCCACTGCCATATCTGCCCCATCTCAGGTGGAGAACCAGGCCATGTCTGAATACATTAAGGAGAACCTGGCAAGAGCATTCATCCAAAATTCCTCCCCATTGACTGGAGCCGGATTCTTCTTTGTGAAGAAAAAGGATGGTTTTCTTCGGTCATGTATTGATTATAGAGGTCTCAACCAAATCACTGTCGAGAATAAATAGCCGCTGCCGCTTGTACAGAAAATTGTGCAACTTTTTCTGAGGTTCCAGGATCTTCTCCAAGCTCGACCTCCGTGGTACTTACAACCGCATTCTAACACAGTTGGGTGATGAATGGAAGACAGCCTTTAATACCATGACTGCCACCATGAGTATCTGGTAATGCCATTCAAGCTCAGCAATACTCCGGCGATCTTCCAGAAATTTATCAACGATATATTCCGAGACCTGCTCTACTCATGCGTGGTGGTGTACCTGGAAAATATCCTTGTGCTCTCTCCTGATATGCCTACACACAAGAGGAATCTTCACAAGTTACTCCAGAGTTTAAAGAAAATCGTCTATGTGCCAAATTCAAGAAGTGATTCTTTGAACTTTCTTCCCTGCCTTTCCTGAGCTACATAATCTCAGACACCGGTTTGAAGATGGATCTGGACAAGGTGTTGGCGGTGCTGTAGTGGTCCCAATTTTTGGCCCGGATTCTTACCATCTCATCCCTAACCCGCAAGAGAGCAAATTAAAAAATGTGGACTCCAGAAGCGGAGACTGTGTTTATCACCCTCAAGCAGGCGTTCTCTTTGGCTCCGGCGCTGCATAGACCGAAGATTAACCCATTCACGACCAAGGACATACTGGTACATCCTTAATCATGAAGGGGTGATCACTGAGGCTGCTGCAGTGAGTCGGGTGCGATCCCTGCACATGTCTGCTGATTTGCACAGTAGACATGTGCAGCTATCAGGGGCAGGTAGATCCACGATCCACCCGCACGTGTTAGATTGCACTGTCAGAATGTGACCGCGTGATTTAAATGGCTGTGGTGGGGAAATCGCATTTACCTGTCACAATCGGAGGCCCTGTGACGCGATCACGGGGAGTTGATGGTTGCCATGGTAGCGACGGGTCATTTGATGGCTGTAATAGGAGAGCAGTGTTTCTACTGAGCAGCTCTCATCAAAAGAAATGAATCAGTGATCAGACTGCTGATCCTTATAGTCCCCTAAAGAGACTAGTAAAATAAATAAAAAATGTAAAAAAAATTTTTTAACCCCTTAACCACCGCGGGCCATAAAATTATGTCCTAGCGGTCATAACGTTACTGCCCGCGGTCTCCTGGCAGCAGCATGCTGCGATCGGCGCACATCTCAGCTGATTTTCACAGCTGAGATGTGTGCCTACTATGCACGAGCAGAATCGTTATCTGCTCATGCCGTTTAACCCCTGTAATGGCGCTGTCAATATGTGACAGCGCCATTATAAATGCGATCGCGGTAAAGTTTTACTTACCGCCCAATACCGGAAGTCACGTGACATGATCACGTGACTTCCGATGGTTGTCATGGTAGCACAGGGTCATGTGATGACTCCTGTGCTAGACATGAACTACTTTCACTTTTGCTTTCCACGGAGGCCAGGGAAGCAGAAAGTGCACATATCTGCTGTTTACAGCTGTGTAGCTGTGATCAGCAGATAGTGCAGAGCGATCGGATTGCTGATCGCAATAGCCCCCTAGGGGAACTAGTAAAATAAAAAAAAAAAAGTAAAAAAATAGTTTTAAAAAATTAAAAAAAAACAAAAAAACATAAAAGTTCAAATCACCCCCCCTTTTGCCCCATTGAAAATTAAAGGGTTAAAAAAATAAAAAATATACACACATTTGGTATCGCCGCGTTCAGAAACGCCCGATCTGTCAAAATATGAAATCAATTAATCTGATCAGTAAACGGCATAACGGCAAAAAAATTCCAAACGCCAAAATGACGTGTTTTTGTCGCCACAACTTTTGCGCAAAATGCAATAACAGGCGATCAAAACGTAGCCTCTGGGCAAAAATGGTACCGTTAAAAACGTCAGCTCGAGTCGCAAAAAATAAGCCATCATTGAGCCATAGATCCCGAAAAATGAGAACGCTATGGGTCACGGAATATGGCATAAAACGTGTGCCACTTTTTTCAGACAAACATCCGATTTTTTTTTAACCCCTTATATAAAAGTAAACCTATATATGTTTGGTGTCTACGAACTCGCACTGACCTGAGGCATCACACCCATACATCAGTTTTACCATACAGTGAACACAGTGAATAAAATATCTCAAAAACAATAGTGCTATCGCACTTTTTTTGCAATTTTTCTGCATTTGGAATTTTTTTGCCATTTTCCAGTACACTATATGGTAAAACCTATGATTTCATTGAAAAGTACAGCTCGTTCCGCAAAAAAATGAGCCCTCGCATGACCATATTGACTGAAAAATAAAAAAGTTACGTCTCTTAGAAAAAGAATGGCGAAAAAAAAACAGAAAGCGAAAAATCGGCCAGTCGTGAAGGGGTTAAAATATAAAAAAATAAAAAAATAAAAGTTCAAATTACACTCCATTTACCCCATTGAAAATTAAAGGGTTAAAAAAATTTAAAAGATACACATATTTCGCTTTAAGAAATGCTCGATTTATCAAAATATAAAAACAATTAATCTGATCAGTAAATGGCGTAGCAGAAAAATTTCTCCAAATGTCAAAATTACGTTTTTTGGTCGGCGCACATTTTGCACAAAATGCAATAACAGGCGTTCAAAACGTAGCATCTGCTCTAAAATGGCACTGTTAAAAATGTCAGCTCAAGATGCAAAAAGTAAGACGTCACCAAGTCCCATATCCTAAAAAATGAAAACACTACAGGTTGCGGAAAATGGCGCAAAAAGTGTGCCACTTTTTTGGACAATCTTCTGATTTTTTTTAACCACTTAGATAAAAGTAATCCTATACATGTTTGGTATGTACGATCTCATACCGACCAAAGGCATCACAGCGACACATACGTATAGTGAACACAGTACATAAAATATACCAAGAACAATCGTGCAATCACACTTTTTTTTGCAATTTGCCCACACGAGATTCTTTTGCTGTTTTCTAGTACACTATATGGTAAAACTTATGGTTTCATTTAAAAGTGCAACTCATCCCACAAAAAAACAAGCCTTCATATGGCAAGATTGGCAGGAAAATAAAAAAGTTACGGCTCTCGGTAGAAGGGGAGCAAAAACCAAAAATGGAAAATCGCCCGAGGGTGAAGAGTTTAATAGGCAGTTAAATATGATGACCGAATGTTATCAAATTCTGTGAAGTACTTTTAGGATAAAAAATTTCACTATACCCCTGAATAAAATCCTTGAGGGGTCTAATTTCCAAAATCGGGTCACTTGTGGGAGGTTTCTGCTATTTAGGTACCTTAGGGGCTCGGCAATCTATTTCAGCCAAATTTGCTTTCCAAAATTCAAATATTGCTCCTTCGACTCCGACCCCTCCTGTTTGTCAAAACAGAACTTTTTAACTACATGTGGAGTATTGCCACTCTCATGAGAAAGTGGGTGCCAAATAGTGGTGTCCACTTTTTAGTGGTACCTTTTGTAAAAGTGAGAAATTTGGTGCTACAGCACATTTTTGTGGAAAACATGAAAATATTCAATATGGCAATTTAATGTTATCAAATTCTCTGAAGTATCTGTGGGTTCAAAATGCTTACTATACCCCTGGATAAAATCCTTTATCTGCATCTTATTACCAAAATGGAGTCACTTGAGAGGTGTTTCTGTTGTTTAAGTACCACACGGCCCTTCAAATGTGACATGGTGCCCACAATCTATTTCAGCCAAATTTGTGTTCCAAATTCAAATGATGTTCCTTTCCTTTTGAACCCTGCCATGTGTCTCCTTGTTTTTATCCACTTGTGGTATCAGCGTACTCTCGGTAATAAGAATCTGGGTAACAATTTTTGGGGTTAAGTTTGTCTTGCTGTTGTAGCAGCCAGGGATATGGGGTACTCGGTTCCGGGCAGTGTCTCTCTTGGGAATGTCACGGTGGTGGCTGTTACCCGGTTCCGTGCCCTGGGCCCTTTTTGTAATGAGGATATTTACAGGGGAGAATGAAATAATGTTCACTTGTGACGCCACTTGCGGTGCTGCGGCTAAGTGTAGGGAGCCGCCGCTACAGAATGTCTCTACTGGGGCTGATGGTATTGGCAGCTAGTATGTAGTCCCTCCGCAAGTAGGGTTTTGCCCCATAGGGTGTATGGTGCAGTGAGCGTTGGAAGAAGGTAGTCCACACAGGTTTTCTGTGCAACTGGTTTACTCACTTTCTGCAGATGTTAACTGGTTGCCTGAGGCCGGCTGGATTCGCCTCCAGGTCCCTTTCGTCCCAGTGCCAGTTTGGTACTCTGGTACCTTCTTCCCCTGCACCTGTCTCTGGTAAGTGGGGGTCCCCGTTCTGTAGTTTGTCCACTTCTGTCCACCTGACTGCAGCGTGAACCCTGTGGGGTTGGAGTCTTTGGTCCTGTCCCTCCCCGATTCTCCCTTTGCTACTGAGTCTTCGGATTCTTTAGGTTCAGCAAGGTCCTTGAAGGTCCCCTTTGCTGTGCAGGAGTTAACAGGTCGGCTTGAAGCTCTTTCCTGTCCTAGGGTCCTGTACCCCGTCTGTGCGTAGTTCCAGGAGTTCTCCACTGGCAACCACTTCTCCTGGCTACCAGGTCACCGTCAACCCGATTCAGGGCATCACTTCACTTCCACCTTCACACTCCTGCGGTCAACTCTCATCTCACCACTCTCCACAGTCACTGCAGTTCTGACTACTGACTTCCTATGTTCTCCTGTCCATCGTCTGCCCCTCCCACCTGGTCAACTAGTGGACTGGACTGGCTCCACCTCAAGGCGGCCATCCATTGGTCCCACCTTAGCTGGGTACCATTGTATGGGGGATTGTTGGGGAAAACTGGGATTACCTGGGTTTTTGGTGTTACCGGCATTGGGGTTCTGGGTCCCTAAGGAGGTAGGCCCTGCATCCTGGTGGGGATGCAGAACCTTGTAGCAACCTGATGGCTTCAGGGGCGCTACACTATTTCTTGTAAAAGTGAATAAATTCGGGTTAAAGCAACAATTTTAGGTAAAATGTAATTTATTTATATTTTTCGTTCCACTTTGCATTCATTCCTGTGAAGCACATGAGGGGTTAATAAACTTCTTGGATCTGGTTTTGAGCAGTTTGAGGGGTGCAGTTTTTAGAATGGTGTCAGTTTTGAGTATTTTTTTCACCTATGCCTCTCAAAGTCACTTCAAATGTGATGTGGTTTGTAAAAAAAAATGGTTTTCTAAATTTTGTTGGAAAAATGATAGATTGCTCAAAACTATTATATCTCTTATAACTAGAGATGAGCGATGTTCGAGGCTCGCCAATTTCATGTTCGAGTGATTTTGGGGGTGTTCGAGTCGTTCGACGAACTCGAACAATTTGGTTAAAGTTCGGCAGTTCGAGTTACGTTCGAGAATGGTTCGATCAAAAGAAAGCGTAGCTAGTTACTAGCTGGCTTCTCACTGTAATAGTGTGAGTCACCGTGAATCATGATATTATCAAAATTCAGCGTATAGTTTGCGGGGGGGCGGGGTTTAGATCAGTGCTGCTGCTGAGTGCTGAAAGAATGCCGATCGCCATTTTTTTTTTTTTTCCTAACCGCGCGTACAGTGGGGCGGGCCAGGCTGTCAGCAAATCACAGACACACACACACACACAGCAAAGTGGATTTTTGCCAGACAAGCAAGGGCATGTGTCATAGGCTGTGCATGTCACATGTCCTTGCCCTATAAGACCCGGCCATTTTCCCCATCGCCGCCATTATCTCTCTGCTGCGAGTGGGTGACAGTCACTGCTCCTGCTCCCGCTGCTGCTGCTGTGTGTGCTATAGACAGACAGTGCTATCTACACAGCGCTTTAGAGATTAGGGACTTCTTGCAATTTCAGCCCTTTTTAGGGCTGCATTACAGCTGTTCATAGGCATTGTTGCAAGGCAGGTCCGTGCCAACGCTGTGCTGGGATTTAGATAACAGCGTCTGGCTACAACAGCTCAGGCAATTCCTTGCTGCATTTTTTCATTGGCAGGGATAGAAACTGAGGCTTCCTTTGCTGACCAGCAAGCTACAGCACCTCTGCATTCTACACACCTGCCCATTTTTGCTACGCAATTTTTATAGCAAACAGTGCTGACACTTAGTGGCATACTAAAAGTGTCTGGGATACTAAGTGTTCCTCTGGTGCCACACAAGGTACACCACCTCTGCATTGTACACACCTGCCCATTTTTGCTACGCAATTGTTATAGCAATTAGTGATGAGCGAGTACTAAAAAGCTCGGGTGCTTGAGGCTCGGGCCGAGCATCCCAAGATACTCGTGTACTCGGCCCGAGCACCGAGCCCAATGTTATCCTATGGGAGACCCGAGTATTTTTGTGAAATGACCCCCGGCAGCATGTAGAAACCCTAAAAATGGCACAAAAGTCTCAGAAGAGTGCTCAAATGACATGGCAACAGCATGGGGAAGACCCCTTGAAGCATTTATCACTCAAAAGTCACAGCTGTGAACAATTTTGTCCGCGTTTTACGCCATTTTTACGGACTCACCAGAAAACCTTCCAAAATGACACCAAAATGATTTTTCATGGCGGAAATGTTAAGGGCACATACCCAATAGTGAGATAGAGCTAATGTATGTTACTTTTTGAGATCAATACATGAAAGATTTTACGTAAAACATTGTGTGGCACTCCGATGTCCCTGAGAAGAGACGTACATAAAGGCCTCTGAGTCTAATGTGCCCATTTTGAGGAAGTGAGTCTTTGTAGTATTTTCCTTTGCCAGGGCAGTCCAAAATTGTGAGGTTCACCAATGCCCCTGCATACAGACGTGCATGATGGCCTGTATACCTGAAGTGCCCATTGTAAGGAAGTGGGTCTATTGTAGTATAGCCCTTAGGCAGGGCAGCCAAAAATTGGGAGGCTCCACGTTGTCCCTGGATAGAGACGTGCATGATGGCCTGTAAACCTGAAGTGCCCATTGTAAGGAAGTGGGTCTATTGTAGTATAGCCCTTTGGCAGGGCAGCCAAAAATTGGGAGGCTCCACGTTGTCCCTGGATAGAGACGTGCATGAGGGCCTCAAAACATTAAGTGTCCATTGTCAGGAAGTGGGTGTATTATAGTATAGCCCTTTGGCAGGGCAGCCAAAAATTGGGAGGCTCCACGTTGTCCCTGCATACAGACGTGCATGAGGGCCTGTAAACCTGAAGTGCCCATTGTAAGGAAGTGGGTCTATTGTAGTATAGCCCTTAGGCAGGGCAGCCAAAAATTGGGAGGCTCCACGTTGTCCCTGGATAGAGACCTGTTAGGTTCTTAGTGCCTCCGTGCTTGCATTTAAAAACCGCACGTGTGTGCCTGTTGGTGGCAGCTTTCCGCTGCACTTGTGTGCGTTTTGCAAAAACTTGGATATAACGCACAAGTCTAGTGAATACACATCAGCACAGCATTGCAAAGTGCGCAAGGGCGTTGTCAACGAACAAGGAAGTGGACGTGATGGTGGTGCAGGCAGAGACCGAGGTCGTGTGCAAGCTCTAATTTCGCCACAACAAAGGGCCACATCTAGTCGCTCGCACGTCCTGTCCCAAATTCTTGGGGACCGCAGCAGTACACCGCTCTTGAACCAAGACCAGTGTCAACAGGTTGTTAGTTGGATAGCGGATAATGCTTCCAGTCAGATTGGCACCACCACAAACACTCTGTCTTCCACACGGTCAAGTGTCAGTAGCCGTGATACTGCACCGCACATTTCAGAACCTGATCCTCCTTCCTACCACCAGGCCGAGTACACGTCCACGGACATTACTGATCCCACACTTGGACACTCGGAAGAGCTGTTCGTTCACGTTTCCATTCACACATTCTGGCCTCTCGCCAGCTCCTGTTGAAGTGGGTTATGACGAGATTGTTTGTACAGATGCCCAAATAGTTGAGCAGCCACGTTCTCACGAAGTTGGCAACGTGTCTCAACAAGGGGTGGACGATGATGAGACACAATTGTCAGGAAGTCAGGAGGAGCAGGGTGCGGAAAAGGAAGACAACGTGGTGGATGATCCAGTAACTGACCCAACCTGGCAGGAGGATATGCAGAGCGAGGACAGCAGTGCACAGGGGGAGGGAGGCGTAGCTTCCCAACAGGCAATAAGAAGCACAATTATATAACGCACAAGTCTAGTGAATACACGTCAGCACAGCATTGCAAAATGCGCAAGGGCGTTGTCAACGAACAAGGAAGTGGACGTGATGGTGGTGCAGGCCGAGACCGAGGTCGTGTGCAAGCTCTAATTTCGCCACAACAAAGGGCCACATCTAGTCGCTCGCACGTCCTGTCCTAAATTCTTGGGGACCACAGCAGTACACCACTCTTGAACCAAGACCAGTGTCAACAGGTTGTTAGTTGGATAGCGGATACTGCTTCCAGTCAGATTGGCACCACCACAAACACTCTGTCTTCCACACGGTCAAGTGTCAGTAGCCGTGATACTGCACCGCACATTTCAGAACCTGATCCTCCTTCCTACCACCAGGCCGAGTACACGTCCACGGACATTACTGATCCCACACTTGGACACTCGGAAGAGCTGTTCGTTCACGTTTCCATTCACACATTCTGGCCTCTCGCCAGCTCCTGTTGAAGTGGGCCATGACGAGATTGTATGTACAGATGCCCAAATATTTGAGCAGCCACGTTCTCACGAAGTTGGCAACGTGTCTCAACAAGGGGTGGACGATGATGAGACACAATTGTCAGGAAGTCAGGAGGAGGAGCAGGGTGCGGAAGAGGAAGACGACGTGGTGGATGATCCAGTAACTGACCCAACCTGGCAGGAGGATATGCAGAGCGAGGACAGCAGTGCACAGGGGGAGGGAGGTGTAGCATCCCAACAGGCAGTAAGAAGCAGGGTTGTGGCCCCAGGCAGACGTCAGGCAACTGTTCCCCGGAACAACACGACACAAGGTGCCTGTACAAATGTTAGGTCTTCCCGAGTCTGGCAGTTTTTTAAGTTGGCTCCAGATGATTCTAAAAAGGCCATTTGCAACACCTGCCGTGCCAGCATCAGCAGGGGTACCAAAACTAGCAGCCTGACCACCACCAGCATGATCAGGCACATGTCAGCCAAGCACCCGACTTTGTGGGATGTACAACAGAGTCGAGGAGCAGTGCTTGCTGATGTCACTGCTACGTCTTCGCTTGTTGTGCATGTGAGCCAATCCCCTGTCCATGCTGCCCGCGAACAAGCCTCCTCTGGCCCTGCACCTGCAGTTGCCCACGCAGAAATAACACCATCATCAAGCATGTCCTTGTCCCAGCGCAGCGTTCAGTTATCCATTCAGCAAACCTTTGAACGCAGGCGCAAATACACTGCCAACGCCCCACATGCCACACTTCTAAATGCTAACATTTCGCGACTGCTTGCGCTGGAAATGTTGCCTTTTAGGCTGGTTGAGACAGAAGCATTCCGCGACCTGATGATGGCAGCTGTCCCACATTACTCGGTCCCCAGCCGCCACTATTTCTCCCAGTGTGCCGTCCCCGCATTGCATAACCACGTGTCACAAAACATCACACGTGTCCTGAACAACGCTGTTTCAGCCAAAGTCCACCTAACCACAGACACGTGGACAAGTGCATGTGGGCAAGGCCGCTACATCTCGTTGACGTCACACTGGGTTAATATTGTGGAAGCTGGGACCCAGTCTGAGCGAGGGACGGAACACGTCCTTCACACACCAAGTTTTGCAGGCCCTACCTCAGTCAGGGTTTCACCCACACTCTACAGCTCCGGAATGTCATGCTCCTCAGCCTCCTCCTGCGCATCCTCATCCACTTTACCCTCCACACCAGTCCCAAGCTGGAAGTGTCGCGGGCGGAGGAGGGGACGCTGCGCTTTCCCACTGCTCGGGTCCGGCTGCCGCTGCTCTACGGCTGCTGCTGCTCGGTGGCTCGACCGATGGCCGGATCCCGGGGACTCGAGCGGCGCTCATCGCCCGTGAGTGAAAAGGGGTCGTTTGGGTTTTGGGGATATTGTCCGTGACGCCACCCACGGTTGTGGTGATTGTGTGGACACCACCGCTGCTCTGGACGGGGATCCCGGGAGCCTGTGACAGGGAGCAGCTTTGTTGTTATTTCTCCCCTCCATGGGTAGGGGGGTTGGTTGTCACGGGGCCCGGTGATGGGGTAGAGATGGATGACAGACGGGTTGCGGGGCCTGATGAGGTGCAGGGTCGCAGGGGCAGCGCTGTGCCGCACGGCACGGAGGTACTCACTCAGCCCAATGATGATGACACAGTTCACGGTAAAACAAGTGGCTGGATGGACGGGTCCCTCGGACGGCTGCGGTTGTTCCTCCCTGCAGGTTAGTGATGACTGTCTCTCCCTGCACCTAAGTTCAGTGTTGGTAGTGATGGTTTCCCACCGGTAACCCGCTCCCCGACCTGGATATGGGCCGGAGGAGCCCCTTTTGCCCACAGGCGCTGGCCCTGGGAGACGGTTGCCCTTGGCGGTGGCGGTGTCTCCCCTTCACGGTTGGACGGTTGCCTTCTATCGTGACTTGGCTGTTTGGAAACCCTGAGGTCCCCTTCACTAACGGATTTGGCAAATTCACGGCGACACCAAGCCTTGCCGGGATCCGAAAGGCCCCTGCCAATGGTGCTGGCTTCTCTTTGTATACCGGTCCGGTACGGCCGGGTCACCACCCGTCCATGGTCCTTACGGCAGACTCCAATCGGCCTCCACTGCAGACGGTCACCACATCCTGCCAACCTTGCTGTCCTGTCCGGGCCACACACCCGGACCAACTTCAGGCTCTTTGCTGTCACTTTTCTCCTCTCTACTACTTTCCTCCTTCCACTTCCTTAGCTTAACTCTCACTGCCTGTGTTTTCCCTCCTCCTTGGTGGGTGGAGACCAACCGCCTGGCTCCACCCCCTGGTGTGGACAACAGCCCCTGGGGAAGGCAACAAGGATTTTGTGTTTTGACTATGATATGCCTGCAGGGAGTGTGGGGTGTGTAAGTGTTGTGCTCTGTGGCCCCTGGCTTGTCCAGGGCGACACAGAAGCACTGCAGCACTGCCTCGGCGAAGCGGCAACAGGCTGTGCTGAAGCTAATCTGCATAGGTGACAAACCCCACAATGCAGAAGAGGTGTGGACAGCTCTGAAACAGCAGGCAGATCACTGGCTCACACCTCTGAACCTAAAGCCAGGAAAGGTCGTGTGTGACAATGGCCGGAACCTGGTGGCGGCTTTGAGGCGAGGCCAGCTGACACATGTTCCATGCGTGGCCCATGTGCTCAACCTCGTGGTTCAGCAGTTTCTAAAGTCATAACCAGAGCTGTCTGATCTGCTGGTAAAAGTTCGCCGCCTGTCTGCACATTTTCGAAAGTCACCTACTGCTTCAGCCGGCCTTGCATCTTCCGGCTCACAGACTGGTGTGTGATGTCCCCACGCGTTGGAATTCAACTCTGCACATGTTGGTCAGGATATGTGAGCAGAAGAGGGCAGTTGTTGAGTACCTGCATCACCTAAGCCGTCGGGAAATGGGTCAAACTCCACACATAACACCTGAGGAGTGGAGATGGATGTCCGACCTATGTACCATCCGCCAAAACTTTGAGGACTCCACCAAGATGGTGAGCGGCGATGACGACATTATTAGCGTCACCATACCGCTTCTCTGCCTTCTAAAATGGTCTCTGCTCAAAAAACAACCATGATGCATTGCAGGCGGAGCGCGATGAGTTTGAGCAAGAAACAGTAGTGGGTGTGGGTGATAACACACAGCCCAGCCTCGTCTCATCACAACGTGCAGTGGAGGACTATGACGAGGAGGAGGATGAAGACATGGAGCAACTCTCTGGCCAAATTGAGGATATGACATGCAGTCATATCCTCGGTTCAGCGTGGCTGGCCAGAGGACAGGGTAGATGATGATGAGGAGGAGGAGGAGGTGGAGGAGGAGGAGGACAGCATGTTCAGTCATCGTGTTGGTCAGGATACTGAAGTGATGGCTGTTAAGAGTCTGGCACACATGGCTGACTTTATGGTAAGCTGCCTGTCTCGTGACCCTCGCGTTAAGAACATCTTGGCCGACAATCATTACTGGTTGGTAACACTGTTAGACCCACGCTAAAAGGAGAACTTTATGTCTCTTATTCCCGAGGCGGAGAGGTCAGGAAAAATGCAGCAGTTCCAGAAGGCCATAGTCACGGAAGTAGGCAAAGCATTCCCCTCACAAAACGCTAGCGGCATAGGTCAGTAATCAGTGGACAACCAAGGTGTACAGCCGAGAGGGGCACAAGTCCAATCCGCCAGAGGTAGGGGAACAGTCTTTAAGATGTGGGACAGTTTTCTCAGCCCCTCACATACCACAGCCCCTGAGGTGCGGGGTAGTGCCACAAGAAATCCTAAGTTTGCCCAGATGCTCAAGGAGTACCTTGCAGATCAAACAACTGTACTCCGACATTCCTCTGTGCCTTACAATTAATGGGTATCCAAGCTGGACACATGGCATGAATTGGCTCTCTACGCCTTGGAAGTCCTGGCCTGCCCTGCCGCTAGCGTTTTGTCAGAGCGTGTTTTTAGTGCAGCAGGTGGAATCATTACAGATAAACGCACCTGCCTGTCAACTGTAAATGCTGACAGGCTGACTCTGATCAAGATGAACAAGGGTTGGATTGGGCCAGACTTCACCACACCACCAGCAAATGACAGCGGAATTTAAAGTTTGTAACGGGATTTTGCCATGTACCTGCACTCACCCATGTTAACACACTTCTGGACTTTGGCTAATCGCTGGACTGCTCCTCCTTCTCCTCATGCGCCATCATGATGACTGTTACAATAGTTAGGCCGTTGTTTCAGGTATACCCCCAGTGGTAAATTTTTTCGCCCATTCTTTCAGAATGGGCATTACAACGACAGGAGACCCGCTCCTTTGCAATGGGAACAATGTTTTGAGGCCCTCATGCACATCTCTATCCAGGGACAATATGGAGCCGTACGCTGCCACCGACAGGCACACACGTGCGGTTTTTAAATGCAAGCACGGACGCAATAAGAACCTAACAGGTTTTTAGGAGCGACAATTAATGAGAAGTCTGACACTATCAGCCACTGCTGACTGACGTGTATTATACACTACACTTGTGCGTTATATAATAGTTTGGTAAAAACGCACATAAGTGCACCTGTACGCTGCCACCGACAGGCACACACGTGCGGTTTTTAAATGCAAGCACGGACGCAATAAGAACCTAACAGGTTTTTAGGAGCGACAATTACTGAGAAGTCTGACACTATCAGACACTGCTGACTGACGTGTATTATTCACTAGACTTGTGCGTTATATAATAGTTTGTGAAAAACGCACACAAGTGCACCTGTACGCTGCCACCGACAGGCACACACGTGCGGTTTTTAAATGCAAGCACGGACGCAATAAGAACCTAACAGGTTTTTAGGAGCGACAATTACTGAGAAGTCTGACACTATCAGACACTGCTGACTGACGTGTATTATTCACTAGACTTGTGCGTTATATAATAGTTTGTGAAAAACGCACACAAGTGCACCTGTACGCTGCCACCGACAGGCACACACGTGCGGTTTTTAAATGCAAGCACGGACGCAATAAGAACCTAACAGGTTTTTAGGAGCGACAATTACTGAGAAGTCTGACACTATCAGACACTGCTGACTGACGTGTATTATTCACTAGACTTGTGCGTTATATAATAGTTTGTGAAAAACGCACACAAGTGCACCTGTACGCTGCCACCGACAGGCACACACGTGCAGTTTTTAAATGCAAGCACGGACGCAATAAGAACCTAACAGGTTTTTAGGAGCGACAATTACTGAGAAGTCTGACACTATCTGGACTGTTTTAGACTGTGTACACCAGCCCCAGATATGATGAAGGCTGGTATACGGTCACCACTAGGAATGGCTATATACCCTGCCTGCCTGCCTGCCTGCCTGTATACTGCTACAATAGTCCTGACAAGGACTCTTCTGGTCACTAGCCTGTATTCCGACCTGGCTATACCCTGCCTGTATAGAGCAACAATAGTCCTGAGAAGGACTCTGCTAATGTACTCCGACCTGGCTATACCCTGCCTGCCTGTATACAACTTATTGTATGTCCTGAGAAGGACTTCTGGTCACACTGTTTGCAGCCCTGCTCCGGAACTAACTATAAAGGGCCGCAAACCTTTCCCTGAAGCAGCGACCCTCTCCCTGCACTGACTGTCTGGATGGCTGTGAGCAGAGCACAGCGCGCCGGCCGGTATAAAGGCTCGGTCACGCTGTGCGGGCCGGCCAATCACTGCAATTCCACAACTAACAGGGCTGTGGCATTGCAGTGGTCTGCCAGCCAATCCCTGCATGAGGGCTGGCTCTCAAAAGAGCGCCAACATGCAGGGATGAAGACCACGAGTATCGCGAGATTACTCGGTCCCCGCCGAGTAGCCCGAGTACAGTGATACTCGTGCGAGTACCGAGTAGTAACAAGCATGCTCGCTCGTCATCACTAATAGCAATCAGTTCTGACACTTAGTGGCATACTAAAAGTGTCTGGGATACTAACATAGTGTTCCTCTGGTTCCACGCAAGGTACACCACCTCTGCATTGTACACACCTGCTCATTTTTGCTACGAAATTTTTATAGCAAACAGTGCTGACACTTAGTGACATGCTAAAAGTGTCTGGGATGCAAACTTAGTTTTCCTGTCCTGTCAAGCAAGGAACAACACATGTGCATTCTACACTCCTCTCCATTTCTGCCATTTTTAACTGCAGGTAGTCCAGGCAATCTGTGACGACGGTGCAGACGTGGATATAATGTTGCCTTCATCCAAAGGTGGTTCTCTTGATGTCTGAGAGAGCTCAACACCAGCAGCTGTTTCCACTTCAAAAACAACTGACGACCTGCCAAACACATTGCCTGTAGCGGGTAAAGGGGTGGAAGGTCTACGTCAAAAAACATGTGTGACTGCTGTCCCCACAGTCACAGAGGATGAAGAGCACGCAGATGCACTTGATAGGGCACACGGTGCTTGCACAGCCCCGCTATGCCGCATTGTAGCACAGTGAACTTCCCATTGCGACTAATGATTCATTTAAAGTAGTGTACAGGGTGGGCTCCCCAGTATACAGCAAAACCACACACTAGGAAAAGGACTCTAGGCAGTTGGGTTGATAAATGATTGTTTAACTTTCCAAAAACAAACAATAAGAACCATGCATAAAACTGAAAGAATAGAACAATCTATTCACAATTCCAAAAGCCTACACCCCTAGGCTGCGACACTCGTAATGGCGATTTATACCCCCTGCTCAACAACTTTTTCCTAACCAAGGGGCTGTGTAAACAGTTGCCTACAACCTGGTAATCCATCTGCGTATCAGGAGTAATTGTGTAATTGTGTGTGTATGTGTGTGTGTGTGTGTGTGCGAACACGACTTACCAGTGTCGCTTCACAAGAGTTAACAACTTATGTACCTAAACATAGACAAAACCCATTACCCCCCCTGAACACCCTTGTTAGCTGAAGCCTGACAGATAAGGCAGATGATAACAGTGTGAAGGCAAACCACACAGCTCAGCAACACGGTCCTGGAAATCTTGTAAAGCAACAGTCAATGCAAACATGTGTCGCTGTCCCTTTATGATTTTAACTGTAACTGAGAAATTGACAGAGCAGAGGCATCAAGTCTTAATGTCTATATAGTCGGCCTAAGCAGAACATATATGTGTTTTGTTAAGAAAACAAAGTGTTGCGTGCACGCATTACTGTCTGGTCCCAGCCTACCGTACCCGGGTACTGGGGTGTCCAGTTGCCATCAATACAGAGTTTACGATCCTCTCACGGTAAACAGTATAGACAGCACTGGAAGAATGTCAGTCTCCGGCAGAGGATGCTGCTCACAGACGTTACGGTCCTCCTCACCAAACTCCACCACGAGTCCCCTCACAATTCACCAAAGTGTTTCTGCGGTGACTCCTTGCTGTAACGCACATCTTTAGCTTTTCCTTCACTTCACAGACAGCACCTCCTCCGCTCTCCAAGTCCACAGCCGAAGACCGTTTTGCTATTGCTATAGTGACCAAACAGTCAAAGGCAGATGCAAAAAAACAGCAGCCCCTTGTGGGTTGTCTGCAACAATGCATGCAATGAACGGCAAATAAGCATGTTGCATTCACAGCGGATAAAGCTCATCAATACACCCTCACGCTATCACTTCATATCCATGTGACAGTTCATGGACGAAGTACTCAAAGTAGTGAGTTTTTTGACTCTACTTAGAGATTGGTGACAAATCTTACAGATGACATGACTTGGGTGATCTTTTGCGATGTATAAAAAGCCCCAGGCTAGGCATGGCTTACAGCCCATGCGACCTGCAGAGCCACAACGACTTCTGCTCAGAGGCAGAGTTGTGGCTGAGGATTCAGTTGTTGACATGCTCCAGTACTTTGTCTCTGTCCAGGAAGACGCAACGTAACCTCGTCGTCAGTAGCATCCTCCTCCACTTCCTCTGCTGACCTCATCGACTGGCTGACTTTGGTTTGAAAGTAAGTGGGGTCTCCAACCTCATCATCACCCCGTGTGTTTTCACTCCCCTTGTCCTGACTCCTCTGAGCCAACTTCTTCCTTCCCTGACCAAATAGTAAAGTTGTCTTTCCAATCAGGTATCTGAGTCTCCTCAGCATGTTCCCCATTGTCTCCACCAGGATGATTTACAGTTTGGGAATGAGGGTGTACATTATAATCAGCACCTTCTTCATCGGGTCCTGGCTCCGACTTACAAAGCTTCTGGGCATCAGTGCAGATAATTTCCTTGTCTGTACTCACTGCAGTTTTGTAGCAGACCTCTGATTCCCAGGCTATTGTGTGACTGAACAGCTCTGCCGACTCAACCATCTCTGTTACCCCATACTCAGCAGGGCTGGTGGAAACTTGTGAGCTGTTTGGAAGCAAGTGCGATTGGGTTGACGCCAAAGAGGAATGGAGTATTTGGGATATTGAAGTGGCGGTTCCGGATAGGCTGCTGGTTATGTCACTGATGACGTGGCACTCTGTTTTTGGCTCATGGAGGTGCATTGGGGTCCACCCTGAGTTGGGGCGGAACCAGGTTAAAAAAAGGGGCTGGAGACAACAAGGAGGTGCGCAGTCTTCCATTATGCTCAGACAGAGCACACCTCCATGTGTTGAACGTATTGCGGCTTTAGGACAGAGGTAGGCAGGGATAGGGCGTCTGTGCAGGACGCCACCACACTTGGTAACGCAGAATGGTTGCGACCAGCTCCTGTCCTACCAGTCCTGCTACTGCAGCACAGTGACATTAACTGGGCTGCTGCTGCTGCGCCTGCTGTCCACAGGTGTGAACAGGCAGACCGAAAGACTTCTGGAGCGTTGCAAGTTGTTGAGCTGCTGGGTGTGAACGGTGGAAGTGAGCACATAGCGAGCGTACCCTCTGCAGAAGGCCATGTAGGCCGGGGTAGTGGTTTAAATATTGCTGGACAACCAGGTTCAACACGTCAGCCATACAAGGCACGTGTCTCACATTGCCCTGGCGAAGGGCCGCAACCAGGTTTGCATCATTGTCGAACATGGCTGTTACGTCAACATCGGAGTCCGCTCCAGCAACTTGTACTCCGATCGCCAGGTGACACTGCGTTCCTTTCGTAGATAGTTCTGTTGATGGGAGAGGAGTCGATGACAGCGGTGCCGGTGGCTGCAGGTTCCACACAGCCACTGGGCAGGGTTACCTTGAGATATGCAGTACCACTGGCTGACTGTAGGTGTTTTTTGTCTCACAGCTGAAGTAACATCATTCAGTTACAACCAATGGGAAGACACCACACCCTTTTTTAGGCCCCTCCTGTCTGCTGACCACTGCCAGACATAGTTCTGAACTTCTGGTTCCTGTTCCGCCCTGTTCTGTTTTGTGATTTTGTGTGCTGACTACCGCTTGTTTCCTGACTATGTCTCCTGCCTGATGTTTATGTACCTCATTGCCCGATCCGCATTTGACCTCTGCTTGTTTTCTGATTAACTCCTGGCCGTCCAATTCTGTTCCTCTTCCTCAATTCATGGTTTGACCCTGCCTGACTACTACTCTCTCGCACTGCAGCCTTCCACAGGTATTGATCACCTTTGGCCCTGTGTACAGTCATGGCCAAAAGTTTTGAGAATGCTACAAATATTAATTTTTACAAAGTCTACTGCTTAAGTTTTTCTAATGGCAATTTGCATATACTCCAGAATGTCATAAAGAGTGATCAGCTTAACAGCAATTACTTGCAAAGCCAATATTGGCTAAGAAAATGAACTTAACCCCCAAAACACATTTCAACATCATTGCATTCCTGCCTTAAAAGGAGCAGCCAATATTGTTTTAGTGATTGTTCCATTAACACAGGTGTGGGTGTTGATGAGGACAGGGCTGGCGATCAATCAGTCATGATTAAGTAAGAATGACACCAGTGGACACTTTCAAAGGAGGCTGGTGCTTGGTATCATTGTTTCTCTTCAGTTAACCATGGTTATCTCTAAAGAAACACGTGCAGCCATCATTGCTCTGCACAAAAATGGCCTAACAGGGAAGAGTATCGCAGCTACAAAGATTGCACCTCAGTCAACAATCTATCCCATCATCAAGAACTTCAAGGAGAGAGCTTCCATTGTTGCCAAAAAGGCTCCAGGGCGCCCAAGGACCAGCAAACACCAGGACCGTATCTTAAAACTGTTTCAGCTGCGGGATCGGACTACCAGCAGTGCCGAGCTAGCTCAGCAATGTCAGCAGGCTGGTGTGAGTGCTTCTGCACGCACTGTGAGGCGGACACTGCTTGAGCAAGGCCTGGTTTCAAGGAGGGTAGCAAAGAAGCCACTTCTCTCCAGAAAAAACATCAGGGACCGACTGATATTCTGCAAAAGGTACAGGGAGTGAACTGCTGAGGACTGGGGTAAAGTCATTTTCTCAGATGAATCCCCTTTTCGATTGTTTGGGACATCTGGAAAACAGCTTATTAGGAGAAGAAGAGGTGAGCGCTACCACCAGTCTTGTCTCATGCCAACTGTTAAGCATCCTGAAACGATTCATGTGTGGGGTTGCTTCTCAGCCAAGGGAATCGGCTCACTCACAGTCTTGCCTAAAAACACAGCCATGAATAAAGAATGGTACCAGAATGTCCTCCAAGAGCAACTTCTCCCAACTGTCCAAGAGCAGTTTGGCGCCCTTCTCCAGCATGATGGAGCACCTTGCCATAAAGCAAAGGTGATCACTAAATGGCTCATGGAACAAAACATAGAGATTTTGGGTCAATGGCCTGGAAACTCCCCAGATCTTAATCCCATTGAGAACTTGTGGGCAATCATCAAGAGACGGGTGGACAAACAAAAACCAACAAATTCTGGCAAAATGCAAGCATTGCTTATTCAAGAATGGACAGCTATCAGTCAGGATTGGATCCAGAAGTTGATTTAGAGCATGCCAGGGAGAATTGCAGAGGTCCTGAAGAAGAAGGATCAACACTGCAAATATTGACTTGCTGCATTAACTTATTCTAACTGTCAATATAACCTTTTGGTACTCATAATATGATTGCAATTATATTTCTGTATGTGATGTAAACATCAGACAAACACAATTAAAAACCAGAGGGCAACAGATCATGTGAAAATATAATTTTGGTGTCATTCTCAAAACTTTTGGCCATGACTGTAATTCCAAATCCCTGTATAGGGGTTAAAGGATTTCAGGGTTCTAGGGGTGCAGCTTGTTGAGTGGCTTCCCTCTAGGCTATCCTTTACAGCCCGTATGAGTGTGTGGATCCAGGCAGGCGTTTCACCGAGCCCTCTACAGAAGGCCATGTAGGCCGGGATAGTGGTTTAAAAATTGCTGGACAACCAGGTTCAACACGTGAGCCATACAAGTCACGTGTCACATTGTCCCGGCGAAGGGCCATACCCAGGTTTGTATCATTGTTGCACACGGCCTTCCCTGGCTGCTGGTTGAGTGGAGACAATCATTGATGAAACTCGGTCTCCAGAGCTAACCATACACAACTCCTCAGCGGTGTGACTCACATTTCCCATACATTTCAAAGTAAAGATTTGACCGCCTGATGGCGTTGAGCTCTGCTGCCAGTATAGTATGGAGGTGTGCGGGATTCCTTGTTCACAGTTACAACGTAGGTGGCCTTACTAGACAAGTTTTGAGCGGAGGTTGAGGACCTAGACGAAGTTGAGGAGGCAGAAGCAGTAGAAGAACTTCTACATACAGAGGAAGGATTGACACACAACTCGTGGGGACGGCAAGACTTGTACAACAGACCCTTCTCCATCTCTCACCATAGTTACCCAGTGCCCAGTCAGCGACATGTAACGCCACTGTCCATGCTTACTGGTCCAAGTATCTGTAGTGAAATGCACCCTGTCACACACAGCGTTTCTCAAGGAAGCGGTGATGTTGTGTTCGACATGCTGGTGTAGCGCGGGCACACCTTTATTGGAGGAGTGGCGACTGGGCATTGGCTCTTGGGGCACTGCGATGGGCATAAGGTCTCAAAAATCCTCTGTGTAAAAAGGGTGGAAAGGCAGCATTTCTGTAGCCAACAGCTTGCAGATGCTGAAAGTCAACCTCTTAGGCATGTCATGCCTTTCTAAAATCTTGTAAAACACAGCAAGGGGACTCCAACCACAGTCTCCCTCATTTCCAAAAATTGGGCCACACACACACACACACCAATTCACTGGCATCAGTTGTCCCCCAGTTGTAATCTTAAAAAGATGCTTTGCATGAAGCACTCTCAAAAGTACACCAGCCTTTCGCCTCCCCTGGATGACACAGGGGTAGAAAAGTCCTCTGTGATCCATGACTTGTTCATCTTGGTTCATATTTCAAAAGCAACGGGACTCCAACCACAGTCTCCCACGTTTCCAAAAATTGGGCCACACACACCACTTCACTGGCATCAGTTGTCCCCCAGTTGCAATCTTAAAAAGATGCTTTGCATGAAGCACTCTCAAAAATACACCAGACTTTCGCCTCCCCTGGATGACACAGTGGTAGAAAAGTCCTTGCGGATCCATGACTTACTCATCTTGGGTCATTTTTCAAAAAAAAGGGAACTCCAACCACAGTCTCCCTCGTTTTCAAAAATTGGGCCACACACACAACAATTCACTGTCATCAGTTGTCCCCCAGTTGCAAACTTAAAAAGATCATTTGCATGAAGCACTCTCAAAAATACACCAGCCTTTCGCCTCCCCTGGATGACACAAGGGTAGTAAAATCCTCTGTGATCCATGACTTGGTCATCTTGATGAACGTTAGTCTGTCCACATTTTCACTGGACAGACGCGTGCGCTTATCTGTCAGCACACACCCAGCAGCACTGAAGACACGTTCCGAGAGAACGCTGGCTGCGGGACACGACAAGATCCCCAAGGCGTAAGTGGCGAGCTCTGGCAATTTATCCAGATTGGAAGCCCAAAATGAGCAAGGCTCAAGTTGCACAGTAATGGCATCGATGTTCACTTGCAGATACTCCGATATCTGAGTCTCCTCCTCTTTTTACTCATCCAGCTGTTTTGTTTTCGCATGAGTATATGTCCTTGTCACTTTCCCATGTGTTTGTGGTGTCTTGGGAGTTGTTTGTCACCTTTTGGACACCTTTGAAGGTGTTTTCTATGTGTTTTTATGTGTTTGTCTTTGCCTCCCATTGTTTTCAAATGGGGTTAGAGTGGTTTGTCGAACGGGGCCTCTGTTTGACAAACCGAACTCGAACGCTAGGGGGGTGGCTCATCTCTACTTATAACCCTTCTAACTTCCTAACGAAAAAAAAAAATATTTTTCTAAAATTGTGCTGATGTAAAGTAGACGTGGGAAATGTTATTTACTAACTTTTTTTATGGCATAACTCTTTGGTTTAAGAGAATGATACAAAATTTGAAAATTGCAACATTTTCTAAACTTTCTCCAAATGTACGAGTTTTTCACAAATAAAAGCAAAAAATATTGTCCTAAATTTACCACTATCATGAAGTACAATATGTTACGAAAAACGATCTCAGAATAACTGGGATCCATTGAAGCATTCCAGAGTTATTACATCATAAAGTGACACTGGTCAGATTCTAAAATTTGGCCTTTGTCTTTCAGGTCAAAATTGGAGCCGTCATTAAGGGGTTAAACTCACTTGAACATGGTTTTTGTTGAGCAATGCAGTCCTGAGTAGTGAGCCTGCATACAGACAATAGAGTTTAAGTCCATTACTAGTTTTTTTTTTTTTTTTTTTTAAAACAATTGTACTTGCAGGTTTTTCTGTAGCCTCAAGTGACCCTTGGTTCTTAGACAACTCTTCTGATAATTCGTTTTACTCCTCTGTTTGAAATCTTGCCAGGAGTATCGGGTCGTGGCCGGTTTATGATGAAATAATGTTTTTTCCACTTCTATATTATGGCCTCAACAGTAGAGTTGAGCGCGGTTCGCGGTTCGAGAACGGTTCTAGCAGCAAAAAGACAAGCTAATTACTAGCTGGCTTTCCGCTGTAATAGTGTAAGTCACTCTGTGACTCACACTATTATGAAATTTCAGTGTATAGTGTGCGGGAACAGCGAATTCAGATCACTGCTGTTTGGATAATGGCGATTTTTTCCTTGTCTTCCTTCCCTAAGCGCGCGCGTGTAGTGGGGCGGGCCAGCATGTCAGCCAATCCCAGACACACACACAGCTAAGTGGACTTTTAGCCAGAGAAGCAACGGCATGTTTGATAGGATGTCCATGTCACATGTCCCTGCATTATAAAAACGAGTATCTGCCCGTCCGGACGCCATTATCTCTTCTGCGTCTGGGTGTCAGTCACTGCTGGCGTAGCTCCTGTCTCCGATACTGCTGTGTACGCTCTATACACAGCGCTATACAGAATAGGGATAGAAGTTTCTTTCAGCCCTTCTAAGGGCCAATACCGGCAGGGTCAGAGCCATAGGTGACAGTCAGGGCAGTGAAAACAGATTTTAAGAGCTACACAAGATGACAGCGTCTGTGTAGCTAAGGTCAGGGATTTCCTCACTGCATTTCCCCATTAGGAGGGATAGAAAGGGAGGCTTCCTTTCCTCTACCCAGACCCACAACCCTGCCACTGTACCCTCCTGCCCTTTGCACACTCAAACTCATTGTTACTAAGCCATTATACTAGCAAACACTGAGGAAACTTAGTGGCATCCTAAAAGTGGCTGTTGGACTTCTGTATTGTCCCACTAGTGCAAAGATATTTGCAGCACGTCTGCCTGCATTGCACACTCAAACTCATTGTTACTAAGCCATTATACTAGCAAACACTGAGGAAACTTAGTGGCATCCTAAAAGTGGCTGTTGGACTTCATTATTGTCCCACTGGTGCCAAGCTATTTCTAGCACCTCTGCATGGCACCCTCCTGCTCTGTTTTTAATAAGCTATAATGATAGCAAAAAATGCTGCCATTTAGTGGCATACAAGAAGTGGCTGTTGTACTCCATTAGTGCCCCACTGGTGCAAATCTATTTGCAGCACCTCTGCATGACACCCTCATGCACATTTTGCTACGCTAATTTTATAGCAAACTCAGGGAATTCCTTGCTGCATTTGATCATTCGGAGGGATAGAAAGTGAGGCTTCCTTTACTGTCCTGGTACCCACAGAACATGGCCACTGTACCCACCTGTCCACTTTTGCAACGCTATTTAATTTGCCCAAAGAGCTGACTCTTTTTCTGCCTTCCTAAAATTGTCTGCAATACTAAGTTAGTGTTCCTTTGCTGCCAAGCAAGGTACAACACATGTGCATTCTACACTCCTTTCCATTTCTGGATTGCAATTATTAACTGCAGGTAGTCCAGCCAATCTGTGACGAAGGTGCAGGTTTGGATATAATGTAGCCTGCATCCAATGTTGGTTTTCTCGATGTCTGACAGCTCAACAATACCATCTGTTTCCACTTCCAAAACAAGTGATGACCTGCCAATCACACTCCCTGTTGCGTGTAAAGGGGTGGAAGTTCAGTGTGAAAAACCATGTGAGACTGCTGTCCCCACAGTCACAGAGGATGAAGAGCACGCAGATGCACTTGATGGGGCAGGCGGTGGTTGCACAGGCACGCTAGGCCGCATTGTAGCACAGTGAAATTCACATTGCGACTTATGCTTCATTTTAAGTCGTGTACAGGGTGGGCTCCCCAGTATGCAGCAAAACCAGGCAACAGGAAAAGGACTCTAGTCAGTTGGGTTGATAAATGATTGTTTAACTTTACCAAAACAAACAATAAGAACCATGCATACAATTTAAATAATTGAACAATCTATTCTGTTGCCTACTACCTGCTAATCCCTCTGCGTAGCAGTAATTGTGTGTTTGTGCATGTGTGTGTGTGTGTGCGAACACGACTTACCAGTGGCGCATCACAAGAGCTTCCCAGTTATCTATGTAAACATAGACAAAACACATTACCCCCCCTGAATACCCTTGTTAGCTGAAGCCTCACAGATAAGGCAGATGATAACAGTGTGAATGCAAACCACACAGCTCTGCAACACAGTCATGGAAATCTTGAAAATCAACAGTCAATGCAAACATGTGTCGCTGTCCCTCTATGATTTAAACTGTACGTGACAATTTGACAGTGCAGAGGCAGCAAGTCTTATTGTCTATAAATAGTCGGCCTACCCAGAATAGATATGTGTTTTGCTAATAAAACAAAGTGTTGCGTGCCCGCATTATTGTCTGGGCACAGCCTACCGTACCCGGGTACTGTGATGTCCAGTTGCCAGAAATAAAGACTTTACGCTCCTCTCACGGTAAGCAGTATAGACAGCACCGTAAGAATGTTGGTCTGTGGCACAGGATGCTGCTCACTGGCGTTACGGTACTCCTCACCAAACTCCAAAATGACTCCCCTCACAATTGAACGAAGTGTTTCCGCGGTGGCTCCTTGCTGTAACACATACCTTTAGCTTTTCCTTCTGTTCATAGACAGCATCTCTAAGTCCACACCCGAAGAGAAATTTCTCCTCCGCGTCTAAGTGTGGAGAGACAGCTAGTGCGCATGCGTGTGCCGATTTACCCCAGCCGCAGCCTAACTACAGTGTTTCGCCTAGTGAGTATGCTCAGCCTAACTGTGCCATTCCTGAGGCTAAGTCTTCATTTCGGGATACAGCGCATGCTCCCAAACTTAGTGCGAAAAGCCTCTTTGCACAGGTACTTGCATTCCGTGCCGGGTCTAAGTCCTGTTTTGTGCCTAGACACCATGCTAAAGCTGATAGTCTTTTTTCAGAGACTGTATTTCATGCTACTGAGCATGCTCAGGCACTTACTGGATCAGAGACTAGGTCCGGTAATGAACTCTTTGGCCCTGCCCCTGATGTGGGGGGCCCATATAGACCACAGGGCATCAGGTGTCCTGACGATGTGGCCAGGCCACTCCCAAATGGCTTGCAGAGGCCCGCCCCTATGACTTGTCACCTCATTATTGATGGTCAGACGATGACTGGTGAGGTGTTTGTGTCGTGGCAGCCATGAGGTCATTATTGAAGTTGCGGTTCCAAATAGGACACTAGTTATGCCACTCATGACGTGTCACTCTGCTTTTGTCTCCAGGAGGTGCATTGTGGTCCACCCTGGTTTGGGGTGGACCCAGGTTATAAAACGGGCTGGAGCCAACAAGGAGGTGCGCAGTCTTCTATTATGCTCCGAAAGAGCACACCTCCATGTGTTGAACCCATTGCGGCTTTAGGCCAGTGGTAGGCAGGGATAGGGCGTCGATGCAAGCCACCACCACAGTTGGTAACGCAGAACGGTTAAGACCAGCTCCTGTCCTACAAGTCCTGCTTGTGCAGCCCAGTGGCATTAACAGGCCTGCTGCTGCTGATGCGCCTGCTGTGCACAGGTGTGGCCCCAATGCACATGGTCAGCGTACTCAATGGCCCCTGTGATGTTAACAGGGAGTTCCTGGGCTGGGTGGGCGTGTGGACCCTGTGACGCTAACAGGGCTCCCAGTCTCCATATCCGAGTGGCGTCTAACTCGGTTCAGGCTACTATTAGTTTCATAGCCACACAGCTCTGTATCCTCCACCTAACCTTCCAGTTGCCAACCTCTCCTTTTCCATCTGGGAGCACGGTGACACTGACTGCTGATGGGGATATATACCTTTCTCTTTCTTTTCTTATTCATTTTCGTTATATAGCGGTAACATAGTATATACCACCTTATCCAAATCTGCCAGTCCCAACGTAACAGATGGTGTTTCTTCAACAAATGTTACTTTTGCTTAACCACCAAACCCACGGACAAAAACTTTTTTCCCCTTTCCAACACAACTGTTCCTCTTTCCACCAGCATCTGTCCTTTTTCAACTCATTTTGTATATGACCAAAAGTGCAACTCTGCAGGGACACCATACTCAATGCCATCTCAGCACAGCAGCCAGCCCTCGGTCCCTCAGATGTGGACAAATAAAAGACCATTTCCTCCTATCCATGACAAAGCGTTGAGATTCACTCTGTGCAGCACTGGTGTTTAGTGGAAAAGCAGATCTAAGATTGCGTACCACCTTCTGCAGATACTCCTGTATACGTGCGTCCCTTTCTATGGCAGGAATTATTTCGCCAAATTTTGTCTTGTACCGGGGATCTAACAGTGTGGCAACCCAGTAGTTAGCATTACTTTGAATTCGTACAATCTGAGGGTCATGTTGTAGGTAGAGATGAGCGAACCGGTCGCGGTTCGGCTCGAGGTCGGTTCGCCGAACGGAGCTCCCGTTCGAGTTCGGTTCGTCGAACGTTCGACGAACCGAACTCGAACGTATAGGCTATAATGGGAGGCAATCACAAACATATAAAAATGCATTATAAATGTACACAAACAGTTAATAAACATTGCCATAACACTTACCGGTCCTCGCGATCCCTTCTGCACTCTGTCTCCTGCCGCTATTCCATCCGATGATCGCTGAATCCTCCCGGTGACCTGCACTGCCAGCAGAGAAGCAGGACCTATCGTGACGTCAAAATAGCCATGTGACCAGTCACGTGGCTATTATCTCATTGGCTACAGACTGGTCACATGACTATGACACGTCATGTAGGACCTGCGAGTGCATCTCTCCGGTACACGGTGCACATATGTGTATCGCCGTGTACCGACGACATGCTCTAGCACACGGTCGACTCCCCGTTCCGTTAGGGACCGGCTGACACAGCCGGTCATTAACGGAGATCACCGTTGCCATAGCAACGCAGTTAGCGGTGACGTCACCGCTAACCGCGGCTCCGAGAGCACCGTTGCTATGGTAACGCGTCTGTCAGCGTTACCGCTAGCAGCCAGCAGTGATCACTCACGGAGTGAAGGCTGCACGCTGCTTCCCGATTGTAGTGAGCATTGTAGTTAGGATGGAGGTTCCCCAGCCCCAAGTGATGAGCTGGTGAATCTCATCCTTCCTCACTACAATCGTCACTACTACTACACTAGAAAGAAAGAAGACAGAAGAGCAGGATCGTGGAGGGCTGACAGGGGTAATAAAGATGGAGTCTCTAATGTGTCTGTGTATTTATTTCTATTAAAGTATTTTTTCTCTGTGTGGTGTCTTTTTTTAACCCTTTATTGGAGATTCTTAATGGCCGGGTCAAACGTGCCTGACATTAAGAATCTCTGGCTTAATACTGGCTGGTAAAACAAAGCCAGTATTAACTCATGATTACCCAACAAGCCACCCGGCTCCAGGGCTGTTGGAAGAGTTGGATACAGCGCCAGATGATGGCGCTTCTATGAGAGCGCCATTTTCTGGGACGGCTGCGGACTGAAATCCGCAGCAGAGGCGCCCACAAACCTCGGGCTAACCTGTGCTGCGGATTCCAATCCCCAGCTGCCTAGTTGTACCCGGCTGGACACAAAAATAGGGCGAAGCCCACGTCATTTGTTTTTTAATTATTTCATGAAATAAGTGAAATAATTAAAAAAAACGGGCTTCCCTATATTTTTGGTTCCCAGCCGGGTACAAATAGGCAACTGGGGGTTGGAGGCAGCCCGTGGCTGCCAGCTGTACCTGGCTAGCATACAAAAATATGGCGAAGCCCACGTCATTTTTTTGGTGGGCAAAAAACTTCTGCATACAGTCCTGGATGGAGTATGCTGAGCCTTGTAGTTCTGCAGCTGCTGTCTGCTCTTCTCCATACAGACAGACAGCAGCTGCAGAACTATAAGGCTCAGCATACTCCATCCAGGACTGTATGCAGAAGTTTTTTGCCCCCTGAAAAAATTATGTGGCTTCGCCATATTTTTGTATGCTAGCCAGGTACAGCAGGCAGGTACGGCTGCCCCCAACCCCCAGTTGCCTATTTGTACCCGGCTGGGAACCAAAAATAAAGGGAAGCCCTTTTTTTATTATTTCATGAATTTCATGAAATAATTAGAAAACAAATGACGTAGGCTTTGCCCCATTTTTGTGTCCAGCCAGGTACAACTAGGCAGCTGGGGATTGGAATCCGCACCACCGGTTGGCCTGAGCTTTCTGGGCCCCACTGCTGCGAATTGCAGTCTGCAGCCACCTCAGAAAATGGCATTTTCATAGAAGCGCCATCTTCTGGCGCTGTATCCAACTCTTCCAGCACCTGCCTGCTATACCTGGCTAGCATACAAAAATATGGCGAAGCTCACGTCCTTTTTTTGTAGCTTTTTGGCAAAAAAAAAAAAAAAAAATGCTTCCCTGGATTTTCCATTGCCAGTGAAGGTAACACCAAGCAGTGGGGGTTAGCAGCCAGTAGCTGCTTGGATTACCCTTAGCTAGCAATACAAAAAATGCAGTGGGAGCTAACATATATTTTTTTTAATTATTTATTTAAATAACTAAAAATAAAATGGGCTTCCCTGTATTTTGATTGCTGGACATCACAGTGCTGTAAAAATAAATCTTTAAAAAAATGACGTAGCGCTCCGCGGTATTTTTGATTCTCAGCGCAGATAAAGCAGACAGCTATGGGTTGCCACCCCCATCTGCCTGCCGTTACCTTGGTTGGCAATCAAAATACAGGGAAGCCCATTAATTTTTTCTATTTAAAAAATAGTTAAAAAAAAAAAATTACGTTGGGTCCCCCCATTTTTGATAGCCAGCTAGGGTAAAGCAGACGGCTGTAGCCTGAAAACCACAGCTGGCAGCTTTACCGTGGTTGGGGATCCAATGTGGAGGTCCCCTCAGGCTCTTTTTTATAATTATTTTATAAATATTAATAATTACACAATAAAAGTAGGGGACCCCCCAAATTGGATCACCAGCCAAGGTAAAGCGGACAGCTGTGGTCTGGTATTCTCAGGGTGGGAAGGTCCATAGTTATTGGGCCTTCACAGCCTAAAAATAGCAGGCCGCAGGCACCCCAGACGTGGCGCATCCACTAGATGCGCCAATCCTGGCGCTTCACCCCAGCTCATCCCGTGCCCTGGTGCAGTGGCAAACGGGGTAATAAATCGGGTTGATACTAGCTGTAAAGTCACCTGAGATCAAGCCCAGCAGTTTGTGATGTCATGGCGTCTATTAGATACCCAACATCATAAACTGTCAGTACTAACAAAAACAAAAAATCGACAAAAGAAATTTATTTGAAAAAACAGTCCCCAAAACATTTCCTCTTTCACCAATTTATTGTAAGAAAAAAAATAAAGGGGTCCCACGACGACTCTGGACCGTCTAGAATATGGGGGGGAGACACTCAGGGAACGTATCCCCCATTTTCTAGGAGTGCGGACCCTTCATGTGAGGAGTGTGGGTGCAATGAATCTGCACTCACTCTCCCCGGGTCCACAGCAGCAGAGTCCATGTCGTAATGGTTGCTACCAAAGCTGCAATGCCCTGCTCATGAGGTAAGGGCATGCCTAATCAGGAGAACTACTGTAGAGGAAGCTCTGCTCACTGGTATATAGGTGCTCAGAGGTAATAATAGATAAAATTAGTGAGTAACCTCGGCACTCTATATCTCCCAGACTAAGTCAGTAAGTCACAATGGATAGTAATGCAAAATCACTCTTTATTGGTCCGTATTAAGAAAATTTTTTTTTCATAAGCATATATGTTTTTGTCCAAAACAAGTTACAAATGACGTTTCGGCCTGAGCCTTCGTCAGATTGGACTTATCTGCATGTAATCATGAAAAATGACAATAATCAGTATCACATAAGAGTGAGAGAACAATAACATAAACTCGAACAATGTAGAGGTACAATTGGGATGCAGCAAAAAAATTGCAACACAGCAAGAAATGAAACACATGATACAAATGTCATAATACAGTACAAGGACAATATAGTAATGACAAATATGGGGTCAGAGTAGACTTAGACAGCTCTGGTACGAAAGAGATGTCAATCATAAAGTAACATGTGCAGTAGGTGTAGAGCTACACTATGCATGGCAGAGCTAATGGGTAGACCGACCATAGAAAAAGTAGAGAAAAAGTGGAGAAAAAGTGGAGAATAAGTGGAACATAAGAGGAGAAAAAGTGGAGAAAAAGTGGAGAAAAAAGTGGAGAAAAAGTGGAGAAAAAGTGGAGAAAAAGTGGAGAAAAAGTGGAGATTAAGAGGAGAAAAAGTGGAGAAAAAAGTGGAGAAAAAAGTGGAGAAAAAGTGGAGCATAAGAGGAGAAAAAGTGGAGAAAAAGTGGAGAAAAAAGTGGAGAAAAAGTGGAGCATAAGAGGAGAAAAAGTGGAGATTAAGAGGAGAAAAAGTGGAGAAAAAGTGGAGAAAAAGTGGAGAAAAAGTGGAGCATAAGAGGAGAAAAAGTGGAGAAAAAAGTGAAGAAAAAGTGGAGAAAAAGTGGAGCATAAGAGGAGAAAAAGTGGAGAAAAAGTGGAGAAAAAGTGGAGAAAAAGTGGAGCATAAGAGGAGAAAAAGTGGAGAAAAAGTGGAGAAAAAGTGGAGAATAAGTGGAACATAAGAGGAGAAAAAGTGGAGAAAAAGTGGAGAAAAAAGTGGAGAAAAAGTGGAGAAAAAGTGGAGAAAAAGTGGAGAAAAAGTGGAGAAAAAGTGGAGATTAAGAGGAGAAAAAGTGGAGAAAAAAGTGGAGAAAAAAGTGGAGAAAAAGTGGAGCATAAGAGGAGAAAAAGTGGAGAAAAAGTGGAGAAAAAAGTGGAGAAAAAGTGGAGCATAAGAGGAGAAAAAGTGGAGATTAAGAGGAGAAAAAGTGGAGAAAAAGTGGAGAAAAAGTGGAGCATAAGAGGAGAAAAAGTGGAGAAAAAAGTGAAGAAAAAGTGGAGAAAAAGTGGAGCATAAGAGGAGAAAAAGTGGAGAAAAAGAGGAGAAAAAGTGGAGAAAAAGTGGAGAAAAAGTGGAGCATAAGAGGAGAAAAAGTGGAGAAAAAGTGGAGAAAAAGTGGAGAAAAAGTGGAGCATAAGAGGAGAAAAAGTGGAGAAAAAAGTGAAGAAAAAGTGGAGAAAAAGTGGAGCATAAGAGGAGAAAAAGTGGAGAAAAAGTGGAGAAAAAGTGGAGAAAAAGTGGAGAAAAAGTGGAGCATAAGAGGAGAAAAAGTGGAGAAAAAGTGGAGAAAAAGTGGAGAAAAAGTGGAGAATAAGTGGAACATAAGAGGAGAAAAAGTGGAGAAAAAGTGGACAAAAAAGTGGAGAAAAAGTGGAGAAAAAGTGGAGAAAAAGTGGAGATTAAGAGGAGAAAAAGTGGAGAAAAAAGTGGAGAAAAAAGTGGAGAAAAAGTGGAGCATAAGAGGAGAAAAAGTGGAGAAAAAGTGGAGAAAAAAGTGGAGAAAAAGTGGAGCATAAGAGGAGAAAAAGTGGAGATTAAGAGGAGAAAAAGTGGAGAAAAAGTGGAGAAAAAGTGGAGAAAAAGTGGAGCATAAGAGGAGAAAAAGTGGAGAAAAAAGTGAAGAAAAAGTGGAGAAAAAGTGGAGCATAAGAGGAGAAAAAGTGGAGAAAAAGTGGAGAAAAAGTGGAGAAAAAGTGGAGAAAAAGTGGAGCATAAGAGGAGAAAAAGTGGAGAAAAAAGTGGAGAGAACGTGGAGAAAAAGTGGAGAAAAAGTGGAGCATAAGAGGAGAAAAAGTGGAGAAAAAGTGGAGAAAAAGTGGAGAAAAAGTGGAGCATAAGAGGAGAAAAAGTGGAGAAAAAAGTGGAGAAAACGTGGAGAAAAAGTGGAGAAAAAGTGGAGAAAAAGTGGAGCATAAGAGGAGAAAAAGTGGAGAAAAAGTGGAGAAAAAGTGGAGCATAAGAGGAGAAAAAGTGGAGAAAAAAATGGAGAAAAAGTGGAGAAAAAGTGGAGAGAAAGTGGAGAAAAAAATGGAGAAAAAGTGGAACACCCTTTGGTACCTTTCATGTGGCACTAAGGGGTGCTTAGCTTTGTATTTAGCCAAAAAAATGAAAAAAAAATGACATAGGGTTCCCCCTAGTTTTGTAGCCAGCTAGGGTAAAGCAGACGGCTGCAGCCTGCAGACCACAGCTGGCAACCTCACCTTGGCTGGTAATCCAAAACTGAGGGCACCCCACGCTGTTATTTTAAATTAAATAAATAATTAAAAAAAAAAACACGTAGGGGTCCCCCAAAATTGGATCACCAGCCAAGGTAAAGCAGACAGCTGGGGCCTGATATTCTCAGACTAGGGAGGTCCATGGTTATTGGAATCTCCCCAGCCTAAAAATAGCAGGCCGCAGCCGCCCCAGAAGTGGCGCATCCATTAGATGCGCCAATCCTGGTGCTTCGCCCCAGCTCATCCCGCGCCCTGGTGCGGTGGCAAACGGGGTAATATTTGGGGTTAATACCAGATGTGTAATGTCACCTGGCATCAAGCCCTGGGGTTGGTGAGGTCAGGCGTCTATCAGATACCCGACATCACCAACCCAGTCAGTAATAAAAAAAAATAGACGACAAACACATTTTTATTTGAAAAAACACTCCCCAAAACATTCCCTCTTTAACCAATTTATTAGATTGAAAAACAAATCCAGGTCTGGTGTAATCCAAGGGGTTGCCATGACGATCCACACTGTCCCAGTCAATGAAGAGCAGGATGTTCCCCATTGACTGGGAGAGCAGTGCAGTGACCTGAGCTAACATCAATGGGTCAGCCCAGGTCACTGCAGGGGGGTGACAAGTGCTGCTGTCAGCGAGGTACATTACCTGCGCTGATCTCCAGCACACTGACAGCCCCTGTCACTGAGGTCAATGACCGGCGCCTTCACAGCAAGTATCGCGAGAGGTCCGTGACGTCACCGCTAGTCAGTCTCGGGTCGGAAGCGATAGGTGATGTGACAAGCGGCGGCCATGGAGGACAGTGACAGCGCTGAGGTCGGGATGGCGGGACTTCATCACCGCAGGTAAGCCGAGCGAGCGAGCGAGCGAGCGAGCGGGCGGGCGGGGGGGGATGGGGGGGATGGGGGGGGATGGGGGGGGGGATGTGTGTGTGTGTGTGTGTGTGTGTATGTATGTGTACATGCCGCGGGCAGGAGGGGGCGGAGCGAGCTGAGCGGGAAAGTGTGGGCTTCCTGCACGTAACTAAGATAAACATCGGGTTACTAACCAAAGCGCTTTGCTTGGATACCCGATGTTTATCTTGGTTACCAGCTTGTGGCAGGCTGCCAGCGATGGCTCCTGCACACTGTAGCTGTAAAAAGCCCTGCTTTTTGCTGCTAGAACCGTTCTCGAACGTATCTAGAACTATCGAGCTTTTGCAAAAAGCTCGAGTTCTAGTTCGATCTAGAACATGCCCCAAAATCACTCGAGCCGCGAACTGGAGAACCACGAACCACGAACCGCGCTCAACTCTAGTTGTAGGTAGTGCAGCAAGAAGGCGCTCATGTGTCTTGTGCATCCAGGAGGACCAAGTCCTTGGTGTGTTGGTGGCAGAGAGGTGAGAATCGTGCCTCCTTCCTCTGCCCTCTCCCCCCAACCTCGCACAACTGAAATGTGAGCAAGCTCTCACTCATCTGCTGAGTCTTCCATGCCCATCGCCAGTTCGTCCTCCATTTCTTCATGGGCTCCTGCACCTTCCTCAACACTTTTTGCTGATACTATGCGCCCTTGTTAATCCCTCTCCCCCACCATGACTGCCGCCTAGGTGCCGCTGACCATCTGGACCTCGTAGATCTTGTTATCCCTTCCGCATATGACTCCTCCTGTACTTCCTCCCCTTCCTCTTGTCCCAACACCTGACTCCGAATAATGCTTACAGTGTGCTCCATCATGTAGATGACCAGAATTGTCACGCTGAGAATGGCATTGCCAGTACTAAACATCTTCGTCGACATTTGTAAACTGTGTAGGAGGGTTCATAGGTCCTTGATCTGACACCACTCCAGCAGCGTGATCTGCACCACCTCTGGATCAAGTTAGGCCAGGCTATATGTCATAACGTATTGCAGCAGGGTTCGGCGGTGCTGCCACAAACGCTGCAACATGTGCAGATTCAAATTCCAGCGTGTCGGCACATCGCATTTCAGGCATTTAACCACCAGACCTAAAGACTTCTGGAGCGACGAAAGTTGTTGAGCTGCTGTGTGCGAACGATGGAAGTGAGCACATAGCGAGCGTGCCCGCTGCACAAGGCCATGTAGGCCGGGATGGTGTTTTAAAAATTGCTGGAGAATTAGATTCAACACGTGAGCCACACAAGGCACGTGTGTCACATTGTCACGGCGAAGGGCCGCACCCATGTTTGCATCATTGTCACACCCGGCCTTCCCTGTCTGCTGGTTGAGTGGAGACAACCATTGATGAAACTTGGTCTCCAGAGCTAACCGTCCACAACTTCTCAGCGGTGTGACTCACATTTCCCATACATTTCAAAGTAAACATTTGACCGCATGATGGCATTGAGCTCTGCTGCCAGCATAGTAAGGAGGAGGTGTGTGGTTTTCCTTGTGCGCAGTTACAAGGAAGGGTGCCCTGACCACACAGGGTTTGGGCCGAGGTGAAGGACCCACACGAGGTTGAGGAGGCAGAAGCAGTGTATTAACTTCTACATACAGAGGAAGGATTGATACAACTCGTGGGGACAGCAAGACTTGTACAGCAGACCCTTCTCCATCTCTCCCCATAGTAACCCATTGCCCAGTCAGTGACATGTAACGCCCCTGTCCATGCTTACTGGGAAAAGTATCTGTGGTGAAATGCACCCTGTCACACAGTTTCTCAAAGAAGCGGTGATGTTTGGTGCGACATGCTGGTGTAGCGCGTACACTCCTTTGTTGGAGAAGGAGTGGCGCCTGGGCATCGGCTCTTGGGGCACTGCGATGGGCACAAGGTCTCGAAAATCCTCGGTTAAAAAGGTTGGAAAGGAAGCATTTTGGTAGCCAACAGTTTGCAGATGCTGAAAGTCAAGCTCTAAGCCATGTCATGCCCTTCTAGAAGCATGTAAAACACAGCAAGGGGACTCCAACCACAGTCTCCCTCGTTTCCACTAATTGGGCCACACACACCCCACTTGACTGTCCTCAGTTGACCCCCATTTTCAAGATGAAAAAGATGCTTTGCATGAAGCACTCTCAAAAATACGCGTGCCTTTCACCTCCCCTGGATGAGCCAGGGGAAGAAAAGTCCTCTGAGAGCCATGACTGTTTCATCTTGATGAACGTTAGTATGTCCACATTGTCAGTGGACAGACGCGTGTGCTTATCTGTCAGCACACCCCCAGCAGCACTGAGGACACGTTCCGAGAAAACGCTGGCTGCGGGACACAACAAGATCCCCAAGGCGTACGTGGTGAGCTCAGGCAATTTATCCAGATTGGAAGCCTAAAATGAGCAGGGCTCAAGTTGCACAGTAATGGCATGGACGTTCCCTTGCATATACCCATATCTGTGTCTCCTCCTCTTTTTCCTTGTCCAGCTCTTTTGTTTTCGCATGAGTATATGTCCTTGTCACTTTCCCATGTGTTTGTGTTGTGTTGTGAGTTGTTTGTCACCTTTTGGACACCTTTGAGGGTGTTTTCTAGGTGTTTTTAGGTGTTTGTGATTGCCTGTCATTGTTTCCTATGCGGTTCGAGTTCGGTTCGTCGAACGTTCGCCGAACCGAACTCGAACGGGACCTCCGTTCAACGAACCGAACTCAAGCCGAACCACGACCGATTCGCTCATCTCTACTCAACAGTACTCACTGAAACCTTAAGCAGTTTAGAAAATCCTCTGTAACCAATGCCAGCAGTATCTTTTGGAACAATAACATTGCGAACATCTTGAGACAGCTCACTGGTTTACACATCAGGAGAATTTTCTTGTGTGGTACCTTGGGGTAATGAGACATCTTTTTATAGGCCATCAGTTGAACCAGCTGATATTATTTTTCATTAGGTGGCAGGATTGTTTTCTAATCACTGATAGATTTTAATATTCCTACAAAAATTAGACTCTACACATGTATATCTTTTAAATATTTTCGTCTCTTTATTATTGCAAGAAAAAATGTTATTAGAACACCATACATGAATAGAAAAGAAAAGGGCAAATCCTTAGTAACACATAGGACTAATTATTACGTAATTCTTACTAATTATTATTTTTCATAGTTTTTTTACCTGTGCTTTTTATAGGGTTATTTTTATTTGATTGACCCACCACAGTATACCTAATGTTCGTAATAATTAGTCATATGTGTTACTAAGTATTTGCCCTTTCCTTTTCTATTCATGTATTGTGTTCTAATAAAAACATTTTTTTGCAAAAATAAAGAGACAAAAATATTTGAAAGATATAAATGTGTAGAGTCTAATTTTCTGTAGGCATATTGTGTTTTTTAGACTCTGTTAAGAGGGTAACTATTTGATTGTTACTGATAGATTTTAGCTGGTGTCATGACTCTCCATGGCTTTTTGCGCCTCTTTTTCCTGCAAATGTTTAATTATTTTTTCCCTGTGCTATTACTGATTATTAAACAGAACTTAATTTATGGACATTTATGGTTTGATGTGTCGCGGGTGGAGGAGGGGACGCCACGCTCTCCCACTGCTCGGGTCCGGCTGCCGCTGCGGCTGCTGCGGCCTGCTGCCGCTGCTCGGTGGCTCGAGCGATGGTCCGGATCCTGGGGACTCGAGCGGCGCTCCTCGCCCGTGAGTGAGAGGGGATTGGGTTTTGGGATAGTTTATTGTCCGTGACGCCACCCACGGTTGTGGTGATTAAGTGGACACCACCGCTGCTCTGTCTGGGGAGCCCGGGAGTGATGGTATGGAGCAGCCAGTTGTTGATTTGCCCCTCCGTGGGTAGGGGGGTTTGGTGGTCCCGGGGCCCAGTGATGGGGTTGGTATGGTGAACAGGCGGGTATGGGGCCTGTGGAGGTGCAGGGGCGGAGGGGCAGCGCTGTGCCACACGGCACGGAGGTACTCATTCAGCCAGTAAACACGACACAGTTCTCGGTAAACAAACGGCTGGTTGGACGGGTCCCTCGGACGGTTACGGTGCTTCTGTTCCCTGCAGTTAGCGGTGACGGCCTCTTCCCTGCACCTATGTAAAGTCTTTTTGGTAGCGATGGGTTCCCACCGGTTACCCGCTCCCCGACCTGGACATGAGCCGGAGGAGCCCCTCTCTTGCCCGCAGGCGCTGGCCCTGGGAAACTGGTGCCTTGGCGGTGGCGGTGTCTCCCCTTAACGGTCGGACTGTTGCCTTTAATCGGGACTTGGTTGTTAGGAGACAGAGGTCCCCTTCACTGACGGATTTGGCAAATTATGGCGACTCCTAGCCTTGCCGGGATCCGAAAGGCCCCTGCCTTCGTGCTGACTGTTCTTCGTATACTGTTCTGGTACCGCCGGGTCACCACCCGTCCGCGGTCCTTCCAGCAACCTCCAAGCAGTCCCCCTGCAGACTATCACCGCCGTCTGCTGACCTTGCTGTCTCAGTCCAGGGCACACACCCGGACCAACTTCAGGCTTTCTTAACTGTTCCTTTTCTGTCGCCACTCTTATTGTCCTCCTTTACCACTTCCTTCTACTTCACTCCCCTAGCTTGAACTGCCTGGTTTTCCCGCCTCCAGAGCTGTGAACTCCTCGGTGGGCGCAGCCAACCGCCTGGCCCACCCCCTGGTGTGGACATCAGCCCCTGGAGGAAGGCAACATGGATTTTAGGTTAGCCTAGGTGTACCTGCCGGGAATGTGGGGTGCATGTGATGTTGTGACCTGTGACCCCTGGCTTGCCCTGGGCGTCACAGATGTCTTTGGCCGTGTGGATTGGATGGGTTGTTACCTACATCTGCTGAGAAATTGATGTCAATAGCACTCTTAGAAATATATTTACTTAACAAATTGGTAATGTGTTCAATACTTATTCCACCCACTGAATAAACCTCTGGAAGATTCCTTTTTATCAGCCTGTTCATCAATAATTGTTGTTTTGTTCTCTATTTGGGTTGTATCTGAGCCCATCATTTGTTGTAGATTTTTGCTTTCAGTAGAAACAACAGCATTCAGCCATTGGTGGAAAATGTACTGTTTTACAGGGGACGTAAAGGTACTGTTGTCTTTATCATTATGACGTAGAGAATTATAAGAGAGAGATTTGACACATAAAACAACAGAGAAGTCACACAGTAAAGTCAAAGGCAAAGGCATAAAGTAGCTAGGGATTTAGCAGAGGGGGAGGTGGAGGGAAACTCATCTTAGTGGGCCCTTAACCAGGTAACCATGTTTATGACTACAGTGGCACACGCTAATCATGATTATAGGGAAACTCAGCAGATGACCATGCTGTTAGTGGAAATAAATCTTTGTACGAAGACCAACACTGATATGGTGACCATATAGTGGTAGATTACAGTTTTGCAGAACATATAAGAGATTGTAGTACAGTTATTGATGGTGACTTACAGCTGACATTCTTTCTGATGGAGTTGACACTTCTCCCATCTACTCCATCTGGCCCAGACTAACACCACAAATTCTTCCAGCCACGACTCATCTGCAGAGTTTACAGCAATGACACTTTTATCTTCTCACATTTCCAGCACTCTCACCATCTTTTCCCAACTTGCGCACTCAACATCCTACTACTACTCCGAAGCTGAGCTACTGCTGCCGTATGTGTCATTATTTCTGCGCCTGCTTTGTGTCGCAAAAACAGTGTTCTTAGTGCCCCACATAATATTGTCCTCCACTGTTGCCTTTACAAAGTAAAATGCCTCCTTCGGTCCTCTAGATAGACAAATTGGCCTGTAGAAAAATATTAATGACCTATGCAAGTATACTAGAAAACAGTACCCACATTTTGCCACCTAGAAAGTAATAATGCCTCCTGTGTACCTCTTTAACAGTCACAATAGCCTAAGTGTCCCTATAACATTAATGCTTCTTAAAGCGAGCTGCGGCCTACAGGACAGTGAATGGAGAGCGGTAATGCGGGGAGTCCATATCTCTTTGCTCTACAGTAAAGTTTAATTGTATCAGAACTGCACTCGGAATTAACACACTAACAATTAACTCAATGCCATCTTCTTTCTGTTCACCTCAGTCTCCCCCTGAGCATTAATATGCATTTCCAAAATTAAAATCACTTCTTTATGAGACATTAGGTTGCTATGGCTGGTTGGAACCCTCCTTGCTCACATTCAGAGGCTTAAAGAGTAACCAGTGTTTTAATTTTTGGAAATTTTGTCTGGGCCCAAAAGGTATTGCAGATTTTAGCTTTCAACAGAATCAGCAGCATTCAGCCATTGGTGGAAAATGTACTGTTTTACTTGGGACATGAAGGTTCTTTTATCTTTATCATCACAATGTAGAGGATTAGAAGAGACTCAATAATACATGTAATAACAAAAAATTATAAAATATATCTTATTAAAGAAATGCGCTTGTTTGTCATACTGAACTGATAATCCATTCTGAAAATTCATGGGTAAAATCTTTCTTCAGCGCATACTGCTTTTCCCATTGCAAAGATAGAAGATAACAGTTGGTGCTCATAAAGTTCTATGGAGAACTGTAACTGTCATTAAGAAGAACTTACGGTAGAATGTTTGTGTCTGCCTCTTCTTCCCCAATTCTCCTTGTCAATATAATTTTGAAAACACCAAGTATCATCTTTTATCTGATTAATGGGAAAATCGGTCTTCACTGAAAACAGATTTTACTGTGTTTACCTATGAATAGAGAGTGAAAGATCAGTCTAGCAGGAGAAAAAAAGCTAAATTCTCTGATAAGGTATATTACAAAGTTGATTTTTTTCATGTGCATTATTGAATTATGAAATGAAAATGAAAACAACATTTACACTTTAAAGGGAATCTGTGAGTAGATTTTTTGCTACATAAAGGCAAAGAGACCCTGAATTCAACAATACATCAATTACTTTACTGGGTGCAGCGGTTCTGACACAATCAAATTGTTTAGATTTATCAACATAGCAGAGCTGAGAGATTTGACCCAGCCCACACCAGGCTCTCTATATACAATGTACAATGACAATGATGTGCCAATCAGAGGAGGTGAGCATGTCGGATAAGGCTCACCTCACATCAGCAGTATTTTGCCGCAAAACCGCATCCATCACAAATGCATTTCAGTTCAATTAATTTCCAAAGGAATAGCGTCAAGATGCAGTCACATGCAGTTGTGTATGACGCACGCAACCACATGACCGCATTTTGCCATGATTCCATTGGAAATTAATTGAACTGAAACACATTTGTGACAGATCCAGTTTTGCGGCAAAATACCACTGATGTGAGGTGAGCCTTACATGGCAGGAGCTAGTCACAGCAATGATAAGATCCTGCAGCTAAGACAAATAAACAACATTTAACAAAGAAGCATCCCTAAATTCTCTCTGTTAACTCTTACATTATGCTGTCTTCAGATTACCTGCGTAGAGTTTTCCTTTAACCCCTTGATGACCAGTTGACTTTCCGTTTTTGTTTTTTGCTCCCCTTCTTCCGAGAGCCGTAGCTGTTTTATTTTTCCATCAATCTTGCCATATAAGGGCTCGTTTTTTGCGGGACGAGTTGTACTTTTAAATGAAGCCATATGTTTTACCATATAGTGTACTAGAAAATGGCAAAAAAATTCCAAGTGCGGAAAAATTGCAAAAGAGGTGCAATTGCATGATTGTTTTTGGGATATTTTATTGATCGTATTCACTATATGGTAAAACTGATGTGTCAGTGTGATTCCCGTGATTAGTATGAGTTTGTTAACATCAAACATGTATAGGTTTACTTTTATCTGAGGGGTTAAAAAAAATTCAGAAGTTTGTAAAAAAAAGTGTTACACTTTTTGCGCCACTTTCCACGACCCGTAGCGTTTTACATTTTTGGGATATGGGGTGCAGTGATGGCTTATTTTGTGCATCTTGAGCTGATGTTTTTAATGGTACCATTTTTGCGCAGATGCTATGTTTTGATCTCCTGTTTATTGCATTTTGCGCAAAACTTGCGACAACCCAAAAATGTAATTTTGGTGTTTGGAATTTTTTTTACCGCTACACCGTTTGCTGATCAGATTAATTAATTTTATATTTTGATAGATCAGGCGTTTCTGAATGCAGCAATACCAAATGTGTGTATATATTTAATTTTTTTAACCCTTTAATTTTCAATCAGGTGAATGGGGGGGTGATTTGAACTTTTAAGTTTTTTTTATTTTTTAAAACTATTTTTTTCTTTATTTTACTAGTTGCCCTAGGGGGCTATAAGGATCAGCAGTCTGATTGTTCATTCATTTTTCCTGATCTGAGCAGCATCGCTCTGATCAGTAGAAATGCTCTATGCTTCTTACAGCTGCTGCTCTGCCGGCTGTATCAGGAACTACTTCATGATAGTGACAGGAGTCATCACATGGCCCTATGCTACCATAACAACCATCGGCTCCCCGTGATCGCATTACAGGGCTTCCGATAGTGGCGGAGAAAGGCGCGTTCCCCGCTTTAAGTCGCACTGTCACATTTTCACAGTTCGATTTAAGGGGTTAACAGGATTGCGGATCAGGAGACATGTGCAGAGATCACCACCGGCTCACCGCAGCAGTGGTGATCACCCCTTCATAATTTAGGACGTACCGTTACGCCCTCGGTCGTGAAAGGATTTACATTTGTTCTGTCTAACTGACACAGATTCTTGATGCCTATGTGTAACAGCATGGTGACATTTTATTGTGTCATATGTGTATAGAGGTAAAATCCATACAAGATTATCCTGAAAGTGAATTCCCTTACTATCTAGCGCATTCAGTACATGTACTATAGTGTAATTAGAAACAAACCAAATTATTAACTATCTACGGTCTTAGGCAAAGAAGTCTCAGGCAAATCTTTTCTTCTAAAATCTCTCGGAAACTTAGAGAAATATCTTAACTGAGCACTCAGAGTATTTTAATAGCAGTGTCTCATTTGGTTCACAATTCCGTTTCCCTGTAACAGACCATGTGCCCATTCCACTGCATGTTCTCATTATGCAAAAAACTGCGCAAAGTCATTTGCTGTGTGAGTCACATCAGAACTCATTCATTTTAATCAGTCTGGGATGAAATACAAAGTAGCAAAAGCGCTGTCTTCTGATTTCCACCATATGTGTAGAGCGCAGTTCTAGCTAATCGTTTTCGTTATCATGATCCAACATTGTGGTAATCAATTTACATACTTTTATGTGCTCTTGTGATTTTATGTAGCCCTATTTCAGTGTGGATAGGAGGAGAGGTGTTTTTTTTTTCTTGTATTCTCATAGGATTGTGCAGTTATGGCCATTTTTCATTGTTCATTCCCTCTAATCTGGAAGTACAATAGATATGTGAGACATCAGAATCCTCTTCTATTGTGAACATACCATATCTACCTGGTTACATAGGTTACTTAGGCCATTCAGAGATTCCTGTGATGCCTTCACTCAACTGTATGTAGCTAGAGCAAAGAAAAAAACGCTTGAAATATGAAAAAGAAAAAAAAGACCAATTAGCATTTTTTCTATTTTAATTGCACAATATGAAGAATGACAGCTATAAAATGCTATATACTGCTCATAAAGAGTTAAATAGCTATGTCTATGAATGCTTTAAGGGGACCTGTCAGCAGAACTTTCGCAATAAAACTAAAAGATTCCCCTTCTGCAGCTCCTGGGCTGCATTCTAGAAAGGTTCCTGTTGCTATTGTGCCCCCTTTGAGAACTAAATAAATACTTTATAAATTCTTACCTTTTTGTATGCAAATGTTTTTTTATGGTCACGGGGGCGGGCTGTCTTGCATCCGTTATTCACCCTCCTGCCGCTGTACGCCGTCCCCCATTGCTCATTTACATACACGAGGACGCCCTCCTCATGTAACTGTACTCCAGAGGTCTCGCGTATGCCCAGTGCCACTCTCGCGGGACTGAGCACTGTGCAAAGTGTGAATGCTGATGAGGTGATTGCGCAGGCGTGAGGTTATGGGCGGCGCTGTGATTGTCATCAGCAGCGTCATCCAAGTAGCCGCCCATAATCTCGTGCCCGCGCTTTTCCCTCTGCCTCCACTATTATGCGCAAGCGCTGGCCATATGAACCACGTTACCTATTGCCGCAGGCATGAGATTATGGGTGGGTACTTGGATGACGCTGCTGATGACAATCACAGCGCCGCCCATAATCTCGCGCCTGAGGTAATAGGGGACGTGGGTTCATAAGGCCAGCGCTTGCGCATAATGGTGGAGGCAGAGGGAAAAGCGCGGGGCACGAGATTATGGGTGGGTACTTGGATGACGCTGCTGATGACAATCACAGCGCCGCCCATAATCTCGCGCCTGCGCAATCACCTCACAGTGCCTGCAGCAAGCATCTGGTACACCTGCCGCATTGACCATAGCATACAGTAGCTCTACTCCACTACTGCACCTGCCTTCTGTAACCCCGCTCCACCACCGCTGCAGTTCCTTCCTCCTCGTTAAGACACCACCGGATTATAAGACTGCCCCACTTTTTTTTTTACCTTTTTTTCCTTCTAAATTTGGGGTGCATCTTATAATCGAGTACATCTTCTAATCGGGTGCGTCTTATAAAACGAAAATCACGATAGATCTATTTTCAAGTCCCATAATTTCTTCCTTTTTGTTGGTCCGCATTACCCAATAGAGATCCCCCATTGGTCCCAAGATGATTTATGAACTGGGAAAAAAAACATGGTTATAGTGAGAAATTTTGTCAAAAGGCAATATATACTGTCATTTAAACACACTACTTAATATAGGGATTAATCAAGAGTGCTTTTTTAATGATAATTATCTGTTAAGCTCAATTTTTGTTTTCTTTGTCACTGTGCAACATGCAGTATACAGGATACAATCAAATATTTTCTTTCCGTTAAAGATTTTTAATATTTTGCACTCAGGAAACAATATTATATATGGCATTTGATAGAACAATGACAGATGAGATATGAAACAATAAAACAATAACATCATGATACCTAAATCAGTGATATGGAGCGCTTAGCTTGGGTCCACAGATCAGAAACAAGCCGCCTGCCTTAGAGAATTGAGCTCAATGTCATAAATGAAGGACAAAGAGTAGGATTAAAAGGGAGGAAAATGAGAAGCATAAAGAGAGGGGGAAGAAAAGACGGATAGTGCCAGTGAATGGGTAAACTGATGACAGCAGCTTTATTACTAGCAGCATCAGAAAAGAAAATATTACTGTATTGGTAATGACAGGTTGGCTATAATATGAGGTGCATAGTGGCAAGTAGAGTTGAGCGCGGTTCATGGTTCTCCAGTTCGCGGCTCGAGTGATTTTGGGGGCTGTTCTAGATCGAACTAGAACTCGAGCTTTTTTGCAAAAGCTCGATAGTTCTAGATACGTTCGAGAACGGTTCTAGCAGCAAAAAAACCAGCTAATTCCTAGCTGGCTTTCCGCTGTAATAGTGTAAGTCACTCTGTGACTCACACTATTATGACATTTCAGTGTATAGTGTGCGGGAACAGCGCATTCAGATCACTGCTGTATGTATAATGGCGATCGCCATTTTTTTTTTTCTTCCTTGTCTTCCTTCCCTAAGTGCGCGCGTGTAGTGGGGAGGGCCAGCATGTCAGCCAATCCCAGACACACACACAGCTAAGTGGACTTTTAGCCAGAGAAGCAACGGCATGTGTGATAGGATATCCATGTCACATGTCCCTGCATTATAAAAACGAGTATCTGCCCGTCCGGACGCCATTATCTCTTCTGCGTCCTTGGTGTCAGACATCACTGACGCAGCTCCTATCGCCGATACAGCAGTATGCGCTCCATACACAGCGCTGGACAGCATAGGGATAGCACTTTCTATCAGTCCTTTTAAGGGCTCATACCGGCAGGGTCAGAGCCATAGGTGACAGGTCCTGAAAACAGAGTTTAACAGCTACACAAGATGACAGCGTCTGTGTAGCTAAGGTCAGGGATTTCCTCGCTGCATTTCCCCATTAGGAGGGATAGAAAGGCAGGCTTCCTTTCCTCTACCCAGAGACCCACAACCCTGCCACTGTACCCTCCTGCCCTTTGCACACTCCAACTCATTGTTACTAAGCCATTATACCAGCAAACACTGAGTGAACTTAGTGGCATCCTAAACGTGGCTATTGGACTTCTGTATAGTCCCAGTAGTGCACAGATATTTGCAGCACCTCTGCCTGCATTGCACACTCAAACTCATTGTTACTAAGCCATTATACTAGCAAACACTGAGTGAACCTAGTGGCATCCTAAACGTGGCTATTGGACTTCTGTATAGTCCCACTAGTGCACAGATATTTGCAGCACGTCTGCCTGCATTGCACACTCAAACTCATTGTTACTAAGCCATTATACTAGCAAACACTGAGTGAACTTAGTGGCATCCTAAACGTGGCTATTGGACTTCTGTATTGTCCCACTAGTGCAAAGATATTTGCAGCACGTCTGCCTGCATTGCACACTCAAACTCATTGTTACTAAGCCATCATACTAGCAAACACTGAGGAAACTTAGTGGCATCCTAAACGTGGCTATTGGACTTCTGTATAGTCCCACTAGTGCACAGATATTTGCAGCACGTCTGCCTGCATTACACACTCAAACTCATTGTTACTAAGCCATTATACTAGCAAACACTGAGTGAACTTAGTGGCATCCTAAACGTGGCTACTGGACTTCTGTATAGTCCCACTAGTGCACAGATATTTGCAGCACCTCTGCCTGCATTGCACACTCAAACTCATTGTTACTAAGCCATTATACTAGCAAACACTGAGGAAACTTAGTGGCATCCTAAAAGTGGCTGTTGGACTTCTGTATTGTCCCACTAGTGCAAAGATATTTGCAGCACGTCTGCCTGCATTGCACACTCAAACTCATTGTTACTAAGCCATTATACTAGCAAACACTGAGGAAACTTAGTGGCATCCTAAAAGTGGCTGTTGGACTTCTGTATAGTCCCACTAGTGCAAAGATATTTGCAGCACCTCTGCCTGCATTGCACACTCAAACTCATTGTTACTAAGCCATTATACTAGCAAACACTGAGGAAACTTAGTGGCATCCTAAAAGTGGCTGTTGGACGTCTGTATAGTCCCACTAGTGCAAAGATATTTGCAGCACCTCTGCCTGCATTGCACACTCAAACTTATTGTTACTAAGTCATTATACTAGCAAACACTGAGGAAACTTAGTGGCATCCTAAACATGGCTATTGGACTTCTGTATAGTCCCACTAGTGCACAGATATTTGCAGCACCTCTGCCTGCATTGCACACTCAAACTCATTGTTACTAAGCCATTATACTAGCAAACACTGAGGAAACTTAGTGGCATCCTAAACGTGGCTATTGGACTTCTGTATAGTCCCACTAGTGCACAGATATTTGCAGCACGTCTGCCTGCATTGCACACTCAAACTCATTGTTACTAAGCCATTATACTAGCAAACACTGAGTGAACTTAGTGGCATCCTAAACGTGGCTATTGGACTTCTGTATAGTCCCACTAGTGCAAAGATATTTGCAGCACCTCTGCCTGCATTGCACACTCAAACTTATTGTTACTAAGTCATTATACTAGCAAACACTGAGAAAACTTAGTGGCATCCTAAACATGGCTATTGGACTTCTGTATAGTCCCACTAGTGCAAAGATATTTGCAGCACCTCTGCCTGCATTGCACACTCAAACTCATTGTTACTAAGCCATTATACTAGCAAACACTGAGGAAACTTAGTGGCATCCTAAACGTGGCTATTGGACTTCTGTATAGTCCCACTAGTGCACAGATATTTGCAGCACGTCTGCCTGCATTGCACACTCAAACTCATTGTTACTAAGCCATTATACTAGCAAACACTGAGTGAACTTAGTGGCATCCTAAACGTGGCTATTGGACTTCTGTATAGTCCCACTAGTGCACAGATATTTGCAGCACCTCTGCCTGCATTGCACACTCAAACTCATTGTTACTAAGCCATTATACTAGCAAACACTGAGGAAACTTAGTGGCATCCTAAACGTGGCTATTGGACTTCTGTATAGTCCCACTAGTGCACAGATATTTGCAGCACGTCTGCCTGCATTGCACACTCAAACTCATTGTTACTAAGCCATTATACTAGCAAACACTGAGGAAACTTAGTGGCATCCTAAAAGTGGCTGTTGGACTTCTGTATTGTCCCACTAGTGCAAAGATATTTGCAGCACGTCTGCCTTCATTGCACACTCAAACTCATTGTTACTAAGCCATTATACTAGCAAACACTGAGGAAACTTAGTGGCATCCTAAAAGTGGCTGTTGGACTTCTGTATAGTCCCACTAGTGCAAATCTATTTGCAGCACGTCTGCCTGCATTGCACACTCAAACTCATTGTTACTAAGCCATTATACTAGCAAACACTGAGTGAACTTAGTGGCATCCTAAACGTGGCTATTGGACTTCGGTATCGACCCACTAGTTTCACAGATATTTGCAGCACCTCTGCCTGCATTGCACACTCAAACTCATTGTTACTTACTAAGACATTATAATACCAAAAATTGAGTAAACTTAGTGGCATACAAGAAGTGGCTGTTGTACTCCATTAGTGCCCCACTGGTGCAAATCTATGTGCAGCACCTGTGCAGGACACCCTCCTGCTCTGTTTTTAATAAGCTATATTGATAGCAAAAAATACTGCCATATAGTGGCATCATAGAACTGGATGTTGTATTCCATCATTGTCCCACTGGTGCCAAGCTATTTCTAGCATCTGTGCAGGACACCCTCCTGCTCTGTTTTTAATAAGCTATAATGATAGCAAAAAATAATGCCATTTAGTGGCATCATAGAACTGGATGTTGTATTCCATTATTGTCCCACTGGTGCCAAGCTATTTCTAGCACCTGTGCAGGACACCCTCCTGCTCTGTTTTTAATAAGCTATATTGATAGCAAAAAATACTGCCATTTAGTGGCATCATAGAACTGGATGTTGTATTCCATTATTGTCCCACTGGTGCCAAGCTATTTCTAGCACCTGTGCAGGACACCCTCATGCACATTTTGCTACGCTAATGTTATAGCAAACTCAGGGAATTCATTGCTGCATTTGATAATTCGGAGGGATAGAAAGTGAGGCTTTCTTTAGCTTTTCCTTCTGTTCATAGACAGCATCTCCAAGTCCACACCCGAAGAGCAATTTGTCCTCCACGTGTAAGTGGGGAGAGGCAGCTAGTGCGCATGCGTGTGCCGATTTACCCCAGCTGCAGCCTAACTACAGTGTTTCGCCTAGTGAGTATGCTCAGCCTGACTGTGCCATTCCTGACGCTAAGTCTTCATTTCGGGATACAGCGCATGCTCCCACACTTAGTGTGAAAAGCCTCTTTGCACAGGTACTTGCATTTCGTGCCGGGTCTAAGTCCTGTTTTGTGCCGAGACACCATGCTAAAGCTGATAGTCTTTTTTCAGAGACTCGATTTCATGCAACTGACCATGCTCAGGCACTTACTGCATCAGAGACTAGGTCCGGTAATGAACTCTTTGGCCCTGCCTCTGATGTTGGGTTGGGGGGCCCATATAGACCACAGGGCATCAGGCCTGACGATGTGGCCAGGCCACTTTCAAATGGCTTGCAGAGGCCCGCCCCTATGACTTGTCACCTCATTATTGATGGTCAGACGATGACTGGTGAGGTGTTTGTGTCGTGGCAGCCATGAGGTCATTATTGAAGTTGCGGTAATAATAGGACGCTAGTTATGCCACTCATGAGGTGTCACTCTGCTTTTGTCTCCAGGAGGTGCATTGTGGTCCACCCTGGTTTGGGGCGGACCCAGGTTATAAAACGGGCTGAAGCCAACAAGGAGGTGTGCAGTCTTCTATTATGCTCTGAAAGAGCACACCTCCATGTGTTGAACCCATTGCGGCTTTAGGCCAGAGGTAGGCAGGGATAGGGCGTCGATGCAGGCCGCCACCACAGTTGGTAACGCAGAACGGTTAAGACCAGCTCCTGTCCTACAAGTCCTGCTTGTGCAGCCCAGTGGCATTAACAGGCCTGCTGCTGCTGATGCGCCTGCTGTCCACAGGTGTGGCCCCAATGCACACGGTCAGCGTACTCAATGGCCCCTGTGATGTTAACAGGGAGTTCCTGGGCTGGGTGGGCGTGTGGACCCTGTGACGCTAACAGGGCTCCCAGTCTCAAGATCCGAGTGGCGTCTAACTCGGTTCAGGCAACTATTAGTTTCATAGCCACACAGATCTGTATCCTCCACCGAACCTTCCAGTTGCCAACCTCTCCTTTTCCATCTGGGAGCACGGTGGACATTGACTGCTGATGGGGATATATACCTTTCTCTTTCTTTTCTTATTCATTTTCGTTATATACCGCTAACATAGTATATACCACCTTATCCAAATCTGCCAGTCCCACTGTAACAGATGGTGTTTCTTCATCAAATGTTACTTTTGCTTAACCACCAAACCCACGGACAAAAACTTTTTTCCCCTTTCCAACACACCTGTTCCCCTTTCCACCAGCATTTGTCCTTTTTCAACTCATTTGGTATATGACCAAAAGTGCAACTCTGCAGGGACACCATACTCAATGCCATCTCAGCCCAGCAGCCAGCCCTCGGTCTCTCAGATGTGGACAAGTAAAAGCCCATTTCCTCCTATCCATGACAAAGCATTGAGATTCACTCTGTGCGGCACTGGTGTTTACTGGAAAAGCAGATCTAAGAATCCGTACCACCTTCCGCAGATACTCCTGTATACGTGCGTCCCTTTCTATGGCTGGAATTATTTCGCCAAATTTTGTCTTGTACCGGGGATCTAACAGTGTGGCAACCCAGTAGTTAGCATTACTTCGAATTCGTACAATCCGAGGGTCATGTTGTAGGTAGTGCAGCAAGAAGACGCTCATGTGTCTTGTGCATCCAGGAGGACAAAGTCCTTGGTTTGTTGGTGGCAGAGAGGTGAGAATCGTGCCTCCTTCCTCTGCCCTCTCCCCCCAACCTCGCACAACCGAAATGTGAGCAAGCTCTCACTCATCTGCTGAGTCTTCCATGCCCATCGCAAGTTCGTCCTCCATTTCTTCATGGGCTCCTGCACCTTCCTCAACAATTTTTGCTGATACTATGCGCCCTTGTTAATCCCTATCCCCCACCATGACTGCCGCCTAGGTGCCGCTCAACGTATGGACCTTGTACATCTTATTATCCCTTCTGCATATGACTCCTCCTGTACTTCCTCCCCTTCCTCTTGGACCAACACCTGACTCCGAATAATGCTTACAGTGTGCTCCATCTTGTAGATGACCAGAATTGTCACGCTGAGAATGGCATCGCTAGTGCAAAAGATCTTCGTCGACATTTGTAAACTGTGTAGAAGGGTGCATAGGTCCTTGATCTGACACCACTCCAGCAGCGTGATCTGCACCACCTCTGGATCAAGTTAGCCCAGGGTATACATCATACCGTATTTCAGCAGGGTTCGGCGGTGCTGCCACAAACGCTGCAACATGTGCAGATTCAAATTCCAGCGTGTCGACACATCGCATTTCAGGCATTTAACCACCAGACCTAAAGACTTCTGGAGCGACGAACGTTGTTGAGCTGCTGTGTGCGAACGATGGAAGTGAGCACATAGCAGTGTGCCCGCTGCACAAGGCCATGTAGGCCGGGATGGTATTTTAAAAATTGCTGGAGAATCAGATTCAACACGTGAGCCATACAAGGCACGTGTGTCACATTGCCCTGACGAAGGGCCGCAGACAGGTTTGCATCATTGCCGCACACGGCTGTTAAGTCACCAACGTAGTCCACTCAATCAATTTGTACTCCGGTCGCCAGGTGACAACGTGTTCCTTTCGTGCATAGTGCTAATGATGGGAAAGGAGTCGATGCCTGCGTCGCAGGTGGACGCAGGTTATGGTCACCCACTGGGTTGCGTTACCTTGACAGATACAGAACCACAGGCTGAATGTAGGTGGTGGGTATCTCACAGATGAAGTACCATCATTCAGCTACAACCAATGGGAAGACACCACACCCTTTTTTAGGCCCCTCCTGTCTGCAGACCACTGACAGACAAAGCTATGAACCTTTTGTTACTGTTACCCCCAGTTCAGTTTTATGAGTTTGTGTGCTTGTTACCTGACTACTTTTCCTACTTGCTGTTTATGTACCTCGTTGGCCGATCCGCATTTCACCTCTGCTTGTTTTCTGATTAAGTCCTGGCCATCCCATTCTGTTCCTTTTCCTCAATTAATGTTTTTGACCCTGCATGACTACTATTCTCTGGAACTGCAGCCTTCCACAGGTATTGATCAACTTGGGCCCTGTGTAATTCCAAATCACTGTATAGGGGTTAAAGGGTTTCAGGCTTCTGGGTGTCCAGCTCGGTGAGTGGCTTGCCTCTAGCCTATCCTTTACAGCCCATATGAGTGTGTCGATCCAGGCAGGCATTACACCGTGCCCTCTGCAGAAGGCCATGTAGGCCGGGATAGTGTTTTAAAAATTGCTGGACAACCAGGTTCAACACGTGAGCCATACAAGGCACGTGTGCCACATTGCCTTGAAGAAGGGTCGCAGACTGGTTTGCATCATTGTCGCACCCGACCTTCCCTGGCTGCTGGTTGAGTGGAGACAACCATTGATGAAACTCGGTCTCACTCTCCAGAGCTAACCGTCCACAATTCCTCAGCGGTGTCTCACATTTCCCCTACATTTCAAAGTAAACATTTGACCGCCTGATGGCCTTGAGCTCTGCTGCCAGCATAGTAAGGAGGTGTGTGGGATTCCTTGGGCGCAGTTACAAGGAAGGGTGAACTGACCACACAGGGTTTGGGCCGAGGTGGAGGACCCACACGAGATTGAGGAGGCAGAAGCAGTGGAGGAACTTGTACATACAAAGGAAGGATTGACACACAAGTCGTGGGGACGGCAAGACTTGTACAGCAAACTCTTCTCCATCTCTCACCATAGTTACCCAGTGCCCAGTCAGCAACATGTAACTCCCCTGTCCATGCTTACTGGTCCAAGTATCTGTGGTGAAATGCACCCTGTCACAAACAGAGTTTCTCAAGGAATCGGTGAGGTTGTGTGCGACCTACTGTGGTAGCGCGGGCACGCCTTTCTTGGAGAAGGAGTGACGACTGGCCATCGGCTCTTGGGGCACTGCAATGGGCATAAGGTCTCGAAAATCCTCGGTCTCAAAAGGGTGTAAAGGCAGCCTTTCTGTTGCCAACAAGTTGCAGATGATGAAACTCAATCTCTTAGGCATGTCATGGCCTTCGAAAATCATGTAAAACACAGCGAGGGGACTCCAACCACAGTCTCCCTCGTTGCCACTAATTGGGCCACACACACCCCACTTGACTGGCATCACTTGATCCCCCTTTTCAAAATGAAAAAGATGCTTTGCATGAAGAAATCTCAAAAATACGCGTGCCTTTCCCGTCCCCTGGCTGACCCAGGGGAAGAAAAGTCCTCTGAGAGCCATGACTTGTTCATCTTGGTTCTTTTAGAAACACAGCGAGGGGACTCCAACCACAGTCTCCCTCGTTGCCACTAATTGGGCCACACACAACCCACTTGACTGGCATCAGTTGACCTCCCTTTTGAAAAAGAAAAAGATGCTTTGCATGAAGCACTCTCAAAAATACGCGTGCCTTTCCCGTCCCCTGTCTGACCCAGGGGAAGAAAAGTCCTCTGAGAGCCATGACTTGTTCATCTTGGTTCTTTTAGAAACACAGCGAGGGGACTCCAACCACAGTCTCCCTCGTTGCCACTAATTGGGCCACACACACCCCACTTGACTGGCATCAGTTGACCCCCCTTTTGAAAAAGAAAAAGATGCTTTGCATGAAGCACTCTCAAAAATACGCGTGCCTTTCCCGTCCCCTGTCTGACCCAGGGGAAGAAAAGTCCTCTGAGAGCCATGAGTTGTTCATCTTGGTTCTTTTAGAAACACAGCGAGGGGACTCCAACCACAGTCTCCCTGGTTGCCACTAATTGGGCCACACACACCCCACTTGACTGGCATCAGTTGACCTCCCTTTTGAAAAAGAAAAATATGCTTTGCATGAAGCACTCTCAAAAATACGCGTGCCTTTCCCGTCCCCTGTCTGACCCAGGGGAAGAAAAGTCCTCTGAGAGCCATGACTTGTTCATCTTGGTTCTTTTAGAAACACAGCGAGGGGACTCCAACCACAGTCTCCCTCGTTGCCACTAATTGGGCCACACACAACCCACTTGACTGGCATCAGTTGACCTCCCTTTTGAAAAAGAAAAAGATGCTTTGCATGAAGCACTCTCAAAAATACGCGTGCCTTTCCCGTCCCCTGTCTGACCCAGGGGAAGAAAAGTCCTCTGAGAGCCATGACTTGCTCATCTTGGTTCTTTTAGAAACACAGCGAGGGGACTCCAACCACAGTCTCCCTCGTTGCCACTAATTGGGCCACACACACCCCACTTGACTGGCATCAGTTGACCCCCCTTTTGAAAAAGAAAAAGATGCTTTGCATGAAGCACTCTCAAAAATACGCGTGCCTTTCCCGTCCCCTGTCTGACCCAGGGGAAGGAAAGTCCTCTGAGAGCCATGACTTGTTCATCTTGGTTCTTTTAGAAACACAGCGAGGGGACTCCAACCACAGTCTCCCTCGTTGCCACTAATTGGGCCACACACACCCCACTTGACTGGCATCAGTTGACCCCCCTTTTGAAAAAGAAAAAGATGCTTTGCATGAAGCACTCTCAAAAATACGCGTGCCTTTCTCGTCCCCTGTCTGACCCAGGGGAAGAAAAGTCCTCTGAGAGCCATGACTTGTTCATCTTGGTTCTTTTAGAAACACAGCAAGGGGACTCCAACCACAGTCTCCCTCGTTGCCACTAATTGGGCCACACACACCCCACTTGACTGGCATCAGTTGACCCCCCTTTTGAAAAAGAAAAAGATGCTTTGCATGAAGCACTCTCAAAAATACGCGTGCCTTTCCCGTCCCCTGTCTGACCCAGGGGAAGAAAAGTCCTCTGAGAGCCATGACTTGTTCATCTTGGTTCTTTTAGAAACACAGCGAGGGGACTCCAACCACAGTCTCCCTCGTTGCCACTAATTGGGCCACACACACCCCACTTGACTGGCATCAGTTGACCCCCCTTTTGAAAAAGAAAAAGATGCTTTGTATGAAGCACTCTCAAAAATACGCGTGCCTGTCCCGTCCCCTGGCTGACCAAGGGGAAGAAAAGTCCTCTGAGAGCCATGTCCACATTGTCAGTGGACAGACGCGTGTGCTTATCTGCCAGCAGACCCCCAGCAGCACTGAAGACAGGTTCTGAGAGAACACTGGCTGCAGGACACGACAAGATCCCCAAGGCGTACGTGGCAATCTCAGGTAATTTATCCAGATTGGAAGCCTAAAATGAGCAGGGCTCAAGTTGCACAGTATTGGCATCAATGTTTCCTTGCATATACTCATATATCTGTGTGTCCTCCTCTTTTTCCTTGTCCAGCTCTTTTGTTTTCGAATGAGTATATGTCCTTGTCACTTTCCCATGTGTTTGTGTTGTGTTGTGAGTTGTTTGTCATCTTTTGGACACCTTTGAGGGTGTTTTCTAGGTGTTTTTATGTGTTTGTGAATGCCTGCCATTGTTTCCTATGCAGTTCGAGTTCGGTTCGTCGAACGTTCGGCGAACCGAACTCGAACGGGAGCTCCGTTCGGCAAACCGACCTCGAGCCGAACCGCGACCGGTTCGCTCATTTCTAGTGGCAAGGTCTCCAGGAGGCTATTATATTTTACATTTATTCAATAATCATACTCCGAGGAAATAAGATAACATTTATCCTGATCATGTAACTGATACATAGGAATGGCTCCATTTAAGAAAGGGCTTTGATAACTTTAATCAGTCTGTTGTGCCCATCCCATGGTCAGGGCAAATTTTAGTACGTTACAAATAAACAATCAAGGTTCCTGTTGAATGACAGGAAGCAGATATATAGACACCCTTAACGAATATACATATATACATAGACTATTTTGAGAAACGTATTGGGTTACCTTCACATTAAATCCACTGGAGCTTAAATTACCTCCCTATTTGAAATGCATACACATTGATAAGAAGGTAATCATCCTTTTGGAGCTTTAAGAGTTTCCACTCCACTGGATAGGGTTTCTACAAGATTTTGGAATTCTTGTCCATTTATCCAGGACAGCATGTGTGAGGTCCGACACTGATGTTGGGTGAGAGGTCCTGACTCACAGTCTCCAGTCTAGTTAAACCCAAAGGTTTTCGAGATGATTGACTGCTCTATCTGTGGGCCAGTTAGGTTCCTCCATACTAAACTCACCTAATCTGCATTAAGATCTTGTTTTGGGCACTGGTGTACAGCCTTACTGGGACAAAAAAGGTCTTTCTTTAAACTGTTCCCTCAAAGTTTGAAACATGCAATCCTCCACAATCAGGGGCATAACAACCACTGTCGCAGAGGTTGAAACTGCTACCGGGCCCGGCGCCCGCCCTGCAGGGAAACAGCAGTCTCCTCTCAGTGAGAGAAGAGCTGCGCTTGTCCTGTGCTAGTTTTAATACAAGTCGCCAAGCAGTGCCTGGCTCCACCCCCTCCAACATCTTTTTGTCTGTGACCTCAGGCTCGCTGGCCCTGTCGTGTCGCCATCTTCTACAGTGTGTGCAGTGTGGTACTGCTGCAAGGAACCTAATGGTCAGTGCAGCCCCTTCCTCTCCCTACCTCTTGTCACTAGAAGCAGTAGGGACTAAGAGCAGAGGGAGAGGGAGGAGGACATGGCAGCTGTGGCAGCAGAACCTGTGACAGGGGCAGCTCAGCTCCCATTCCTTCTCTGTGCTGTGTCCTCCATTTCCTGCAGATCAGAGATTTCACTGGTCATGGCTGCTGCCCTATGATGGGGCAGGGATGTGAAGGCCCCGCTGCTCCTGGAGACTGACTTCAGCATAGGTAAGTACATGTAATAGTATGTATGCAGTATATAGTGTATATCAGTGTGTATGTGGGTAGAATATACAGTTAGGTCCAGAAATATTTGGACAGTGACACAATTTTCGCGAGTTGGGCTCTGCATGTCACCACATTGGATTTGAAATGAAACCTCTACAACAGAATTCAAGTGCAGATTGTAACGTTTAATTTGAAGGTTTGAACAAAAATATCTGATAGAAATTGTAGGAATTGTACACATTTCTTTACAAACACTCCACATTTTAGGAGGTCAAAAGTAATTGGACAAATAAACCAAACCCAAACATAATATTTTTATTTTCATTATTTTGTTGCGAATCCTTTAGAGGCAATCACTGCCTTAAGTCTGGAACCCATGGACATCACCAAACGCTGGGTTTCCTCCTTCTTAATGCTTTGCCAGGGCTTTACAGCCGCAGCCTTCAGGTCTTGCTTGTTTGTGGGTCTTTCCGTCTTAAGTCTGGATTTGAGCAAGTGAAATGCATGCTCAATTGGGTTAAGATCTGGTCATTGACTTGGCCATTGCAGAATGTTCCACTTTTTTGCACTAATGAACTCCTGGGTAGCTTTGGCTGTATGCTTGGGGTCATTGTCCATCTGTACTATGAAGCACCGTCCGATCAACTTTGCGGCATTTGGCTGAATCTGGGCTGAAAGTATATCCCGGTACACTTCAGAATTCATCCAGCTACTCTTGTCTGCTGTTATGTCATCAATAAACACAAGTGACCCAGTGCCATTGAAAGCCATGCATGCCCATGCCATCACGTTGCCTCCACCATGTTTTACAGAGGATGTGGTGTGCCTTGGATCATGTGCCGTTCCCTTTCTTCTCCAAACTTTTTTCTTCCCATCATTCTGGTACAGGTTTATCTTTGTCTCATCTGTCCATAGAATACTTTTCCAGAACTGAGCTGGCTTCATGAGGTGTTTTTCAGCAAATTTAACTCTGGCCTGTCTATTTTTGGAATTGATGAATGGTTTGCATCTAGATGTGAACCCTTTGTATTTACTTTCATGGAGTCTTCTCTTTACTGTTGACTTAGAGACAGATACACCTACTTCACTGAGAGTGTTCTGGACTTCAGTTGATGTTGTGAACGGGTTCTTCTTCACCAAAGAAAGTATGCGGCGGTCATCCACCACTGCTGTCATCCGTGGACGCCCAGGCCTTTTTGAGTTCCCAAGCTCACCAGTCAATTCCTTTTTTCTCAGAATGTACCCGACTGTTGATTTTGCTACTCCAAGCATGTCTGCTATCTCTCTGATGGATTTTTTCTTTTTTTTCAGCCTCAGGATGTTCTGCTTCACCTCAATTGAGAGTTCCTTAGACCGCATGTTGTCTGGTCACAGCAACAGCTTCCAAATGCAAAACCACACACCTGTAATCAACCCCAGACCTTTTAACTACTTCATTGATTACAGGTTAACGAGGGAGACGCCTTCAGAGTTAATTGCAGCCCTTAGAGTTCCTTGTCCAATTACTTTTGGTCCCTTGAAAAAGAGGAGGTGTGAAGCCCCACAGGTGCAGTGTCGGTGCATTACCTTCAGGGACTCCACTCGGCTGGAACTTGTCACAGGTAGGAAATCTTCTATTTGTCGTGACGCCACTCTCAGAATTGCGGTCAGTGGGGACCGCCACTGCAAATTAAGGGATGCCTGGGGCTGATGGTGGGTGCAGTCGGTTGTAGTAGCCTCCTGAGAGTGAGGCAAGCCCCAGGGCCCTGTGTAGGTGTGTAGAACCACAAGGCGCAGAATAACTCCACACAAGCAGAATGTCTTTCAGGGGTTTTACTCACAGAAGGTGGCAGAGTGAGTAACCCGGGCGTAGCTGGGATGAACCAGGCTGGAACCAGGTATCCTTCAGGCTGACTGATGAGGGTGACTACCGACTCGCCTTCCTTAGCCCTTTGCGTTTTGGAGTAACCCCGACTTTTAGTCCCTATGGGGGTCACCCAGGGAAGTTGCTGAAGCCTCTCTCCCCTTCGTTTTGTCCGTTTGCTTGTAGCCTGGACCAGGACACTCCGGCTGCTTGCCTCCTGTGAACTATGAGCCCTAACTGTGGCGACGTGGCTGCGGACTTTTTAGTGTGTTCTTGGGGGTGTAAAGTGCCCCCTCAAGCAGGTTTGGCAAGGAAAGGTGGATCTATCCCTGCACTGGGACCTACTACCCATTTGGGCCTGGTAACTCCCTAGCAGTCTCCTTACTTCCCACTCCGTTGCTCTCTCTTTAGCTGAAGATGGATTTCGGGTAGCACTACTAGGTGACCGTTCTCCCCCGTCGGTAGCCACTGCGCGGACGCTGTCAGACTGCCACAGCCCCAGGGGTCTGCTCCTGACGTCTGCTCCCCCTGAACTGCACACTGAACCGGCTCACTGCCCCTCCTCTCCTGTTCTTGCCTACGCCACCTAGCAACCAGGCTCTCCACCACACCCCTTGAGTGGAGATGGAGGCTTTTTACCCCCTCCACTATTCCAGTGGAGGTGAAGGCTTTGCCCCCTCCTGGGATCCCCAGGGGTCCTCTCAAAGGTACATGTGTGAGACCTGATCACTATGCGCCTGTGTAGTCACACCTCGGTCAGCCTTCTGGATTACCTGTTTGTACTGTCCCCAGCATGGGTGCAGTACTCAGTGGTGCCTGACCAGGTCAGGGGCGCCACATTCCCCCTTAGTTATCACCAGCACGTCCTCGGGCTGCAAGACAACATTTTAAAATGCATAAAACATTAAAACATGGTAAAACTTTTAAAACCACCAGGTACCATACATCACCACCCTCCACCCACAAGTCCGTTAACCCACCCAAACCCTTTCAGGAGGCAGGTCACCGGTCCTTTTGGTAACCAGATCTGGGCCATCTACTTCCCCAGACCTTTCCTCCAATCTGCCTCTCCCGTTGGCCGCGCCTTCAGCCACTTCTGGCAGGATGTAGAGGCGGCTTCCAGGGTCTGGTGGTTTCAGGGTATACCTGGCCTGGTGGATCCGCGCCTTCCGCCTCTTCTGGCAGGATGTAGAGGCGGACTCCACAGTTGGTGCTGACCAGGTACCCTCTTTGTGGTGGAGAGCCAGGCCCCATAAACAGGCATGCTCTCTGGTTGCAGGTAAGCCAAGGCCCCATAATGGACGTGCTCCCTGGTTGCAGGCGAGCCAAGCCCCTAAACAGGCTGGCCCTGGTGGTGGTACCCTCTGGTGTAACTATTTACACTGCGAGAGTTTGTGGCTATAGCCAGTTCATAGCCTTAAGGTTCATTTCTCACATTAGTTTATGTGGGCACATGCTTAAACTTATAAACGTTGCAAAAACTTCAAACTGGTCAAAACAGTAACTTGTTGTACTTCTGACTTTACTTTCCTCTACTCCTCCATACCAGGGCTTGGGCCTGTAGGGCTGCGGCACCTGTTGTTTTCTTCATTTCTCTCATCATCGGAGGTAGTCTCATCAGTGGGTCCTTTATCTTTCCTTTCTTCTTCTGTATCTGTTTCTTTTGCAGGACTGCTGTAAGGCTTTCTGGTACATGGGGTAACATCCAATGCATACCAGCCTCTTTCTCCTTGGTGCATGGTGAATTCCACTGTATCTCCCATCTGTAAGTTTCTTCCAGGATGTCCTCTGGGCAAATGGGCTCTAACGTCTCTTCTGTTGACAAAGATGCCCTCTTTCATACCAGGAGCTACTATAAAACCATATCCACTCTTCAAACTGAAGTCTTCCACAACTCCACGACAAAGTGGACCTCTAACCTGGGATTTGGCCCTTCTCAGGAACCGTTTCTCCTCCAGGTCTCTGGCCGTGACTTCATCTCTATTCTCTGGAGACTGCGGTGCAGGGGAAAACTTGGTTCTACTGCGGCGCCGTGTTTTGCGGGCTTGATTCTGCTGGGTGGCTGCTTCACTGCTGGCAGGCTCCCAGGTGAGGTTGCTGGACAAATCTTCCTCTTCATCCCAGCGGGAATACGGCAGCATCTCTGGCTCTGGGCATGGATCCACTGCTGATGGCTCCTGGGTCAGCTCCTCAGCTTCCTGGCCTCCTCTCCCCCTTAGTTCTTCTGAGCACTCCTTTGGTGGCAGCGCTGGGGATGAGTGTTCATCAGCTGGCCCGGGCGGTGGACTTTTTGGCGTGGACATCTCCAGAGTCTTCTGAGGGGTATGTGGAGGGAGCAGATACCGGTCCACCATCTCCTTTGGGAACTGGGCCTCTAGGTCAGCCTTCAGCTTCTGGTATTCGGGGTCCTCCCCCAGCGTAGACTTCCTAGCAGGGACCTCCTTGGACTGGGGAGCGGTGTCTGCTCTGGCCTGGCAGGCCAGGGTAAATGGTGATACAACCTTGTCTTGGCGGGCCGCGCCTGACATGGCGGCGGCCTGGTCTTGGCGGGCCGCGCCTGGCATGGCGGCGGCCTGGATCAGCGTCGCTGTTGCAGCTGAAGTCTTAGCGGGCATCGCTACTGTAGCCGGTTCTTGGCGGGCCGGGCAGGGCATCGCTGCGGCGGCCTGAATTGGCGTCGCAGCTGCGATGGGATCTGTGCAGGCTGGGCTGGGCGTCGCTGCAGCGACCGGAGCTTGGTGGGCCGCACCTGGCGTGGCTGCGGCCTGGTTCAGCACCTCGCCTGCGGCGTGGATGAGCGTCGCTGCTGCGGTGGGGTCTTGGCGGGCCGGGCCTAGCAAGGTGGCGGCCTGGGTCAGCGTCACACCCGCGGCATGGATGAGGGTCGCGGTGGCAGCCGGATCTTTACGGGCCGGGCAGGGCATCTCTGCGGCGGCCTGGGCTTGGCGGGCCGCACCTGGCGTGGCTGCGGCCTGGTTCAGCGTCGCCGCGGCGGGCGCCTCTTCGGGGACTACGGGCGTGGCAGCAGGGGTCGGGGCACTCGTGCTGGCAGGGGCAACACTGGACTCACCCATCGGTAGCAGCATCGGGGTCTGAGTCGTCGCCGCTCGGTCTGGCACTCGTCGCGTGGCCCTCTCCTCGTAGGCCTGTACCGCCGTAGCCATCCCCAGGAGCTCCTTGCGTCCCTCGCTGAGCTGCCGTAGAACCCTGGTTTCTAGTTGGTTGCAGCACTGAGCAAGCTCTCGGGCCCACCAGGCAGCGGAGCCTGGCTCGGGATCTCTGCATCCAGACGCCATTTCCTCTAACAGCAGGCTTCTGGCTCCCTTTCTGTCCCGACGTCTCCGAACGCCTCCGCTTTCTTCACTGGCGAGGTCAGGACTCTGCAGGGGATCTCTGGGTAGCCACACCTCTTCGTGGGCGGTAACTTCTCCCAGCGCGGGCTGCTGTTGTTTTTCAGCGCGCTTTTCATGGTGGCAATATGGCGGCGCTTCCAATTTTTCAAGCGGACCGCCCAGGCACATGGTCACCTGTCTGAACAGGTTTAGTCCTTATCCTGTTCGTGACGCCAGATGTGAAGCCCCACAGGTGCAGTGTCGGTGCATTACCTTCAGGGACTCCACTCGGCTGGAACTTGTCACAGGTAGGAAATCTTCTATTTGTCGTGACGCCACTCTCAGAATTGCGGTCAGTGGGGACCGCCACTGCAAATTAAGGGATGCCTGGGGCTGATGGTGGGTGCAGTCGGTTGTAGTAGCCTCCTGAGAGTGAGGCAAGCCCCAGGGCCCTGTGTAGGTGTGTAGAACCACAAGGCGCAGAATAACTCCACACAAGCAGAATGTCTTTCAGGGGTTTTACTCACAGAAGGTGGCAGAGTGAGTAACCCGGGCGTAGCTGGGATGAACCAGGCTGGAACCAGGTATCCTTCAGGCTGACTGATGAGGGTGACTACCGACTCGCCTTCCTTAGCCCTTTGCGTTTTGGAGTAACCCCGACTTTTAGTCCCTATGGGGGTCACCCAGGGAAGTTGCTGAAGCCTCTCTCCCCTTCGTTTTGTCCGTTTGCTTGTAGCCTGGACCAGGACACTCCGGCTGCTTGCCTCCTGTGAACTATGAGCCCTAACTGTGGCGACGTGGCTGCGGACTTTTTAGTGTGTTCTTGGGGGTGTAAAGTGCCCCCTCAAGCAGGTTTGGCAAGGAAAGGTGGATCTATCCCTGCACTGGGACCTACTACCCATTTGGGCCTGGTAACTCCCTAGCAGTCTCCTTACTTCCCACTCCGTTGCTCTCTCTTTAGCTGAAGATGGATTTCGGGTAGCACTACTAGGTGACCGTTCTCCCCCGTCGGTAGCCACTGCGCGGACGCTGTCAGACTGCCACAGCCCCAGGGGTCTGCTCCTGACGTCTGCTCCCCCTGAACTGCACACTGAACCGGCTCACTGCCCCTCCTCTCCTGTTCTTGCCTACGCCACCTAGCAACCAGGCTCTCCACCACACCCCTTGAGTGGAGATGGAGGCTTTTTACCCCCTCCACTATTCCAGTGGAGGTGAAGGCTTTGCCCCCTCCTGGGATCCCCAGGGGTCCTCTCAAAGGTACATGTGTGAGACCTGATCACTATGCGCCTGTGTAGTCACACCTCGGTCAGCCTTCTGGATTACCTGTTTGTACTGTCCCCAGCATGGGTGCAGTACTCAGTGGTGCCTGACCAGGTCAGGGGCGCCACAGAGGCTATGCATTACAGAGCTATGATTCCTAAACCCTTTCTCCGATTTGGATGTGAAAACTCTCATATTGCAGCTGGGAGTGTGCACTTTCAGCCCATATTATATATATAATTGTATTTCTGAACATGTTTTGTAAACAGAAAACAAAAAACCATATTCACAGTTCCAGTATGCTTTACCATATATAAGACCTATAAAAGAGCACTGAAACCCATATTCAAACAATAATTTTTATTATTGACAATTATAAAATATTACAAGGGATATCATTGGGGAAGAAGGAAAAATTGGGAAGAGAAGAAGGAGCAGCGTATCAAATTCTGTTATGTTCACCCAGTGATTGTATACAGAATATATATAATAATACAGTACATGGATTGGAAAATAAAATTCATGACATGGGCAACAATACTGTGTATTAAATCAATTATCAGTATGCACTAATTGCCTACAACATATCAAGAAATGATTAGTACACAGATTTAAATAGTCCCTCATACGATTTGAAACGAGGTGCCGATGTAGCTACAATACCACTATCCTCACTACCAGGAGTACGGTAAGCAAGGTATAAATATAAAGTGCCTAGTGCTCTCTATTAGACCTCAAATGTCTGTAGGACAAAAACAGTTCATCACTGGATCATTCTATTTCCAAAGGTTGGGCTACAGTTAATGGCAACTAACTCATAGGGATAACACAAATTCCAAATACCATGTGACTGTGTAAGGGAATTCCCCTCTACATAAGTTCACCACATAAGTTTGACAAGCAAAGCACTCATGTATCCTGTATTATAGACCGCGCTGGTGCCTGTAGATGGCAGACAACACTAGTATAAAAAATATATATATATATAATAATAATAATATATGCAATGCCCCACCAGGGGCTAAGGCATGCGGTAATATATCCTTAAAGTATGGAACATTCAGTAGTAGGCTGCTCATCCCTAACCATCAGTACGGATCATAAAGTACCATATACAATGCTCTGGCTGTCAAAGATTGGACAGACTGTTCAATAGTCCATATCAACCCATAATGGGTAACATAGATGTGTATAACTACCTGGACACATTTCTATATAGTGAACTCAGTAGATAGAAATACTCAATAGTATAACATATAACTTGCTAAAGGAATTACTTACTTATCAATCACTGGGGACCACTGGAAGGCTTCCCGACGCGCGTTTCGCCGTTCTTTGTCAAGGGAAACATGATTATATGTGTGGTATGGTGCTCTTATAAAGGATCAATGGTGCCGGGAGTTCCCACGTGCACGGCCGTGCAGCGTCCGTCGTCACTTCCGGCCGCGGGGCCGCGCCGTGCATGTGCGCGATCCCGCGGCGGCAAGCGGCGACAGATGGGATTAGTCATACATTGTAAGGAGGGGGACGCCTGCACGGCCGTGCACGTGGGAACTCCCGGCACCATTGATCCTTTATAAGAGCACCATACCACACATATAATCATGTTTCCCTTGACAAAGAACGGCGAAACGCGCGTCGGGAAGCCTTCCAGTGGTCCCCAGTGATTGATAAGTAAGTAATTCCTTTAGCAAGTTATATGTTATACTATTGAGTATTTCTATCTACTGAGTTCACTATATAGAAATGTGTCCAGGTAGTTATACACATCTATGTTACCCATTATGGGTTGATATGGACTATTGAACAGTCTGTCCAATCTTTGACAGCCAGAGCATTGTATATGGTACTTTATGATCCGTACTGATGGTTAGGGATGAGCAGCCTACTACTCAATGTTCCATACTTTAAGGATATATTACCGCATGCCTTAGCCCCTGGTGGGGCATTGCATATATTATTATTATTATATATATATATATTTTTTATACTAGTGTTGTCTGCCATCTACAGGCACCAGCGCGGTCTATAATACAGGATACATGAGTGCTTTGCTTGTCAAACTTATGTGGTGAACTTATGTAGAGGGGAATTCCCTTACACAGTCACATGGTATTTGGAATTTGTGTTATCCCTATGAGTTAGTTGCCATTAACTGTAGCCCAACCTTTGGAAATAGAATGATCCAGTGATGAACTGTTTTTGTCCTACAGACATTTGAGGTCTAATAGAGAGCACTAGGCACTTTATATTTATACCTTGCTTACCGTACTCCTGGTAGTGAGGATAGTGGTATTGTAGCTACATCGGCACCTCGTTTCAAATCGTATGAGGGACTATTTAAATCTGTGTACTAATCATTTCTTGATATGTTGTAGGCAATTAGTGCATACTGATAATTGATTTAATACACAGTATTGTTGCCCATGTCATGAATTTTATTTTCCAATCCATGTACTGTATTATTATATATATTCTGTATACAATCACTGGGTGAACATAACAGAATTTGATACGCTGCTCCTTCTTCTCTTCCCAATTTTTCCTTCTTCCCCAATGATATCCCTTGTAATATTTTATAATTGTCAATAATAAAAATTATTGTTTGAATATGGGTTTCAGTGCTCTTTTATAGGTCTTATGTTTTGTAAACAGCTAAAATAACAAAACTTGTGTCACTGTCCAAATATTTCTGGACCTAACTGTAGTTTATATCAGTGTGTATGTGGGTAGTATATAGTGTATACTAGTGTGTATGTGGGTAGTATATAGTGTTTACCAGTGTGTGTGTGTGTGTGTGGGTAGTATATAGTGTATATCAATTTGTATGTGGGTAGTATATAGTGTGTATGTGGGTAGTATATAGTGTGTTTGTGGGTAGTGTATAGTATATATAAGTGTGTATGTGGGTAGTATAGTGTATATGAGTGTGTATGTGGGTAGTATATAGTGTGTATGAGTGTGTATGTGGGTAGTATATAGTGTGTATGTGGGTAGTATATAGTGTATAGAAGTTGGCATATAATGTATATAATAGTTTGTATCGTATATGTGTGTATATGGTATACAGTAAATCTACTATTGTACACAGTATACTATGCCTGTAATAGTGTATGTACTGTATGCAGCGTGTATTTCTCTGTAGGGGTATATGAGTGCATGTGGAAAAACTGTATCAGAAGAGAACACCATTCATTTGGGCAGCAGAGGGAAGGTGAGTATAATTGTTCCATTTTTTTAAAGTGCGCGGTGTGCTGGGGATCATATGTACCAAGATGGGGATATATGTGCAAGGATGAAGGACAAAGATTCAAGCTTGGGCTGGGAAAGCTGGGTGAACAAGGCTCTTTCCCTTAGCAGCCGGCTTTTCCATGCTCTGCTAAACATCTTTCCCTCAGCATCTAGCTTTTCCATGCTCTGATATCAAGGAAAAGCTGGGTGCTAAGGTAAAGATGTATAGCAGAGCATGGGAAAGCTGGGTGCTGAGGTAAAGATGTATAGCAGAGCATGGGAAAGCTGGGTGCTGAGGGAAAGATGTATAGCAGAGCATGAGAAAGCAAGGTGCTGAGGACAAGATGGATATCAGAACATATGAAAGCTTGATGCTGATAAAGGAAATTCAGAGCATAGGAAAAGCTAGTTGCTGAGAGAAAGAGCCAATTGTTGGTATCATTATCCCGTACCCTGAGAGTCGGTGTAATTAGCCAGTACGTTAAGTATCGGTGTAATTAACCCATACCTTGAGTGTCGGTGTATGGGGGCCCAGATCCAAATTTTGCATCAGGGCACATCGAACTCTAGTTACGCCACTGTCCACAATGTCTTGGTATACTGAAGCATTAAGATTTCTCTTCACTGGAACAAAGGGACCAAGCTCTCAAATACACTGTCACAGTACAGGGATAGTAAATACAAAGATAAAGATGTGACATTACAGGGATATTACTGTGATGTCACAGTACAGCGATAACAAACACAAATACAGTGCTGTTAAAGTACAGGTATAATAAATATAGTGATGTCACTGTACAGCAATAATAGTCATATCACAGTATAGGGATAATAAACCTAGAGATGTCACAGTACAGGGATAATAAAAATAGTGATGTGATGTCAAAGGATAGGGGTTTATTTATGTACACTTTTGTTTTACAGGACAGGAATAACTTGCACAGTGATATCACAGTACAGAAAAAAAACCCAGTGATGTCACAATATAAGGGTAATACTAATAGTGAAGTCACAGTTCAGAATAAATGCCGTGATGTCATAGCATAAGATTAAGAAATACAGTGATGGAGAGCCCCTGGAGACATTCGGCTGTGAGAGCAGGAAACACACTGGATGAAGGGCAATTACCCATTTCTTCACAGCAGAAAATATGCCGTATGCGCAGAAGCGTCATTTACGAGAAAACAAAGAGGGGTAGCTATATTGATCAATAAGCATATTAGTCATGAAGTTCTGGAGGTTTCAGAGGACCCTATGGGGAGATTATTATTGGTGAAAGTGAAAATGGAGGGCACTATCTACAACTTAGCAAACATATGCACCAAATATTCCTGATCCACAGTTCAGAGCCAGATTGATCGAAAGTATCACAGGTTGGGATATGACTAATTTAATTGTAGGCGGAGATTTCAATGAGGCTCATGATGGAATTTTAGACAGGTCAAGTCCCCAGCCATCTCCTCTATTGGCGCTCCATAGTGGTTTGCAATATCTCGTCAATCAATTGGGACTAATAGACACATGGCGCATGCAGCACCCAATAGATAAAGATTATACATTTTATTCACATGTCCATGACTTACATACACGGATTGGCTATTGGCTACTAAGCCCAGCACTGATGCCACATTTACTTTCCTCGAACATCCCAGACATCTGTATTTTGGATCATGCACCGGTTACTTTTAATTTGTTATTATCTACCACAATACTACGGGAAAGAAGGTGGAGGTTTCCTTCATATTTATATCAATCTGAGGATTTCAAAGCTTCTTTACAAAACTACTGGAGCTTTTATGAGAAGGATAATCACGAGCATAGTGGGGACGCTGGTTTGTATTGGGCTGCCTCCAAGGCAGTAGTAAGAGGTCAGATAATATCATATGTCAGCCATAAGAGAAAAAAGCTCCTGGAACAAACTATATCAGCACAAAAACTTCTCACGCAGGCATATAAAGATTTTAAAAATAACAACACGGATGCGACAAAACAACATTTCTTAGAGGCCAAGGAGGCGGCGGACACCTTGGCCCATGAGATGGCACTTAGTAACCTAGACTACCAGAAACATAAATACTTTAAATGGGGCAACAAACCTGGGAAATTACTAGCTTCTTTAACCAAACCCTTTAGAACCACCACTAGAATCCACAAAATTAAAAAGAAAGATGGTACCATGGTAACAAAAGATGAGGAAATAGTGGAGGAGTTCAGGGCATTCTTTGGCTCGCTGTATGAGGCGGAACCGAGGGAGGTTGACGGGGAAGCTGATTTTATCCATGGTACCGTAGCGCCCATCTTGACAGAGGAACAAAGAGTAGTACTAAACGCCCCTATAAATATTTCAGAAATAGTAAAAACTATTGGCACTCTTAAACTAGCCAAAAGCCCAGGGCCCGACGGATTTAGTAACGAATATTATAAGATCTTGGGAGCCTCTATCGGTCCTCATCTATGTGCAGTGTATAATAAGATAGTCACAGATAGAATAATTCCCGACAGGTTCAATGAGGCAAACATTATAGTATTACTTAAGCCAGGAAAAGACCCACTACTGGTGGAGGGATACAGACCCATCTCATTACTCAACTCTGATTTTAAAATCTTTACTAAAATACTAGCTGACAAATATAGACCACAGCCACACCATGACTAGTACAATATCATATGTCATAGATTAAGTATAGAATTTACATGGTGAGGTTGAGGACCCAGGCAGGTCGCTAGTAAACAATTAAAAGGAGAGAAAAACGCGACCAATTGCCATAGTGTGCAAAAGTGATATCTTTATTAAGTCAGGGAAGGTAAAAGCTGCGGCACAGCCACAAGTGAAAGAGCAAGACACAGGCAATCCAAGATATAATGTAATAGAAACCGTATACCACTAAAATTAGTGCCAACCCATAATTACTGGGATGGTAAACATTGTCCACCAGGGGCATCCAATACAGAGTAACCGGACCGTAATAGATCCAATCGGTTACACATACAATTGTGTGTGCAAGATGAAAATACACTGCATGAACCGACAGACATACCTGGCAGACATAAACGGAGAGCACTGTGACCTGCGTCACCCGACGGCCGTTTCGGCGTCCAAGCCTTCGTCAGGGGGGAGTGGTAAGTGTAGGGAGGTGGGAGATTAAAAACGTGGCGATAGCCAATCAAATCCGATGTACGAGGGGAGTGACGCATGTGGTGCCTTAGCAAGGTAAAGGATTTTTTACAAGCCACGCTGTTGCAACGTAAATTTCTGTCGTCCAGTAGCTACACAGATATGGCCTTGATGATTCTACATAGAGCATATATTACTCCAAAAATTCAATCAAAAATGGACACAAATGCCTTATACTCTTGTTCTAAATGTGGCCTAAGAGACACTGACCTGTTTCACCACTTATGGGACTGTGTTCAGATACAGGGAGTACGGAGAAGCGTTCACTCAGTCTTACAAAACACATACAATATTCAGTTTGCTCTGACACCACAGTGGGCGATTTTTAACATGTTGGAGGAGGCTCAACAAAGTCTTCCGAGAGGTACCAGGGCAATGTTAACTATTTGGGCCTCGGCCACTAGGAAAAGTATCCTACATCTCTGGGTAAATCCTGAAGCACCCTCTCTAGCGTTTATCCAAACAAAACTAATGTTCATATTCAAAATGGACTGGCTAGATGCACTGTCGAATAAGGAGAAGTTGACTAAGCGTTTCTTTGAAACATGGTCTTTATTTATACCTAACTTGGCTACAGTGCTTAAGGATAGACTTAAATCTCAGTTTGGACAGACCTCTTGGTACTTTCTTGAACTGCTCAATGGACACATACCAATTACATAAGTTACCATTTTAAGTTGCTTCTGGTCGCACGCAGAGCGGGGGGAGGGGTGGGCGGGACTGTTTTGATTATAATGTCATCAATGAAATGCTCTTTGTATAAGAGCAGATTGTAAAAGAAATTCGGTTAAAATTCAATAAAAAGATGTTTAAAAAAAAAAAAGAAATACAGTGATGTCACAGTACAATAAAATAAGCACAGTGGTGTCACTAAAAACACAAAGAACTCAGTGATGTAATACTACAGACACAATAAATACACATAATATATATATATATATATATATATATATATATATATATATCAGGCAATATTTTTAACTGGGGGAAAGACCACTCCATATGCATAAATATAAGAAAGGAGAAGAAAGAAGGAGTTTCTTTACAAATTTTACAATAGATTTTCACAAAAAAAGAGAAAAAAGTTACAAATGTGATAATTTACAAAAACACATAGTAAAATGATGTGATAGGAATAGAGCTTATCTCCACACTGCAGTAATAAGTTTGTACAAAAGTAAGGCTTTACACTACTGTCACTTGTCCAGAATACATATCTCATGTAAAGACTAGTGATGGGTGAACCCCCCAATGTTTGTAAAGTCTCTGTTCGGGGTCAGAGATAACGCAAACTTGCCTCTGAACCTCGAGCTTGGATTTTACAGTTATGGGATGGGGTTTGGGGGGCTGTAAACTAAAGAATATAATTAATAATAAATATTGTCATTATACTTACAGGTCCCACGATGCATCCTGCATCCGCTCAGCCGCATGACAACATGAAATTCGGGCTTAGTACCAGCTGAGAATAAAAAGCTGGTATTAACCCCTTTATTAGCCATCGTGCCACAGCCATCAGCGCCGCTGGTCGAGCCGAGTAAAGTGCCTGAAAATGGTGCTAAGAAACAATGCACCATTTCTAGGGGCTGCTGCGGGCTGCAGTTTTTAGCATGGGGACCCAGAACACTTGGACCTTACCATGCTGAGAATCCCAGCACCCAGCTGCCTGGTTTTACCTGACTGGTGATCAAAATACGGTGGGAGCCCACGCATTTTTTTTTAGATATTTTTATAAATAATTAAAAAAAAAATTACTGAGCTTCCCTATATTTTGATTGCCAGCCAAGGTAAAGCCAGGAAGATGGGGGTGGCAGCCCATAGCCATCCACGTTATCTGCGCTGAGAAACAAAAATACCGCGGAGCACTACGTAATTTTTTTAAATTATTTATTTTTACACTACTATGTGTGTGAGGGACCCAACAGTCAATGACGTCAGCTGTGCCGTCGGGTAACCCTGACTCTGACATCAGCGCTCTCACTGCCGACAAGCGCTCACTTTACGGCAGTATTGCAGTGACATCAGTCGAGGATACCCGGGGACACAGCTGAACGGCCTCAGCTGTGCACTCGGGTGAAGGCTCTGACAGCTCTCAGCTGAGTCTGTGTGAGCAGACCTGTGTTTGTCTTCTCACACAGATGTAGCAGAGCTGAAGATGCTCGCCCGCCTTTGTACTACGTTGGAGCTTTTTTTTGGGTAATAAAGATGGAGTCCTAAATGTCTTCTGTTTTATTTCTAATAAAATATTTTTTTCTCTGTGTTGTTTTATTTTACTGTTAAAATAACAGAAAATCACAGACGCTGTGACAGAGTAGGTGTCTGTGATTGGATGCTAGAGTAACCTGAAACTAGCCCATACATTCTAGCATCTAGAATGTATGGGCAGATTCCAGGTAACTCCAATAACCAATCATAGACACCCATTCTGTGTGACAGCATCTGTGATTGGCTGTTGGGTCCCTCACACATATAGTAGTGTAACAAAAAATAAATAATTTAAAAAAATGACAGTGCTCCACGGTATTTTTGATTCTCAGTGCAGATAAAGCGGATGGCTACGGGTTGCCATCCCCACCTGCCTGCCTTTACATTGGCTGGCAATCAAAATACAGGGAAGCCCATTATTTTTTTTCCCGTTTATTATTATTATTTATTTAAAAAAATTAAAAAAAATGGGTGGGCTCCCACCATATTTTGATTGCCAGTCTGGTAAAACCAGGCAGCTGGGGGCTGGGATTCTCAGCGTGGTAAGGTCCAAGTGTTCTGGTCCCCCCATGCTACAAACTGTAGCACGCAACCGCCCCTGGAAATGGCGCATTGTTTCTAAGTGCCATTTCCAAGTGCTTTACCAGGCTCGTCCAGTGGCCCTGATGGCGATGGCACGCTGGCTAATAAAGAGGTTAATACCAGCTTTGTATTCTCAGCTGGTACTAAGTCAGAAATTCATGGTGTCACACCAAATTAGATATTGCCACCATGAATTTTTAGTAAACAGTAAAAAATAAAAACCCACAATTTTTTTTTTATTAGTGATAAAACATAAAAAACATTTAGAGACTCCATCTTTATTATAAAAAAAATCCTTAGTGCGACGTAGTCCACAGGGAGAGCAATACATAGGTAAGGGTGGTTGACATCGGGGAAATCAACATCCAACACCGTGGAGACACCATCACGTGTGTTTCAACGCAGTGACACTAGAACAATGGTCTCCTGGGAAAATATGCAAAACAAGAATGCCGCGGAGACACCATCACATGTTTCTCAATGCTGGCAGGAAACTAGCTAGGTCTTTCACTGGGAAGGAACAACCACGAGAAGGGCAGTCTCCAGTCAAGGAAACAGCCTATACCAAAACATGGTATCCATCCACAGACAGCTGTTTCGGGGTATTTGCCCCTCATCAGTGTGGAGTAGGAAACTGGCTAGTGGGAGCAATGCCTTGTAGAAGACTACATAGGTAAGGATGGTTGACCTCGGGGAGATCAACATCCAACACCGCGGAGACACCATCACGTGTTTCTCAATGCAGTGACACTAGAACAAGGCCCCCTGTGAAAATATGCAAAACAAGAATGCCGCGGAGACACGTCACATGTTTCTCAACACTGGCAGGAGAGCAATGTCAGCTCTGCTTCATCCCTCTGTACAGACAAGTGTCTAAACAGAGCAAGAAGCAGGCTGACACTGAGGGTATGATTCCACTTGCGTATGACTCCTGCTAGTCTCGCAACGGTATGCCAAACCATCTGATAGTTTCATTAGGCAACTTTACATTGACCACGGAGCAACAGTCCAAATGGAACATGGCGACATGACATGACTCAAAGTACAGGAAGGCATCAGATAAGTCTGCAACTTGTCACCATTTTGCGACAATTTATATGCAGAAGCTATTTTTAAAAAGGCTGTACTTGCTGAAAAAGAAGGAATCAAAATTGCAGGACAAATAATCAACAATCTTAAATACATACACTGTGTGCAGAATGGCAAATGAGTATTATCTTGATCACATGATATTTTTTATACATGTCCTACTCCAAGCTGTATAGGCTTGAGAGCCAACTACCAATTAAGTAAATCAGGTGATGTGCTTCTCTGTAATGAGGAGGGGTGTGATGTAATGACATCAACACCCTATATAAGGTGTGCTTAATTATTAGGCAACTTCCTTTCCTTTGGCAAAATGGGTCAGAGAGATTTGACGGGCTCTGAAAAGTCCAATATTGTGAGATGTCTTGTAGAGGGATGCAGCAGTCTTGAAATTGCCAAACTTTTGAAACGTGATCACCGAACAATCAAGCGTTTCATGGCAAATAACCAACAGGGTCGCAAGAAGCGTGTTGGGCAAAAAAGGCACAAAATAACTGCCCATGAATTGAGGAAAATCAAAATTGAGGCTGTCAAGATGCCATTTGCCACCAGTTTGGCCATATTTCAGAGCTGCGACATTACTGGAGTATCAAAAAGCACAAGGTGTGCCATACGCAGGGACATGGCCAAGGTAAGGAAGGCTGAAAAACAACCACCTTTGAACAAGAAACATAAGATAAAATGTCAAGACTAGGCCAAGAAATATCTTAAGACTTATTTTTCAAAGGTTTTATGGACTGATGAAATGAGAGTGACTCTTGATGGGCCAGAGGCTGGATCAGTAAAGAGCAGAAAGCTCCACCCTGACTCAGATGCCAGCAAGGTGGAGGTGGGGTACTGGTATGGGCTGGCATCATCAAAGATGAACTTGTGGGACCTTTTCGGGTTGAGGATGGAGTGAAGCTCAACTCCCAGATCTACTGCCAGTTTCTGGAAGACAACTTCATCAAGCAGTGGTACATGAAGAAGTCGGTATCGTTCAAGAAAAACATGATTTTCATGCAGGACAATGTTCCATCACATGCATCCAACTACTCCACAGCGTGGCTGGCCAGTAAAGGTCTAAAATATGAAAAAATATTGACATGGCTCCCTTGTTCACCTGATCTGAACCCCATAGAGAACCTGTGGTCCCTCATAAAATGTAAGATCTACAGGGAGGGAAAACAGTGCACCTCTCAGAACAGTGTCTGGGAGGCTTTGGTGACTCCTGCATGCAATGTTGATCGTAAACAGATTAAGCAACTGACAGAATCTATGGATGGTAGGCTGTTGAGTGTCATCATAAAAAAGGTGGCTATATTGGTCACTTATTTTTTATTTTGTTTTTGCATGTCAGAAATGTTTATTTCTAAATTTTGCAAATCAAAAGAGGTCCGTGGAGCCTCTGTTAGGAGTCTCAACACAGAAAATAGCCAGATATCCCTCCGGGAAGAACCTAGCCAAGGAGTGGCTCTTTTTAAGGAGACCACCATAACCACCATATTAAGTGGCCCTTTTATTTAATATCCAACTCTTTGATGAGTTTAAAAAGATATGACAAGGGAAATACAAGGCCAGGTATCCACCCACAGACAGCTGTTTTGGGGTATTGCCCCTCATCAGTGTGGAGTAGGATTCTGGCTAGGTGGGAGCAATGCCTAGTAGACTAGCAAGACAAAACAATCACTGATCTCGGGGAGTCCAGCCAGAGAAAACACTGCCGGCAGCCTGCAAAGGCACTCAACATAGTGAAATCCTAGGTGCATTGCCCCCTGGGAAGTATGCAAATCAAAAAAGGTCCGTGGAGCCAATGTTAGGAGTCTCGACACAGAAAATAGCCAGATATCCCTCCGGGTGGCTTTTTGGGTTGATTGAGAACATAGTTGTTGATCAATAATAAAAAAAAATGCTCTAAAATACAACTTGCCTAATAATTCTGCACACAATGTAGATGATACACCATTGATAGCAACACGCTAGATGGAATGAAGGCCTTATTACAGAGTATCAAAATTAAAAACTCGAACATGGGACTGCTACTCAACACAAAGACGACCAAAATTTTGACTACTGCCAAGCTTTACTGGGATACATTTGAGATGGCTGGCGACGAACTGGAAGTTGTAAAGGACTGAAATCTACTCAGATCAATGATCACTAGGAGAACAGCTATTAGCAAATCAACAATGACGTCCCAGGCAAGGTCTTCAAATCAAGGAATAATTAATTGGCAATGAAGACACAGCCCGTACATAGTTTGGTCTTTTATGTGTTAACATTCAGATGAAAAACCTGAACAATAAAGAAACAAGAAAAAAGAAGAATTCATGCCTTCAAAATGTGATGCTTTAGAAGGATGTTGTCAATCAGATGGATCACAGGAAGAACAAACAATTCAATTTTGGGACAAATCATGCCAGATGTCACTCGAAGCAAAGATGGCCAAGCTACAACTTGCCTACTTTGAACACATCAAGCAAAGAGTGCAATTATTGATTAAGTAGATCATGGTTTAAAGAAGAGAAGTAATAAAGTGAAGAGGGTAAAGCTGGTGTCACACTAAACGACAGCGACAACGACGTCGCTGTTACGTCACCATTTTCGGTGACGTAACAGCGACCTTGTAAGTCGCTGTTATGATCGCTGCTTAGCTGTCAAACACAGCAGAAGCAGCGATCATAACGTCGCTGTGCTACATGTGCAGAGAGCAGGGAGCCGCGCTTAGCGCTGGCTCCTTGCTCTCCTGCAGCACACATCGGGTTAATTAACCCGATGTGTGCTGCAGCTACATGTCACAGTTCAGAGAGCAGGGAGCCGCGCTTAGCGCTGGCTCCTTGCTCTCCAGCAGCACACATCGGGTTAATTAACCCGATGTGTGCTGCAGCTACATGTCACAGTTCAGAGAGCAGGGAGCCGAGCTTAGCGCTGGCTCCTTGCTCTCCTGCAGCACACATTGGGTTAATTACCCGATGCGTACTGCAGCCACATGTCACAGTGCAGGAGCCGGCACTGGCAGCAAGAGCGGAGGCCGGTAACCAGCGTAAACATCGGGTAACTAGGGAAAGGTCTTCCCTTGGTTACCCGATGTTTACGCTGGTTACAGCTTACCGCAGCTGCCAGTGCCGGCTCCTGATCGCTTCATTTCGTCGCTCTCTCGCTGTCACACACAGCGATGTGTGTGTCACAGCGGGAGAGTGACGACCAAAAAATGAAGCTGGACATTCAGCAACGACCGGCGACCTCACAGCAGGGGCCAGGTCGTTGCTGGATGTCACACACAGCGACAGCGACGGGACGTCGCTGCAACGTCACAGAAAATGGTGACGTAGCAGCGACGTCGTTGTCGTCGTCGTTATGTGTGACACCAGCTTAAGACTAGCAACCCGATGACTTGTTACTTGAACAACTCTGTTGGACCTATCTAGACTTGTACAAGATCGATCCTTCTAAAGATCTATCATCTATAAAATCGCCGTAGCTCAAGATCAACTAAGGGCCATTTAAAACATAGAAAAACCATCATCTTTGTCCAGGCTATTTCCATTTTTTTCTGTTTAGGCACTGGTTTCAATTTTGATTACGGTAATTTTTATTAGTTGATATTCAGTATATTTAAATTGAAAATTGCTTTTGCCAGTTTTAAGTAATTGCAGTGACCATTGTGTTTTTTTCTTACTTTACCATAAAGAAACCGACATTTTTGTCCATGTGTCTGCCACACATAGCGCTTTGTATTGAGCTTAAAAGGATCTATCTTGGTCTCATCTGAACACAGCACCTTTTTCCTATTAGCTGTGTCCCCTACATCGCATGTGTGAAAAGGGGCTCTGGTGGCATTTGGAGTGCCCATTGGTTGCTAAGACTGCTAACGGCCTTCTAAAGGCCCCGATGACTGCCATATAAAAACTTCTATGAAGACCAGCCAGTGGCTGGGCTTCATAGGAGATAATCTATTTCACAATCCATTGTTCTATTTTGTTACATATGTTACATAAGTGATCAAGATATTGCAGGAGACTAATTAAAAATACCCAGAAAAAAATAATATATACGTATAAGTCAACCCCCTCCCTCCATCCTTTTCTCCAAATGTAAATAGCCAAAATCTAATATATATATTAGATATACATTTAAATACATTTATTCAGCAATATCACTTATTTTTCTTTTTTCTATATATTATATATATATATATATATATATATATATATATACAGTATGTACACATACATATATACATATATATATGAGAAAAATAAGTGATATTGCTGAATAATTGTCTGAACAAATGTTTATCCCATATGATATATATAGAAAAAACAATAAGTCAATTCAAAGCAGTTTCTTACAGTTACACAGAAATACTTTAACCTTAAAACCAAGCAATTTATTAATCCCAAATTTCGTATAACAGACAAAAAAAAATTCACATAAAAATCGCTGTAATATAATCAGTTCCACCAAAAATCCCTATTGGTGACTATATAAAGTACATCATGCTCTACCTATCTATATATATAATTGCCTTATTCTGTCTGTCTGTCTGTCTGTCTTGCTCCAAAATTGTGTTACGGTGACACAAAGCTGATTGGCCGCTGGGCTCGCCATGGCCCCGCCCCTCCGCACGGATTGGCCGCTCGCCTCGCCTCCGCCCCCCCCCACGGATTTGTCGCTCGCCTCGGCCTGGCCCCGCCCTCCGCATGGATTGGCCACTCGCCCCGGCCCTCCGCACGCATCGCCAGACATAACCTTGCGCTGCTGGGATCGTGACGGAGCCGGTGAACACTGGTAACCATTATACACATCGGGTAACTAAGGTCCCTTGGTTACCCGATGTGTATCATAGTTACCAGTGTACACCGGCTCCGTCACGATCCCAGCAGCGCCAGACATAACCTTGCGATGCTGGGATCTTGACGGAGCCGGTGAACGCTGGTAACCATTATACACATCGGGTAACTAAGGTCCCTTAGTTACCCGAGGTGTGTCATAGTTACCAGCGTACACTGGCTCCCGGTACACATTATAGTCCTCCTATTATATTCCTCTCTGAGTATAATAGGAGAACTATTATAGCATGGGGGATGGAGCACGATGGGGTGCGCAGCATGGGGGATGTAGCACGATGGGGGGTGCGCAGCATGGGGGATGTAGCATGATGGGGAGTGCGCAGCATGGAGGATGGAGCACGATGGGGAGTGCGCAGCATGGGGGATGGAGCACGATGGGGAGTGCACAGCATGGGGGGTGGAGCACGATGGGGGGTACGCAGCATCGGGGATGGAGCACGATGGGGAATGCACAGCATAGGGGATGGACCACGATGGGGTGCGCAGCATGGGGGATGTAGCACGATGGGGGATGCGCAGCATGGGGGATGTAGCACGATGGGGGGTGTGCAGCATGGGGGATGTAGCATGATGGGGAGTGCGCAGTATGGGGGATGGAGCACGATGGGGAATGTGGAGCATGGAGGATGGAGCACGATGGGGAGTGCGCAGCATGGGGGATGGAGCACGATGGGGAGTGCGCAGCATGGGGGATGGAGCACGATGGGGGGTGTGCAGCATCGGGGATGGAGCACGATGGGGAATGCGCAGCATAGCGGATGGAGCATGATGGGGAATGCGCAGCATAGGGGATGGAGCACGATGGGGGGTGGGCAGCATGGGGGATGGAGCACAATGGGGGGGTGCGCAGCATGGGGGATGGGGCACGATGGGGGGTGCGCAGCATGGGGGATGGAGCACGATGGGAGGTGCACACCTCCCCCCCAACACACACACAACACACCACACACACACTGGGAACCACAAACACCGCCATACACAGACACCCACACACACAGACAACGCCGCACACACACAACACCCAACACACAAACACCGCGGCACACACAAATATACGCACATACTGTGCAACACACACATTGCACAAAACATACCTCCCCCCAAAACACACCACACCCACACAAACCGCGCAACACACACACAACGCTACAGACACACAGCGCTCCACAAACAACGCAACACACGCAACACACATACAACACCGCTCTCACCCCCCGCCACACCCAGACAACACCCAGAACATGTACAGCGCCCTACACAAACACTTGGTAACTACACACAACAACATCTATATATATATATATAACAAAAATCATACATGAACTACACAATACGTAAATTCTAGAATACCCGATGCGTAGAATCGGGCCACCTTCTAGTATTAAAATAAGTAAAGCGGTATATGTATGGTAGTCAACAACAACATGGGGGTGCTATCAAATAAATGCCTAGAAATTGCAACCTGCTTAAAACCTATCCCTGCCTAGCAACAGAGGTTTCAACGCCCTAGGTTCATATGGCACCCCGTTCCACGACTGCTTACTCTCCACATTGTCCTTCCACTTGCCCTATCCACACCATTATATAGCAGTGGATAAAAGACTATAACATTAGGTATGCGCATAAATAATCAATCACTTAGCTTAGGGGCATATGAATGGGTGCCGCCACCGATGCCACAGATCTTCTTTTGGGCTATTATGCCTGGAGGCCGGAATAAAGTCCACTGAGGAACCTTTGAAATTTTGATGAAGGGGAAAACACGTCGGGACCAAGGGACTCCTAGCATCAGGACTGGATTCCACAAAAAAAGCTCTCATATACAGTGCTGGTCAGAAGTATTGGCACCCCTGAAATTCTGTCAGATAATACTCAGTTTCTTCTTGAAAATGATTGCAATCACAAATTCTTTGGTATTATCTTCATTTATTTTGCTTGCAATGAAAAAACACAAAAGAGAATGAAACAAAAATCAAATCGTTGATCATTTCACACAAAACTCCAAAAATGGGCCAGACAAAAGTATTGGCACCCTTAGCCTAAAGCGGGCTTTACACACTACGATATCGTTAATGATTTATCATCAGGATCACGTTGTTTGTGACGCACATCCGGTGTCATTAACGATATCGCAGTGTGTGACACTTATGTGCGACCTAAAACGATCGCAAAAGCGGCCAAAATCGTTTGCCATGGAGAGGTCGTCCTAAAACAAAAAATCGTTCTCTTCTAATTAGTGATGTTGTTCCTCGTTCCTGCGTCAGCACACATCGCTGTGTGTGACACCGCAGGAGCAAGGGACATCTCCTTACCTGCCTCCACCGCCAATGCAGAAGGAAGGAGGTGGGCAGGATCTTTACGTCCCGCTCATCTCCGCCCCTCCGCTTCTATTGGACGGCTGCCGCGTGACGTCGCTGTGACGCTGTACGACCTGCCCCCTTAGACAGGAGGCGGATCGCCGGCCAGAGCGATGTTGCAGGACAGGTAACTCCATGTGACGGGTGTAAGCGAGGTTGTGCGCGAGGGGCAGCGATTTGCCCGTGTCGCACAACCGACGGGGGCAGGTACGATCGCTTGCGATCTCGCTAGCGAGATTGAAGCGTGTAAAGCCCGCTTTATACTTGGTAGCACAACCTTTAGCCAAAATAACTGCAAACAACCGCTTCCAGTAACCATCAATGAGTTTCTTACAATGCTCTGCTGGAATTTTAGACCATTCTTCTTTGGCAAACTGCTCCAGGTCCCTGAGATTTGAAGGGTGCCTTCTCCAAACTGCCATTTTGAGATCTCTCCACAGGTGTTCTATGAGATTCAAGCAGTCTAGTGCCAGAGGCAGCAAAGCAACCTCTGCCATGTTTGACTGTAGGGACCGTGTTCTTTTCTTTGAATGCCTCTTTTTTTTTTCCTGTAAACTCTATGTTGATGGCTTTTCCCAAAAAGCTCTACTTTGGTCTCATCTGACCAGAGAACATTCTTCCAAAACGTTTTAGGCTTTCTCAAGTAAATTTTGGCAAACTCCAGCCTGGCTTTTTTATGTCTCGGGGTAAGAAGTGGGGTCTTCCTGGGTATCCTACCATACAGTCTCTTTTTATTCAGACGCTGACGGATAGTACGGTTTGACACTGTTGTACCCTCGGACTGCAGGGCAGCTTGAACTTGTTTGGATGTTAGTCGAGGTTCTTTATCCACCATCTGCACAATCTTGTGTTGAGATCTCTCGTCAATTTTTCTTTTTCTTCCACATCTAAGGAGGTTATCCACAGTGCCATGGGTTTTAAACTTCTTGATGACACTGCGCACCGTAGACACAGGAACTTTCAGGTTTTTGGAGATGGACTTGTAGCCTTGAGATTGCCCATGCTTCCTCACAATTTGGATTCTCAAGTCCTCAGACAGTTCTTTGGCCTTCTTTCTTTTCTCCATGCTCAATGTGGTACACACAAGGACACAGGACAGAGGTTGAGTCAACTTTAATCCATGTCAACTGGCTGCAAATGTGATTTAGTTATTGCCAACACCTGTTAGGTGCCACAGGTAAGTTACAGGTGCTGTTAGTTACACAAATTAGAGAAGCATCACATGATTTTTCAAACACTGCCAATACTTTTATCCACCCCCTTTTTTATGTTTGGTGTGGAATTATATTTAATTTGGCTTTATGACAAATTTGTTTTTTTTTTCATTGAAGACAAATTAAATGAAGATAATAATACCAAAGAATTTGTGATTGCAATCATTTTCAAGAAGAAACTGAGCATTATCTGACAGAATTGCAGGGGTGCCAATACTTTTGGCCAGCACTGTAGTTATGTTGATGGAAAAACTAAAACCATTTTGGCTACTGGAAACCAAAAGCGTAAAAATAAAAAAAATCTCCTGCTGCTGAAGGGAAATTTGCTTCCCCATATAAGAGTGACATGATGTAGGTGAAGAGACCCTGATTCCAGTCATGTATCACTTACTGGGCTACTTTTAATAGTTTTGATAAGTCATTGTTTTAGCTCCTGGTAATCTAGCAATTCTCTGAATGCTGAGCTCTGTATAACCCAGCCTACACCACTGATTGATTTTTGTGTAAACTATGCATAGGCATAAAGCTACTAATCTATGGTTAGCAAAAGCTTGCGGATATGGAGGAATACATAGTAGCAGGTTTACAAATGCTTGGTGGCATCATAGTCTATGTCACTAGATTTTTGTTATCAATAATATATGGACAAAATCAATCTAAGGCCTGCGCCACACATCCGTGCCTCCGGCACGTGTTTGTCATTTTTTACACGTACCGGCGGCACGGAGACATGTACAGCAATGCTACCCTATGGTAGCAGGCACACACACGTAAAACCACACGGAACGTGTGTCCGTGTGCGTTTGTACGTGTGTGCGATTTTCAAAGCGCTGACATGTCAGTGTTTTCTCCGGCAGCACGGGTGTTACACGGCCCGCACCCGTACCACACGGGTGTAGTGTGGATGCGGTCCCGTGTGACACGCGCCGGAGTAAACACACATGTCAGGGAAAAAAATAAAAAACATTAACTCACCTTCTCCAGCCCTCCTGTCTCTGCCGCTGCTGCCTCTTGCTGCCGACCGCCGCTCATTATTCTCATTGAATATTCACTTCACTGCCTGGCAGCAGCAGCAGCGGGGAGACAGGAGGGCTGGAGACCGAGGATCAGCACCACGGACAGCAGCGCGGACATCAGGAAGGACCAGGTGAGTATAATAATTACCGGTTCTACGTGTGCTATCGCGGATAGCACACGTAGAACACACGTGTCACGCACGTACCAGAGACACGTACTTACCTGCACGCAACACGCAGGGGAAATACGTGTCTCTCGGCACGTGCGTGAAATTCACGTGAGTGTGGCAGAGGCCTAAAGAGTTAAGAGTGGTGTCCAAATACTTTTGTCAGTATAATGCATACACAGAATATGTATATAAGAATGACATTAAGTTACCTTGAATTGTTGAAATGGGAATACAACATTAGAACAATTTACTATTAAAATCTTTTCTTCTTTTTACACTCTTATAATTCTTCATTTTTTTCAGGCCTTTCAGATCATGAAAGTTACACATGGAAGAGACCATAGTTTGACTCGGGATCTGATGGAGCTGTTAGGAGAATGTGAGATGGGAATGGGAGCAATATAAAGAAAACCCTACTTCACCTTGTACTAAAGAATAATCTCAGTTGCTATCTTTATTACGGTATAATACAATAAATCTACATTGTTACATTAAACAAATGTTCCACAAATATAATCAATGCCATCAATATGTTATAAATAAAAGTGTTCTATTTTGGCTCATTTTTGTGAAGTATTTTGTCTTAAATGTGAATCTAAAAAAGTTCACTGTATAGAATTTGTCCAAAATCAGTAAATCACTAAATCACTACACTAGAAGAACTTTTTAAAGTTGATATCTTGGAACACAAGGACAGTCGGCCTTTCCTTCTCAGAAGACATGATGCCCAAGGAGATGGATAACATGATTTTAATGCCAATTTATGATGCAGGCCCTGAGAGCCAACGTGGTAGGGAAACTGTCAGTGGTATTTGCACTCTGAGCCAGGACAAACCTCATGGTTGGAGTCAGGTGGGTGGTAAAAAGGTGCCGGTGATGTGTGTCAAAAACATCCTCTTGAGCCAAATAAGCTTTTCCTGCAGTCAGCTCTGAAGCAAGTAATGCCGCATATGCTGTTGGTAAATGAGGTTCTGCAGTGCCTTAATGTAGCGATGAGCGAACCTGAACTGTAAAGATCAAGATTTGTACCGTGTCCGGTGCTCAAATCTTAACACGTACTTCTCAAAGAAGTATGTGGTCAAGATCAAACTTTGAGTGCTGATCAAATGCTGAGTAAACTTTGGCTGTGCTTGAGAGTTTCAACAATCAACAAGCGTTTTGGCTATGGATGCTGATTATTGGCATCACAGCCATGCTGATTATTGGCATGGCTGTGATTGGCTGGCGCACCATGTGACCTGGCCAGTATAACTGCCAGATCACGGGGGGCAGTGCTATTGTAATCTGACTAGTGGAAGGACAGGACGCTGCTTGTTTGATGAACAGTATTAGGTTTCTCCTCTCTCTGCAGACTCCTAAACAGGCTCTTGTAATTACTCTGCACTAGACTCTGTGGGGTACTCTTAAAAAAGACTCCGTAGAGGTACTCTGAAAAAGGCTTTGTGTGGCCACTCTGCACCAGGCTCCATTGGGTGTACTATTAAAAAAGGCTCTGTGGGAGCTGTGGAGACACAAGTGTCAGTAGGTGCTCTCATCTGCTGGCCTGGCTGTCTTCAGAAAAACTACACGGACCTGGGCTCATCGCACTGAATACTTGGACTTATTCCCGTGGGCAGAACACTATTCAGACAACACAGGGTGAGGGAGACACACAGATTGATAATACTTTATTGGTTCACTAAAAGACAAAAACATATTTACATTCCCAGCAAGAATGCAAGATGGTACAACTGACAGAGTCTCAACCTTCCACTGACCTGCCAGGGATTAGAATCTTTGTTTCTTCAGGGCCTCAAGGACCAACTATCTCAGCTAGCAGCACTCTGCTTTTAGCGGGCACACACTGAGAGGAGATAGCGGCAAGCTTAGGAAGCTGACTGCGCATGGCAAGATATTTGGCCAGGCCTTGAGTCTCCACAGGAACACTCTGCACCAGACTCTGTGGGGTACTCTTAAAAAAGGCTCTGTAAAGGTACTATGAAAAAAGGCTCTGTTATGGTACTCTGAAAAACTGCTCTGTATGGCCACTCTGCACCTGGCTCTGTAAGGTTACGCTTAAAAAAGGTTCTGTGGGGGTACGCTTAAAAAAGGTTTTGTAGGGGTACTCTTTTAAAAAAGGCTCTGTGGGGGTACTCTTAATAAAGGCTTTGTAGGGGTACACTTAAAAAAGACTCCATGGGAGTACTCTTAAAAAAAGTCTTTGTGGGGGTACTCTTAAAAAAAGGCTCTGTGGGAGTTATCTTAAGAAAGTCTCTGTAGGGTAGGTACTCTGAAAAAAGGCTCTGTGTGGGTACTATTCACCAGACTCTGTGGGGTTACTCTTCAAAAGGCTCTGTGGGGGTACTCTGCACCAGGCTATGTGGGGATAATCTTAAAAAAAGCTCTGTGTGGGCACTCTGCACCAGATTCTGTGGGGATACTCTTAAAAAAGGCCCTGTGGGGGTACTCTGCACCAAGCTAGGTGGGGGTACTCTTAAAAAGGCTCTGTGTAGGTACTCTGTAACAGACTGTATGGAGATATTCTTAAAAAGGGCTATGTGGTGGTACTCTGCACCAGGCTATGGGGGAGTACTCTTAAAAAAGACACTCTGTGGGTACTGTGAAAAAAGGCTCTGTGTGGCCACTCTGCATTAGGCCAAGTAGGGGTACTCTTTAAAAAGGCTCTTTGGGGGTACACTGAATAAATCTCTGCTGGGGTACTCTGAAAAAGTCTGTGTGTGTCCACACTGAAAAAAGGCTCTGTGGGGGTTGTTTGAAAAAAGACTGTTTGAGATACTGTGAAAAAAAGCTGCACCAGGCTCTGTGGGGGGGGGGGACTCTGAAAAAAGGCACTGTAGAGAGTTCTCTGAAAAAAGGGCTCTGTGTGTCCACCCTGCACCAGGCTCTGTGGGGGTACTCTTAAAAAAGACTCTTTGGGGGTACTTTTAAAAAAGGCTTTCAGTGGATACTCTTAAAAATGGCTCTGTGTGAGAACTCTTAAGAAAGTCTCTGTGGGAGTACTCTGAAAACAGGCTTTGTGGGCACTCTGCAACAGTCTCTATGGGGATATTCTTAAAAGGGCTCCGTGGGAGTACTCGGCACCATAGAATCACAGAATGGTAGAGTTGGAAGGGACCTCAAGGCCATCGGGTCCAACCCCTCTGAGTGCAAGTTTCCTTAGATCATCACAGTTTCTACAGTTTCCACTTGAAGATTTCCATTGATGGAGAGCTCACTATCTCCCACGGTAGCCTGTTCCACTCTCTGTCCTCACTGTCAAAGTTTTTTCTAAAGTCTAATCTGAATCTCCTTCTTTTTAGTTTCATTGCATCCCTTCTTGTACTTCTTTATGCTAATGAGAATAGGGTGATTTCCTCTGCTCTGTGATTTAATTTCAGATATTTGTAGACCGCTATTAAGTCTCCTTTCAGCTTTCTATTTTGCAAACTAAACATTAATAGTTCTTTTAGCTGGTCTTCATATGACATGGTCTGCAGACCTTCTACAATCTTGGTTGCTCTTCTCTGGACTTGCTCCAATATATTGATGTCTTTCTTGAATTGAGGTGCCCAGAACTGTACACAGTATTCCAGGAGGGGTCTGACCAGGGCAGAGTATAGGGGAATAATTACCTCTCTTGATCTAGATTCAATGCTTTTTTTGATACATCCCAGAATTTTGTTGGCTTTTGGGAGTACTCTTCAAAAAAAGGCTCTGGGGGTACTCTAAAAAAAAATGGCTCTGTGAGGGTACTATTAAAAAATGCTCTATGGGGGTACTCTGAAAAAAGGCTCTGCGGAGTTACTCTGTAAAAAGGCTCTATGGGGGAAGTCTGAAAAAAGGCTCTTGGGGTTGCTCTTAAAAGGGCTATATGGGGGTATGCTGAAAAAAAGGCTCTGTGGGGGTACTCAAAGTTTTGGCTGTGTGGGGGTACTCTGAAAACAGGCTCTGTAGGGGCACTCTTTAAGTTTTGGTTCTGTGGGGGAAGTTTGAAAATCGGTTCCGGCTCTGTTTGGGCACTCTTAAATTTTAGCTCTGTGAGGGCACTAGTAAAATTTGTATTTTATTAAGTTACTTCCTATTTAACCATGATTGCTATGGTGGCACAAACAGTTTAAGACATTTCCCTATCTACATTTGTTTGCAGGACAATTGCCCTGCGTTTACCCCCATTTTGTTTCTTTTTTCAGCCCCCTAGCCCTTACTATGACCATTTTACAGCACAAAATTTTGGGTCCCCATTGCCTTCTATCAGGTTGAGGGTGAAGTTCGGGTACCGAACCAAATTTTTAACAGCAGTTTGGCTGAACCCAGTGAACCTGAATATCCATGGGTCAACTCCCAGCTCTGGGAGTACCCACATTTAGCAGCGGCGGGTCTCTATCCTTAACCGCAACCTGCAGGTGGCGTCACATGACATTAACTCTATCCACCCTTTGTAAATATACCGCCCTTGCAAAAAGAAGCCCAGGGCACGGAACCGGGCAACGGCCACCAGAGGGACATTCCCATTTGTTACCGCCCGGGACCGAGTACCCCCTTCCCTGATTGCTACAACCCCTTTTTCCTGGCATCACGAACAGGATACTGACAAGGCCCGTTAACACGGGTGATGTGTGCCTTAAGGAACTATATATGGACTGTTTGTGTAAAGACTGCCGCCATCTTTAATGCTGAAAAATGGGCTGCGCCATCACTGTGCCCCAAAGAGCGGGAAACTGCAGAAGTGAGCGAGCAGAAGCCCCGCCCATGAGTCCTGAGTGCGCGGGCAGAAGTCAGAAGTGACCTGACCCGGAAGCTCCCAGTGTGCCCCAGTCCCTGCGAGAGTGGTGAGAAATGACCAAGGGGGGACAGAGAATGCAGGCTCCGAACGATGGGAGCGCCGCAGGGCCTTCCCAGGCCATGCAAGGCGATGACAACGTGGTGGGACCTGCTCCAGTAGAACAAGCAGCAGCACCCGTAGCCGTGGCAGCCGCCCCGATAGTGCCGATCACCTTACCGTATGTACCCGGCTCAGCCTAACTGCCCCAATATGATGGCAAACCCGACTCCTTACCGGGATTTAAAAAGAAAATTTGCACTGTACTGGATATGTACGTGATGACCGCCAGACAACGGGCATCTGTGGTGTTGGGACTGTTAACGGGTGCAGCCGAGTTGGAGGTGGAGACTTCGTCAAATGACGATCGGAAGTCAGTAAATACTATATTTGACAAGCTCAAAGCTGCCTTTGAAACTCGCACTGACTCAGAGCTCAGAATGGAATTTTATAACTGTAAACAGTGGTCCCAGGACAGTATCAGGGACTATGCCTTGAGGTTGCAGGCAGCCCTGCTGACCCTAAAGCTTATGGACCCCATTGGTGACCAGGAAGGAAATAAAATGATGGTTGAGCAATTCCTGCAGGGTATACAATCAATGGAGGACCGCAAGCAGCTGTGGCTGTGGGCCCTGGAGCACCCAAATGTGAACTTTGTTGTCCTCAAAGACTGGGCCATCAAAGCCTTGCAACCCCCTGAGACCATTGACTCTAACCCACAGTCCTGGCACGCCAGCACTTCCCCACTGTGAGCGGAACCCTCTTCTTTAACTGTGGCAAAAACTATACCTCAAGTAACATCCCCCTGTGTTCCCGGTGAGCTGCCTCCTCAGAGAGTTTTGGGGAACCAGGACCTTTTTGGGTGATGGGTGAATGGAGGGATACTCAATGTTAGTAATGATTAAGTGAATTGCCTCCCCTGTGTGGGAAGAATGTTATGTTTGAATTAAATACTTTTTTTATTCCGGTTACAATAAAAACTCTCTTTCACTTACAGCCCAAGGACGTGCTGTGTTTAACCAAGGGGGAATGTAGCGCCGATGAGACCCTCAGGGCACTACAGGGAACTGCATCCTGTTGGGAATGCAGGACCTACCCCCTGGGACCTGGAGTATTAGTGCCAATATCACCAAAGCACAACCAAAATCCTAGTTCTCCACTCCACACCGGGCATAGAGGGTTAACCATGTAAAGGGATGGTCACCTAGTGGGGGGGTCAGCAATCAGGGAGAGTATAGAGAAGGTGGCACACAGGAGAGGTGTTTTGGCGTGCCTGAACTTTGTCCGTGCAGCGGTGACCCGGGGGCACAGGAGAGAGGTCGCCAGGTTGGGTATCGAAAATACCGCTGGGACCGGAGCATGCACAGGGCCCTAGATCAAGTGCCAGTTCTACATGGCTTGATAAATACCTGCCCGGTGAGGACACCTTCACGGACTTCACCGAACCAAATAATCCGGGGGCATCAGCAGTAAACTAGGATCGTGGTTCGGACACTTACCTCCCCACAGAGTTCGTAGTGCCCGCCGTGCGGAGGAGACTGTACCCCAAAAAGGCGGACAGGCGGGCCCCAAGCGCTCCATGCTATGGGGACCAAACCAACAGAGAGTGCCAGGTACAGAGCAACCTGGGTCACTACATTGGCACTGATACTCCACGGGACCTGAACCAGCAACTTCTTGGTCCAAGTGAGTAGAGACTGTTAAAGACAACCTGGTGTGGTCTCCGTTATTATCCCTTATCATCTCCCAGGCACGGCCCGACCTGCAGAGGGCCTAACACCATTGCTGCAATCACCACCAGCTCTGGGAGTACCCACATTTAGCAGCAGCGGTTCTCTATCCTTAACCGCAACCCACAGGTGGCATCACATGATAATAATTCTATTCACACCTTGTAAATATACCCCCCTTACAAAAAGGAGCCGAGGGCATGGAACCAGGCAACGGCCAACAGAGTGACATTCCCATTTGTTACCGCCCGGGACCGAGTACCCACTTCCCTGGGCGCTACAATTCCATGTTGCCGTAGGACCAACCTATTGCATTATTCATGCTCTGCTGTTGGAAAAAATGCCAGGTACATCCTGGCATAAATGGAATAGGAACTACATCATTCCATCTGCACATGAAACGGCATCACCTGCTCATGATACGTAAGAAAACAGACCAGCAAGATGAGCAAGCCTCAAGCTATCCACCTCCTCATTGGATTTGGCATACAGGTAGGAAAATCTGTTCCCTAATCACTGAAGCTTTTGCACAGTGGAAGGTCGCCAATAGCATGTATGAACAGGTGACCATGATGTGCTCCCTGCAGATGGTAAAATAGCTTAAAATGATCAATTATTTATTATACAAAATGAACAGTTTTACAAGTAACTGAGGCAGCAGTAGCTCCGATTACAATATATATATATATATATATATATATATATATATATATATTTATACAGTATATATATAATGGTATGATGACCAGATGGTTTATCTGCAGGTGCAAAATCTGATGTATATCAGCAAACAGAGTTTCACTGCTTTAACCCCTTCTCAGCATTGGACATACCAGTACGTCCTGTATTGCGGTGCGTTCCCACAAATGGCGGTTGTACAGGCACTGTAGCTGTGTACACGCCATCGCCGCAGGGAGCTTGACTTAGGTGATAGCGAACCTATGACTGTCACAGCCAGGGCTGGGGCCCGCAAGGTCCTGGATATTTCCTCCTCTAAATGCCATGATCAATAGCGATCGCAGAGAAAGAGAGGGGGCTCCCTCTCCCACCTGTTCGAGACCTCTGCAACGTAATCATGGGATACCAATCGGGATACCAATGCCCTCTGGGTTACCTGGCTAGAGTGGCCTGTTGGACCATGCAAGGAACATAGTCTAACAGGCATTCTGTCAGTGTCAAGCTGACAAGTGTAATGCATTCCCTTGCTTGTCCATGGCAATGCATGACACCAGTGATCAGACTAATAAAAGTTAATGTCCCATAAGGGGATTAAGTAAAAAAAAAAATAAATAAATAAATAAATAAAACAATGGAAAAGATTTTTAAATATCCCCAATAAATTAAAAAATGTAAAAAATATTATACCAATAAAACCTATATTTATGTAAAAAAAAGTACACATTTTCTATCATTGAAAGCAGAAATAATGGCAATATTAAGTTCTTTTGAGTTTTCATATTTTCACTTTATATTTCTAATAGTGCATTGTCAAAAAAATGTGATTATTTGTCATAAAGGAATCCTATTAACAGAGAATATATCAGAGGTGGTACACATCACATCCCCTCCTTTGTACATCGATTTTAAGGCCAGGTTAGGTATACAGCACCGGTTAGATGTTGCATACAGCTCGGTGGGATGCTCGTGCTGTGGCTCCTTTCGCTCTTCATCTGTGGGACATGGCCCGGGGGCTGCAGAATACATCACCGCCCCTGCCAAGTTTGCCACCCCGTTTGTCCAGGGCTCCAACACTTGCAATAAGAAATGTGAGGGTTTGAATATGTCTCAGATGAGCCCATTGCTAATGCAGATTTTGAGTTTTTTATAGATGGAACAAGATACTAACATGCTGGTCGATTATTTACTGGATAAATAATAAAATCCAAAATACTCCCACCTCTCCTATCGGCACAGAAGGCAGATATGAAGGCACTCACTCACTGTAGCGTGTAGAGTGTCAAAGGGTAAGATGGCCAAATGTGAATAAAGGAAGCAGATCTTTCCTAATGTCACATGAAAAACCTATAAAGACCAGAGAGAGTATACAAGCCAGGATTGAGGCTCTCTTGTTATTAAATAAGCCAGAGAAAATGCTTGAACAGATGCAGCTGACAAGGAAGCAGCAAAGATGGCAAGCTGAGAGCTTGCAGACCAGAACCTCAATGGCACCTGTCTCTTCTGATGTTCTTAAATCCCTACAGAAACAAGCAGTTCAACAGGAAAGGGTGTGCAAAACGCATCTAGCCAGCTGACTGAGAAAGGTCTGTAGAAAAAGTGCAGTAAGCTTTCTCTACTATGAGTGCTTTACTCAATGATGACACAGGTATGTTATGGACTAACACATCTGTCAAAGACAGTTATGTGTGTGCTTTGGTAGATGAGGTATGGGTGCCATCAGGGTTCAGTGACCAGGATGCCAGACACAACCAGTCTTGCACGATGTGTGCCTAATACAATGTAGGAAAAACTGTAAAAACTCTGCAGAAACACACCCCTCATCCCCTTTGCCCATTCCAGAGATTATAGAGGGATTATATCTATATATCTAGATCTACCACGAGTAGGTTTATATGAGTTTGTGTTTCTTGTCTTAATTTCTTTCCAGGATTGATCTGAGGCATATCCAGTGTAGAAAACTACGTTACTGCTGAAAAACTCATGATGGAGGTGGTATGTAAAAATGGTGTTCCTGAAGTGTTAAAGGTACGTATTTTATAGGAGAGGTCATTAGGGAGATTTTATAGTACCTGGGAAGTAGCAGCTTTCCACACTTCTTACTATCCACAAAGCATTACAAAGGTGGAAAGGCTGAATGGAACGTTCAAGTTAAAAATCCAGAAGGTAAAGGTGGAAACTGGCAAATCATGGACCAAATGCTTGTTTTTGTTTTTCTTAATAAATATGTTTCCACATAAGATTTTTTTTGGGGAGGCTTAGTGTAATAGGGTGACCAGTGCCCTACTGCCCCCCACTTCCCTGTGGCAATGGATGAAACTACAGTGTACTTGTATTCACTGCCTTGTACTAATGTGTATTTTTCCCCTGTGTAGTAAGGCCGGCTGCCACCTGAGGTCATGGGTTCCAGGTCCCTTAGAGAGAAGGGATGGACTGGGAGATGACAGGGCAGCAGGTGTTAATCAGGGAGGGACGGTCCCCAGGATAGGAGGGGATATAAGGCAGGAGCAGTGCAGGCTAAGGGAGATAGGGAAAGACTATGATACATAGCAGAACAAGAGAGAGAGAAGTCTAGAAGGGACAGAAGATCAGAGTGGTGTACAGAAGAGTGGAGGTAACAGGGACAGGATTTAAGGGTGAAGGAAGCCCAAACCTTTGCCATCCCCTGGTCCCTGCTACAGAGACAGGACAGAAAGAAAAAGAAGAGAAGCCAAGCTGTTAGAAGGGGCTCTAATGCAGCAGGACATAAGTCCAGAGTGTCATGGAGACGTAAAGGCGAAATTGGGGTGCTCCTACCTGAGGCGTCATCTGCCGGTATGTGAGGGAAAGCAGTTGCGGTGGGAGAGCAAGTGGGTCCTTCTGTCCATTAGCTGAGCTGAACATCCCACCACCATGCTGGGGGAGTGTGTCCGAAGAAGCGAGAGGTTAAGGCACCTTATTACGGCCGTCTCTGCAAAGCCAAGCCGGAGGTTAGAGTTGAAGTATCTAAAAGATAAGGATTACGACAAGTCTGTTGTGAACCATTTGAAACAGTCTGCTTGCAAGTTACTTAGTAAAGTGAAGCAAATGTTACCAGGTGTCTGTCTCCTTCCTGACCGAGCAGGGCAAAAGGACCATAGAAGTGAACAGGACCCGGAAGACGAACGGCAGCAGTCAGCAGGTACCACCTCCACACCACATAACACAACTCCACTCTGCCCCCCGTGTCTTTACTGTGTCGGGGTGGTTTGAGGTCCACCATGACCCTCGCCCACAACTACCCCTCTCCGGCACTTTACATTAGCACCTAGAACAGGATTATATTTCCCACAGATACTTCAGATACAGTGTTTTACAATATTTATTTAATTTACTAAATAGTGTGTTAAACAGATGTAGTCTTCAATTCCAGATCCTAAATCAGTTCCAGGAGATTGGGGGAATCTAAAAAGACAAGCAAAAAAGAGGGATGAGTTGTGATGGGCGGGCCCGAACAGTAAAGTTTGGGGTCCATACCGGATACCTAGTATCAGTGCACAGACTCCCAACACAGAGTTCTCAGGGAACTCTGTGTAACTGTTTGGATTCAGCCAAACAGATAATTAAAAAAAAATGGAAAAAGAGAAAAAAAAGGAATAAAGCAGAAGCATTAATCATTATGATTACAATTCTCCAACATGGTGTCACGCTGTACTCTAAGATGTACAATAGCAGTACAGTGCAGTAATGTGGGACGGAAAAGATTCCTGAAACTACCTTAGAAGGTAGTTAGCTGGTAAACCACTAGGGAGCGTTAGAGTGGAGAAAACGTATGAGCAGAGAATTCCATAGCAGAGTTAATACTAGTCAAGCCCACCATATGGTAGTAGAATTGTCAGAACGTCATATCACAACATGAGGACTTGTAATACACAGGGGCAAAGTCTAAACGTAGTCAGAGGGAAGCAAACAGTCAGTAGCCGGGAAATCAGAACTCAGAAGCGAGGGAGAATGGGAAGACAAGAACGGAATCAAGGTAAACAGATGAGGAACGAACAGGGAGACAGACGAGCAGGGAGCTGAAGGGAGCTGAAGGGAGACAGAGGGAGAGACACTGACAAGCCGTAAACAGAGAACAGAGGAGGTTAATAACAGGTCAGGTGAACAACGAGGTCAGGAGGGGGCAGGGCAGACAACACGTCACTCACAAGCAGAACACAGCAGAGCCAGAAATATCACTGGCGTAGTCCCAGAGAAACAGTTCCCTTATAAAGTAGCCTGACCTCCAGAACGAGGTAGGAAGGATTAACCCCTAACGTGACCTTTATCAGAAGTGAAACTAAAAAAAGGCTCAGCTGCAGCTGAGCCAGGAGTAAAGCATGACACATGGCTGTTACACTACTTTCGGGTCTGATCATTAACCCTCATACATATTCACTGCTTCCCTCACCCACAGTCAGTCTTGGCATATGTGATTGGTTGCAGTCAAACCGTGCCCCCACCCTGTGGGACAGTGTCTGTGATTAGTTGGAATCACACACGCTGTGTGCGTCCCTATAGTGGTGTAAAAAATAAATTGGCATAGGCTTCCCCATGTTGTGATACCCAGTGCAGATAAGGCATATGGCTACAGACTGCAACCCACAGCCGTGAACTTATCTTGGCTGGGTATCAAAAAAGAGTGACTTTTTTTGTTTTTAAATTATTTAAATAGATATTTTTTAAAGACAGAGTGCTTCCCCCCAATTTTGCTACCCATAAGACCCTATTGCGCCTTTTGTTTTCCAGCTTTTTCCTCTTCAGAATTTTGCTACCCAGGCATGATAAAGCCGACAGCTGGTGGCTGATATTCTCATTCTGGGAGGGTCCATGGTTATGAGGTCCCACAACAATCTCAGCTCTGCTACATACTGAAGTCACAGAGTGCGGACATATTAGAAAACATGACCACCCGCTGTGACTTCAGGCAGAGACTGACTGAGCCGCAGCTGTGAATGGGGATGTCACTCAATTTATCTGCAGTCAAAGATTGAGGTTCCCATGGTACCCCACCTGTGACCGCAGGTAAACTGACCTCAGGGGACTTTATTGAACTGACCTCACCTCAGGTTCAATGAGATCTGCATCTCCTGGCAGAAAACAAAGGTTTTTTTGCCAAGAGATTCAGATTTGGTGTTGAAATTTATACACCAAATATGCATCTTCTGGCAAGAAAACGCATCTAAACGTGATGCGATATTGATGCAGGTTTTCTTGCCAGAAAATGCAGTGTTGGTGCAGGAATTTGATGTATAAATTTCAGTACCAAATCTGCTTCTCCTGACAAAAAATTGCATCAAAACCGCATTGCATTTTGGTGCATTTTTTTTTTGCCAAAAGATGCATAATTGGCGTATAAATTTCAGCACCAAAACTGCATTGCATCTCTTGGCCAAAAAAGGGTTAAATGTAGTTTTGGCGTCATTAACCCCTTATATTAGTACTTCCACCACACCAGGGTAATCGGGATGAGCCAGGTAAAACGCCGGAATTGTCACCTCTAATGGCTGCGATAATTCTAGATGGTTGCAGGCTTTTATTAGTAGGCTGGGGGGGTCAACATAACCATTGGCCTTCCCAGCCTGAGAATACCAGCCCCCAGCTGTCGGCTTTATCATGGCTAGGTATCAAAATGGGGGGACTGCACACCGTTTTTGATTTTTTTTTTTAAGTAATTTAAAAAAAAAAAAGCCGCATAGGGTCCATCTTATTTTGATACACAGCCAAGATAAGTACACGGCTGGGGGCTGCAGCCTCTAGCCATATGCAATATGCGGGAGTATACGCCAATTTATTTATTTTTACACTGTAGATAAGCAGACAGCATGATTTTAAGCAATCACAGACTGGGGTCGCGGCCTGACTGTAACCAATCACAGACACCCGGACTGACGATCAATGGGCGGGAAAAGCAGTGAATATGTAAGAGGAATAATTAGCAGACCTGGACATAGTGTTATAGCCACGCTGTAGATTTGGTCAGTTTAACACTCCTGTAATCGCCCTACCCTTTCTACCACCATTTTACAGCACAATGTTCTAGTCCCCATAGACTCATATGGGGTTCGGCATTCCCGCAGATGTTCAGGATGAAGTCTGATCCCAAAACTGATTTTTTTTATTAAAAAGAAACGGCTAGACCCACCGAACATCTGTGGGTTTGCCTATCTCTAGCCATTAGCCAAGATTAGATGGGCCAATCCAGCTTTTACAAGCCACAGCAACTTCGATGAAGTTTAAGAGAAAACCTATTTGGATTTGGAGAGAACCCAAAAATCATAGTGATGACTGCTACTTTTGTTTTGTCAAACTGAATGGCTTTTCTACAAAGAACAAACAAAAGATTAATTACCCTGAACTTGAATCTGCGATTAGGCCAGTTCCACATGATGGTACCTTGCCAGTTCCTGTACCACCATGGATAAAAATGAAGTAGAATATGAAGACTATGGAGCTGAAGCTACTGGTGAAAACATGGAGAGTTCAAGTAAAGATGAGTATGCACCTGATGGAGCAGCCAAGCAGCCAGAGAACTTTACTCAACATGAATTAAATTATCTCATCATCAGAGACTTTTCATTGTCAAAAGATAAAGCTGAACTTTTTGCATCTAGGCTGAAACAGAAGGATCTTCTTGATGATGATGTCAAATAGTGTTATTACCGAAACAGAAGTAACACTTTAACACCATGTTTCACAGTTGATGGACCAATGGTGTACTGTAACAATGTGAATGGCCTCTTTGAGGAACTGAATCAAGAGTATTTTCTTGCAGATTGGCGATTGTTTATTGACTCATCCCAGAGAAGTTTGAAAGCAGTGTTGCTTCACAATGGAAATATGAAACAATCAATCTCTATTGCTCACTCATGTCATCTAAAGGGAAGGTATGAAAATCTGTCAGTTGTTTTGGATGCTATTCAATATAAGCATCATCAATGGAATATCTGTGGAAATTTGAACGTGATTGGTCTGCTAATGGGAGTGCAAGGTTTCACAAAATATTGTTGCTTCTTGTGTTTATTGGACAGTAGAATTGCAGTAGATCATTATGTTCATCATGATTGGGGACAGAGAAACATCTATGCTCCAGGTAGAGATAATGTTCAGCATAATCCTTTAGCTGCTCCAACAAAAATCTTTCTTCCTCCACCACATATAAAGTTGGGATTAATTAAAAACTTTGTGAAAGCCATGGCAAAGACAAATTTACAAGGGTTCCAGAACATTTCACAGAAATTCGCCAGCATTTCACCAGCAAAACGGAAGGAAGGGGTATTTGTTGGTCCTCAGATCAGAAAGCTTATGAGAGATGATTTGTTTGAAGGAACTCTAAATGAAGGAATTGAGATATTGGAAAAGCTTCAAGTGGATCTATGAACACTTCTTAGGAAAAAATAAATCTCCAGAATATGTTGAAGGTGTTGAGGAACTGCTAAATGCATTTAAGTGTGTTGGATATCTCTGAAAATGCACTTTTTGCATTCACATTTAGATTCATTCCCTCAGAATCTTGGGGATGTAAGCGATGACCAAGTCGAGCGGTTTCACCAGGACATTAAAGTAATGGAACAGCACTACCAGGGTTTTTGGTTTGACACAATGATGGCAGATTACTTTTGGATGTTATACAGGGAAAACCCTGAAAAATCATATCAACCACAGTCTAATGTCAAGCACTTTTAATTTCTGCTCATATTTTGGTTTCTATTTTGCATGTGAAATTATTTTGGTTCAATAAAAACTGTTTTGTAAGGTGAAGCATTTTTTTCTAATATGTAGACTACTGTTTTCTTAATGTTGCTAGTATACTGTATTTCCTATACCTTATAATAATAATAATTATGCTGCTCCATGGACATTATACGTGCTACAGAAAAACTATATACATTTTTGAAATCAGGACTAAAAGATGATTCAGAAAAATACAAAGTCACCTGCGATGATTACAAAAAATATTTTTTTGTAGACCTGTATTTTCTTTCCTGAACCAGCCAATCCATTCAAGGGTTTAAGTGGGTGATTTTCAGGGATATCACAGACCTATATGCAACTGGTATTGTTTTTTTGTTGGTATATGTAGCCATAAAAGTGCATTCATGTGTGTTTTTTTCCATACCAGACCCTAACTCCTTCCAGGTACTTATACACTAGTCCCTGGAAGGAAACTGGGTAGTCGTTAAGAGACATGTGAGAAGACCACTTGAACCAACGATTGATGGGCCCTTTAAAGTCCAGATGACCACATTTACATTAGTCAAACTCAAAGGTTGACCAGTTTGGATACATCCCAGTTACTGCAATAAAGTCACCCTGGACCTGACCAAAGATGACTAGGGGAGTACTTCTCTGTATTCTCATTGTATATTTGTGTTTCATGGGTGGTAAAAAGCAACCACAGGGATGACCAAACAACCTAACCTCCTCCCCATATAACAAATTTCTAAAAATCCATGAGTCTATTGCCAAAAGAGCTGGACTGACTAATTGTTGGCTTTGTTCTCATGCCCCACTATCATCTAAAATGCTTAGGATATTAAGAGCTTAGCTGAATTGATTGATAATATCGCTGAATATATATTTGAATATTACTATTGATACTTTGAATATTACTGCTTCTCAACTGCTCCTGATTTACACTGCAATTAACCAACACACTTTTGTTCTAGATTACCTTATGGCATCCCAAAGAGGGCTTTGTCAGATAGTGGGACATGCCTGTGGTCACTATGTGGATTGCACCAGTACAACAAGGATTATGTATGATGTACAGCATGCCAGATTGCTCAAATAGTTCAGAAAACTCCATTCCCAAGAAGACTGAAACTTCCAATGGTCCGATTTGGTTTAGCAAGCTCAACTCTGCCAACTGATGCAAAGGAATGGAAGGATGGCTGGTGGGCATCATATACCTTGTTGCAAAGATATTACTGCCAATAATTAATGACTATTTTCTTGTCAAAATAATTATATGCTGTGTCTCTATGTTTGGCAAACAAAGAACCAGGCATGTTAGGATTTAAATTAATGGTATATCTGCTTCTGATGTGCCCCAAAAACATAGTCTCAAAGGTAACCATGGAAATAATCAGTTGATAGCTTAGCTTGAGTGTCCCTCCTTTCTGAAAGAAGATCCCCATGTGCCTAGAGGATGGGTGGAGGACGTTATTTGCAGAAGGGGATCCCACAATTGCGCCCCAACAGTTTGTTTAATATTATCTTCTGGGCATGTTAACAGCATTGGAGCCACTGATTCTGGTAGTCATGTGCTCTGGTCTGAACCTGTGGTGTAGTGCTCCTCTGGATAGTTATCCACATCAGAATAGCAATTACAGTATGCGTGTTTCTGAATGAAAATAAACCCTGAGTGCATGTGTTAGCTACAGTGAGCAACCAGCTCAGTCTGTGGATGGATCTTTACATCCCCTATTAGTGGCCTATTCACACATATCGGGTAAGTACCTGCTGATAATTGGTGTTCACTGACCTAGGTAGGTGTAAATTAGGGTCACTTAGGTTGCACAACAGTAGTTGAGTATAAATGTATGTTTAGAAATTCGAACAAGTGGGAAAATGTAATGATGGCATCTATTTTGGAATGTAACACTGGCATTTATTTTTTTTCTGTTTTAAACAATACAATGGACTTATATTTGAATTTGTAAAGAAAATACATTTCCTACACGCACTGACCTTCAAGCTATCTCTGAGGGAACACTGTATGGCCTTGAATCTTCCTGCTGAGAAGGCATGTAATGTCCAGTTCACATAGATAAGGTTTGAGGCACACACACAGCCATTAAAGATTCGAAATGTAACCTATAAACATGTTAGTTTCAAATTAATATCCAATTATGTAGAACAATTAAATACAACCAATCAGTAGTAAGATGCTAATGTAACCAATAAGATGCTGAAGTTTTGTATCATATCTCTTTGCTACTCCCCAAAAAAATACTGTATTTCTTCTTGTAATAAACGGGGAATCTTGTGATACTTACTGTAGAACTTTGCTGGTGTGTGCGACCTTATTCACTCTGTCGATGGCATTCATCTGTGACACTAGGCTGATCCCTGTCCCCCATAGCTGCCGTGACACTTCTGACTCACACAGTTTGCCCAGGCCTCAATTAGTGTCCACATGTTTGGAAATGATGTAGCAGGAGAACCTACTTAACAATTCTTTTCTCATCTAGAAATCAGATTTTCTCATACGAGTTCTATCCATGTTTTCATGTGTAGAGCTTTTCACGCCCCTGTAGATTGCGGGCTGTGAAAACTCATTGAGCATAAAACAAGCCCTCATATGGTTTTGTCAACTGAAAAATAAAAAAGTGGTGATGAATGCTCTCGATGTGATGTTACCACTGCAGCCAAAACACTGAAACTGAAAAACCAGTAAAGGGTGCTGGATGATGGATACTTCTTCTGTTTGTAATGTTACGTACATAAAAGTGTTTGGTATCCACTTTTCTTAAACTGGAAAACCCTTTTAAAGCTGGAGATAATTTAGATTTAATTGAAGAGTAGTTAAATAAACTACACTACATTTATAATAACTGTTAGAATACAAACCACTCCAATTTTCAAGTTTCTGGGATACAGTTTATGACTGGTGAGAATATAAGAAATACATAGGCATATGATTTTCAACTATCTCCAGAAGTCTTTACCAGAGTGTTTATATATTTATAGGTTTCATGAATATAGACATTTTGTACATAAATTTAGCAATTCTTACATAACAGTATGGGGTGTACAACGTTTTTTGGAGAAAGGGCCACATTACTGAACCAATCTCAAGGGTTGCAAACAAATTTAAAGCGGTACTTACATACTGTAAATACTTCAACAGAACCACTATCAGTACAATAATACATTACCAGAACCAAATTTTGAATATTTAAGTAGAATTTGGAATGTTTCTGCTCAGATTCTGTTTCAAAAACATTAGTGTGAACACACGCTAACTTAAACTGAATTTTTGGAGCAGATCTCGCTAAATCTTTCTCCCATTCTGAAAGTTTTGAGGATTTCTAAGTTTCAACATATCCATGAAGCACATTATGAACTGCTACAGGTGTACAAGATCAGAATCACCATTAGCACATAAATACAGAGCCAAAACCGCTGTCAGTACATGAATACATCACCAGAACTTCTGTCAATAATGAATACATCACTAAAACCACAGTCAGTAGATGGATGCAGCACAAGAACCACCATCAGTGCAGGAATGCAGCATCACTACCGCCATCTCTACTTGAATGCAGCACCAGAACACAGTCAGTACATGAATGCAAGAGCTATAACCTCCATCAGTACATGAATGGGGCATCAGAACCACTGTCAGTACATGAATGCTGCATCAGAACCACCTCAGTACCTGAATAAAGCACAAGAACTATCATCAATACATGTATGCAACTCCAGAACTGTCATAAATCAATTAATGCAGCACCAGAATGACTGTCATTACATGTATGCAAAGCTACCATCAGTACATGAATACAGTGCCAAAAACATCCTCAGTACATGAATACAGTCCCAGAAACACCATCAGTACATGAATGCAGTGCTAGAACCACCATCAGTACATGAATACATCACCAGAACCATCAGAACATGTATAAGTAAATATCAACTCTGTTAAGGCTATTGAGGTATGTGAAATGGTAGGTGACTTTTACTATAGGTATTACAATGGCTTTAATGACTAGTAGTCACTTTTGGAGATCCAGCATCTTTTAGACCAACATAACGTAAAACATAAGAGATGCAAAAACAAATTAAAAAGATTGTCTAGGTTTAGAAAAAAAGGTCTGTTTTTTTTTTTTCTCGGAACCACCACCAGTTATGTCCTTTGGCCGTGTCTTGTATTGCAGAGAAAAAGGTTAGTGAATACTTACCAGTATTATTTCCCACATTCCACTTCCATTAGGGTTTAGTAATAGCAATTTTATTAAACCATAGTACCATGAAATGTCTTTTCTTGCCTATCACCTAAATTTTGTAAACAATTTTTATTAAAGAGGTTGTCTTATCTTCATACATGAATAAAATTGGAAAATAGTTTTCAATTTCCCTCATATTACTTCATATTAAAAATCCTCTGTGTTGTCAAAAGCAAAAGGGATTTAAGCTTATCGTTTACTGCTCATTGCCTAAGCTACCGGCCACCTCTGCAGTCTATGAGCAGTGGCCTGTCTCATAGGCAAGGAACATAGTACTTTGAAGTTCTTTCCTATAGAGCTTTCAAAAGCCGCTTTCAAGGTCCAAGCTTTAGTGTCACCTCTTACTAATGCTGCAGAAGCAAAGCTGTCTCTTCTGGCAGAATTGGAGAGTGCACAGTTCATGCTAGCATCTGAACCATGCTGCTGGTCTGAACTGTCAATCTTCAGAAGCATATAGATATCCAAGGTAGAAGAAATTGGGTTTAATGCCGCGCTGAAATCATGGATTCCAAGGTTAATTTAGTTTCATTATTGTTTATAAAGGTCAACGCGTTTCAGAGATATATCCATCTTCTTCATCAGGACATCAAAGGAACAAACAGATCGCATTAAACCCAATTTCTTCTACCTTGGATATCTACGTTTACTCCTCAGGGCTGTGGCTGATCACCACCATTACATGTGTATTAAGGAGTTGTGACTGTTTCACAACCCGCAAAGGTTAGTGGGCCTTTTCTGCTACCTATTAATTTTCCTACCGGGTAAGACCCTATTGCGCTTCTCTGTTCCACAGTTATTTTTTCCTGAAATTTTCAGAAGCATGCCACCCCTCAGCAAACATAAGGCTGACAGGCACAGGGGTGGTGAGCTCCTGAATATTAAAGATGAGACAAATTCTTTAATCAAAAACTAAAGAGCCAGGGCTAGGTGACTTATTAGTATTCTTCTATATAAATCTGATTCTGTTCTCAACTTATACACATGGCAGCTGTGATTACACGATTATCATTTGCTCTCATTGAAATTAACTGGAGATGAGCATCTGACTTTGGTTACTATATTCTGACCTTGAAAGCTAACAGATAAAATGGAAATTACTGAAATAACTCTTGAGTTTCAGATAATGGAATATTTATCAGATTACACAGTAATAGACAAATTAAAAAGCCTGTTGTTTCCTTCACGACACAGTCATGTAGGTTTCTGCCTGGCAGCTTCCCTCCGTGACAATTCACAATTAGTTCTATTCCAGTCATTAAAGGGAGCGCTGACATCATCAGACCAATGTTCTTCCAATAAAGAAGCTGTCAGGAAAGCGATGGATTTTAATATATTGCTTTATAGCTAGTCTCACAGACATAGGCATGTAATCATTGCAGATTGCCCTTCCTCCATTTCTTTTGCATTTGATCTATGGAATCAGCTGATCATTAGAGACTAATAGAGTATATATATATATGGCAAGGCGGTATTTTCCAACATACTTTCTGTTTCTCATAGCTATAAACAAATTTGTTTACTTACAACGCAGATTTCTGACCCACCAGAAGTAAGCAACATAGGTTTTGTAAAGAGATCCTAAAAGTCTGAAGGAACTGATCAAGAAAATATATTGAAAATTAGTGCATTTATTTTTTATTTTTAAACATATATGGATGTTAATATTTAATCTTTGTATATATAACACTAACAAGAATTAAAAAGAAAATTCACAAATATGCCATTTTCTGATATGTCTATAATATCTGGTATTGTACTGGTAGGGGATATTATTATAGGGGATTCTGTAATCAGAGACATGGATAAGGTAATTTGTCAACTAAACCACCTCAACTAAATGGTTTACTGTGAAAATATAATATATTTTTCTATGTGCTTTTCTACTGTGAGAATACAATATATTTTTCTATATGCTTTTCTATAACTAAGCATTCTTTTGTATATGAGTAACAAGATAGAGCCTGTTTCCTGATTATCCTGTGTATCAGGAAGCAAGTATGTGTATACCAAAGTCTGCAGCTGATGTCTAATATAAGGGAACAGAATGAAGATATTTATGATGATGACTGGCTACATCTGCGCAAGTTCAGATCCATGACTGGGATGCTACTTGACAAGGACCTTGTGAGTCATGGTAGGTTGAAGATAAGAACCCCACGTGCAATGGAGGGCTGAAGATGAAATCCAAAATATGAACATAAACATCATATGCTTTCTGCATGTGCTTCTAATGTAACCAATGCCATACTGCTAGGAATTCTTCCAAACGATCAACCCACTATAGCTCTGTAAAAGGCATGTGTATAACAATAAAGCACGACTGGGTGTGCACCTCCTACTGAGTGAGGAGTTTATACCAACAATCTTTGTGTGGTCTGACTTCCTCCTGCTAGCGCTCAGTTACTTTCGATTTGAGATTCAGCAGACACTCACTGGAACGAGATTTCCAGAAACTTTGGGATCATCCTTATCATTACCATGGTGGGCCAGTTATGATCCAGCTGTCATTGTCCACGTGGGAACCAATGAACCAATGACATAATAAGTGATAAGTAGAAAAATCATTTTGAAGAAGTAGACCGAAAGCAATTATCTACAAAGTAGTATTTTCTCTGGAATTCTGCCTGTGCCATGCGTAACACAGGAGACACAAGATAGGACCTGATAATATATTCAATGTCAGGAAAAGGTTAAAAGAGGTATAAACTCGCCGGACAGGGATCACATGGGTTGACTATTTTTTTTGCTTGCCTCAAAAAGGTGGACACTTCCAAAATGGAGGTCAGAAAGAGCAAAAGGTGATTCTGTTTACTTCATTAATGCACAATGGCCCTGTTAGCTGATTCATTCGAATCATGTTTGTCAAAGCTTCGTATGGATCCACTAACATGTGGCAAAAGCATCATGTGAACTAGGCCATATGTTCATTTCACATTTTTCTCGAATACCCATTGACACAATGACGAATTAATTAATAGCAGAATTTTATGATTTTCAGCTTCCTACAATGTGATGCATCAAAGTGGTCCCAAATTATGCAGTCTTTGAGTTTTGCTGAATATGTATCTTCTGTCCAAACCAATTTGGTCCCAAAATATTGGTGTTTGTGTATGTTCAGGGTCAGACTTTAGCCTCACCCAGAAGTTCTTTCAGTAATAGAAATAACAGGGGTGTATTAAGGAAAGCAAGAGTACTGGGCAGTTTAGGGTACATAGGCCCCCTAGTACCAGATGTACCATGTGACATATCACATGACGTTTTTTCCTCTCATGTAAAGCAGTATACATAACAGTAGAGGATATTGTGCACAGACAATACATAGACAGACAGAATATTAAGTAGATACGTTCCATAGCTTTGTTTGTAATCTGAATAGGTATGTACAGTCATATGAAAAAGTTTGGGCACCCCTATTAATGTTAACCTTTTTTTGTTATAACAATTTGGGTTTTTGCAACAGCTATTTCAGTTTCATATATCTAATAACTGATGAACTGAGTAATATTTCTGGATTGAAATGAGGTTTATTGTACTAACAGAAAATGTGCAATCCGTATTTAAACAAAATTTGACCGGTGCAAAAGTATGGGTAGCCCTTATCAATTTTTTTTATTTGAACACTCCTAACTACTTTTTACTGACTTACTAAAGCACTAAATTGGTTTTGTAACCTCATTGAGCTTTGAACTTCCAATCATGAGAAAAGGTATTTAAGGTGGCCACTTGCAAGTAGTTCTCTTATTTGAATCTCCTATGAAGAGTGGCATCATGGGCTCCTCAAAACAACTTACAAATGATCTGAAAACAAAGACTATTCAACATAGTTGTTCAGGGGAAGGATACAAAAAGTTGTCTCAGAGATTTAAACTATCAGTTTCCACTGTGAGGAACATAGTAAGGAAATGGAAGAACACAGGTACAGTTCTTGTTAAGGCCAGAAGTGGCAGGCCAAGAAAAATTATCAGAAAGGCAGAGAAGAAGAATGGTGAGAACAGTCAAGGACAATCCACAGACCACCTCCAAAGACCTGCAGCAGAATCTTGCTGCAGATGGTGTCAATGTGCATCGGTCAACAATACAGTGCACTTTGCACAAGGAGAAGCTGTATGAGAGAGTGATGCGAAATAAGCCGTTTCTGCAAGCACACCACAAACAGAGTCGCCTGAGGTATGCAAAAGCACATTTGGACAAGCCAGTTACATTTTGGAAGAAGGTCCTGTGGACTGATGAAACAAATGCTGAGTTGTTTGGTCATACAAAAAGGCGTTATGCATGGAGGCAAAAAAACACGGCATTCCAAGAAAAGCACTGGCTACCCACAGTAAAATTTGGTGGAGGTTCCATCATGCTTTGGGGCTGTGTAGCCAATGCCGGCACCGGGAATCTTGTTAAAGTTGAGGGTCGCATGGATTCAACTCAGTATCAGCAGATTCTTGACAATAATGTGCAAGAATCAGTGACGAAGTTGAAGTTACGCAGGGGATGGATATTTCAGCAAGACAATGATCCAAAACACCGCTCCAAATCTACTCAGGCATTCATGCAGAGGAGCAATTTCAATGTTCTGGAATGGCCATCCCAGTTCCCAGACCTGAATATTATTGAAAATCTGTGGGATGATTTGAAGCGTGCTGTCCATGCTTGGCGACCATCAAACTTAACTGAACTGGAATTGTTTTATAAGCAGGAATGGTGAAATATACCTTCATCCAGGATGCAGGAACTCATTAAGAGCTACAGGAGCGACTAGAGACTGTTATTTTTGCAAAAGGAGGATCTACAAAATATTAATGTCACTTTTATGTTGAGGTGCCCATACTTTTGCACCGGTCAAATTTTGTTTAAATGCGGATTGCACATTTTCTGTTAGTACAATAAACCTCATTTCAATCCAGAAATATTACTCAGTCCATCAGTTATTAGATATATGAAACTGAAATAGCTGTTGCAAAAACTCAAATTGTTATAAAGAAAAAAGGTTACCATTAATAGGGGTGCCCAAACTTTTTCATATGACTATAAGTTGTAACAGGGCCAGGATAAAAACAAATATCTAATACCTCACTGCTGACCACCCAGTTGCCTGTCACTCACCATGTGGTTCTCTTTTTTCTGTCTTTAGGAGTGCCTTCACTATAGTCCAAGACTTACAGCTGCATCCGGGCCTTGGAGGTTACTGCGCATCATGAGAGCGCAATGACAGCTCTATAGATAACAAGAGTGGGATGCTGTGTAATAAGGTTCAGTACTATACATAACAAGAAAAGACCATATATAATAAGGGATAACACTATACAAAATAAGAGAGTTTCTTACACAAACAAGAGTATTAATCCTGTCTTTCGGTGTAAACAGGATTCCATTTATTGCATAAATAAACAATATGCTCAATATTTAGGTGAAATGATCTTTTGCCAACGCAAAAGAGCATCGTTTTCTTCAGTTCATCGTCCTGTGTAAAGGAGAATCACATTGCCGAGAACCATTGCATCTTTGTGATCTAGTACAGATTGTTCAGTGTGCACCATTTACTGTGGTCTTACTGTGTAAACAGGCTATTAAATGACTGTTGGTGGTTATTTAGTGTTGCTGGTGGGCCTATGTAAACGTACAGATACAGAATATTTACCCCTCTGAACTTCCTGCTGACGTCTCACCTGATTGGTACAGGGGGAGGAAGGGAATTGGAGCTATTTTCTTTGATTCTTCTCCATCTCGTCATACAGGCTCAAGGCCTTCAACCCCAGGAGCTGGCTGGTAATTTTTGGTGAGTCCCAAACATTGGCCCACGACTGCCATGTCCCATCTTTATGTTTGGGTCTCATATAGCACTTGCTTAGAAATTTATCACAAATGGTTTATTGTTATAATTATTAATAGCTGCTCAATTATTATACAGCCTCTAACAATAAGCAAGCAATTTGCCCTTGATATCAAATTTTACTTACAAAAATGTTTGAGGCAACCCAAATCACAATCACATATACTTTTATAGCAATAACCACCAAATAAAATAATAATGAATTATCCCTATCCCCAATTATAATTTCATACCCTCTTGCAGAGATCATCCATAGCATATTAATCATCCTCCTAAATAAGGTTATAATATACCCCCACCTTGCAGTAAGACATCCCTTCTCTTGGATTATAATCATGCATCAACTGTTGCATAATATTTCATCAACCCCATAACTGCTACATACCACTTGTAATAATAATTCCTGTCCCCGGAGAATATTACACACCTCGTGTAGTATAATAAATAAAGGGTTATTCCCAAAAAATTAAGTTATTCCCTATCTATAGGACAGAGGATAACATGCTGATCGCTACGGTTCCGATTCTTGAAGAGCTTTGGAACCCAGCCCTCAATAGTGTAGGTGCACATAGCCTCTGCTGCACACATTGTCTATGGGGTTGCTCAGTATAGTACTTGGCTGTATCAGTAAGTCCCATAGTCAATGAACAGAATGAAATGAATGAACTCATATTAGCAACAATATTCTATTTAGGATGGGGCTGCAGAACGCCGTCTTCAGGATCGCTGTGAGTCCCAGTGGTCAGACTGCCACAAATCAGCAAATTATATCCTATTCAATGAAAAAAGGATAGCTTAATATTTTGGGAATAACCCTTGAGAGAACATCTGAGTCACGTACCCCATTACATACATGACCAGTTTAGCGCAGTACCAATGTGACACAACCAGATGCACACAAACCACTGGCCGACTGGCTGTAGAGCAGAACAACCTAAACACATCTGCATGAATGATCAATCTCACCTGCTGTCATAGCCATCACAATGGCGTCTCCCAGCCTAACAGCACTGTGATCCGATGAGAAGCATGAAAAACCATGCGCACGGCTGATATTCCACATTATAAAGAGAACATGTCATATAAAAAAAACGCTTTTAACCTGCAGATATGGTGTTAATCTTCAGGTTAATAGAGTTCTAAAGCTGTGCTGCTGCTAGACTGAAAGCCCAGCCACCGGGAGGAAATGAAGATTGTTACTCCCAGCAGCATCGGCTTTCAGTCATACACCCGCGGTTTCAGCCACCACTCGATACACAATGAGAGGTGATTGTAATAAAGCCCAGCACTGACTTATAGCCGCCTCAGCAGTCTATCAGTTCCTGGACATAACCTGCAAAAAATTGCTCCTCAGCGCATGTGCAGTACATCGCTCCTCAACCTGTGTACAGCACTCATATGCAGTACATCGCTCCATCCTCAGCCCCTGTATACAGCCTCCATCTGCAATATATGTTCCTCAGCCCTTGCCTACAACCTCCAGCTGCAGTACAACACTCATCAGTCCCTGCATAAATTCTGTGTTTTTTGTTTCTGCCGCTGTCTGCACCAAACTACACAATTACAATCTTCTCTGATTATTCAATTTGATACATTTTTTATGCCTTTTCTCCCATTATTTAACCCCTTAACAACCCATGACGTACTGGGTACATCATGGTGACATGGTGCTTAACGACCCATGATGTACCCAGTACGTCATGGCGAAATCGCGGCCCCGGAGCCCATGTGAGTGCGATCGGTTCAAACAAACCGTAAATTTGGGGAGGAGGGGACCTCTGCCTGACCTCAGGAGGGATGGTGCCTCTGTGACGCCCTGGACTAGCCAGGTAGTCACAGGTAGGCCCTTACACAAACACCTTCCCCATAAAAGGTACGAGCAGCCAACCTTAAAACCCTGAGTCACCCCTCTCAGGACTTGACATTCACACCCGGGGGCGGAGCCAGGCGGTTGGCCACGCCCACTGAGGAGTTCAGAGAGCCTGAGGCGGGAAAAACAGGCAGATTAGTGACAGGAGTGGAGGAGAGTGGTAGGAAGGAGAAGACGTCTGTCAGGGATCTGGGTCGGAGCCTGTGGCCAGGAGGCAGACGGTGGTGACTGCCTGCAGGAGCTGGGATTACAGCCGGTGGAACCGTAAGGGACCAGGACTGGGTAGTGGCCCGCCGGTACCGAACCGGAGAACCGATTGGAAACCGGAGCACCAGGAGGGGTACTCAGACCTACTACGAGGCCCAGAAGCCACTGGACCGAGTCGAATTCACTGATTAGGGTCTGGAGTTTAGGTCCTTTCCCACCCAAGACCCAACTGAAGACAACAGCTCAACCAGAGGGATAGAAAGCCACCGCCCAGGCATCGAGATCCCATGGGCCAGCGTCTGCGAGCAAACGGGCTCTACCGGCACACACAAAGCTGGGGAGAGGACTACCATTGGTCAGGCATAGGAGTCACCATTCTACTAAAAGTGAGGGGCAGGAGAAAGGCGGAAACCACCAACCTGAAAAAGGGGAAAGCGCAGCCGGCTACGGGCACCGTCCACCATCTTGTTTGGTTTACCAGAGACTCCAGTGTGTCTGTAATAGTGAGTACAACAGTGCCCTCGGGCCGCGCACCTCGCCGTACCGACACGCCAGCTCGCATCCATCCCTCTGCCTTAGCACCTCCCTTGGGCCCCCGTGACCATCACCCCCTACCCACAGAGGGGTCAACACCAAGCTGCACAACACCGTCCCCGGATCCTAGTCAATGTGGTGGTGTCACGAACTTAACCCCCAAAAACAACTGCGGCCTCGGCCGTGGACCTCCCCACCGAACACCACCCCTCACGTAGCGCCAGCATCCCTTCAGAGCGACATGACCCCCTGGGTCCGGGAGGAGCTCGAGCCACCCACCGACGAGCCCAGATACGAGTGGCTCGGCAGCTGGCCGAGCCCCGGAGCGGTACACTTCCTCCCCGGGCCTACGGAGGCTGTGATAGGCTGACGAGCGCCACTCAGCCAATCACAACCACTGTAATGTTTCAGCCATTGAAAATGGCTAAAACATTGAAATCCAGCCATGATCAGTGCAGCTATAGCACTAATCATTGGCTGGAGCTGGGTGATCGCTTCACCCGCCCCCAGCTCTGATTGGAGAGACCGGCCTTGTGACCGATCTCTCCAATCACCATGGATATGGGGCCGGTGACCACTCCCCTCAGATTCACTCCATCCGTGGAAGATGAGGAGAGCAATCCCTGCAAGTGCCCTGTTAAGCCCCTGCCCCTCCAATCACCCGCCTGCCCCCGATCCCCTGCCACCGCCGGTGATCCACCACCAATCTCCTCTATCTGCTGCAGCCCCTCCATCTGCATCTGCCACCGCTCTCCCCCATCAGCCGCTGCCCCCCTCCGCGAGCTGCTGCCTGTTTTCTTCCATCCTCATCTTCTGCCCCCTCTGTCACCCTCCCCGATCTGCTGCCCGCTCTCTTCCATCTCTCACCCTCCCTGATCTGCTGCCCACTCTCTCCCATCTCTCACCCTCCCCGATCTGCTGCCCGCTCTCTCCCATCTCACCCTCCCCGATCTGCTGCCCGCTCTCTCCCATCTCACAGTCCCCGATCTGCTGCCCGCTCTCTCCCATCTCACCCTCCCCGATCTGCTGCCCGCTCTCTCCCATCTCACCCTCCCCGATCTGCTGCCCGCTCTCTCCCAGCTCACCCTCCCCGATCTGCTGCCCGCGCTCTCCCATAACACCCTCCCCGATCTGCTGCCCCCTCTATCCCATATCACCCTCCCCGATGTGCTGCCCGCTCTCTCCCATCTCACCCTCCCCGATCTGCTGCCCGCTCTCTCCCAGCTCACCCTCCCCGGTCTGCTTCCTGCTTTCTCCCATCTCTCACCCTCCCTGATCTGATGCCCACTCTCTCCCATCTCTCACCCTCCCCGATCTGCTGCCCGCTCTCTCCCATCTCACCCTCCCCGATCTGCTGCCTGCTCTCTCCCATCTCACCCTCTCCGATCTGCTGCCCGCTCTCTCCCATCTCACCCTCCCCGATCTGCTGCGCGCTCTCTCCCATCTCACCCTCCCCGACCTGCTGGATGCTTTCTCCCATCTCACCCTCCCCGATCTGCTGCCCGCTCTCTCCCATCTCACCCTCCCTGATCTGTTGCCCGCTCTCTCCCAGCTCACCCTCCCCGATCTGCTGCCCACTCTTTACCAGCTCATCCTCCCCGGTCTGCTGCCTGCTCTCTCCCATCTCACCCTCCCCGATCTGCTGCGTGCTCTCTCCCATTTCACCCTCCCCGATCTGCTGCCCGCTCTCTCCCAGCTCACCCTCCCCGATCTGCTGCCCGCTCTCTCCCATCTCACCCTCCCCGATCTGCTGCCCGCTCTCTCCCATCTCACCCTCCCTGATCTGCTGCCCGCTCTCTCCCAGCTCACCCTCCGCGATCTGCTGCCCACTCTTTCCCACCTCACCCTCCCCGGTCATCTGCCTACTCTCTCCCATCTCACCCTCCCCGATCTGCTGCCCGCTCTTTCCCATCTCACCCTCCCCGATCTGCTGCCCGCTCTCTCCCAGCTCACCCTCCCCGATCTGCTGGCCGCTTTCTCCCAGCTCACCCTCCCTGATCTGCTGCCTGCGCTCTCCCAGCTCACCCTCCCCGATCTGCTGCTCGCTCTCTCCCAGCTCACCCTCCCCGATCTGCTGCCCGCTCTCTCCCATCTCACCCTCCCCGATCTGCTGCCTGCACTCTCCCAGCTCACCCTCCCCGATCTGCTGCCCGCTCTCTCCCAACTCACCCTCCCCGATCTGCTGCCCGCTCTCTCCCAGCTCACCCTCCCTGATCTGCTGCCCGCTCTCTCCCATCTCACCCTCCCCGATCTGCTGCCCGCTCTCTCCCATCTCACCCTCTCCGATCTGCTGCCCGCTCTCTCCCAGCTCACCCTCCCCAATCTGCTGCCCGCTCTCTCCCATGTCACCCTTCCCTGATCTGCTGCCTGCTCTCTCCCATCTCACCCTCCCCGATCTGCAGCCCGCACTCTCTCAGCTCACCCTCCCCAATCTGCTGCCCGCTCTCTCCCATTTCTCACCCTCCCTGATCTGTTGGCCGCTCTCCCTCATCAGCCGCTGCCCCCCTCCCTGATCTGCTGCCCCCTCTCTTACCCTCCCTGATCTGCTGCCTGCTCTCTCCCATCCTCTTCATCTTCTGCCCCCTCCCCCACCTCTCACCCTCCCTGATCTGCTGCCCCCTCCATCCCCTCTCACCCTCCCCAATCTGCTGCCCATTTCACCCCCTCTCACCCTCCCCAATCTGCCACCCCCCTCCACCCCCTCTTACCCTCCACGATCTGCTGCCCCCTCCTCCCCCTCTCACCCTCCTTGATCTGCTGCCCCCTCCACCCCCTCTCACCCTCCCCGATCTGCTGCCCCCTCCACCCCCTCTCACCCTCCCTGATTTGCTGCCCCCTCCACCCTCTCTCACCCGACCCGATCTACTGCCCCCTCCACCCCCTCTCACTCTGATCTGCTGCCCGCCCTCTCCCATTCTCCACCGCTCCTCCATCCACCGCACTCTCTCCCATTCTCCGCCACCCTCTCCCATCCTCTGCAGCCCTCTCCCATCCTCTGAAGCCCTCTCCCATCCTCCACCACGCCTACATCCGCCACGCACTCTCCCATCCGCCAGCCATCTTTTTTTCCATCCCACCTAGTCCCCCCACGTTTTGCAGCACATCCGTGCGTTCGTCCTGATTTTTTTTTATGTAAACTAAGAAAGAAGTACAAATAAACTTAGTTTAGGGCCAGTAAAATTATACTGTAGTAATCGTCAACTACAGTATTTTTTACAGAATATTGTAAGAGCCAGCCCAGTGCCACATGTGAGAGCGATGAATGAGTCTCACATTGCATCATCCGGCAAGGTCGCTCTCTTCCAGACAGGAGTGTGCAGCTGCACTGGATGATATGATGCGAAATGTCAGTGAGATGTTAGTGTCAGTTGCAGGCGCTCATATGATTTTTTTTTTTTTACTGACGTCCGTATTTTTATTTCGCCAAACTAATTTTTTTGTATGGGGGGGTCTAGTTTCCAAAATGGGGTCACATGTGGGGGAGCTCCATTGTTTAGGCACCTCAGGGGGTCTCCAAACGCAACATGGCGTCTGCTAATAATTCCAACCAATTTTGCTGTGAAATGGCGCTCCTTCTCTTCTGAGCCCCGCCGTGTGCCCAAACAATTGATTTCCACCACATATGAGGTATCTGTGTACTCAGGAGAAATTGCACAATACATTTTATGGTGCATTTTGTTCCTGATACCCTTGTGAAAAAAAAGCTACCTGGTTGAAATAACAATTTTGTGGTAAAAAAATATATTTATATTTTCACTGATGAATATTATAAACTTTTCTGAAGCCTCCAGGGGTTCAAAGTGCTCACTAACTATCTAGATAAATTCCATGAGGGGTCTAGTTTCCAAAATGGGGTCATTTGTGGAGGAGCTCCATTGTTTAGGCACTTCAGGGGGTCTCCAAACGCAACATTGCATCCGCTAATGATTCCAGACAATTTTGCTTTCAAAAAATCAAATGATGCTCCTTCCCTTCCGAGCCTTGCCGTGCACCCAACCAATTGATTTACATCACATATGAGATATCAGTGTACTCAGGAAAAATTGCACAAAACGTTTTATGGTGCATTTGTTCCTGATACCCTTGTGAAAAAAAGCTACCTGGTTGAAATTACAATCTCGTGGTAAAAAAAAAAATATATATTTTCACGGCTGAACATTATAAACTTTTGTAAAGCCTCCAGGGGTTCAAAGTGCTCACTAAACATCTAGATAAATTCCATGATGGGTGTAGTTTCCAAAATGGGGTCACTTGTGGGGGAGCTCCATTGTTTAGGCACTTCAGGGGGTCTCCAAACGCAGCATGGTGTCAGTTAATAATTCCAACCAATTTTGCTGTGAAATGGCGTTGTAATACTATTGTATGTATTGAGGATTTCGATTGCGTTAGGGCAATGACAACCAGAGACGAGTTCTTGGTGCAAAGACGTTTATAATATGCAACCACGGTATGTACATAAACGGAACAAAAACACAGCAGAACATAAAACACAGGAAATACCTTCCAGGATCGGAGCAAAGGGGAATTCCCGGGACCACGCACCGGACTCCCCCAGGGAGACCACCAAGAGCGAACCCCTATACAGGGACTGTCTGGCAATCACCCCAGAAGGCCTAAATGCGCAGCAGCCGGGACACAAAGGGCAATAGGTATAGTCCAATAAATGTCCGTACGAGATGAGAGTCCAGAGTGGTTACGAACCGGAAGGAACCGGGCAGAAGTGCTGACCAAAGACGGCAGACGGAGTCTGGGCACAGCTTGATGAGACCAGTTGAAGTCCAGAGTCGGTGTCGGTTGTTTTTCAAGAGGATCCAAATAACAATCAGGAACCAAGAGCAGCAGAGCAGGAGTACACAGCAAGCAGTATACTCAGGCACTGGACTAAGCTTAGGGGCGGCCTTTTAAACAGATGGACAGGAAGTAGGGCAACAGAACAGCAAACTCCATGTTATCAAAGGGCAAGCTCTTTCAAAAGAGAACTGGAAATCCCAGAACTCTGACAGGCGTTCCTTCTCTTCTGAGCCCCGCCGTGCACCCAAACAATTGATTTCCACCACATATGAGGTATCTGTGTACTCAGGAGAAATTGCACAATACATTTTATGGTGCATTTGTTCCTGATACCCTTGTGAAAAAAAAAGCTACTTGGTTGAAATAACAAATTCGTGGTAAAAAAATATATATATATTTTCACGGCTGAACTATATAAACTTTTGTGAAGCCTCCAGGGGTTCAAAGTGCTCACTAAACATCTAGATAAATTCCACGAGGGGTCTAGTTTCGAAAATGGGGTCACTTGTGGAGGAGCTCCATTTTTTAGGCACCTCAGGGGGTCTCCAAATGCAACATCGCATCCGCTAATGATTCCAGACAATTTTGCTTTAAAAAAATGTATTGTTGCTTCTTCCCTTCCGAGCCTTGCCGTGCGTCCAAACAATTGATTTCCACCACACATGAGATATCGGTGTAGTTGGCCAATACATTTTATGGTGCATTTGTTACTGATACCCTTGTGAAAATGCTAAATTTTATGGCTAAATTAACATTTTTGTGTAAAAAAGTAAAATTTTCATTTTTTCCTTCTACATTGCTTTGGTTGCTGTGAAGCTCCTAAAGGGTTAATAAACTTCTTGGATGTGGTTTTGAGCAGAGTGAGAGGTGCAGATTTTAGAATGGGGTCACTTTTGGGTATTTTCTGTCTGCTAGGTTTCTCAAATCACTCCAAATGTGATGTGGTACCCAAACATTTTTTTTTGTAAATTTTGTTGGAAAAATGAGAAATTGCTGATGAACTTTGACCCCTTCTAACTTCCTAACGAAAAAAAAAAAAATTCTTTCGAAAATTGCGCTGGTGTAAAGTAGACATGTGGGAAATGTTATTTAGTAACTATTTTGTGTCACATATCTCTCAGATTTATGGGCATAAAATTTCAAATTTTGAAAATTGCAAAATTTTCTAAATTTTTGCCAAATTTACGACAGTTTCACAAATAAAGTCAAAACATATCGGCCTAAATTTACCACTGATATGAAGTACAATATGTTACTAAAAAACAATGTCAGAATCACCAGGATCCGTTGAAGCGTTCCAGAGTTATAACCTCATAAAGTGACACTAGTCAAAATTGCAAAAACTGACCTGGTCTTTAAGGTGAAAACAGGCTGGGGGCTGAAGGGGTTAATGCATTTTTGGTTCTGATGTGAATCTGCGTTTTTAAGTGTTTTTATAGTACAGAAAAAAAATTTCCATGCACTTTTTTAAGCTCCACATAGAAAGCTCTAGAGAAAAAAAAGCAACAAAATCGCAGAGTTCAGCGGCGTCTTTTCATGGAATCACATCCACTTTGCTTGGACAGTTAAACACAGCAGAATTTATGTGCAAAAAACCAGCAGAAAAAAATGCAGCATTTACACTACATGTGAACATGGACTAATTGTGCTAGCAAGGAGGATGTGATTTCATGAAATCTCTGCCCTTTGTGCGTCTAAAGACACCGCTGAACTGCGGTTTTGGTGTTTTTTTCTTTGTAAGCTTCAGAATTCACATCTGCACCAAACATGTAAGGGGGACAATGCATAAAAAATACCGCAAACATGCAATAATCAGAGAAGATTGTTATTGTGCTCGTGGTGCAGACACCAGTAGAAAAAACGCAGCATTTACGCTACGTGTGAACACGGCCTCAACAATACATTTTTATTACATTTTTTATGGGTTTTAATGATGAAAAATAATCATCTATCTATCTATTGATCATGTATAATCTGTTTCTGTTTTTTTCTGCCTGCAATACAGGTCAAGATTACCAAATCTTCCTATGTCTTTCAATAGAGGCAGTGGCTCAATGGTAGAGCTGCTGCCTTTGGACAATGAGTTTGAGTCCTGGTCTATCCCAGATGAGAATTTAATTTATGCATTGAACTGAGTTGATTTATTCACTGCACTGAGTGGAGGAGCCAGGACAAGAGCTGTGAACTGTGGGGAGGCAGCCCTCAAATCGGGCCAGTCCCGCTGAATCCGGGACAGTTGGGAGGTATGCATTGCTTCTCAGCCCCCATATACTGCTTCCATCTGCAGTGCATTGCTCTTCAGGCCCTGTATGTGTGCCCCCCCTGCAGCGGATCGAACCGCTCGGATCCGGGGGGTGATGATTATTCGTTTCTCGAGGGTCTCCGGACCCGGGGGCTAGGGGCCACACTCAAATGAAGAAGGGGGTATTTACAGGGGAAATAGATATAGTTTGTGACGCCACCCGTGGTGTACTGTAATTGAGAGTACCGCCGCTGTCGTTGGGAGTACCCAGGGTGATGGAGTGGGGCAGCAAGATGACGTTACCTTCCACGGGTAGGGGTAGGCCCTGGGACTCTGGATGGTGATGCAGGGGTGCAGTGCAGGGGTCAGTCGGGCACTCACTCAGCAATGAAGCAGGGTAAACCCAGTCTCTGCCTTCCGCTGTCTCCTGAGGGGAGCTCGCCCGGGTTCCATCTCCTGTAGCCCTGCCTGGTGGTCCGTAACCTGCCTCCTGGCACAAAATGTAGATTGTCCATTGTGGCCTGATAGCTTGGAGCTTTCCGGGCCCCTCTCCCCACTGTGGCTAAGTCTGCTAGAGACGGGGAGACAAAAAGGCGCAATAGGGTCTTACCCGGTATTTACCGTATAGAAGTATAGAATGGTACACTCACCTGGTAAGGTTGTGCCAGTCACAACCCCTTGATGAGCATGTGAGTGTCCGCGTGGTTCAAGCAGTGGCCCCGTGTACAACGTGATATGGATATAAAATAGGAAAACGGGTTTTAGCCGCTCTAAAAAACCACTGTTGCCAGGATATTAACAAAATCTCTTTTTATTTCAGCATTCCAACGCGTTTCAGAGACAAAGACCGTCTCCTTCTTCAGGGAAAAGAGAAATCATCTTTTCCCTGAAGAAGGAGACGGTCTTTGTCTCTGAAACGCGTTGGAATGCTGAAATAAAAAGAAATTTTGTTAATATCCTGGCACCAGTGGTTTTTTAGCGCGGCTAAAACCCGTTTTCCTATTTTATATCCATATCACTGTGGCTAAGTGAAGGAGCCTACTCTCAGGAGCTCACGCTTGGGATTTCAGTGGGCCGCTTGCTTGGAAAGCCCTATCCCCCTCGTTGCGCTAGTGCCCCCGATCTCTGAGCTATGCGGGAACAGACCATAAAGGCCGTGTCCTCCTCAGGTTAATTGCTCGGTCACCTGAAGCTTCTCCCTGACCTAGGGTCCGTGTACCCCGACGTTCCTTCGGTCCCGGACCGGTGATCGGACCAGGATGCTGACCGTCCTCCTTGATGGGTTCCAGGCACCTAGCCTCAATCCCCCGCGACCGAGGATCTGACTCCTCTAGGTCCAGACCACCATCTTCATCCTAGTCTGCTCCTCCCCTGGGAGCTACAACTCCCAGCTTCCTCAGAGCTCCTCACAGCTCGAGGGCTACCACTCAACTGACTTGACACCTCCCACCTCCCTGTCTGACCCCTGGGTGGGCGGCCCTATTCCTGCTTAAGCAGCCCACTGGTGTGCCTGACGGGTGTGGTGCAAAGTGTATCTAGGATTTGTGAATGCTGGTGAAGGCAGTACTGCAGGATAGAGACCCAGAACCATGGGGGTTTGAGCCCTGCATGGAGAGGGCAGATTGTGCAGAACCCTGTGACAACTTAAATAGTCCAGGGCACATATGCAGCCCCTATCTGCAGTACACGGTCCTCTTTCCAGTATACTGCCTCCATCTGCAGTACATCACTCCTA